>NC_057410.1:27049425-27659211 GCF_019320065.1 Cervus canadensis | reverse complement strand
AATAAGTGGTCTCTTCCTAATCCTCATAGGAGAGTCACTCTTGGCTGATTTACATCTGTCTTCCCGCAGACACCCAAGATCTTGTTTATAGAATATTTTGAAAGAGGCCTAATATGGATATAAACTTAAGATTAACCGTCATAAGTAAGTAACTCTATCAGGAGGTACATGTGAAGCACTTAGACTTTGAGTACTTGAATATTTTGATCTAAAAATGCTTTTAAATGAAGTCAAAACCAATGATTATAATGATTTTAAATGGAACCAAAAGTTCCTCTGAGCAGGTCCCATCAGCCCAAAATGAAGACAGATTTCCTCCTTGTCTATGTAGCCATACAACTATCAAGCCTAGCCTTCCATCTGCTTCTCAACAAATAACCAAGCAAGAGGTCATTAGACTTCCATCCCCCTGGCTCTGCTGACACTACAAGTCACATTTTTCCTCAATTTTATCACCCATTCCCCAACACCAGCTTTCTTTTTTTCAAATTTAACTGTCCTTCCCTGTTCCTCTAATTTATTCCACAAGGTACAGGAGGCTTCGCCTTTCCACCCCTTCGTAAACTGTGGTTGTCGCCCTCTCATCTATTGCCATCCTCTTTGCAAGTCTCCTGATTCACATTATTCGAGGCAAACAATTTTTCTTGCCTATTGCTTTATTACCAAAAAGGGCTTCGGTGATCTGTGGTTCTCTACTTCTTTTTGCCTCAATTCCAACATGCACATTAGACTTTACGCTCAGTATCCTATGAATTTTTTTCACAGTAATATTGAGACTCCCTTCTCACCTATGTGGTCCCTATCTCCCGTCCCCATGCAGTTGTTTAAAGAGAGTAGATGTTGTCTTATTTTCCACTAGATTGTCTCCACGTATTCCAGAGAACTAAACTACTGACATATGCTTAACACTGAGGAAAGAAATCTCAATTAACAGGTGTTCCTACTCCAAGGGAAGACCAAAGTGTTTAAGCAGCCATATTTTATCTCAAGTATCTAAGGCAGGCTTCTCAGTACAACTCCAGAGCTTGGATGAGAAATGTTCACTTTATACCATCTCCCATAAAGATCTACTGGGCATGGTGGGGACAGGAAAACCCCTCCATATGAAGGAACATGGTTGGGAGAGGAGCAAGGAAGTAGCTGTACACACACAAACATTATAAAATTCCTAATAATGACTGAGGAAATTAATAAATCTCACATGTGCTCTCAGTGGCTTCAGTCATGTCCAACTCTTTGTGACCCTATGGACTGTAGCCTGCCAGGCTCCTCTGTCCACGAGAGTCTCCAGGCAAGAATACTGGAGTGGGATGCCATGCCCTTCTCTAGGGGATCTTTCCAACCCAGGGACTGAACCTGCATCTCTTACACCTCCTGCATTGGCAGGCAGGTTCTTTACCACTAGCACCACCTGGAAAGCCCACAAATCTCATACTTAATGTTGCTTTTTTTCCTTTACTATTGTTAATAGATACAGTTAATCAGCTTAAGTCCACTGAATATATGATTTGGGGTAGAGATTCACTGGTTCCGACCAAAAATCCAACAGTTTTAAACTCTGCCTCTACTACATAATGACTATGAGACCTACTACTGTGACAAGGAAAACACAGGGGTTAACACAGTGTCTAACATGTAGAATGGGTAGAGTAAGTATTAGCTCTCGATATGATCTGTATCAGCAGTGTAATTTTTTCCATTCCACACACGCTTCATAAAATAAGTAAAAATTCAAAACAACTTTAGCAAATCATTGCATAAATCCTGCTGAACCAAGATGCCATCATTGTAGATATTCATTTTTGGTGGGTAATCTATGATATGAAACCTGACCTAAAAATGTTCACTTTTCAGTTGACACAAAAAAATCCAAATGTGCTGTGCACAGTTTAGCCAAGTTGTACATACTCTCTACTACATCACAGACTACACACAGCCAGGGGCAGGCTTGCCAAGTTTAAGTGAGGAATGAAGATGGTTTCCCTCTTAGCAGAGGAAGAGATGGTGGAACGCTTACTGGACTTACCTTTCACATCTGAGGATTAAGATATGGACTATGATAACAAAATATCATAGGGTTATATTACTTTCATCTGCATATAACTTTTTTCATTGTATTCAGAATTCAGAAATTAAGTCATGAGATTTTACAGCTAGCTTTGACTTTTCCATCTTCAAAATATAGCATTTGACTATAATGATTATTATGAGGTTTCTGTTTTCTACTGGTAAGACCTTCGCCCATATGCTTCTGTAAAGCCTGATGATTTGCAGTCAAAACAATAGTTGTGGACATGGTTGTGTCAGCTGTAGACAGCTGACATCACTGTTGCCATAAAGTTTTTTTTAAATTAAGACATCAGATCAAGATCTCTACTACATCTCAAAGGAGATACAATTTGAGGCCAAGCTTAAGAAACTGATATTATAATTCAGACATTGTCACTGACCGGCTGTATGACCTTTAATAAATCAATTCACCTACCCAAGCTTTGGTCTTATTTATAAAAAAAGGGAGATGAGTGAAATGATTTCTAGAGCTGGCTCTGCAATTTGCCAGCTAACTGACCTTGGGAAAATTACATAATATTATGGAGCCTTCATTTGCTCATTTGAGGGTTAAATGAGATGATAAATGTGAAGTAGGTCTCAATAAATAAATGATAATCATAATATTAACAATAATAATAGTTAACATGGAGTATTTACTACATGCTCTGGGCACAGCTCTAAGTTTTTACAATAATTCTTTTGATTCTTCCTATAATCCTGTGAGATAGGTATTATTACTATCCGATATCTGAAGCACAGAGATTAAGTAATTTGCCCAAGATCACAGAATGGTTTTTAAACCCAAGCTGTCTGGCTTCAGAGTCTGTGTTCTTAATCATTTCACTATACTATTTTTTGTTATCAGCACTTTTTTCCCTTCTCTGCACCTCTTCTGAGATCCCTTTCAGCTCTGCTTTCATAAAAATACACTAATTAGCTACCCTGGACTCTGACAGACTAAGCAAAGTTGGCTTCTCTGAGAGAATTACAAAAATTCTAAATGTATGGAGGCTTAAATCAGAAAGAACTGTGTCCTGATTCAATACCTATCATCAAATAATTATGTGTTGAATAAAGGAATGAACACAGAAGCTAAAAAGAGGTCAAGTACTATTTGGCTAATCCTTGCCATAACCATGACCAGGAATTCACTCATTCAATAAGCACTTCTTGGGTATCTTCTATATGGCAAGCACTGGAAAGCTTACAGCTTAGAAAACTGACATCAGAACACATTCTCCTAAGTCATTATCTGGCAGCCATATTGCAAAGTAAATTTCCATACTGGATGGTAGAAAGCTGGATGAAAACTTTAAAGTATGTTTGTTTTCAGGCAGTAGAGGTCTTTCTCAAATGAAATCTTAGACGAAATGTCAATATATAATACAGACAAAAGCATCTCTGTTCTGGTTGAAGAATGCAGTGAGCCTGGAGCCCACTCTCGCTCCACCCATGTCACCTTAAAGACATTTCTGCAGAGTGTCAAGATGGCTCTAAAGCTATTAAACAAAACAATGATGGAGTCTCTATCAACTCCAGAATTCAATGGACATCTCTAACAGCAATGGACAGTGATTGTTTACTAACAAAGTTCACTTGATATGGACATGCAGAAATACATGAATGTGGTTATCTGCCTGTATGCAAGGTTGGTGCAATGTCTATAGAGATTATTATAACATTGTCGGGCATTTTATAGACATTACCTTTAATTCTAACAACACCAAATTAAGTAGGTATTGACAGTTTCATTTCACAAGTGAAGAAAGTTAAGACTTATGCAAAAAATATGAATTCCCAAGGTCATATGGGAAGAGCTCCCTTCCAAAGCCCACAGGGTTTTCCCTGTAGACTAAGGTCAAGTACTTGCCTAATCCAAAGAAGTTCTACAAAGAGGAGGAAGACTTTTAATGGCAACATAAGAACAGACAGCTACGCAGGCAACGCATATGTTGTTTCACTGGTCAAAAAGGGTTAACACCTCAACTGGGTCAGACCTAGGGCATTCAAGCAACACTGAACACCAAAGCCTTACTAAGAGGTTGGAACATGGGTACCATAAAGGTCTCATCGAGCACCTATGGTTTTAGATCTTCACTTGCAGAATCAATCACTAACATACACATTACCACATGTAAAATAGAAAGCCAGTGGGAGTTTGCTGTATGACGTAGGGAACCCAAAGCCGGTGCTCTGTGACAACAGAGAGGAGGAGGAGGGTGGGAGAGACGTACAAGAGGGAGGGGACATATGTATGCTGATGGCCAATTCATGTTAACATATGGTAAAAAACCAGCGCATTATTGTAATTATCCTACACTTAAAAATAAAACAAATTACAAAAAAATCAATAATACCCAGGCAGACCCATTACATGGTTACTAGAAGATCACCTACTTACCAAACTCAGAAGCAAGGCTCACTCTTCCGTGAGGCTCTACGGGGAAAGGGAAGACAGGTCACCCAAGTAGCTGCTGTGGCTCTCAGACTCGGTGACTACAAGCAGGGACACACACACAACAGAAGGGTCTGAGACACAGCTTCAACCATGGGGTAACGAAACCCACCTCACTGGGTTACCATGAAGAGCAGATGGGAGGGTATCTGCCGAGAGCTCTAGAAGTGTTATACAAATGTAAATACAATCGCCCGCCTGTGAACTGCTAGGAGGTCATTGCAGCAAACAATCCAGTGTGGTCAGCCACAATTAAAACCAGGATAGATCTTTCGTGAACAAGATTTTAGGCTTGTCAAGAATCCTAGGAGATTGAGCTGACAGAGGGACAATATCTGCAAACTGTTGCGGAGGCTACAAATTAACGCAACCTCATATTTGTATGGGCTATAACATTTACAGAGCATTTTCTTTCCTTTACCTCATCTCAGCCTCACTAGTGGTTAAAGGAGCAAATATTGCTAGATCAAATTTCACAGAAAAGGTATTTTGGTTAGAGAGACCAACTGACTTGCCTTGACTCAAACTGCCAGTGTCACAGGGAGAAGGTATTAAAGAATCTGCTTGCCAATGCAGGAGATGAAGAGATGCAGATTCGATCCCTGGGATGAGAAGGTCCTCTGGAGTAGGAAATGGCAACCCACTCTGTATTCTTGCTTGGAAAATTCCATGGACAGAGGAGCCTGGTGGGCTGTAGTCCATGGGGTCACAAAAGAGTCAGACACAACAGCACACACATGCACATGTGCGCGCATGCACACACACACTTATCCACACACTTACCCATTTTCAAAAGAGGAAGAATTCCTTACCTATTAAAACTAGCTATCTTCTGTATGCCAAAGAGAACAATGGGTAAGAAGGGAAAGGGGAAAACTCTTTAAATAATAATGATGATGATGGTGATGGTAAAGAGATCACAAAGGAAAACCCTAAGAACGTGGCTGCTACTGGAGAGGAAGCAACAGTTAGAACTGGACATGGAACAACAGACTGGTTCCAAATAGGTAAAGGAGTATGTCAAGGCTGTATATTGTCATCCTGCTTATTTAACTTATATGCAGAGTACATCATGAGAAACGCTGGGCTGGAGGAAGCACAAGCTGGAATCAAGATTGCCATGAGAAATATCAATAACCTCAGATATGCAGATGATACCACCCTTAGGGCAGAAAGTGAAGAACTAAAGAGCCTCTTGATGAAAGTGAAAGAAGAGAGTGAAAAAGTTGGCTTAAAGCTCAACATTCAGAAAACTAAGATCATGGCATCCGGTCCCATCACTTCATGGGAAATAGATGTGGTAACAGTGGCTGATTTTATTTTTCTGGGCTCCAAAATCACTGCAGATGGTGATTGCAGCCATGAAATTAAAAGACGCTTACTCCTTAGAAGGAAAGTTATGACCAACCTAGACAGCGTATTAAAAAGGAGAGACATCACTTTGTCAACAAAGGTCCGTCTAGCCAAGGCTATGGTTTTTCCAGTGGTCATGCATGGATGTGAGAGTTGGACTATAAAGAAAGCTGAGCGCCAAAGAATTGATGCTTTTGAACTGTGGTGTTGGAGAAGACTCTTGAGAGTCCCTTGGACTGCAAGGCGATCCAGCCAGTCCATCCTAAAGGAGATCAGTCCTGGGTGTTCATTGGGAGGACGGATGTTAAAGCTGAAACTCCAAAACTCTGGCCACCTGATACGAAGAGCTGACTCATCTGAAAAGACCCTGATGCTGGGAAAGATTGAAGGCAGAAGGAGAAGGGGACGACAGAGGATGAGATGGTTGGATGGCATCACCAATTCAATGGATATGGGTTTGGGTGGACTCTGGGAGTTGGTGATGGACAGGGAGGCCTGGCGTGCTGCGGTTCATGGGGTCGCAAAGAGTCGGACACATCTGAGCGACTGAACTGAACTAGAGACAGCTGTTAGTGCAGATGGGAAGTTTGGGGACAGAAAGAAAAAGAGGAGACAGGACCTACTATATTGAGTGGGTAAAGTATACTCTTTAGGAAGTCTAGCAGTTTAATGGCCAACACACACTTTGATAACCTCTTCAATAAGCATGCAGTGAAGACAGACATTACTCACTTAACTCTTTTGGAGTTGAATTTGAGTGTGCTTTGTTTCCGCTGGCTTTGCTGCTGTTCTGTTTTGTTTTGATGGTGCCGTAAGACAAAAGCAGTTACATCTGTGTTACAACGGCAAGTGGCAGGGTGTGGGCTGGGACTCCGTGCTTCCGCTTTCTACCTCAGCGCTTCTCTATGACAACACACTGCCTTAAGCACTGTGGACTTGATGGGGACAGTCTTTTCAGAAGTACTTGTAACTATCATCTCCGAATATATAGCACAGCAACACGTATCTCAGTACTGTTAGTAATGCTTTCATAATGCTATTTTTTCAAATGAAATCCTACAACTACACCCTAAGATGGGCTCACAGAAGTTAAATGACACTTCAAGGTCACAAAGAGAGCAGGGAGCAGAGCCAGGACTTAACTCATCATTCAGCGTGCTTTTCTGTAGGTTGATGCTTTTCAGGACAAGCACGGCGATAACAAGATAAGAAATGTATTTCTAATCTCATTTGTAATGCGTTAACAAAAGTTAATCTTATGCTTTTCCCTAAGATGTTCAAAGTTCTCTCTCATCTACTCAGAGATGATGAGACTAGCAAAAATCCTGTAGAAAAATTAAAGTAGAAAATTGTTCATGGCTGTTATGGTGCCTTAAGTCTTGTTAAACACCTCACTGAGGATAAATGAAGCTGACTAACCCTTAAAGCACGACTCATACAACCTCTGGACAGTATGGTAATTCTAAACTGGTGGATACACTCTGAAACTGGTATGAAGTTTAGGTTTGATGGTCTTCTGCTCAGAAACCTTCAGACTCTCATTCTCCACTGCTTTTCAGACTCTCCACTGTTTTTGATTAAAATTTCAAATCCTTAAATGAGCACTCAGGGCCCTTTATAGCCTATTAATAGACATTCTCTGCTTGCATCCTATGCTTCATAAACCACTTCTCACTCCTGTATTTTTCCATCCACACACCTGAGGCAGTGCCGCTCCTTTTGCCAGGCATATCCCCTCTAGTCAAAAACAGCTAACATACAATGTTTAGTTTTATGTTTCTGTTTCTTTTCCCTTATCTGATCATAAGCGCCTCAAGCACAAAGATCACAATTATTAATCATTGCATCCTCCAAACACTTTGCCTTGTGCTTTGCCCAGGAAGAGGAATACAGTAGGACATCAGATAATTATGGCATTTATGAGAGAATAACCTCCAGTTTTTTTGTCTTAAGACAACAGCCATACTGTGAAGCAAATTGATTCTAATACCTTTAAAATAATGCATCTGTATGTCTTGAGACTGTCAATATTCAAGAGAACCAGGGCTCAAACCAACTATATAACTAACTTTCTATTAACTATATTTCCACATACCCATAGTCCAAGAGTTCTGTGATAAAAGGAAGTGACGGTTTGGGAATGTGGCACTTGTTGTTAACAAAATGAAGCATCGCCTTTGGGCTGAAGTGGCCATGCCTTCATTCAGACTACAAGGTGGAAGATGGTAACAGCTTTGAATCATTGGGCCCAACAGGCTGACTGACTCCTGATATTAATTGAAATATGATAGGTTGAGGCAGTCTATAAAAACTGTATTATTAAAAAGATGAATACTCAGGACAGTAGTTCCACTGTGAAAATCTAGAAGAGGCAGGCAGAAACTTGACTTGCTAGTTTTACAGGCATGTTCACTGAAAACTTATCAAGTATATAGTCACGGTTTCTGCCATTTTCTGTATGCATGCTATATTGTGATAAGAAGTTTTTATAAAATGAATGATGACTAAAGAACTTAACTAATATTAAGAAAGCATACCGCTTAAAGCAAGGTCTGAAAATAACATTTAAAATCAGATAAGATGGAGGAGGAACAAATTAAAACTTTAAAGCTCATTTATTTATTTCAATCCCAGGTATGCTTCCTTCATTTCAGTATTTCCTCATTCATTAGCTCAAGTAAGGCACCAGCATTTAAAACTCTAGCTTTTCACTTCTCCGCTTAAAAGTTCCAGAGAAAATTCTGGAATTCTTATTACTCAATCTAAAGACTTCTCTTGTACCTATGAGCAGAAAACATAGTTTATCAAATGTTTCAGTTTCCAGAATGTTCCCTTCAGCTGTGACCTTTGCATTAACTGGTTCATTCAGTTTACTCTTTAATTCAAGCATCACCAGTGCTTTCTACGGAGAAGGCAATGGCACCCCACTCCAGTACTCTTGTCTGGAAAATCCCATGGATGGAGGAGCCTGGTAGGCTGCGGTCCATGGGGTCGCGAAGAGTCAGACATGACTGAGCAACTTCACTTTCACTTTCACTTTCACACACTGGAGAAGGAAATGGCAACCCGCTCTAGTGTTCTTGCCTGGAGAATCCCGGGACGGGGGAGCCTGGTGGGCTACCGTCTATGGGATCACACAGAGTCGGACACGACTGAAGTGACTTAGCAGCAGCAGCAGCAGTGCTTTCTATGAGCTGGACACTGGGCTAGATACTAGGGATTAATTGAATAATGAACAAAATATCTGTATCCGATCCTTACGGAGTTTAAATTCCAGTAGAGACAGATTATCAGCCAATTACAATGCAGCGACAACAGTATTAAGGATAAGATACTGGGGATCCATCTAACCCAGAATGAGGGGCAGATGGGTGTGGGTGGGGTAGATGCAGGATTTCCAATAAAAGTAATATCTAAGTTGAGAAGAAAAGGAAGTTTGTTCTATGAATGTGAAATATGAAGTCCTAGGGACAAGACAAAGAGAAAAGAATAAAAAATTAAAATTTAAGTTTATTTCTCTGTAGTCTGATCCAGACCATCTTCAATCCCATGAGAATTTCTTCTAACTAGGAAGTAGTCAATTTGTTAATTATGCTGTCAGTCTCTGAAAATCATTATTTGCCTTAACATGATTTTACATAATACTAAATAGCATCCTTTGTCTTTAAAAATCCCAGTTTTTTTTTTCCTGTAAACTTAATTTTTATCGTAAAGAAAAATAAAAAGCAAAGAGAACAGTGAAGCACTCATCAAATTAAAGTGTTTGAAAATTACAGCTAGTTAAGGTAACTGAAAAACACTCTCAGGTGGATTGGAGAAAACTCTGAGTGGCTGTCAATACTACCTTACTGTCTTATTTTGATATTCTGTGATCTCGTAAATAAATAGTAAATAAATAGTATTTATTATCACTTTTTCCCTATGGAAAACTTGAAAAGTACAGAAAAATATTAAAAATGAAAATCATCTAGATATGAATGACTGTCAAATCCTTAAATGTTCTTTCCTTTGTCCATAATTTTACAAAGTTGGGGGTCATATTCTATATACATTTCTATAGAATATCTGTGTCCTCCCAAAATTTGTATGTTGAATTACAAAAGATAGAGTCCCTTATAAAAGAAACTCCAGAGAGCTCCCTTGCCCTTCCGGCCATGTGAAGTCACAGTGAAAAGACAACCTTATATGAACCAGGAAGCAAGGACAGACCTGAATCTGCGAGCAACTTGACCTTGTACTTCCTAGACTCCAGAACTGAGAAATAAGTATTCATTGTTTACAAGTCACCTAGACAATGATGTTTTTGTTACAGCAACCTAAACAAACTAAGACGTGCATTTTGAATTCTTATTACAGTTGATTTATTTCCGGTATTAAAAAAAAAACACAGATATGGACTTCCCTGATGGTACAGCGGTTAAGAACCCTTGAGACACGGGTTCGATCCCTGGTCTGGGAAGATTCCACATGCCGCAGGGCAGCTAAGCCCATGTGCCGCAACCACTGAGCCCACACTCTAGAGTTCATGCTCTGCAACAGGAGAAGTCGCTACCAGGAAGGAGGAGGCCGCACACCACGAGAGAGAAGCCCCTGGTCACCGCAACTAAAGAAAGCCCTCAGGCAGCAACAAAGACCCAGCACAGCCATAAATAAATAAGTAAATGTTTTTTAAAAAACCACACAGATAGTATTAGAACTTTACAGATACAACAGAAGCTCCCTGTGTAATTTTTCCTATATAATTCCTCTCTTTCCTTCTCAAAGGCAACCACTATCTTGAATTAGGTGTTTCTCAAATTCTTGCACTTTATATTATTTTATATTATTCACCACATAAACAATGTATCCATTATAAAGAACTGTTCTGCACTGTTCTAAAATTTATTATTTTATATTATTTTTGCACTATTACCACAAAGTATCCAATGTAACATATATCCAATATAACATAAAGGATTGTTGTGTATGTTCTGAAACTTTGTATAAATGCAAAATATTGACCATAACCTGAAACTTGCATTATCCCATTTCCTATTAAGGCTGACATTTATTCCTTTTGACATTGTTGCTTAGTTGCTAAGTCATGTCTGAATCTTTTGCAACCCCGTGGACTGTAGCCAGCCAGGCTCCTCTGTCCACGGGATTTTCCAGGCAAGAATACTGGAATGGGTTGCCATTTCCTTCCTCAGGGGATCTTCCCAACCCAAGAAAAGAACCTGCTTCTCCTACATTGCAGGTGCATTCTTTACCACTGAGCCACCAGGAAAGCCCTACCTTTGACATATTTTCCTCTAATTCGTGGATATTCTCAGTTTCATAGTAGTGGTTCATTGTTGACTACACCACAATTTATCTACTCTTCTATTGATGAAATTCTGTTTCCAAAAATGTCATACTATTATCAACAACCATAAACATTTCTGTCCCGGCTGCCATACACTCATATGAGAAAGTCTCTTGGGTATATATACTTAGGAGTTCAAACACTAGGTTCTAGAGTATAAGCATTTTTAATGTCTACACTTGAACATTAAGTATTTTAAATAATAAACCTAAATAGTTCTTCAAAACAATTATAAGGAATATCTTCATCCAAATATCCCTTCTCTAGTTTGGGTCAGGGTACCATAATTAAATAAAATCAAACGAGTAAACGTGGAAGGCTAAGAGACAATGAGCACCAACCAGGATCTACACAGAGAACCTACACAGTGTTACAGAAATGATTCAACAGTAATTACACCTGACTATCTTCAGATAATGTGCTATCAAGGAACTGCTGAGGCATCCTTAACTCTTACCAGAACTCTCCTCAGACTACATTCAGCAGGAGAGATAAAAAACAAAGGAGAACTTGCAAAAGAATGAAACTAGAACACTTTCTAACACCATACACAAAAATAAACTCAAAATGGATTAAAGATCTAAATGTAAGACCAGAAACTATAAAACTCCTAGAGGAGAACATAGGCAAAACACTCTCCGACATAAATCACAGCAAGATCCTCTATGACCCACCTCCCAGAATATTGGAAATAAAAGCAAAACTAAACAAATGGGACCTAATGAAACTTAAAAGCTTTGCACTACAAAGGAAACTATAAGTAAGGTGAAAAGACAGCCCTCAGATTGGGAGAAAATAATAGCAAATGAAGAAACAGACAAAGGGTTAATCTCAAAAATATACAAGCAACTCCTGAAGCTCAATTCCAGAAAAATAAATGACCCAATCAAAAAATGGGCCAAAGAACTAAACAGACATTTCTCCAAAGAAGACATACAGATGGCTAACAAACACATGAAAAGATGCTCAACATCACTCATTATTAGAGAAATGCAAATCAAAACCACAATGAGGTACCATTACACGCCAGTCAGGATGGCTGCTATCCAAAAGTCTACAAGCAATAAATGCTGGAGAGGGTGTGGAGAAAAGGGAACCCTCTTACACTGTTGGTGGGAATGCAAACTAGTACAGCCGCTATGGAGAACAGTGTGGAGATTCTTAAAAACTGGAAATAGAACTGCCATATGACCCAGCAATCCCACTTCTGGGCATACACACTGAGGAAACCAGATCTGAAAGAGACACATGCACCCCAATGTTCATCGCAGCACTGTTTATAATAGCCAGGACATGGAAGCAACCTAGATGCCCATCAGCAGATGAATGGATAAGGAAGCTGTGGTACATATACACCATGGAATATTACTCAGCCGTTAAAAAGAATTCATTTGAATCAGTTCTAATGAGATGGATGAAACTGGAGCCCATTATACAGAGTGAAGTAAGCCAGAAAGATAAAGACATTACAGTATACTAACACATATATATGGAATTTAGAAAGATGGTAACGATAACCCTATATGCAAAACAGAAAAAGAGACACAGAAGTACAGAACAGACTTTTTGAACTCTGTGGGAGAAGGTGAGGGTGGGATGTTTGAAAGAACAGCATGTATATTATCTATGGTGAAACAGATCCCAGCCCAGGTGGGATTCATGAGACAAGTGCTCGGCCTGGTGCACTGGGAAGACTCAGAGGAATCGGGTGGAGAGGGAGGTGGGAGGGGGGATCGGGATGGGGAATACGTGTAAATCTATGGCTGATTCATATCAATGTATGACAAAACCCACTGAAATGTTGTGAAGTAATTAGCCTCCAACTAATAAAAAAAAAAAAAAAAACAAAGGAGAGAAGGATGTATTCTGGGGTCATAAAGAATTGGTAACAGAAATTTTGCAAAGCATATTGGTAAAAGCAAACCTCCTTAGCCAAACAGTTGATGAAGATTCGTATTGAAAATATGATTTTTAAGAAAAGAGAGGCTAAAAAATTGATTTTCTTAAACAGACATTTCATGGCAAAACAACAGGTTAGAAAACAGCTGAGAACTTTGAAAACGATAGGGAATATAGAGATGATTTCCCCTTGGCCTGTACCTTCAATGTATTTCTAACTATTATCTATGTATATGTATATATGTATGTAAACACATCCAAGGGTAAGGTAGATAGGTTATAGTTTGAAAAAGCTCCTGGGGATTCTGATACACCATTTCCTTTGGCATCTCTCTTGCCACAGCTCCCTCACCACAGCCTTGGAAAACATTGCTGTGGGTTCTCTATAATGATGACTGATGCAACACGTAACACAGAGCTATACAAACTACTTCCACATATATAACTGCATTTGATTCTCAAAATAACTTGGCAAAGGCAGGTGCTGCTGTTATTCTCATTTTACAGAAGAGAAAGATAAAGCTCAGAGAGGTAAAGCAATTTGCCCAAGGTCACAGCAAGGGATGGGGAGGGAGCTGTGAAAGCACTTGAGGAAACAATAATGAATACAGGTCATGGAAGGCAAACCTGCAGGGAGGTGATGCACTCTGGAAAGACAGTCTGTTCAAAAGAGTTGGGGGCTGCACACAGCGATTCTGGGCTTCAGATGAAACCATGATTTCTTACATTCAAAAAAAAGACTTAAAGCAAATATTAAATTATTTTCTATGCTTTTCTGTATTCTTAAACAATTTCATATTAAAAACAAAAGAATTCTGTGGGCAAAGTTTAGATACTATTATATCAAGGTTAGGATGACAAGGAGTATATAGAACCTAAGGCCGAGGTAGAAAAGGTTTTACTTTTCCAGGGATCATAAGAGGCGAAAGGCATAACTAAGTCTAGGGCTGAGATTGACGTGGGAGGACACAAGCTAGAGAGGATAGTTATGCAAACAGCAGACCTAGAGTAGAACCAGGGAGTCTCCAGAGAAGCTGGCAATACATTACACTGGTTCAAGATGATTTCAGTAACCTGAGCCCACACACCCAGGACGAACTTACTCTGGAAACTCTTCCGAATTTCCCCCACTTAACAGAAAAAATTGTTTGTGCCTTTTAAAACAACTGAATGCACCGAAGCACAATCCAGTGGGTCCTGTGGGAAAGAAGCATGACCAGCTGGAAAAAGAACAGAGACTAAGAACGCTGGGGTTTATCTTGGAGGAGAAATTCCTCCTTATCTTAAAAGTGGAGGCTACGGTAAGTAACTTGAGCAAAGCCTGGTGGCCCAGGAGTCACGGGGTAGGGGGCCATACTGCTTCATAAGCTTGCTGGGAAAATCATTTTATATATTAAAAAAAAAGTCTTCCACCTTATCTGTCTTGCTGGTTTTACCTATTTCCCTGATCTTCCCACATTAACACAGTGGGGTGGGGGTGGGGACAGGGCTGTATCTTGCTGAAGGTGCGTAGCTGAGCCAAGAATAGAACCCTCGCATCCTGTCTCTCGGTTCACTTCTGGACCATGCTACCTCAGGAAGGAACATTTGAAAATAGTAGTTCTCTCCCATCTTGCAACCAAGCTGTGCATAAGCACATGATCAATGAATGAAGTTGGCTAAGTGACTCAGCACTGGGCTGGCTCTCCTGTGAGTCAGGCTCAGAATCCTGAGCGGTTGGAAGCACACACTCTTTAAATAAGACTTTAAAACTAAGGTCTTTACCACCCAGGAGCATTGGAAGATTTCAGGGGTACTTTACTTTGTTTGAACACGGATCAGGATGTCACCTCTTACATTTAAGGTGTGAATCAGTTTAATTATATTGTCCACAATTTTCATGGATGTACTTTCTCTGTATTCTGTACTCAGGTAGCAGTCTTAGAACTCAGGACCGGTTGAGGTGGAGAGAGGCAGGAGCAGACAGGACAGTGGGTAAGCGGCTGGATAATAGGAATTAACTAACAATTTAGGATCATATCTGCCTTTCTTCCTCTTTAATGCAAAAAAGACCCCAAAGTAAGGCCTTCTCGTATTCCTCTAAAGATAACAACTATACACACAGATTTGGGGGCACACCAGTAAGCTGCTCCAACCTGACCCTGTCAGTAGCCGTTGGTTTGACCACCTGCTCCCAGCAGGGAAGAAGCGAGCCTCTGAGCAATGACCCCTGTGACAGATGGCATAGTACAGACAGAAAAGGGCCAGCCAAATATATTTCTTCCCACAGAGGGAGGGAGCCTGGGTGTTTAAAGAAAGGAGTCAAAGGAACAAAGCAATGAAATTCACCAAGTGTATCTGAAACTCACCCTCAGGCTATCAATAGTCTTTTGAATGACAAATGAATCAAAACCTCTGATGAAGGGACCTCAGGACCCTGGGTACAACAAGCTGCCACTAGCAAGGTTTTAGAACAAATTATCTTGGGGAAAAAAATGTGACAATGAGCTTAGTGAAGGACTCTCAGAGCCATTAAAGAGAACCTGAGCACTTAAGGCAACCTCAAAATCAACTCCAATTTTCAGAGACTGACTAGTCTTGAAGTAACACAGAGAGTTCAGAGGACAGTGATTGCAGACGTCAGTCTTGCAAGGGACTTTAACTGGCAGGAAAAAAAAAATTCCATTAGCCCCTGCTTTGGTTGGATTACCAGCACTAGGAGGGAGACCTAAAAGAAGCAAAAGTAGAGAAGCTGGCATAAAAATAGGTGAAAAAAAGGAAGTGTCACTTATCATGTGCCAATGCCCAGCACTCCTCAAGGAGCCTTTAAACACAGTACGAAAGAAGCATTATTTGTTGCCATTTTTAAATGGAAAAAAAAAAAGGCATTATTCACAGTAGCAGAAAAGTGGAAGCAACCTAAATGTCTACTGACAGATGTGGCATACACATACAATGGAATATCGTTAAGCCTTAAAATGGAAATTCTGACACAAGCTACAACATGGAGGAAGCTTGAAAATATTATGCCGAGTGAAATAAGTTCATCACAAAAGGACAAATACTATGTGATTTCTCTTATACAAGGTACCAAGAGTAGTCAAGTTCACAGACAGAAAGCAGAATGATGGTTACCAGGGGATAAGGGGGAGGGGGAAAGGGGAGTTATTTTTTAATGGGTAGAGTTTCAGTCCTGCCAGATGAAAAAGTTCTGGAGGTGAATGGTGGCGATGGCTGTACAACAAAGTAAATGCACTTAATGCCACCGAACTATACACTTAAAAATAGCTAAAATGGCAACTTAAGTGTCCAGCAATAGATGAAGGAATAGTGAAGATGTGGCACATACATACAATGGAATATCACTCAGTCATTAAAAAGAACAAACGCTTGCCATTTGCAATAAGACAGATGCACCTAGAGGCTGTTGTGCCAAATGAAATAAATCAGACAGAGAAGGACAAATATTGTATGACTTCATTTAAATGTGGAATCTAAAAACACACACAAAAATGGACATAATAAAAAAGAAACAGAGTCACAGAGCACAAACGTTTTATTGTCAGAGGGGTGGGGGTGGAGGGAGGAGAGAAATCAGTGAGGGAGATTAAGAAGTACAAACTTCCAATTGCAAAATATAGGGGCCATGAATGTGAAACATACAATGTGGGGAACAGAGTCGATAACCATGTGGTATCTTTGTATGGTGAATAACTATGTGATATCTCTGTATGGTGACATATCCCAACTAGACTTCTCACAATGATCATTCTGAAATGTACAGTGATACTGAATCACCGTGTCTTGTGACAAGAACTAACCTAGAGTTGCAGGTCAATTATACCTCAAAAACAGACAAACTCATAGAAAAAGAGATCAGATCTGTGCTTATCAGAGGCGAAAGGGTGGGAGGAAGGGGAAGCTGGATGAAGGCAGTCAAAAGGTTCAAACTCCCAGTTATAAGATAAATAAGTAGCAGGGGGAAAATTGGTTAAAGTGGTAAACTTTATGTTACGCATATTTTACCACAATTTTTAAAAAATGAAATAAACACGTAATAGGAAACAAAGTTAAGAAACGTGTCAGGTCAAAACTAGTAAATGGAGGAACCAAGATTCAAGCTTGTAATAAGTCCACCACAGAAGAGCCCAGGCTCTCAGAGGGAAGGAAAAGGGTCAGGAAGAGAACCTTGCTTGACCACAGCTGACCAAGCTGTAATGGCTAATCCACATCGTTCCCTTCCCACTCACTGGACTCTCATTCAGGTGTCTTTACTATAACCTTGTCTAATCTTCTCCTTTCATCTCATAGCCTTCTCCCAGGAGTATACCCTGGTTAGGGAACATCCTGTATATTCCAAGCTCACCATCACCACCCAGCAGATTCCAACCCAAAGAGACTCCCTGAATTGGAAAGTAACTGCATATCACAACTCCAGTTATGTAGGTCCTCTAACCAGTTCTTACTTGCTGAAAAAATTATGCTGCAGAATTCACTTGCAAAGCAAAAGAAAGTTTAAACTGCTAGAGTTCTGAAGCACCTTAACTTGTTTATCTGACCCAGAGGTGCTACACTGGGGAGGTTTTGCCTTTCACAGAAATTTTGGCACTGTCTAGAGACATTTTGGGAGGCTTCCCGTGGCTCAGCAGTAAAGAATCTGCCTGTAATGCAGTAGACCAGGGTTCAATCCCTGGGTGGGGAAGATTCCCCTGGAAAAGGGAATGGCTACACACTCCAATACTCTTGCCTGGAAAATCCCATGGATGGGTGGGCTACAGTCTGTGGGGTTACAAAGAGTTGGACATGACTGAGCAACTAAGCGTGCACGCACACACACACATGCACACACACACACATTTCCGAGTGCCACAACTGGGGGCGAAGTGGGTGCTACTGGCATTTAGCGGTAGGCTGGGATTGCAGCTAACCATTCTACAGTGCACAGAACTGCCCAGCACTACAACAGAGAATTCTCCCAATTTTCCCAATGAAAGTGCCAAGGTGGGGATGCACTGACGGCCTGGCCACTCCATGCCACATGCACTGCCTTTACAAACTGCCAAGAGACAAAAGACAGCTCTGCTGTTCAGAGGAACAGAGAGCTTTTACCTGAGGCAGTTCATCTGTGAACAAATAAGCACATTCCACACATTCCATCAGAATTCGCCCCTGCCAGCTTTCACCTATCAGCCTTAACGCTAATTCTTGAGTAGTCAGGTCTCTGATTTACATGACAGTCCTTCAAAGTCAGAAGACAGTTACCACATCTTATAAACACAGTTGATGGACATTTATGTAATTGTCTAGACCTGCTTTTATGCTTAGGTAGGTGTAAGGGTCCTGCACTGAAATTCTCAAGAGCAGGGAACATACCTGCATTGTGTTGCCCAGCTTGCTGGTAAAAATATCCAGCCCAGTACTTAACAGTATATAACTAGTACTCACTAACTAAACATGAAGGTTTAGTAAACATGGTAAACAGGAAGGAAACATGCCAGCCAGAGATAATTCCTGGATCAGACGTGTTGCGTGCTAAATCACTTCAGTCGTGTCTGACTCTTCGCGACCCTATGGACTGTAGTTCACCAGGCTCCTCTGTCCGTGGGATTCTCCAGGCAAGAATACTGGCTGGGGTTGTCATTTTCTTCTCCAGGGGATCTTTCCAACCCAGGGATCGAACCTGAGTCTACGGCATCTCCTGCATTGGCAGATGGGCTCTTTACCACTAACGCCACCTGGGAAGCCCTCTGGATCAGACAGGTACCCTATTTTAGGGGAGACATGCCATCACTAACACACACAAGAACAGGCCTATTGATACCAACACCTGACTCTTCTTTCCACTTTAAACAGTCTCTACCATTCAGGCCAGCAGGACACACACACACACATCCCCCAGCCTGTAAGCATCCCTACACAGCAGGAATCCTCTTCACCCTCCAGAAGGAAAGTAAACCAGACATCTCCATAAGAGGCTGCTAATTCCTGGCCTATTTGCTTAGCTGAGCTACAAAACTGCTAAAAACCTCTGACACTCTACATGGATTATATTATTAATGACATCAGCAGTCTAAGAGATTGGCTCTGCAGAAGCAAGAGGCTTCGTAAGCATTAAGTCTCAACCTTGAAGAGCTACTCTGTACAATGACAAGGACTCACCTCTGAACGAAGTTTGAAGGTTGCTTGTTTGACTGAGACAGATGGATAGCTACAGTGAATAACTGCAATTTTAAGACGACTCTTAAAATCTCAACAACTTGGCCTTTATTACTGTTCCCCCAGTGCATGCACCTACTAGCACACCATTCTCATTCTGACCTCTAACCTCCATCAGGCATGTCCTTCTTCTTTTGTTTCCCAAATTAAACCTACAATGTCTTTAAGTTCTACATCAGGATCTCCCTCAGATCTGATACCAAGTCTGTTTTATTAAATTGTTTCCATGATGATGTCTCCCAGGCTGAGCACCAACTTGTCCCTCATGTGCATATATACTGTTTTAGAATTAGTCCCCAAAGGGTTTATTTATAATAGATGCCCTAAACACTGAACCAGTATCAATGAATCAACAAATACTTATTAAGTACCTATAATGTACTTTTCACTCTAGGTTCCATAGGAGATACGAAACATATACATATACTCTTCAAGTACTCTCATTAAAGTGCCAAAACTCACTCAAAACAATCACTAAATATAAGAAAGAACATAATTACTAAATTACAGCTATAGTCGATATATACTACCGAAGTTCAGAAAATAAGATCAAGGTCGCTCAGTTTTCATTCCTTGGAGTTAACATCAGAAACAAGAGGAAAAAGAAATATATTCATCCATTCCCTCAATATTTTCTGAGGCTTTTTATGTATAAGATATTATAATATACCTAACATTTATACTGTACTTTAAGTCTTATACTTATTATCTCATTTCATCTTTAAGAACAGTATAAAATAGGTAGACAAAGTGGTAATCATCAACACTACTGGGTAAATGAGGAAATGAGGCTTAGAAAGAGGAAGACAGTGCCCCCAGGGCTCCTGTTAACAACAAAACCAACAGTGGAACAAGTCTCCTGAACCCTAGTCCTCACAGTCCCAAACAGCTCCCCACAGCCCCTCCATCCCTGATCCAGCCACACACATATGACTATACTCCTTCCCTCATCGCTGCTTTTTAGATGCAATGGTAAAAAGACAACTACCTAAACATAGCTTTGAGTTTTTTAAATATCTGCTCCAGATCCTTAAAAGAAAATCTGTCAGTCATACGCCTTTCCTTATATTTGTCATGAAAAGTGAAAACTCAAATCCATAAAATAAGCTCCTCTAAAGGATATTCAGAAAACAAGTGGAGTGTGGGGGGCAGTAGAAGGGGTTTGGAGACATAGAGCAAAATGAGAGGATGTATTTTTGTATGAAATATTAATGTTGATAAAGGAGAGAAATGTACTCTATTTGGTTATGAGTTTTCCATCTCTTAGATTAAGCCCTGTGTCTTCAGAGACTAGCAAGTGCCTGGGACATGGTAGTGTGACTGAACGCATCTGTTTTTCTTGATATATCATGAGCTCCTTGTGGGCAAAGACTTCATCTCATACACTTCTGTATTCCTGTTTCAAAGTCATCAGTCAACAACGCACTGAATTAGATTATTCGACTGGTGGGTAGAGAGAGCACCATGTAGGAAGGCTGTGTTAGTACTGTGATCTCTTGGAGCTTGTATTTGTCTGTTTGGCATTCATTAATCACAAGGCCAGACTAACAGCCAGCACTGTTTATACCTCCCCTGCCAGCAAGACCCCGTGTTCTAGACTGTCTCCTTTAACTCTCACACACAAGGCTAGTATTTCCCAGGCCCTAAATCAATTGACAGATGACAGACCAGACCACAAGTTCTGTACCAGACCACAAGGAACAGTCCCTGCGCCCTAAGACCCAAGCAGTTATTCAAACTAGCCAATCCTAAGCCGCTTCCCCTGCCCTGCCTTGCCTTTCCCAGAGCAGAGCAAAGGAAAACCATAAAGGCTCTGGGCCATGCTTCCTCCTTGCTCTGCTTCCTGATCAAACCTGCTGCTCCTCCCTGGGGCCCCATGTGATGGGGGCATGTCCCCTTCTCTTGGGGAATGTAAACGATAAACTCTTTTGATGGCATTGACCTCTCCACGCCTTTATGAAGACTTTATTAAGACTTAAGCTCTAATCAGTTGAATACTATTACTACCATCCCACCAGACACAACAAACCAGACCCTAACCCAGATTATACCTACAGGCCGGCTCACAAAAATCTTACCTTCCCTATTAGATGGCAAACTCCTTTTAAACAAGATTGTCTCTTATATCACATACTCACCAAATTTAATGCTGTGGACACAGCAGCCACATTGTAAGGTGAATGTTACAAAGATAAGTAAATAATTAGTTGACTTTTTTCAGCTCGAATCTTTATCAATTATTAATGATCCCCTCTGCCCTCAAATGGGTGACCATTCTCTAATGCTGCTGCTGCTGCTGCTAAGTAGCTTCAGTCGTGTCCGACTCTGTGTGACCCCATAGACGGCAGCCCGCCAGGCCCCCCCGTCCCTGGGATTCTCCAGGCAAGAACAGTGGAGTGGGTTGCCATTTCCTTCTCCCTCTAACGCTGCACAGCGTGGCAATTTCCTTAAGTGTTTACAGCAGCTTTATCTATAAAGGTACAGTGACTTTAAACTGGAAGCAACCAAGGTGTCTTTCAACAGGTGAATGGATAAACCAATTTTGATGTACCTACAGAATGGAGCATTATTCAGTGACAAAAAGGAACAAGCTGCTGATCATGAAATAATATGGGTGAATCTTAAATGCATTTTGGCTAAGTGAACAACTACAAACTGTAAGATTCCATTCATGTGACATTCTGGAAAAGGCAAAACTATAGGTGTAGAAAACAGATAGGTGGCATTAAACAGATTAAACAATTTGACGGGAGGTTACTGACCACAGGGGAAGGCACATGGAAATTTTTAGGGTGACGGAACTGTTCTCCATGGTACAAGGGTGGTAAATGTATGACTTCTGTACTTGACAAAACCCAAAAAACTGTATCTTGTGTGTTAGTTGCTTAGTTGTGCCCAACTCTTTGTGACCCCACGGACTGTAGCCCACCAGGCTCCTCTATCCATGCTATTCTCCAGGCAAGAATACTGGAGTGGGTTGCCATTCCCTTCTCCAGGGGATCTTCCTGACCCAGGAATTGAACCCAGATCTCCTGAATTGCAGGCAGATTCTTTACCATCTGAACATACCTTACAAAGAGTGAACCTTAATATACATAATTTTTTTAAAAATCAAAAAGGATGTCAAGGGATCCCAAGATAGAACGCAGACTGTCACAAATGAACTTAATATAAATGTCTGACATAAACTCACTGAAGGAAGTGACGTGAAACCAAAGAAACCTTGGAAAATGTTTCAACAGGAAACTATAAGGCTAAAGACAAAAGGAATTATACATAAACACTGCACCCTGGTTAGTAAATCTGTTGCTCAGAGAAATATGGGTTAACAATTCTGAACCTGTTTCACATGTATACAGAATTAAATAAATAAGGAAACCCACCATCTCTTATGGTGGATGGTGACAGGCAAGTGTCTCACTGTCAGAGAAGGAACTGTAGATAAGGGGGGAAAGCCAGAATAAACTCTGCGGTACTGCATTAGAGTCAGAGACAAGAGTGTGGATCCATGTTTACTTCAATGTGTATGCAGATGGCTATACAGGAATAATTTGACATATGTATATACACATGGATTAGTCCACATATGTGTATTTCCTAGCTCTCTCTGCTGAGGGCTTACTAGCAATGTATACACCCAAAGCTCAGATCTTGGTTTCTCCAAAGAAAAGAACCAGGGCTCCTGAAGAAAATGCTGATTCAAGAGCAAGGGCAGGGAAAATACAAGACGAGCTTGGAACATCTCCTAGTTTCAGAAAGTAAGGAAGTGCTCAAGTGGCAAAAGGACGTGGGCATGTCAAAGGGATAGAGAATCCAACCTGGAGTAGTTCCCAGTAGCTAAAACTGGAACAATCTGAGCAATGAAATAAACAGCATGGTACTGAACGATAAAGTACATGAGTTCCTACTGATATAAATTAATGACAATTAATAAATACACAGGTAAAAAGAGTAAGTCTTCCTTTACAGAAAAATTTCAAATAATATATGCAGATACTACCTCCTCCAGGAGGTGGAGCTTAATCCTCACTCCTCCTCCCCCAAGAGTGGGCTGGACTTAACTGACTCATTTCCAAAGAATATGATAAGGAAACAGGAAAACAGTCACTTTATGGTGGAGAAACCTGGCAAACACCACCTTAACCAAGCGATCAAGGTTACCACCACCAGCGATAGGTCGTGTTAGTGTCATATCCCCAGACAGGATATGCTGAAGAGGGCATTTCATCTCTAAGGTATTCTTCCTCAAAAACCACAACCCGAGTCTAATCCTGAGAAAGACTTCAGACAAACCCCAACTGAGAGGCAGTCTACAAAATTACTCACCAGTGCTCCTCAAAATTGCCAAAGTCATAAAAAACGTGGAAAGTCTGAGAAATTGTCACAGACCAGAGGAGCCTAAGGACAGAGACACGATGACTAAATGCAGTGAGGTACACTGAACTGAACTTTGGAATAGAAAAAGAACATTAGTGAAAAATCAGGTAAAATCCAAACAAAGTGTTGAATCAAACAGTAATGCACCAATTTTGGTTTCTTAGTTTTGACAAATACATGACAGTAATGTTAGACGTGAACATTGGGGGAAACGTGACTGACGCACGCAAGAACCCTCTGAATTATCTTTGCAGCTTTTCTGTAAATCCAAAGTTATTCCAAAAGTTAAAGTTGATTTTTTAATATAATCTAATAGGGCTTCCCTAGTAGCTCAGTGGTAAAGAATCTTCTGCCAATGCAGAAGACTTGGGTTCAATCCTTGGATTGGGAAGATCCCCCGGACAAAGAAATGCCAACCCATTTCAGTATTCTTGCCTGGGAAATCCCATGGACAGAGAAGACTGGCAGCTACAGTCCATGGAGTCGCAAAGAGTCAGACATGACTGAGCAACTAAAGAACAACAGCAGGGCTAATGTCGGGTCAAATCAGTGAGGAAAAATGTACTAATGAAATTTTTATTTGCAAGATTTCTGTATGACAGAAATGTAGGGTCACATTATTGGGCATATCTTTTTATGGAGAGGAAATGAAGCGCCCCTGACATGTTATCTTATAAACTGAATCTACTGTAATGATACCTCTGTTAAGGAAGAAAATGCATTCCCATAGCACACTCATGGTTTGGTGCTTCTCTCCCAGAGGCAGAAATAATTCTCCTGGTATAGGACTACAGGGGCTTCCCTGGTGGCTCAGTTGGTAAAGAATCCACCAGCAATGCAGGAGACCTGGGTTCAATCCCTGGGTTGGGAAGATCCTTTGGAAGAGGGCATGGCAACCCACTCCAGTGTCCCTGCCTGGAGAATCCCCATGGACAGAGGAGTCTGGCAGGCTACAGTCCATGGGGTCGCAGAGTCAGACACGACTGAGCGACTAAGCACAGCACACACAGGACTACAAGTTCTATCTTTGATTAAGAATGCCTTCCTTCTCTCCCATACCACCAATGAGAGTAAGCAGGTTTCCCTGGCCATTTCTGCCCATGTAGCAGAACTCTGGCCTCTTTTGGGACTCTTACTTATCTGGTCTGGACCCCAGCCTGCTATAAGAGGCCTAGAGCTGTCACTAAGACTCTGCCCCTTCCTTCTTATTCACTATTGCCTCTGACACAGAACTAAAGAAAGTTGAACTATCCTAGTTTCTCTGTGTCCAGATTAGATTATTCCCAGAAGCATCACTGTGTACATAAACTGATAGTAGCAATGTCCTAGTCTGTACACAAATAACTGCATAGGTTTTGCATAAAGTATCTGAACTGATAAGCAACACCTGACATCCACCCCTACTATCATGATTTTGAGAGCTCACTATCTACCAGGTCATCATTACAATGTATTTTGCATTCCTAAGTGAAAATTAGCACTATTTAGGATAATGATTTAAAATTCAGAGCATTCATAGGCTGCCTTCTCAGAAAGATGCATACTGATGACTCTGATCTCTAAATCCAAATTTGGTAATGTTCAAAAGAGAATTTCTCGACCCAAACAGACATGGTAAGTTTATGATGAGCACTCTTGATAAACTAGCTTCATATGATAAGAAAAGAAGGTCACAAAACTTTATGATGATAAAAAGTAAAAGATAAAGCATTTAAACAATCAAAAGTTTCTTGAGTCTTTCCTCTACTGCATTACTCTAGAAAGTCACAATCTGAGGAAGACCAAGGATACGCCATGAGCCACCCTCAGTATCTTCCAGCAAGCCTGCTCTACTCAACTCATTGTAAGAAGTGTCACACTTTACTTTCCCAGTTTGCCCCACAGTGCTATCTGATTCTACAGCCTTTTTTTTTTTTTTTTTTGACTGATGTAGAATAGGTTTGAAGGTCAATTTCAAACAAGAAATGCCAATAATGTTTTACGTAACAACTGTTTCACTGCATTAAACACACAGCCTTCCAAGATAGCTGTTTTCCTTTGTTTTCTACTATATTACATTTCTTGAAGTTGTACATGCCCATCGAAAATTTTTAAACAATATAGGGTTAAAGGTATAAAAATTAAAAACAAGATGACTATTTGAAGAGCCACCCAAATCAGCTTTATCACTTAATAATCTACGCAATTAGAATTCTCATGTGGAAAGCCACACACCATTCACTTTAAAAATAGACTTTTCAAGTCCCTGTCCAGATGCCAAAACAAAAAAACCCCAAAAAGATTTTTTAAAAGTCTTTTTTTTCTCCAAATCAATTTCATAGCTAATTTTATTTCTTATTTATCAAAATTAATTGAAGCAGATAATGACACAGGCAAAGCCAAGTAATTATGAAGATTTTTGAGCACCTCACTGATCTGATTTCTAGTCTCAGGTGTCATGTCAAAAGGATCAAAAGGAAGGTTACTAGCAAAATGCTCCATCATGTTGGAAATTTTGACATACAGATTTTCTAATAAAGCCTTGCTTTCAAATAAACACCATAAACCATCAAAAAAACCTGAAGTGACAACTCTTTGGTATCCATATTAAATATGTCTCCAAGACTGCCTCACATTCAACTTTTTCACATCAAATGTGGTGATCCAGGGGTCAGAAAAAAATCATTCTATTTGCAGGGCCTCTGTTTCTCCATCAGTACAGTGAGTGACAGCAGCTTTCTCCTGCCCCCTCTACCTACCGATACAGGCGTGGTTACACACGTAAGCACACATGATGGACAAAATGCTCCTCAGAAGAAAGGTTTTAAAGCAAACCAACGTCTGAGGATTTGGAACTGACTGTCCCATCAGTTGGTCATCCACATCCTCTTGATTCTCACAGCCTTCCTTTTGGATACTTCCTATGTAGTAATTTTACAATTTTTTTTTTTCCACAGCTTGTTGGCATGTCTCTTACTAGAGTAATAAGGGAGAAGAAAGAAGAAAAATGCCAATTAGCACGTTTTCCTTTTCTTCCACATCATGCTGGTAAAAAACCAGGCACAACCAGAGTTAGATACCAGCCAGAGATAGAAAAAGACTTAAGATTATATGAAGGTTTCTATCACGTCATCTAATAGTCCTCTCCTTACCAAGGTTTAAAAAACTGACGGATTATTTGCAGTTGTATGAAATAAGATACCAATATGCTACTAACAACTTGGTAACTTTCAGTGAACACACATCCTTTCCTGCCCAGTAATGTCATTTCCAGGTATTTATTCTATAGATACTGCCCCACATATGTCAAATAGGTATACAAGGATATTCAATGCAACTTTCCTGTAACAACAAACGACTGAATAAACATTTTTTGGTGGAGTAAAGTCTATCAACAAAGGACTTATTAAATGAATCATAATACATTCTTTAAATGGCATTCTATACAGCTGCTAAGAAGAATGAGGCCTTCTGTAGACCCTGCTATGAAAAGTCCCCAGGACATATTAAGTGAGAAAGCAAAGCATAGAGCAGTGTGCATAGCACACTACTGTTTTTGTTACTATATGCACTTATTCCCATTTTACATATGGTATTGTGCGGAATAGCTCTGTAAGGATACACAAGAAACTGGTACATGGGTGCCTCCAGGGGAAGGAACTGGGTGGCTAGTGGATAAGTAAGTAGAATACCTCTCTAACTTTGTTCCCTTTATAACTTCCAGATTTTGTACTGAGTACAAATACAATCTCTTTTTAAATTTTAATTTAAATTCAAAAATTAAAAAGAAGGAAGAAAGAGCACCCTGAACCAAAAACACTGGAATCCTTCCTTGGGGTGTCTTCTCCATTAGGGACTCTAAGGCTTGTTAGTCCAGTCACTGGATCTTTCAGGACTGATAAGCTGCCTTGAAGCCACCGCCTTTTTTGCCCCTGTCTATCTTGGTCCTCTCTTAAAATGTGTCTAATAAATAGCCAAAGTTTCTGGTTCCAATTAAGATGGATTAAGTATATTCCTCAGTATTTCTCCCAGGGAATTCGGCTAAACTCCACGGACAGACAGAGCTGCTCCATGCATTATCTAAAGACTAAAAAGTAACTGATGGCAGATAGACAGAGAAAACAAACCGTGGCTCAAAATATCATGAAACCTACGGAGTTTCCCTTTTTGCTTCTTCTAGTATCTCCTGGCCTGGACTCAAAGGCAGCCCAAACTCAGAACCGTGCACCAGGTACAGAAAGAAAAAGGTCCAAGAAGACCTCCATTTTTGGCCCAAGAAACAGTAAAGTGATTCCCTAACGGTCAAAGGGAGTAGAGGCAACCCCCTGGTTTTGTCTGTCTGTTTCCCTTCTGTCCTCTCGCCCTACCTTCAGGGCAACTAGGCAGCAGTGGCAGTGACAACAACGTCAGAAAGGAGAACCTTTTCTCCGACCAGAGGAACTGTGATCCCAGGAGCCTTGAAGGAAACTCCACTGCTCTGTTTTCTTTCCTGAGCCTCCTGTCACTTGGTTCTCAAGGGAAAGGTAATCACAGGATGTGCAAGGCAGAGCAGAGAAATTCTAGTCTCAGCTTTCCAGCAAGTGAAGCAAGAAGGAGAATCCTTTGGAACTGGAAAGTCTGGGTTAACAACAGGAAGAAGAGGGAGCTCAATGAAACTGTATGTGAACTCCAGGAATCACCCCCAGGCTGCACATGAAAGTATCTGACCCTAAAGAATACACTGAAGATTTTGACAACTGGTCTATGAGGTATACCACTGCCCAAGTCGAAAACTAGCCACTGGCTGGTATGTACATGGAACAGATACAAATAACACAGCAAATAGCACTTTGAAAACTAAACTGATACTGAACTCCAGCCCAAAGAAGGCAGATAGATATTTGCAGCCTGAACCTAACTAGACTGACTGCCTGATTACATAAACAAATAAATCCATAGGATTTGAACAAGATCCAAAGTCTCATATAATTTTTTAAATGTCAGAATATAAATCCAAACTGATATACAGATGACTCTTTAACATGCTTCCCTTGTGGCTCAGATGGTAAAAATCTGCCTGCAATGCAGGAGATTCAGGTTCGATCCCTGGGTTAGAAAGACCCCTGGAGAAGGGAATGGCAGCCCACTCCACTATTCTTGCCTGGACAAGTCCATGGCCAGGGGAGTCTGGCAGGCTACAGTCCATGGGGTCACAAAGAGCTGGACATGACCAAGTGACTTTCACTTCTTCACTTAAACAACATGGGTTTGAACTGTGTGGATCCACTTATACACAAATTGTTTTCAATAATACTACACAATCCCCAGCTGGCTGAACCCACAGATATGGAACTGCTGATATGGAGGGCCAATGACAAAGTTAAATGTGGATTTTTGACTGCATGGGGGTTGGTGTCCATAACCTCCACACTGTTCAAAGGTCAACCTGTACAAAAAGACTTGAAAATTTCAACATCTCACAAGGGAAAAGATAACCAACAGATACCAACTTCAAGATGTGAGAATTACATAACCTCAGATGACAGTACCCTTATGGCAGAAAGCGAAGAGGAACTGAACAGCCTCTTGATGAATGTGAAAGAAGAGAATAGAAAAAGCTGGCTTAAAACTCAACATTCAAAAAACTAAGGTCATGGCATACAGTCCCATCACTTCATGACAAATAGATGGGGAAAAAATGGAAACAGTTGTTTCTTTGGGCTCCAAAATCACTGCAGATGGTGATTGCAGCCATGAAATTAAAAGACGCTAGCTTCTTGGAAGAAAAGCTATAACAAACCTAGACAGCATATTAAAAAGCAGAGGCATTATGTTGCCAACAAAGGTCCGACTAGTCAAAGCTATGGTTTTTCCAGTAGTCATGTATGGATGTGAGAGTTGGACTATAAAGAAAGCTGAGCACCAAAGAATTGATGTTTCTGAACTGTGATGTTGGAGAAGACTCTTGAGAGTTCCTTGAAGAGCAAGGAGATCCAACCAGTCCAACCTAAAGGAAATTAGTCCTGAATATTCACTGGAAGGACTGATGCTGAAGCTCAAACTCTAATCCTTTGGCCACCCATGCGAAGAACTGACTCATTTGAAAAGGCCCTGATGCTGGGAAAGATTGAAAGCTGGAGGAGAAGGGGACGACAGAAGATGAGAGAGTTGGATGGCATCACCGACTCAATGGACATGAGTTTGTGTAAACTCTGGGAGTTGGTGATGGACAGGGAGGCCTGGCGTGCTGCAGTCCATGGGGTCAGAAAGAGTCAGACACAACTGAGCGACTGAACTGAACTGAACCGAAGTGGACTGCAAGGAGATCAAACCAGTCAATCCTAACAGAAATCAGTCCTGAATATTCATTGGAAGAACTGATACTAAAGCTGAAGCTCCAATACTTTGGCCACATGATGTGAAGAACTGACTCACTAGAAAAGGCCCTGATGCTGGGAAAGATTGAAGGCAGGAGGAGAAGGGGACAAAAGAGGATGAGACGGTTGGATGGCATCACCGACTCAATAGACATGAGTTTGAGCAAGCTCTGAGGGTTGGTGATGGATAGGGAACCCTAGCATGCTATAGTCCATGGGATCTCAGAGTCAGATGTGACTGAGCTACTGAACTGACCTAAAAGCACATATTATAATCATGCTCAAAGAAATGAAGAGAAATGATCTTGAAGTAAAAGGAAAAGTAGACAGTCTTGACAAAGAATAGATGAAGAAGAAGGAGAAGAAGAACCAAATGAAAATATCTAAACTAGAAAATATAATGACAGAAATTTTAAAATTCACTAGATGGGCTCTACAGTGTAACTGAAATGACAGGTCAGTGAACTTGAAAATGGATCAACAGAATTATCCAAGCTGAACAACTGAGAAAAAAGACTGGAAAACAAAAATGAACAAAGCGTTGAGGACCCACTGGACAATATCAAAAGGCCTAACATTTGTCTCATCAAAGGCCAATTAGTAAAGGAGAAACAGTGTGGTACAGAAATAATATTTGAGGGAATTCTCCAGTGGTCCAGTGGTTAAGACTTGGCACTTTCACTGCCATGAGCCCAGGTTCAATCCCTGGTCGGGGAACTAAGATCCCAAAAGGTGTGTGGTGTGGTCAAAAAGAAAAGTATTTCAAGAAATAATGGCTCAATACTTCCCAAGTTTAGTAAAAGACATAAACTTATAGATTCAAGAAACTCCATGAATATCAATCAAGATAACCTCAAAGAAATTCCTACCCAGTAAAATCTAAAGCAGAATCCAACAACATATTAAAAAAATCATACACCATGACCAAGTGGGCTTTATCCCAGGAATGCAAGGATTCTTTAATATTCGCAAATCAATCAATGTAATACACCACATTAACAAAATTGAAAGATAAAAACCATATGATTATCTCAATAGATGCAGAGAAAGCCTTTGACAAAATTCAACATCCATTTATGATTAAAACTCTCCAGAAAGCAGGAATAGAAGGAACATACCTCAACATAATAAAAGCTATATATGACAAACCCACAGCAAGCATCACCCTCAATGGTGAAAAATTGAAAGCATTTCCCCTGAAATCAGGAACAAGACAAGGGTGCCCACTCTCACCACTACTATTCAACATAGTTTTGGAAGTTTTGGCCACAGCAATCAGAGCAGAAAAAGAAGTAAAAGGAATCCAGATAGGAAAAGAAGAAGTGAAACTCTCGCTGTTTGCAGATGACATGATCCTCTACATAGAAAACCCTAAAGACTCTTCCAGAAAATTACTAGAGCTAATCAATGAATATAGTAAAGTTGCAGGATATAAAATTAACACACAGAAATCCCTTGCATTCCTATATACTAACAATGAAAAAACAGAAAGAGAAATTAAGGAAACAATACCATTCACCATTGCAACAAAAAGAATAAGATACTTAGGAGTACATCTACCTAAAGAAACAAAAGACCTAAACATAGAAAACTATAAAGCACTGATGAAAGAAATCAAAGAGGACACAAACAGATGGAGAAACATACCATGTTCATGGATTGCAAGAATCAATATTGTCAAAATGGCTATTCTACCCAAAGCAATCTATAGATTCAATGCAATCCCTATAAAGCTACCAACGGTATTTTTCACAGAACTAGACCAAACAATTTCACAATTTGTATGGAAATACAAAAAACCTCGAATAGCCAAAGTAATCTTGAGAAATAAGAATGGAACTGGAGGAATCAACCTGCCTGACTTCAGACTCTACTACAAAGCCACAGTCATCAAAGACAGTATGGTACTGGCACAAAGACAGAAATATAGATCAATGGAACAGAATAGAAAGCCCAGAGATAAATCCACGAACCTATGGACACCTTATCTTTGACAAAGGAGGCAAGGATATACAATGGAAAAAAGACAACCTCTTTAACAAGTGGTGCTGGGAAAACTGGTCAACCACTTGTAAAAGAATGAAACTAGAACACTTTCTAACACCATACACAAAAATAAACTCAAAATGGATTAAAGATCTAAATGTAAGACCAGAAACTATAAAACTCCTAGAGGAGAACATAGGCAAAACACTCTCCGACATAAATCACAGCAGGATCCTCTATGACCCACCTCCCAGAATATTGGAAATAAAAGCAAAACTAAACAAATGGGACCTAATGAAACTTAAAAGCTTTTGCACTACAAAGGAAACTATAAGTAAGGTGAAAAGACAGCCCTCAGATTGGGAGAAAATAATAGCAAATGAAGAAACAGACAAAGGATTAATCTCAAAAATATACAAGCAACTCCTGCAGCTCAATTCCAGAAAAATAAATGACCCAATCAAAAAATGGGCCAAAGAACTAAACAGACATTTCTCCAAAGAAGACATACAGATGGCTAACAAACACATGAAAAGATGCTCAACATCACTCATTATCAGAGAAATGCAAATCAAAACCACAATGAGGTACCATTACACGCCAGTCAGGATGGCTGCTATCCAAAAGTCTACAAGCAATAAATGCTGGAGAGGGTGTGGAGAAAAGGGAACCCTCTTACACTGTTGGTGGGAATGCAAACTAGTACAGCCACTATGGAAACAGTGTGGAGATTTCTTAAAAAACTGGAAATAGAACTGCCATATGACCCAGCAATCCCACTTCTGGGCATACACACTGAGGAAACCAGATCTGAAAGAGACACGTGCACCCCAATGTTCATCGCAGCACTGTTTATAATAGCCAGGACATGGAAGCAACCTAGATGCCCATCAGCAGATGAATGGATAAGGAAGCTGTGGTACATATACACCATGGAATATTACTCAGCCATTAAAAAGAATTCATTTGAATCAGTTCTAATGAGATGGATGAAACTGGAGCCCATTATACAGAGTGAAGTAAGCCAGAAAGATAAAGAACATTACAGCATACTAACACATATATATGGAATTTAGAAAGATGGTAACGATAACCCTATATGCAAAACAGAAAAAGAGACACAGAAGTACAGAACAGACTTTTGAACTCTGTGGGAGAAGGTGAGGGTGGGATGTTTCGAAAGAACAGCATGTATATTATCTATGGTGAAACAGATCACCAGCCCAGGTGGGATGCATGAAACAAGTGCTCGGGCCTGGTGCACTGGGAAGACCCAGAGGAATCGGGTGGAGAGGGAGGTGGGGGGGGGGATCGGGATGGGGAATAGGTGTAAATCTATGGCTGATTCATATCAATGTATGACAAGCCCACTGAAAAAATAAATAAATAAATAAAGGAGAAATTGAAAAAAAAAAAAGAAAAAAAGAAAAAAAATCTTGAAAGCAGTCAGAGAAAAATAATGCATTACATATAGGGGAAAAAATAATTCAAATGACTGTGAATGTCTTATCAGAAACCATAGAGAACAGATGACAGTGGAAAAAGAATTTTAAGTGCTGGAAAACAATGGTCAAACCCAGAATTCTACATATCCAGTGAAACAGCTTTCAAAAATGATGAAATAAACTCTCAAAGAAAACCAAGAGAAGTCATCACTAGCAGACTTGCCAAAGATGCTAAAGAAAATTCTTCGGATGGAAGGAAATGATACAACATGGAAACAGAATTTCAGGAAAGAAGGAAGAACACTAGAAATGGTAAATATCTGAGTAAATGAACCAGCCTATTTTACTTCTAAGTTCTTTAAAACATGAAAGATGACTGAAAGCAAAAATTATAACAATGTCTGATGGGGTTTTCAATGAATATAGATGTTACACATATGACCACTACATGATAAAAAGGAAGTGGGCAAGCCAATATTTATGGTATTAAAGGTTCTATATTCTTCTTGAAGTGATAAATATTAATTTTAAGTAGAATGCTTGAATATGTGTACTGTAATTCCTAGCCAACACTAAAATAACTATACAAATGAAAAAGCAGTAAAAATTCAAAGTGTATGTGTGTGTGTGTGTGTGTGTGTGTGTGTGTGTGTCGGCCACTCAGTTATGACTGATTCTTTGTGATCCCATGAACTGTAGCCCACCAGGCTCCTCTGTCCATGGAATTCTCCAGGCAAGAATACTGGAGTGGGTTGCCATTCCCTTCTCCAGGGGATCTTCCCGACCCAGGAACCAAACCCAGGTATCCCACATTGCAGGCAGATTCTTTACAATGAGTCACCAGGGAAACTCCAAAAACTCATACAGAAATCTAAGGAGGATATTAAGATGGTTCAAATAATCCAAAAGAAGGATGTAAAGGGAAACAAAGAAACACAAAATAGAAAGGACAGAAAAATGTAATAAAATGGCAGACCTAAATCTAAAATATCAGTAATTAGATTAAATGTAAATGGTCTAAACAAATCAATTAAAAGAGAAATTATCAGGATGAGTTTACCAAAAAGACACACTGTTTGTAGTCTACCAGAAACCTGCTAGATACAATGATGTACACAGGTCAAAAAATGAAAGGGTCCTAAGTGCTATTATATAAGGCTGCCTGGACTGAATTATAGAAAAGGAAAAAAAAAACGTTAATAGACAGACTGGTGAAATCTATGAAATTCTGTAGCTTACTTAATAGAGTAATATACCAATGTTAATTTCTTAGTTTTGATAAATGTACTATGGTTTTATGTAATATGTTAACATTAGGGAAAGCTAAGTAAAGGGCATATAGGAACTCTATGTACTATTTTTGCAACTCATTTATAAATGTGAAATTATTATAAAATACAAAAAATGTAAGTAAAAGGAGGTAAGAATATACTATGAAAATGAGAGTTATCAGAACTATGTTAACCGTATGTTAATAGGCTATATTAACATCAGATAAAGCAGACTTCAAAACAAGGAACATTATCAGGGATAAAAAGGATAGTAAATAATGATAAAAGGGTCAATTCACTAAAATAAAAAATAATCTTAAATGTGTATGCATCTAAGAAAAGACCTTCAAAATATATGAAGCAACAATTGACGGCACTAAGGGAAGAAAAGGACAAATCTACAGTTTTAGAGATTTCAGTCTTCCTTTCTCAGTCCTCAATAGAACAAGTAAACGGAAAATTATCAAGGATATAAAAATATGTACATGTTAAATATATATAATTCCTATTTGTCAATACCTCAATAAGTCTGAAAAAATAAAGAAGAGGTAGGATATAATGTTGCAATTGAATAACAAATAAATCACATTTTAATTTTTTTAAGAAGGAGAAGGAAAAAAATCAAGGCTATAGGAGAGTGAGGGGAGGGAAGAAAGAAGTAAAAGAGATTAAGAAGTACAAACTTTCAGTTGCTATATAAAAGAGTAAAGAGTCATGGGTATGAAATGTATGATGTGGGGAATACAGTCAATAACTATGTAATATCTTTGTATGGTGACATATTGTAACTAGACTTCCATGATGATCATTTTGAAATGTACAGAAGTATATCACTATGTCGTGTAACAGAAACATAGTGTTGTAGGTCAATTATTCTTCAAAAACAAACAAACACAGAAAAAAGATCCAATTTATGGTTATCAGAGGCAGGAGGTGGAAGGAAGGGGAACTGGATGAAGGCAATCAAAAGGAAGAAACTTCCAGTTATAAAAGAACTAAGTATTTGAGATAGAATGTAAAATATGATAAATATAAGGAACACTGCTATATATATGAAAGCTGTTAAGAAAGTTAATTCTAAATGTGATTACAAAAACAAAACAATTTTTTCTATTTCTTTAATCTTATACCTACATAAGATGATAAAACGCTCACTAAACTTTTTGCAATAATCATTTCATGATGTATATAAGTCAAATGATTATGCTATACACCTTAAACTTAGGCAGTGTTCCACAACAATTATATCTGAGTAAAACCGGGAGGAAAAAAAAAATCAAGGATACCATGGAACTGAATAACCAATTGCCTATAATGAACATTTATAGAACATTCCACCTAACAGTAGAATATACATTCTACTCAAGTGCACATAGGACATTCACCAAGACAGACCATATCTTGGGTCATAAAACAAACCTTAACAAATTTAAACATGTTGAAATCATACAAAGTATGTTCTGTGACCATAATGGAATTAAACTAGAAATCAATAAAATAAAAGACTTTGGAAAATCTCCCAATACTTCAAACACTCAAAGCAACACACTTCTAAAGAATTCATCGGTCAAAGAAAAAGGTTCAACATATCAAAATTTGTAAAAATGCAACCACAGCAATGGTTATAGGGAAACTTACAGTATCAAAAGCTTGTATTTAAAAAAAGGAAAGGTTTCAAATCAATGATCTAAAACAACATAGTTTTTCACCTTAAAAAATAGTAAATTAATTCAAAGTAAGCAGAAGGGAAAAAATAAAAAGAGTAGAACTCAATTATATTGAAAACAGAAAAAAATGGAGGAAAAAATCAATGAAATCAGAAATAGGTTCTTTGAAAAGATGAATAAAATTGATAAACTTCTAGCCAAACAAAAAGAAAAGAATGAATATACAAATTATCTATATTAAGAATGAAAGGATATTAATATAGACCCAGACACTAAAAGGATACTAAGAAAATACCATGACTAAATCTATGTACATAAAGTTGACAACTTAGATGAATGCGCCAACTCCTTAAAAGCCACAAAGTACCAGAACTTACCCAAAAAGTATTAGACAACTTGTATTGTTCTGTATCTATTAAAGAAGTTTAATTTGTGGTTAAAAACTCCCACACAAAGAAAACCCTAGGCACAGTTCATTGAAGAATTCTATCAAATATTTTAAAAAGGAATTCTACATTTTCTCTTCCCCAAAATGAACATTTTTAAACTTGTTTTATAAGACTAGCATTATCCTGATACCAACACTTGATGACAAGAAAAAAAAATAACGAAACTGGAGACGAATATCTTAATGAACACAGATGCAAAACTCCTCAACAAATATTAGCAAATCATACCCAACAATATAGAAGAACACATCACAACCAATTGGTATTTACCCCAAGAATGTAAGGGCAGGTCAATATTTGAAAATCAACCAGTATAATTCATTATATTAACAGATTAAATAATTTGAAAAAATCACATAATTATATCAACTAATACAAAAGAGCATCTGACAAAATTCAACATCCATTCCTGAAAAAACTCAAAAAATTGGGAACATTCTGAAGGGAATTTATTCAACCTGAGAAAGAGTATCTACAAAAACTAACAGCTACCATCATACTTAATGGTGAGAAACAAAGTGATTTTTCCCTAAGATCAGGAAGAAAGCAAGAATATCCACTTTCACCACTTTCATGCAATATCTTACTAGAAGGCTATACTAACGGTGGAGGAGGTAAAGAAATAAAAAGGACAAAGACTAGAAAGAAAGACATAAACCTCATTTTTTACAGACGATATAACTATCCATATAGAAAATCCAGGGACTTCCCTGGTGGTCCTGTGGTTAAGACTCCATGCTTCCACTACAGGGGGCACAGGTTTAACCCTGGTTGGGGAATTTGAAATCCCACATACCAAACATCACGGTAAAAAAACAAACAAAAAAAACAACCCCCAAAACCCTATAATAAAGCTCCTAGAATTAAAGAGTTTAATAAGGCTGTAAGACACAACTTCAACATGAAAAAATCCATCCTATTTCTATATCCTGGAAATGAATTAGAAACTGAAACTTTATTTTAAAAATTTACAATAGCTTAAAAATAGGTATAAATCTAACAATATATGCAAACCTATATGCTGAAAACTATAAAATAATTGTTCTGTCACTGAGTCACGTCTAATCATCAGTTCTTCAGCATTCAGCCTTCTTTATGGTCCAACTCTCACACTGTACACGACTAATGGAAAAACCATATAAAGCGATAAAAGAAATAAAATACTACCTAAATAAATGATGAAGACATTTATCATATTCATTGACTGGAAGACACAATTATCAATTCTCAAACTGATCTCCAGATTTAATGCAGTCCCAAGCAAAACAGGGCTTCACAGGAGGCTCAGTGGTAAAGAATCCACCTGCCAATGCAGGAGACAACAGAGACATACATTCGATCCCTTGGTCAGGAAGATCCCCTGGAGCAGGAAACGGCATCCCGCTCAAGTAGTCTTGCCTGGAAAAACCCATGGACAGAGGAACCTGGTAGGCTACAGTCCATGGGGCTGCAGAGTCAGACATGACTGAGAGAAAGCACACACACAAGCAAAATGCAGGTGGGAGTTTTTGCAGACACAGACCAGCTATGAATTCAACGGAAAGACAAAAGAACTATAAGGCTGTTCAGTTGCTAAGTCGTATCCGACTCTTTGCAACCCCATGGACCGCAGCACACCAGGCTACTGTGTCCCTCACTGTCTCCCAGGGTTTGCTCAGATTCACGTCCATTGAGTCGGTGATGTCAACTCATCCTCTGCCGCCCTCTTCTTTTGCCTTCAATCCTTCCCAGCATCAGGGTCTTTTCCAATGAGTTGGCTCTTCGCATCAGGAGACCAAAGTACTGGAGCTTCAGCTTCAGCATCAGTCCTTCCAATGAATATTCAGGGTTGACTTCCTCTAGGATGGACTGGTTTGATCTCATTGTGATCCAAGGGACTCTCAAGAGTTTTCTCCTCACCACAGTTCAAAAGTATCAATTCTTTGGCACTCAGCCTTCTTCATGGTCCAACTCTCACATCTGTCTGTATATGACTACTGGAAAAACCATAACATTGACTATATGGACCTTTGTCGGCAAGGTGATGTCTTTGCTTTTTAATACACTGTCTAGGTTTGTTATAGCTTTCCTTCCAAGGAGTATGCATCTTAATTTCAAGGCTGCAGCCACTGTCCACAGTGATTTTGGAGCCCAAGAAAATAAAATCTGTCACTGCCTCCATTTTTCCCCCTTCTAATTGCCATGAAGTGATGGGACTTGATGCCATGACCTTTGGTTTTTTTTAATACTGAGTTTTAAGCAGCTTTTTCAATACTGAGTTTTAAGCAGTTTTTTCACTCTCCTCTTTCACTTTCATCAAGAGGCTCTTTAGTTCCTCTTCACTTTGTCATTAGAGTGGTATTATCTGCATATCTGAAGTTGATATTTCTCCCTGCAATCTTGATTCCAGCTTACGATTCATCCAGTCCAGCATTTCATATGATGTACCCTGCATAGAAGTTAAATAACTGGGTGACAATATACGGCCTTGTTGTACTCCTTTCCCAACGTGGAACCAGTTGTTCCATGTAAGGTTCTAACTGTTGCTTCTAGACCCACATACAGGTCTCTCAGGAGACACGTATGGTGGTCTGGTATCTCTTTAAGAATTTTCCAGTTTGTTGTGATCCACACAAAGGATTTCACGTAGTTAATGAAGGAAAAGATGTTTTTCTAGAATTCCCTTCTTTCTCTATGAGCCAATGAATGCTGGCAATTTGATCTCTGGTTCCTTTGCCTTTTCTAAACCCAGCTTGTACATATGGAAGTTTTCAGTTCATGTACTGACGAAGCCTAACTTGAAGTATTTTGAGTACAACCTTACTAACATATGAACATGCTAAATGAGCACAACTGTATGGTAGTTTGAACATTCTCTGGCACTGCCCTTCTTTGGGACTGGAATGAAAACTGATCTTTTCCAGTCCTGTGGTCACAGCTGGGTTATCCAAATTTGCTGGCACACCGAGTGCCACACTTTAACAGCATCATTTTTTAGGATTTGAAATAGCTCAGCTGGAATTCCATCACCTCCACCAGTTTTATTTGTAGTAATGTTTCCTACGGCCCATTTGACTTCACACTCCAGGATGTCTGGCTCTAGGTAAGTGACCACACCATCATGGTTATACTGGTCATTAAGACCTTTTCTGTGTAGCTCGTCTATGTATTCTTGCCACCTCTTCTTAATTTCTTCTGCCTCTGTTAGGTCCTTATCATTTCTGTCCTTTATCTTGCCCATCCTTGCATGAAATGTTCCATTGACATCTCTACTTTTCTCAAAGAGATCTCTGATTTTTCCCATTCTATTGTTATCCTCTACTTCTCTGCAACGTTCATTGAAGAAGGCCTTCTTATCTTTCCTTGCTATTCTCTGGAACTCTGCATTCAGTAGGGTATATCTTTCCCTTTCTCCCTTCCTTTTCATTTCTCTTCTTTCTCAGCTATTTGTAAAGCCTATTCAGACAACCACTTTGCCTTCTTGTATTTGTTTTTCTTGGGGATAGTTTTGGTCACCGCCTCCTGTACAATGTTACGAACTTCCATCCATAGTTCTTCAGGCACTCTATCAGATCTAATCCCTTGAATCTAATCATCACCTCCACTGTGATAATCATACGGAATTTGATTTAGGTCATACCTGAATGGCCTAGTAGTTTCCCTACTTTCTTCAATTTAAGCCTGAATTTTGTAATAAGGAGCTGATGATCTGCGCCACAGTCAGCTCCAGGTCTTGTTTTTGCTGACTGTATAGTTTCTCCACCTTTGGTCACAAACAATAGAATCAATCTGATTTCTGTACTGACTGTTTGGTGATGTCGATGTGTAGAGTCATCTCTCGTGTTGTTGGAAAAGGGTATTTGCTAGGACCAATGTGTTCTCTTGACAAAACTCTGTTAGCCTTTGCCCTGCTTCATTCTGTACTCCAAGGCCAAACTTGCTTGTTACTCCAGGTGTCTCTTGACTTCCTCCTTTTGCATTCCAATCCCCTATGATGAAAGGACATCTTTGCTTAGTGTTAGTTCTAGAAGGTCTAGTAGGTCTTCATAGAACTGTTCAGCTTCTTCAGCATCAGTGGTAGGGGCATAACTTGAATTACTGTGATGTTGAATGGTTTGCCTTGGAAATGAACCAAGATCATTCTGTCTTTTTTGAGATTGTACCCAAGTACTGCATTTTGGACTCTTCAGTTGACTATGAGGGCTACTGCATTTCTTCCAAGGGATTCCTGCCCACAGTAGTAGATATAATGGTCATCTGAATTGAATTTGCCCATTCTGGTCCATTTTAGTTCACTGATTCCTAATATGTCAATGTTCACTTTTGCCATCTCCTGCTGGACCACATCCAATTTACCTTGATTCATGAACCTAACATTCCAGATTCCTATGCAATACTGTTCTTTACCGCATCAGACTTTATTTTCACCAGCAGACACATTCACAACTGAGTTTCATTTCCGCTTTGGCCTAACCACTTCATTCTTTCCAAAATTATTAGTAACTTCTCTGCTCTTCACCAGGAGCATACTGGACACCTTGTAACCTGGAGGGCTCGTCTTGAGGAGTCATATCTTCTTATCTTTTCATACTGATTATGGGGTTCTTGTGGCAAGAATATGAGAGAGGTTTACCACTACTTCTTCCAGCGTTTTTTGCAGACATAGACAAGCTGACTATGAAATTCAATGGAGAAGCAAAAGAACTATTAATAGCCAAACAATTTTGAAGAAAGAAAAATTAGGTTGGAAGACTCACAGTACAAAATTTTAAGCCTTACTGTAAAGTTACATATCTATAATCAGATCAGTGTGGTACTGGTGACAGGACAGATATGTATAAGAATGAAATAGAATAATCTAGAAAAAGGCCAAAACAAATATTGCCAATTGAGTTTTGACAAGAGTGCAAAGTCAATTCAAGGGGAAAAGGGTAGTCTTTTTAATAGTAATGGTGCTAGAACAATCACACATCTATCTGAAAAATAAATATGTAAAAATGAACTTTCACCTAAATTTCATATCCAACGCAAAAATTAACTCAAATGAATTATACATCTAAATGTAAAATGCAAAACCATAAAACTCTTAGAGGAAAGCAAAGAACATATTTGCAAGCTTGGATTATGTAAAGAATTCTTATTTACAACAAAAACATGACCCATCAAAGAAAGAAACTGACAAATTAAACTTACATAAAATTTAAGCGTTAGCTCTATAACGGACCCTGTAAAGAGAAGAAAAAGAAAAGCTACACACTAAGACAAAACATGTTCAAGTAATTTACTTGATGATTGATATCCAGGATATATGTTTTTTTAAAAAGGCTCTCAAAACTCACAGGAGTAAAACAGATAACTCAATTTAAAACATGAGCAAAAGATTTGAATAAAAGATTTGGTTAAGACACTTAACCGAAGACATATGGACAGCAATATATATGTGAAAAATGCTCAAGATCATTAGCTCTTAGGGAAAAGCAAATTGAAACTACAAAGAGATACCACTACATGCCTGTTAAAATTGCCAAAATAAAAAATCTGAATGCTCAATATCACTAATCATCAAGAGAAGGTGAAATCAAAACTACAGTGAGAACAGACAGCTAGGATGAAGCTGCTGCGTAGCACAGGGAACACGGCTTGGTGCTCTGTGACCTAGAGGTGCGGGAGGGGATGGGAGGGACGGAGGCACAGAGGAAGGGGGTGTATGTGTACTCAGAGCCGATTCACACTGGGCACAGCAGAAACTAACAGGACTGTAAAGCAATTATCTTCCAATGAAATGTGAAATTAAAAAAACTACAGTTAGCAATCACCTCACAGCTGGCAGATAGCTATTATTAAAAAAAAAAAAAAAATAAGATAACAAGTGTTAGAAAGGATGCAGAGAAACCAGAGCCCCTGGCACACTGTTGGTGGGAATGCAAAATGGTGCAGCTGCTATGGAAGACAGTATGGAAATCCTTCAAAAAATGAAAACTAGACCTACCATACAATACAGCATCTCACTTCTGGGTAGTTATCCAAAAGAATTAAAATCAGAATCTTGAAGAAATATTAGCTATACCATGTTCATTGCAGCACCATTCAATAGTAACCAAGATAGGGAGACAACCTAAATGTCCATCTATAGATGAACATACAAAGTAAATGTGGTAGACACATACACAGGAATACTATTCAGCTTTTTTAAAAAAGAAAGAAATTCTGACATATGCTATAACATGGATGAACCTTGAGGACATCATACTAAGTGTAATAAGCCATTCATGGAAAGAGAAATACTGCATTATTACACTTATACGAGATATACAAAATCGTCACAGTCATAGAATTCACATAGAATGATGTTTGCCAGGGCTGGGGGAAGAGGGAAATAGGAAGTTACTTATCACTGGACAGAAAGTTTCAATTAAGCAAGACGAATAAGCTCTAGAAATCCACTGTAAAACATTGGACCTATAGTCAATAACAATGTACACTTAAAATTTTGTTAATAGGAAAGATTTCTGTGGTATTCTTACCACAATAAAACTAAAAAAAAAACAAAAATTCTGACAATACCAAGTGCAAATGCAGATATTAACGACAACTCTTATACACTATTGATGGAAAAGGAAAATGATATAATCACTCTGAAAAAAAACGGTTTAGTAGTTTCTTATAAAGGTAAACATATACTTACTTTGTTTCTCAGCAATTCACCCTTACAGATATCGTTGAATACTGTAAATTCAGGTTCATACCAAAACCTATACATTTATAGCAGCAGTATTCATAATCACTTGAAACTGGACATATCTCAAATATCCTTCAACAAATGAATGGATAAACAAACTGATATATAACCATGCAATGGGATACTACTATGCAAAACAAAGAACAAACTATTGATAAAGATTATAACACAGATAAATCTCCAAGGTACCATGCGAGTGAAAGAAGGCAATTTCAAAAGATTCTATTCTATAGCACGATTCTGTTTAAATGACATTATAAAACAGCAAAACCACAGGAACAGAGAGCCATTTGGGAGCTGGCAGAGATCACACATTAGAAGCTTTGACTACAAACGGGCCTCAGAGAGTTTTTTGAGGTGATGGAACTGTTTTCGTATCCTGACTGTAGTCCTGGTTACATAAATGTAACATGTCTACATGTATTAAAACTCATAGAACTCTAGTCCGAAATTTTTTTCAACTGTCCTCTTGTAAATTTTTAAAACAACAATAAAAAATAACTAAAGCTGTTAAAAATGTTAAAAAGGAAAAAACATATATTTGCCATACGTAAGCTAGAACTTCAAAAGCTTTTCAAATATTACAGTAATATTGAACTTCTTCTTGTGAAGGAAACAGTCCTCCGTTTGGTTATAGTACCCTAACAGGAATAAATTTCCAAATAGGAAAAAGGACCCTGTGTGTCCCAGCAGCACTGGGTCTTGGCCCAAGGCTACAAATAGATTGCAGGAGTTACGATGCCTCAGTTTCCACCAAAAGAACATCTAATACTCTCTTGCTTAAAACACAGACTAGTATCCATACTTTGAACTCTACAGACTAGATTTTTATAACATCCGCAAAAGTCAGCATTCAGTTCTCACAAGTAAGAGTTCTCAACTAGGTTCTGTAATTAAACCATGGAAGGGAAAAACAACTGGTAAACCCTGAACAACTCACCATCTGTAAACAGAAGCAGTGTCTGTAAGGAGCTAACGGTTCTGGAAACCTGGCTAGAAAAGTGGCATTGCTTCCGGGGAGGACTTTTTCTCCTTCAGGTTTTGCAGTAGATTGCAGAGTGATAAATGCACTGCTCTTTAAAAGGCCTTTCCCCAAGCACTAGCCTGGGCCTTTAAAGGCAGGGCTGCAGAGCCCAAGCAAGACACAGGAGTCACACCCCCCTGGGTGATGACTGCTTACCTCAGCCCTGGGAACCTGGGCAGCCTGCTGAGGAGAGGGAAGTGGAAAATGCCCACCTCCTACAAGCTGCAAGGGACAATACAGACCAGAGACTTCCTAATGGTCAGGAAGGAGCGTGTGGCTAGGAACACAGCATGCTAGCCCCAAGGATCGAGCTGCATATAAGCTTATCAAAATGAAAGACAGAAAATATTCGGATCTAATTAACAACAAGTCCTTGATACCCACTCATGACACAAACGGACTTATTTTCTTTGACCTGTAAAGTTTTGGAGCAATTTCTAATGCAAAGAATCTACATTAAGATCCCAAAATAAATAAACCTTTACCCCTTCGGCCCTTATGGCTTAAGTTTTCCTGTATGAGTCAGAGAGAAAAAAAAAATAAAAGCCTTGCGAGAGGAGTGAAATGCTCATAGGCTCATTCTGTTTCCCCACTCCACTTAATCACTCAATTCATCACTCAATCTGTGCCTTTCACCACTCCCTTTTCTAGAGACAAGGAAGAAGAAATATTACAAATGAAAGGAAAGTGAAAAAATAAAAACCTAAAAACCTACCAAAAAAAGATGTCCTTTTCATCATAGGAGACTGGAATGCAAAAGGAGGAAGTCAAGACATACCTGGAATAACAGGCAAGTTTGGCCTTGGGAGTACAAACCTGAAGCAGGGCAAAGGCTAACAGAGTTTTGCCAAGAGAACGCACTGGTCCCAGTACACACCCTCTTTCAACAACACAAGAGACGACTCTACACATGGACATCACCAGATGGTCAATACCAAAATCAGACTGGTTATATTCTTTGCAACCAAAGATGGAGAAGCTCTATACAGTCAGCAAAAACAAGACCTGGAGCTGACTGTGGCTCAGGTCATGAACTCCTTATTGCAAAATTCAGACTTAAATTGAAGAAAGTAGGGAAAACCACTAGGCCATTCAGGTAGGACTTAAATCAAATCCTTTACAATTATACACTGGAAATGGCAAATAGATTCAAGGGATTAGATCTGATAGAGTGCCTGAAGAACTATGAACAGAGGTTCGTAACATTGTACAGGAGGCGGTGATCAAGACCATCCTCAAGAAAAAGAAATGCAAAAAGGCAAAATGGTTGTCTGAGGAGGCCTTACAAATAGCTGTGAAAAGAAGAGAAGCAAAAGGCAAAGGAGAAAAGGAAAGATATACCCATCTGAAGGCAGTTTCAAAGAATAGCATGGAGAGATAAAAAAGCCTTCCTAAGTGAACAATGCAAAGAAACAGAGGAAAACAATAGAATGGGAAAGACTAGAGATCTCTTCAAGAAAATTAGAGATGCCAAGGGAACATTTCATGCAAAGATGGACAAAATAAAGGACAGAAACTGTATGGAACTAAAAGAAGCAGAAGATATTAAGAAGAGGTGGCAACAATACACCGAAGAACTATACAAAAATATCTTAAGGACCAGGATAACCACGATGGTGTGATCACTCAACTAGAGCCAGACATCCTGGAATGCAAAGTCAACTGGGTCTTAGGAAGCATCACTACGAACAAAGCTAATGGAGGTGATGGAACTACAGCTGAGCTACTTCAAATCCTAAAAGATGATGCTGTTAAAGTGCTGCACTCAATATGCCAGCAAATTTGGAAAACTCAGCAGTGGCCACAGGACTGGAAAAGGTCAGGTTTCACTCCAATCCAAAAGAAAGGCAATGCCAAAGAATGCTCAAACTACTGCACAACTGCACTCATCTCACACGCTAGCAAAGTAATGCTCAAAATTCTCCAAGCTAGGTTTCAACAGTACATGAACTGTGAACTTCCAGATGTTCAAGCTGGATTTAGAAAAGGCAAAGGAATCAGAGATCAAATAGCCAACATTCACTGAATCATAGAGAAAGCAAGAGAATTCCAGAAAAACATCTACTTCTGATTCACTGACTATGCAAAAGCCTGTGGCTGTGTGGATCACAACAAACTGTGGAAAATTCTGAAAGAGCTGGGAATACCAGACTACCTTACCTGCCTCCTAAGAAACCTGTATGCAGGTCAAGAAGCAACAGTTAGAACTGGACTTGGAACAACAGACTGGTTCCAAATTGGGAAAAGAGTACATCAAGGCTGTATATTGTCACCCTACTTATTTAACTTCTATGCAGAGTACATCACGTGAAATGCTGGGCTGGATGAAGCACTAGCTAGAATCAAGATTGCAGGGAGAAATATCAACAACCTCAGATATGCAGATGACACCACCCTTATGGCAGAAAGCAAAGAGGAACTAAACAGCCTCTTGATGAAGATGAAAGAGGAGAGTGAAAAAGCTGGCTTACAACTCAACATTCAAAAAACAAAGATCATAGCATCCGATCCCGTTACTTCATGGCAAACAGATGTGGAAACAATGGAAAAAGTGACAGACTTTATTTTCTTGGGCTCCAAAATCACTGCAGTCATGAAATTAAAAGACACTTGCTCCTTGGAAGAAGAGCTATGACAAACCTAGACAGCATATTAAAAAGCAGAGACATTACTTTGCCAACAAAGGTCCATACAGTCAAAGCTATGGTTTTTCCAGTAGTCATGTATGGATATGAGAGTTAGACCATCAAGAAAGTTGAGCACCAAAGAATTGATGCTTTTGAACTGTGGTGCTGGAGAAGACTCTTGAGAGTCCCTTGGACTGCAAGGATATCAAACCAGGCAATCCTGAATGAAATCAAACTGTAATCTTCATTGGAAAAATTGATACTGAAACTGAAGCTCCAACACTTTTGAGTGATGCAAAGGGCCGACTCATTAGAAAAGACTGATGCTGGGAAAGATTGAAGGCAGGAGGAAAGGAGATGACAGAGGATGAGACGGTTGGATGGCATCACCAACTCAATGGACATGAGTTTGAGCAAGGTCCAGGAGATGGGGAAGGACAGGGAAGCCTTGGCGTGCTGCAGTCCATGGGGTCACAAAGAGTCAGACACAACTGAGCAACTGAACAACAACAACACAAACCTACTAAAATATTACTTGTATTAGAACATCTAGATTAATAAAACAGATTGCCATCATTTAGCTATGTGGTCTTTATGGACTTTCCTCAACCCAAACTATTTTAAGAATGGCTTCCCAAGAGGTTGCTGTTTAACTGTTCTTAATCACTATTACTTTGAGCATTCAAACTAGGAAACAGGTACAAACTTACAACATGATTGCACAGGGAACCTCCTGATGGGATTATTGTAAAGACGCTTTACATCCCTAAAGGACATCATGCTCAGTACCACTGCGCTGCGTGGGAAATCCTTTACAGCCCTAAACAGAGTGCGAAATTTACTAATGTCTTGTACGTGAACTCTGCCTGGTCCACTGGTTCCACACAAACCATGGAGATGTCTTGCCAACAGTGTGAGTGCAAACTGCAGCAAACGTTAATTGAATTTGCAAGAACTCAGTAACTTCGGAGGGGAGAAGGAAAATTAAATGAAAAAATTCAACCAATTAAATTGCTTTTCTCTAGATGCAGTCTGTTATTTTGCATGTGTGTGTTCTGATGTTCTGATCATCCTTTATTTTTTCTTATTCAAAGATCTTTACCTACTGCGAAATGCTAGAACCCCACATCCTTGAGCTCACCCTTCACTCTGAGCTATCACTGCATACTGAAGTGACTCATTAGGGCCCACTCACCACTGTTCTGTAGCCCAGCTATACCAAGGAAGTTTATGCAAGTGAAGTCTGACATTTTGTATGGACAGTCCAAGATCAATACCAAAAATGACAAGCAACATTACTGGCTCATAAAGCCTAACATTTTCCTTCTGCTTTCATCTATTAAAATCCTCTCCGTTGCTACCTTTAATTCAGCCTGCAATTTAACTTACTTACTACAATGGCTTCCAAAAAACACAGAGAATATAAGCAAATGATCAAAGAGAGAAAGTCACTGAGTTTCAGTAAGGACAAAATAGTCCTTATGAAAACATACAGTCCTATGAAAAGGCGCATAATTCTTTCTTTATACATTAAACCAAAGGTTAGTTGAGAGTATCAAGGAAAAAGTTGAGAATATCAAATGAGCTAAGTGTCTATATATGGACAGAATGAAAGACCACAAGGCAAGCAAAGGATAGAAACCTACGAAGATTAAGTAATCTTTATCAGTGAGAGAACACACAGAATAAAAAAGTTGGAAGACTTAGGTTTTCCTTAAAGAAAGCATGAGCTCAGGAGAAAAACCCTCTGCAGAGAAAAAATTAAAAATTAGAAATCAGTAGCCTGCTAACCAAGATGCTCTGGACTAGACTGCCAACATATATTACAGAACTTATTTCCTCAGATTTTCTAAAGAGAAGATTCTCTGTCTCTCAACTTTAAAAGAGCAAAATAACTTTTTAACTCCTCCTCCTACCTTCTCCTCAAGTAAAGTTATTCACCAAGTTTTATTGGGCCTTCTGAGAAACAACTTCTTACATTGAAAAATGCTGCTTAAACACACACATCCATGTGACACACACATAAAAATTATATTCATGTTCTTTCCTTTCTGTCTTCATCACTACTATCCAAGTCCAAGGCTTTGTTACCACACAACTAGGCCAAATCAAACAGCCAGTTAACTGGAAGTCCATTCCTTGTTCTATTTCATCCTACTGTACATTCACTGCTGCCCAATCCTCCTAAAATATTATAAACTTTGATGATGTATCATTCTGCATGCCTTTAAAAAAAAAAAAACCTTCTATGTTCTCCATTGTCTCCAAGGATAACTGCAAGCAACGTCAACAAATTCATAATGTTTAGCTAACTCTCCCCCATCTTTGCAGGCTTATCTGCCACTGGGGTATTCTACCTTAGTCCTACTGATTTGTTCTTGGTGAAATTTCTATTCTAATTTGAATATAATTCTAATTATACTCTAATTATATTCAAATCCCCAAATTTATAACACAGAATGGAAGAGATACCTTCAACAGTGCTTTTTGAGAAAATGTTTTCATGTTAAATGACTTAATATCCTTTAAAAAAAAAAAAAAGAGGAAATTTTTAAAAATACATTTAAGAATGTCACTAAATTTTTTTGCTAAGGGGGAATTAATTGATCTAAAATGACCTAGACTGAGAATTCAAATCCTCAAACTATTTTAACAGTCTTCCTCAAAAGACAATGGATATAATTGTGTGGGGGACAAGGAAGAGAAAGTGTTTACAAGCATATCATGTAGAAAGGATACAAAGACGCTGGTAACAGTATTTATCTTTATAGAATGCACACTCAGTGAAGGTGACAGGATAGGAAGACTTAACTTTGAAGCTTCTGATTTTTTTAACCCTTTGCCTCTGTTAACTATTCAAACAAATAAATGTTAAAGATAAATTTTATGTATAGAATGGAGAGATACCTGCAACAGTGCCTTTTGATAAAATGTTTTTATATTAAATGACTTAAAATCCTTTTTTTTAAAAAAAAAAAAAGTTAATTAAAAACACGTTTAAGAATGTTACCATTTTTTGTTTGTTTGTTTTATTACAAAGCAAGAAAGTATTCTCCATCTTTTCCAAAGCAGAGATCAGGAAAAGTAAGCAATCTGCAGCAAAGTTCTATCAGAGGAAGGGGTAAAATAACATTTAAAACACAAAACATCCTCCTAAAGGTCTGTGCTAGATCCAGAAGTTCAGGATCACTCTAGCTCAGGGAATAGAACAGAGATATGTATCCAAAGGAGTCTGCAGAGAAGAGAGAACTCTCCCCAAGTTCACATCCAAATTCCCTTGTCCATTTTCACTACAGTCATTCTTTTTTATTAATTGAAGGATAATTGCTTTACAGAATTTTGTTGCTTTCTGTCAAACATCAACATGAATCAGCCATAGGTATACATATATTGTAGTCATTCTTTTCACTTTCTCTCACTCTCCGCTTTGATAATTTCTCACACTCCCAATGGTTTCCTCCTTATCACAGTATAAATCTATTTTAAATGCTTTATTTTCTTCAAGGTATCATTTCTAGAAACAAGACATTTCTCCTTTTAATTTTCACCAAAATCTCTGGCTATCCAATTGGGAATTCTGTAGCAAATGAGACTTCTGGGTATTCTGACCTCCAAGAAAGCACTACCAGTCTCTTTTGAAACCTGCTCAATCCTTCTCTGCAATTTAATAATAATGCATCAATTTGCTTTCAGTTAAAAGCATTTTTATTCAGCTGCTTGCTAAAACAAAAAGATACTAGTGAATGTGAAGCAAAAGCCTGCTGCATTTATCCTTAATTGAAGAAAAATTCCTTGTGAAACAAGAAACTAACCACGTAATAAATTAAGACCTATTTATTTACAGGGCTGTCACTCAGTAAAATGAAGGAAAAATGCCATTTCATACTGGCTTCTGGTGAACATTAAGCTTCTGGAGGCTCAGCTTTCAACTGTCTATACTTTAAAATAAGAAGAGAGTAAGAATAGATGAAAAATGAGCTACTTTTTTAATTGATTTCTTCCTTTATCAATCACTATCTAAAAATTTACAGTAACATTTTAATTTTGACTTTTTCTCCTTTCCCAAGTTCACTATGATGGAAATGCTAATAATCAGTTAAATACTCAAAATGTAGGAAAAGGGCGGAAAATAAATGGCATGTATAATTCATAGCCTAGATAACCCATCCCTGGATAAATAAGCATTCACCGTATTTCTCTGATGTTCTTACTCCCCAGGAACTCAAAAGATTTTACAGCATAAAAATCACACTAATCAACTGAACATGAAAGGAGCCTGTTAATGTGTCTTTTGAGGGATTTCAGTGCTTTCCATTTCCAGATCCTGGGACAAGCTCAGTGAACACCGGAAGCCTCTTACTACCACCAACAGTGAATATAAAACCTCCCTCTACAGACAACACTTTAGTTATCCTAACCCAATCAACTCCTTCCAGGATCAAGAGGCTTCAGTTCCAAACTAAGAGCACATCTCACACCTTTAAGAGTCCCAGCTTTTCTTCTGTTCCACTCTGCTCAGTACGACACATCTCCATATACCTAAGGGAAATCAGAACTATTATCTACTTTCACCTTTGCTCTTTTAGACTAAGAGCCTCCCAGAACTCTTCTACTTCAACTAGGTTACTTTCACCCCCTCAGCAGCAATTTTTCTCTGAGTCCTACACCAATTTCAGCCTTGCATAAGCAAAAGAGTCCAGGTGATAGTGGCCATAATTCCCCTATGGTCCTGGTTATAACTTATGTTGGCAATGTGGGAGCATTTATGAGGAGCCAAACATGTGTTTATGTGCAAGAGAAATTAAGAAAGACAAGCAAACCCAAAGACATGACGACTTTTAAAAAAATGTAGCTAGGATAGCTGCAGAAACAAAACAAGCATGTTACTTCAGTGCCTCCTCTTTTCATCTATACTCTATTTATTGATAAGATACATCCTCTGCTCATTTTCCCTCATCTTTCCTGCTTCCAGAATGCTCTCCTTCAAAGCTACTCTTGCCCTCCCTCTGCCTATTCCAGAATCTTTCATTATGCCCACTCACTAAGATATGTTTAGCTACCTAGGATAATGATAATTTCCTAAAATAAAGTCAAAATTGTTCACATTACTTGGTTATCTGAATATCAGAATATAACACCATTTAATAGAAAAAAAAAATCTTTAAGCATGAATTAACCAACCTGGGTCCCTATCTCCACTTCATTATTTAATGGTCCCACAAGCCCTGGACAACTCAATCTAGGGTACTCAATTTCCTCAGCTTGAAAATGGGTAGAATAATATCTGTCTTACCTAACTCAAACAATCAACTCATCAAAAGGTTTTTAAAGTTTTTATAAACATAGAGTAATAATTAGGTAGATGGTCAGCGATGAGACCTAAATGTAAGACACTCATTCAAAGAAAGCAGTTAGAAGACTATATAATTGAGGACTTCCCTGGTGGTCCAGCGGTTAAGACTCCACACTCCCAATGCAGGGCCATGGGTTTAATCTCTGGCCGGGGAACTAAGATCCCACATGCTGCACTCCCCGCCCACCTCCTCCCCACAAGAAGGACTATACAATGGGAAAACCTAGAAGAGTGCTGAAGACAAAAGCAACTCCAAACCTGTATAATCACTTAGCACAATTAAGGAGAACCTCAGCCTTTGAGTCCATTCCACCTTCAGATCTCAAGCCATGGCTAAAACCAGCTCAGCTGCCTGCCAACTGGTGAGTGCCAGAGCATTCTTACTTGGTAAAAAGTCCTATTCTAGAATAGTTTGGGAATGAACGTGGAAAGAATTACTTTAGTAACTGCAGTTGCATGGGCATGGTGGTGGTCAGCACCGCAATTGTACAATAAAACTCTTCTCCTTTTACATTAGCAATGTCCATCCAAAGTCAGGATACCTCTTGACTCTATCCTCAGCCAGACTGAAGATAAAGCAACCGTCTGCTTTTCAGACTACTGAAATTTAATATAGTACACAAATACTATATCAAATACACATATAAATACACACTAAGCTGCTAAATCCCGAGAGGAAAAGGAGCTAATATACACTGAGCTCCACGTGTCAGAAACCATAAGGAAACAGAGATTTCATTTAATCCCCACAAACACTATGCCACGTAGGTATTATTATTCCTATTTTTACAGATGAGAACACCAAAGCTCAGATAGATTAAATAACCTATCCAAGGTGACAAAGCTAGTAAGTAGAAGAGTGGAGACTTGAACTTTAGTGTTGCCTATCCCCAAAGCCCACACTGCTTCTGACGTTTCCCTCTCAATGGTGTAACCAGGACAACATTCTTAGGTCTTCATTTCACCTAAACTGCGAGTCCTGGTTGTATATCTATAACTTCACAAAGGGACAAAGAAAATTTTCCCAGATTTCTTCTTTGCCTTTTCTTTATATACATTTACTTCATGTTTCTGCACAAAATTAATCTTTTTAGGTTGAATCACTGGGCTAGATCTAATATGCTACCATTCAGTATTTCAGCAATTAATATACATAAAGGGTGAAAGTTCTGTTCCCTTCTTTTAACACTTTAATAGCCATAGTTTTTGAGCATGATATAATTTTCTAAGCTGGTTCTTGCCATTTAAAGAGTGTTAGTGCTTAGTACAATGCTTCACACACAGTAGGTGCAGAGGGAGAATATTTATTGAGTCCCTGATTGAGAGAAGTTTTCTTTATTCTTCTAGTTAACTGGCTATATTTGAGCCCAATTCTAAGAATGAATTCTTTTACATTAAAGATAATTTCTTGAAATTTTTAAAAAATGATTCCAAAAAAAAAAAGGAAATTGAAATCTAACAGTCTAGCAGTTAAGTCTCTAAATGACCAACTAGTAGACTGTGAACTTAAGAGTTTAAAAGGCTTGGTTTTAAAATACTTATTTTTATTATTCTGAATAACCTTTGCCAAGTGCTTCTTTCCCTCTTTACAGAAAAACAAAACTGAAATAACCATAAAACACAATTGTTTCACTAACGATGACTTTTCCCCCCATTTCTCACATATTAAAATATTTCTGTAATAAGTATACTTTATTTTTATAATTATGGAAACTCATCTCTGAATAAACTGTTTTTTGGTTTTTTGTGGGGTTTTTTTGGCCAATTGCAGGAACCACCTACACCCCAGAGCACTTTATTCAGACATTACTGTTTATGCAGTTAGACACTGCTTGAGCGATACAAGTTTCCCTGTGCCTGGTCCCAGGTCACTCTATGTAGAGTTGTTCCCAGGCTGCCAGGAGCTGGGACACTGCTAGGAAAAGGCAAGACCCAGAGTGGAAAGAGTGGTACCTCTGAGGAGCTGCAGAGGAGGCAGTGGGCTTTAAGAGAGCCCTTAGGGTGAGCAGAGAGGTCAGGAGTGTAGGCTTAAGGCAGGGCCCAGGGGCAAGATTCCTTGAGACAAGCCCCAATCCTCTCTGAGGTTTCCAGAACAAAGGCTAGGTGTGGGAAGAGCAGGGGGTGTTACCTCCAGGTGCTGCTGAAGCTGGGGAGGATGGCAGAGAGGCCTGCATGATGGGCGTATAACCTGTGGCAACTGGGCCTTCCCACGACACTGGGCGATAAGTATCTGTTATGGGGGAAACCTGCACCATGGCTGGGCTGGAGCACCCAGCACCAGGCCTGGAGGCCATGGGTCCGCTGGGGTGAGCTAGCTGCTGCCTACACCCTACTTTAAGCAACTGCTGAATAAACTGCATTTTTGACACTTTCTAAACAGTGTGGTTTTACTTTCCTTCTTCGATATAATCTATAGGAATTAAGTATTCATTAATTTATGCATGTGGCTCTAGAACAACTTGTTATATACTATCGGCACATTAAAGATAATTATTTTTGCTTCCATTCAAGAATGTTTTCCTTGCTTTAGGTGGATATGTCTCTATCTTTGTATTCTTTTCAAGCAGGTGCAGGTTCTTGTATAATCTCTATAGAACACCGAACTCTTTTCTTAGTAAGAACTCTTTTCTTAGTAAGAAGCACAAGAACGACATCTGCCCCTGATCACGCCCAATTAATGTCTTTTAACTTTATGTTACCTTTTCAATGACACAGAAGTACTTCAGTCACAGTGGAACCCCAGTGGAATGCGCTGCTTTATGTGAGGTCTCATATAAGGGGATCCCTGTGCTAGGTGGGAGATCCATACAAGCTGAATTTTATGGCCCTCTTCACTATTTTAGGATTTTAAAATACTTTTTTGACAAATTAGTTTGGTGAAACAATGAATCACATACTGGCCTCTGCTGTGTCAAATCCTTTTCCTAGCTCACTGTTCAAATCAACCCAAATAAGATGCCCTTCTGATCCAGCTTAACTTTACAATCCAGGTGATTAATTTGGGAGACCAAAATATCATAACATTAATAGTTTCTTGCTACTTGAAATTATCAAAATGTGCTGAAATAATGCAGTCAGCAAAATGTCACTGTGTGACTTACATATGGATCTGTTGCAGCCTGTAAAAACACTGTCTCCATGAGGGACAGCCAAAATGAAGAGTTATGTGGGAGTAATAAAATATGATAACTAGGTCTGCAACTTCAAGTATAACCGAGCTGCGCATGCACACACACGCACACATCTACAGGAGAGCCTGCTGACATAAAAGCAAGAAAAACCCAAACCATGTCCAGCCTGTATGCACTCCACTAGCAGGCCTGCAAGGGAACTGTCCTTTCAGCACCACGGCAAGAGCCCCTGGCGTAAACCTCGACACAGGCAACCAAAGCGGGGCAAGCTGGGCCCTGAGAAACATTTGTTAGAGACCCTGCAAAGAAAGCAACAACCAACTGTGTGGTTGTTTGTTTTTAAGTACACTATCTGCCATTTCATAATCCTTTATTAATTTAAAATAAAACCCTTCAAATGTTCTGATAAAAGCTGACAAAACCCCAAAAGAAAACCGAAGAAGTATTAAGTCAGCCTCTCACACTGAACTCAAAAAACCAGTAACTGGCCTGCACTGTCAAGAACTGCGCTGCAGTACCCACCAGCAACACTACTAAGAAACACAACACACTAACACATACCCTGTATCAGATGTCCACAGAACACAGAACATGCTTAGAGCCCTCTCCAGGGACAGCCTCAATTTCTAGGACAGACAATGTTCGCTGAGTGCCGAGCCATCGCTACCACCCCCCTTCCAAGCAATCAAATTCTCTTTCAGGGAGAACTGAAGGCCTTGTGTGTCATGAGCTCCAAAGAAGAAATGCTGCGGTATTTCAAGAACCAGGTTAAAGGCAATGTATTACAAAGCTTTCAGCATTTTAAGTCTGATTCCCCCAAGATTTCCACCAGGATGGTACCGGATGGTAATGTCACCCAGCCATTTACATTACACATCAAAAATAAAATTTTTTTTCCTTAAGAAGAAACAAAAAAAAAAAGTCCCCCAATAATGGTGATTATCTTCTAATGCACGTGGAGAAAAGAGAAGTACAGAAAGACTGTGAAACAGTGAAAACCTACCACACCAGAAATCTCCCTTGGAAAACTAAAACACCCCCAGACTTAGCACACCCCGACCTCTCTGAAGGCTCTCCAGGTTCAAACTTGAGAAACAGTTACAAAAAGAGCCTTCCCCTTTGGCCCCCAGAGCCCTCACCCACACCTTCTGCCTCCATCCCGACTACTCTGGTGCCCACTGTGCATGCATTAAAAGCAATTTTCCCTGTTTGGTAGCGTTTGCTCCATGTTAATTATTTCTCCCTCTCCCTGAATTAGCCAGATACAATGCAAAGTTTCTTCTCCAACCCTCCCCCCCTCCCCAAACAGATGACATCCTTTTATTATGGATACTAATACTGGAACCCCGGAGTCTCCGGATGTAAAATGTATTCCCCCAGGTTTCAAAAACTGCAGTGTAAGTGAGGAAGAGGGCACAGGGTGGGGTACCTGGAAGGAATGCATGGTTTGAAAAATCATATTTATCAGACTGAAAAATGATTCCTACTCCATATCACTTCGAAACTGGGGCCCTTGGAGGGGTCTGAAAGCCCTAGCTAAGCCCCCCCGAAAGTTAACTGCCAAGTCTCCACTGGTGGTTGCTGCTGGCACGGAGGGGATGGAGCTGAGCTCTCAGGAAAAACGCAGAGGCTTTGCAGTCCCCCGAGTACCGAGAGAGAACTACAGAGCTGGGGTCCAAGCCTGTGCAGCTGGGCAGTCCTGTAAGCCCAAAGCTAGCAGAAGCCCAGGGTGCTCGCTGCCGGTGGCACGGTGGGGGAGGGCAGGAGAGAGGAGGAGAGAAGCAGGCTCTGCATCGGGTGGCGTAGGGGTGGGGGTGGGGGAAGGGGATATTCTCAAAGTGATGTACTCCCTAATGCAGGAATCCTAGCCTGCCGAGGAAGGTCCCGGGGGCCCCCAACACAGCCCCAGAGCACCCTGTCAGGAGGGGGACGGACGCATCCGAGTAAAGGACAGGGGAGTCCCGGCTACCCTAAGAACCCACGAGCCCCTGGCTTCTGCAGTTGGTAACAATCTGGAGCTGGATGGGGGAGAAGGATGCAGTAAGACATGGGGGAGGGGGTAGAGCTAAGGAGCTGCTCTAGAAGATCCGGACAGCGCTGCCCTTCCAGTGCAACCGGGCAAGGGGCCCCGACTCTGCCCTGGCTCTGGGATACAGGAAGGAGGGGGTGCTGCACCACGGAAGGGGCGCCGAGGGCAGCCAGAGTCCCCCTGTGCAGCCAAGAGCGGAGGAGAGAGAGGGTGTATGGGGGTGGGGGGCAGTGGTCCTCAATTCTCCTCAGTGATCCCCGATAAACACGTTAGAAGGAAGCAAGACTTCCAAGCACCTGTACAAAACCCGGAGGGCACAAACCCCGCTCCATGGCCCCTAGAGCCCCGCCGCGCACTCTGCGGCAAAGCCCCTGACTGGAGATGGGCGAGCCCCGCTCCAGAGTCCCGAGGCGAGAAAGGGAACCCGGCGGACGAGGAGCGGCGCCGGGGCAGGGGCTCTGGGGCGACTTACGGCAGCGGCGGCGAGGGAGGCAGCGGCGGCCCTAGCGCGGGGCCCGGGAGGCGCGGCCGGACTGCAGAGGCGCCGAGGATGCGGCGGGCGGGACTGCGGTGGGCGCCATCTTGGAGCGCTCCCCGCGCCCGCCCCCCGTGCCGCCCGAGTCCTTGCATAATTGATAACTCGCGCCCGCCGCGCGCCGCCGCGCGCGCCCCCCCCCCGCCCACCCCGCCCCCGTGCCGACCCCCGGCGCGCGCCCCCCGCCCGCCCCCGACCCCAGCCGCGCACGCCGCGCCCGCCCGCCCGCCCGCCTGCCTGCGTCCCGAGGCCCACCTACCCCTGCAGGGCGCGCCCGTTCGCTCGCGGCGCTCCGCGCCGTTCGCCCGTCCGCTCGCTGGCTGTCAGGCCGGCGTCCCCGCGCCGCCCGGACCGGATCCGGGGCGAGGGAGCAGGGCGCCGGTAGGGGGCGCCGCGCCGGAGCGCCTCGCGAGCGTCCCCGGGCCCGCCTCCCCGACGCCCCCACCGAGCCGCGCGGGAGGGGCTCCCGGGCAGAGCGCCGGGACGCGGCCGCGGAACACGCTGGCGGGCTGTCAGCCAGCACGCGGGCGTTGAAACCGGAAAGGTGCTATGTGGACTCAAGGGCCCTGTGACCCTTGTAAATGCCAAGTCTTACCTTTTTCCTGAACGGCAGTCGCAGAAGAAAATGTCTAGCAATATTGCAGTGCTCAGTTGTTGGAATTTCTGACATCTGTAAACACCAGGAACTCAATTTATCCGATCTTTGGCCATCGGAGAAAAAATAAACACACACGCACACCAAAGTCTATTAACAGCAGCTAGAGCCTTGTGATTCAGTGGACAGGGAGCCCTGGTAGGAGGAGGAGGGAGACATCCGTTCCCCCAGACCTGAAACTGAAAGTCACCTTAATCTTTTTGAACCTCAGTTTGTCCATCTGTAAGGTAGGCACAATCATTTGCTTACTCCACACTGTCTTAGGAGGATCTAGATAATGAATGTGTGGACTCTTAGCACTTTCTTGTGCTTCTCATAGATATTTCTTTCTACCGCAAGTTCACAGTTAAGAGGGAAAGTGTGGTCAGGCTGCTACTTACTAACTGGGTAGCCTTGGACATGAACAACTCTGAGCTTCAGTGTCATCTGATTGTAAAAGGGTACAATCATAGGACCAGACCGTAGGTTTGTTGTCATAATTAAAGAGGAGGTTGCATTTTACACACTTATCTGGCACACATAGTGTGCACACTATATACATTTTAAAATAGCTTTATGGAAGTATATTTGATATAGAATAAACTATGCATGGCTAGAGTGAACAGTTTTGATGTATGTATACATGGAACTATCAACAACCATCAAGGTAATGAATATACCCATCACCTCCAAAAGTTTCCCCAGGCCTCTGTGTAATCCCTCCTTACATCACTCTTCCTGCACTCACTCCCTCTCCAGGCAACCACAATCTTCTGTTACTGTATATTAGTTTGCATTTGCCAGAATTTTAAACAAATAGGATCGTATCATATGTATTTTCTTTGTATGGCTTCTTCAACTCAGCATAATAATTTTGAAATTATTCTGTTGTTGATTATTCAGTCATCTATCGATAGTTCTTTCCCTTTTATTGCTGACTAGTAGTCTTCATAGAATAATGAATACTTTTAGAACTAACACCCAAAAAAGATGTCCTTCTCATTATAGGGGACTGGAATGCAAAAGTAGGAAGTCAAGAAACACCTGGAGTAAGCCAAATTTGGCCTTGGAGTATGGGATGAAGCAGGGCAAAGGCTAATAGAGTTTTGCCAAGAGAACACACTGGTCGTAGCAAACACCCTCTTCCAACAACACAAGAGAAGACTCTACACATGGACATCACCAGATGGTCAACACTGAAATCAGATTGATTATATTCTTTGCAGCCAAAGATGGAGAAGCTCTATACAGTCAGCAAAAATAAGACCGGAAGCTGACTGTGGCTCAGATCATGAACTCCTTATTGCCAAATTCAGACTGAAATTGAAGAAAGTAGGGAAAACCACTAGACCATTCAGGTATGACCTAAATCAAATCCCTTATGACTATACAGTGGAAGTGAGAAATAGATTTAAGGGACTAGATCTGATAGACAGAGGGCCTGATCAACTATGGACAGAGGTTCGTGACATTGTACAGGAGACAGGGATCAAGACCATCCCCATGGAAAAGAAATGCAAAAAGGCAAAATGGTTGTCTGAGGAGACCTTACAAATAGCTGTGAAAAGAAGAGAAGTGAAAAGCAAAGGAGAAAAGGAAAAATATTCCCATTTGAATGCAGAGTTCCAAAGAATAGCAAGGAGAGATAAGAAAGCCTTCCTCAGCGATCAGTACAAAGAAATAGAGGAAAACAATAGATTAAGAAAGACTAGAGATCTCTTCAAGAAAATTAGAGATGCCAAGGGAACATTTCATGCAAAGATGGGTTTGATAAAGGACAGAAATGGCATGGACCTAACAGAAGCAGAAGATATTAAGAAGAGGTGGCAAGAATACACAGAACTGTGCAAAAAAAGATCTTCATGACCCAGATAATCACGATGGTGTGATCTCTCACCTAGAGCCAGACATCCTAGAATGTGAAGTCAAGTGGACCTTAGAAAGCATCACTACAAACAAAGCTAGTGGAGGTAATGGAATTCCAGTTGAGCTATTTCAAATCCTGAAAGATGATGCTATGAAAGTGCTGCACTCAATATGCCAGCAAATTTGGAAAACTCAGCAGTGGCCACAGGACTGGAAAATGTCAGGTTTCATTCCAATCCCAAAGAAAGGCAATGTCAAAGAATGCTCGAACTACTGCACAATTGCACTCATCTCACACATTAGTAAAGTAATGCCCAAAATTCTCCAAGCCAGGCTTCAGCAATATGTGAACCGTGAACTTCCAGATATTCAAGCTGGATTTAGAAAAGGCAGAGGAACCAGAGATCAAATTGCCAACATCTGCTGGATCATTGAAAAAACGAGAGAGTTCCAGAAAAACATCTACTTTTGCTTTATTGACTATGCCAAAGCCTTTGACTGTGTGGATCACAATAAACTGTGGAAAATTCTGAAAGAGATGGGAATACCAGACCACCCGACCTGCCTCTCGAGAAACCTGTATGCAGGTCAGGAAGCAACAGTTAGAACTGGACATGGAACAACAGACTGGTTCCAAATAGGCAAGGGAGTACGTCAAGGCTGTATATTGTCACCCTGCTTATTTAACTTCTATGCAGAGTACATAATGAGAAACCCTGGGCTGGAAGAAGCACAAGCTGGAATCAAGATTGCCAGGAGAAATATCAATAACCTCAGATATGCAGATGACACCACCCTTATGGCAGAAAGTGAAGAAGAACTAAAGAAGCCTCTTGATGAAAGTGAAAGAGGAGAGTGAAAAAGTTGGCTTAAAGCTCAACATTCAGAAAACTAAGATCATGGCATCTGGTCCCATCACTTCCTGGCAAATAGATGGGGAAACAGTGAAAACAGTGTCGGACTTTATTTTGGGGGGCTCCAAAATCACTGCAGATGGTGACTGCAGCCATGAAATAAAAGACGCTTACTCCTTGGAAGGAAAGTTATGACCAACCTAGATAGCATATTAAAAAGCAGAGACATTACTTTGCCAACAAAGGTCCGTCTAGTCAAGGCTATGGTTTTTCCAGTGGTCATGTATGGAATGTGAGAGTTGGACTGTAAGAAAGCTGAGCACCGAAGAATTGATGCTTTTGAACTGTGGTGTTGGAGAAGACTCTTGAGAGTCCCTTGGACTGCAGGAGATCCAGCCAGTCCATCCTAAAGGAGATCAGTCCTGGGTGTTCATTGGAAGGACTGATGCTGAAGCTGAAACTCCAATACTTTGGCCACCTCATGTGAAGAGTTGACTCATTGGAAAAGACCCTGCTGCTGGGAAGGATTAGGGTCAGGAGAAGGGGATGACAGAGGATGAGATGGCTGGATGGCATTACCGACTGGATGGACATGAGTTTGAATAAACTCAAAGTTTCTATTCAAGTTTTTTGCCTATTTTTTTCAGTTGGAGTGTTTGTTTCTCATTAATGAGTTTTGAGAGGTGTTTATATATTCTGGATACAAGTTTTTTATGAGATATGGGATTTGTACATATTGTCTCCCAGTCTGGGCGTACCTTTTAATTCTCTTAAAGTTTTTCAAAGTGCAAAAATTCTTGATTTTTATGAAGTCTGACTTATTTTCTCCTCATTTATGGATCCTGCTTTTGGAGTCATATATAGGTTTTTTTTTTTTTCCTTTGACATAGATACCTAGTTTTCCTGCACTATCTGATTGCCCATACACATTTGTCAAAAATCAGTTAATCATTAAGGGTCTAATTCTGACCTCTCTATTTTATTTCATTGATCTTTTTGTCTATCTTGAGTCTAAGACCTCATTGCCTTGATTGCTTTAGCTTTTTGATAAATCTTGAAGTCAGATAATATAAGCCCTCCGACTTTGCTTTTCTTTTTTAATATTGATTTTGCTATTCTAGTTCCTTTGCATTTCTATAGGAATTTTAGAATCAGCTTGTCAAATTTTGCAAAAAAAAAAAAAAGGCCCTTTGGATTTTGGTCAAGATTACATCGAATCTACAGATGTATTTGGGGAGAATTGACATTATTACAACAACATGATGTATCATTCCGTTTATTTCAGTTCTATTTAATTTCTTTCAACAATGTTCTATAGTTTTCAGGATACAGGTCTTGTTCACCTTTCTGGGATTTATTCCTAAATATTTCATATTTTTGATGCTATTAAATAGTATTTTTGTTTTTTAGCCACTCCACATGGCATGTGGGATCCTAGTTCCCCAACCAGGGATCAAACCTGTTCCCCCTGCAGTGGAAACTCAAAAGTTCCAACTACTGGACCATCAGGGAAGTCCCAGTGTTTTTATATTTTAACTTCTGATTATTCATTGGTAGTATATAAAGTACAATTAACTTTTATATATTGATCTTATGTCCTGAAACTTTGCTAAATTCACTTACTAGCTCTACTAGATTTTTTGTAGATTTTCTACAGAGATGATTGTATCACTGGCAAATAAACCCAGTTTTGTTTCTTCCTTTCCAATCTGAATGCCTTTTATTCCTTTTTCTTACCTTATTGCACTATCCAGAACCTCTAGTACAATAATGAATAGAAGTGGTAAGAGCAAAAATCTTCCTCATCTTAGGAGGAATACATTTAGCCTTTTACCACTAAATATGATGTTAACTGTAGGTTTTTCCTAGATACTCTATCATGTTGAGAGGAGTGCCTCCTCTTTCCCTGCTTTCCTGAGAGTTTTTTAAATCAGGAATGAATATTGAACTTTCTCAATCCTTTTTCTGCATATGGTTTTTCTTTTTAGTTTGTTAATATGGTGAATTACACAGATTGATTTTCAAATGTTAAACCAACCTAGGGTAGTGAACTGGTCATGGTGTATTATCCTTTTCATATATTGTTGGATTTGATTTACTAACATTTTGTTAAAAATTGTTGCATCTGTGTTCATGAGGTGTTTTGGTCTACAGTTTTCTTGTAATGCCCTGTTTCTGGTATTAGAGTAATCCTGGCCTCAGAGAATAGGTTAGGAGGTAGTCCTTCCTCTTCATTTTTCTGGAAGAGTTTGTGTAGAATTTATATTTTTTGATGGCTCAGATGGTAAAGCGTCTGTGCACAATGTGGGAGACCCAGGTTCAATCCCTGGGTCGGGAAGATCCCCTGGAGAAGGAAATGGCAACCCACTCCAGTACTCTTGCCTGGAAAATTCCATAGACTGAGGAGCCTGGTAGGCTACAGTCCATGGGGTCACAAAGAGTTGGACACGACTAAGCGACTTCACTTTCACTTTCCTTAAATGTTTAATAGATTTGCCCAAATGAAATCATTTGGCCCAGGGTTTTCTTTGAAGGAAAGTTTTAACTACAAATTAAATGTCTTTAATAGATTAGGGCCATTCAGGTTTTTTATTTCTTCTTGAGTGAACTTTGATAGTTGTGTCTTTCAAGGAACTTCCATTTTATCTGAGTCATTGGATTTATAGCCATAGGGTTGTTCACAATAATACCATATTTTTCATTTACAACCTATAGAATCAGTAGTGATGCCAACTCTCTCATTCCTGAGATTGGTAATTTATGACTTTTTTCTCTCTCTTTTTTTTTTCATTTATTTTTATTAATTGGAGGCTAATTACTTCACAACATTTCTCTCTCTCTTTTTTCTGATTAGTCTGGCTAAAAGTTTATAATTTTTACTGACTTTCCCAAAGAACCACTTTTTAGTTTCATTGATTTTTCTCTACTGATTTTCTTTGTTTTCTGTCATTGATTTCCACTCTGATTGTTATTATTTCCTTTATTCTGCTTACTTTGTTTCATTTGTTCTTTTCCCCCCTAGATTCTTAGAGTAGAAACTGAGGTCATTGATTTGAGACCTTCTCCTTTTCCAAAACAGGCATTTATTGTCATACATTTCTCTCTAAGTACTGCTTTAGCAGCAAACCACAAACTTTGATATGTTAGATTTTCATTTTAATTAAGTTAAAGAAACTTTCTAATTTCCCTTTCGATTTTTTCATTGCTTCATGGATTATTTAAAAGTATATTATCTAATTTTCACATGTTTAAGGATTTTCCAGCTATCTTTCTGTTATCAATTTCTAATTTTATTGCACTTTGGTCAGAGAACATGAATTGTGACTTGAACCGTTTAAAAATTTTTGAAACTTTTTTTAATAGCCCAGAATATGACTTATCTTGGTAAATATTCCATGTGCAATTAAGAAGGATGTGTTCTCTGCTGTTCTATAAACATTGATTAGGTCAAGTTGATTAATAGTAATGTTCAAGTGTACTGTATTGTTCTATATCTTTACTGATTTTCTTTCTACTTGTTTTATCAGTTATTAAGAGAAGGATGTTGAAATCTCTGAATATAATTGTAGATTAGTGCAATTCTATCAGTGTTTGCCTCATATATTTTGAAATTCTGTTTTTAGGCACATTAGTGTTTAGGATTGTTATGTCCTATTGATGAATTGACTGCTTTATTGTTACAAAATGACCTTCTTCATCCCTGGTAATATTTTTTGCTCTGAAATTTACTTTGTCTAATATAGACAAATACTGGCATGGTATTTCTTTTCATATTTTAAAAATTTTAACCTATTTATATCTTTATATTTAAAATGGGTTTCTTTTCGGCAACATCTGGTTGAAACTTGTTCCCCAGTCCCCCACTCCTGCCATCTAACAAGTTATGTTTTTCAATTGGGGTGGTTAGACAATTTACAGTTCATGTGGTTATTAATATGGTTGGGGTTAAATCTAGCATTGTGCTGTTTATTCCCTATTTATCTTTCTATTCTTTATTTCTCCTCTTTTTATGCCTTATATTGATTAATGGGTATTTATTTTATGAGGTAATTATAAAGAGAAGGAATGGAAATGAAATCCACAAAAATGGATAAGCAGAATTACTAAAAGCTTTATGTAGTATAATTTATAAGAAAGCCAACATGTAAATAAGTTAGAATTTTGAGATTATAGATTTTTTTAAAAAATTCAATCTCAGGACATGGAGAAACTCTTCTTCCTTGCCTTGGTAAATAGTTTTTATTTTGCATTTTTGAAACTCTATGATTGTTATAGTAAGGATGTATGTCCTTGATACTAAAACTGGCTTTTCCTGAAAACCAGACCCTTTGGGGCTATCATTAGACATTATTTGCCAAAAAGTGAGAGAGAGCAGAGTTCTATATCCTTTCTCCAATATTTTAACAAACTTGGAAAGTCAGCCTCGTGGGATTACATGGGGTTCATGTAATAGAGTTTGTTACTTTTAAGCTCCATACAAACTTTTCAAAATTTTAAGAATTTTTGCTGACTTCATGAGAATCTTTGAAGGCATCAAAAATGTCAAGGATTTCCTTTAACAACTAAGCTCATGTCAGAAAAAATTTCAATACACCTGGAAATGAGTTTACATTTAGAAAGATGAAGGAGGGATTAGACTTACCCAGGGTTGCTCCAGGGGGCAAAACTAAGACCAGGGTGGGGAGTTCCTAGAAGATAAGTGCCAGCTTAATATGAGGAAGGATGTTCTAATAGAGCTGACCAGCAACAAATCAGACCACCCCGAGGAAAAGAGCCAAAAGCATTTGTTCAAGGAGAAACTGTTAGATCAGTCGTTCTGGACATTTTTAGGATCAAGGACCCATTCGAAAGCTATGAACTTCTTTTTCTTCCCAGATAAATTCACAGATACATGCACACACATGCACATATACTAACACACAGCTTTACATTCTCTTGTGAAACTCATCCTTGACCCCGGGTTAAGGATGACTGATGTACACGGATGTTTAAAGTGTGAAGTGGGACATGCCCCTTCCCACCCTGAGAGCCTGTGACCCTCTTGTTCTGTCTCCATCCTCACCACTACTTTTAGAGGTCACCTAGGGTTTCCTGATGGAAATCCGGCAGAAGTACTTTCCCTCTTTGGATGTTCTGCCTGGCTTTTCATCTCTACCTTTTGACCCAATAATAATTTACTTAATCTTCTATCCCTCATTCCAGACATTACTTCTTCCTCTAAATTTACTGTTCCCTTCAATGGTAACAGGATTTAATACCTTAGCTTTCTGTGATGCCACCAGACTCCAGTCTGGAGATTTTATCTCTGAGATTACTCCTAATCTCCCACACAGAAATATTGGTGATGTGGAGGACATTATTCACTCTAGTCTTCCTTTTCTCTGCAACCAGTGTGAAATCCCGCACGATAATATACACTATGTGCTAGTAGACTTGTGGACTTTTGGACTATCCTAATTTTGGTTTAACTTACTTTTGGCTTGTTGTTGTTGCCTGTTGTTTAGTCACTAAGTCATGTACAATTCTTTGAGACCCCATGGACTATAGCCCACCAGGCTCCTCTGTCCATGGGATTTCCCAGGAAAGAATACTGGAGTGGGTTGCCGTTTCTTTCTCCGGGGATCTTCCTGACCCAGGAATCGAACCCACATCTCCTGCATTGGCAGGCAGATTCTTTACCACTGAGTCACCTGGGAGGGAAGCCCCCTCCCAGGATTGGCCCTTGTTAGGCCAACTGTCTCTGACTTCATCTCCTAGCTGCACCTATACCACACACACTCACTGGCCTTCCTCATTACTCAGAGACACCAGGGTTTTTGCACTTGCTAATCCTTCTGCCTGGATCAGCCTTCTCTCTTCCTCCAGACAGCCACAGGGTGTCCCCTTACTCCCTTTAGCTATAAACTCAGATATCTCCTTCTCAGTGATGCCTTCCCTGGTCATCCTATCCAAAATTTCAATTCTACCCCCAAAGTTTCCAGTTCCCCTTCCCTGCTTTATTTTTCTCCTTAGCAAATATCATTATTTAATATACTGTCTATTTTATTTATTTGTCTTGTCTATTGTTTGACTCTCCCACTAGAACATAAACTCTGGTAGGGAAGGGATTTTAAGTCTGCTTTATTCACTGCTTTATCCTCAGTATCTAGAAGAAGATCTATCAAGCACTCAAAAAATATATATATTGAATGAATGACAGAAGGAAACTAAAATGGAAAAAAAAAAATAAGGTGTTAGCATAGGGTTAGATGAACAGATCCATTGAGCTGAATGGAAATCCCAGAAACAGACCCCCACGTATATAAATCCTTGATGTTTGACCACAGTTGATACTGCAGATCAATGGGGAAATGACAGACTTTTCAATAAATGGTGCTGAAATTGGATAACCACATGGAAAATAATGAAATTAGACTACTTCCATGTGAAATAAAGATCTAAATGTGAAAGAACTATAAAAGCTTTGACTCTAATATGAAGAATAACTACATGGCCTCAGGGAAAAGAAGGATTTCTTAAACAAGACACAAAAAGCACTATCTGTAAAGGAGAAGATAAATCCAGTCCTCATCAAATTGAATCTTTATTTTCCAAAAGATACCATAAAGAAAATGCAAAGACAAGGTGTGGGTAAGGAAAATATCTGAAACACATATAACTGGCACAAGGTTAAGATTAAGAATTCCTGCAATCAATCCACCATTAGAAACTAGGCAAAACACTTAAGTGCTTCACATGAAGAGAAATCTCAATGATCAATAAGCACATAAAGAGGTGTTCAACTTTATTAACAATGAAAAATCAAATTAAACCCTCAATGAAATGCCTACCAGATTAACAGAAAAATTCAAAATCTGACAGTGCCATATGTTGGCATAGATGTGGGATGAGATCTTTCATATACCATTAATGGGCACCCTTGTGAGACAGAATGGAATTATCCAGGCAAATTAAAGACAAACATATTCTATATCCTGGCAAGTTCACTCTCACGCGTGGACCTTAGAGAAACTCAGGCCCATGTGCACCGGGATACATGGGGAGAAACTGTTCATAAAAGCAATGCTTACCATAGTCAAAGGTCCTTCAACCCTAGAATGAATAACTTAAATGCAGTACAGTCACAGAAAAGACTACAACAATGAAAAAAGAACTAACTAGCCCTACATGAAACAACATGGATGACTCTCAGAAACATCGCGTTGGACACAGAAGCAAGACACAAAGTAGATAGAGCTGATTACTCCCTTTATATAAAGTTCAAAAACAGATCAACTACATTACATAAATTAGGGATCAGATATAGGTGGTAAAATATAAAGAAAAGCAAGAAAATGGTTATCACCAAGGTCAGGACAGTGACTGCCTCTGTGGGGAAAGGAAGGAAATTATAATAGAGAAGGGACAACTGAAGGGCTTCTTGGGGGCCAACAGTGTTCTGTTTCTCAACTTGGGTGGCATTTTACAAGTGTTTGTTTTCTGATTTGTCTTGAAAATATACCCTCTGTTTCATGCCCTCTGCTGTACATATGATGCATCTCATAATAAAATTTTTAAATGTGGAAAAAGAAGAAGCAAGCTTGCAGCTGTAAACACTAGAGACAAAAGTTAAAACATCTAAGAAAATATAGTCCTGTTAAGAAAATGGAAATATTGGATCGATTAAAGAGTGAGATGTCACATGTGCCTGTGGCATAGCTTTGTGATATGGGTGATCCCACCATAAGTACCAGGTAAAAATAAGAAAAATCAGTTCGTAAAACTGTTCAGCAGGTATTCTAGCCAGTGTACAGAAAGATGCTGATCATCTGAGATAAAGTAACAAGAGTCTGAAAGAGTCATTTAAAATTTTCAGTTAAAAAAAATTTTTTTTCAGTTATACTTGAGAAGAAAATTGTATACTAGTGTGGTGTATTACTAAAGTCAATACAAACTACAATAACAGATGTACACTGTAATCCCACTGGCTAAGCACAGTACAATTTCATTTTTCACACGCAGCCAATGGGCAGCAGGGAGCAGAAGTAAAGTAGCTTTGCTCCACATTCATTCAGGAACTTCCCGATGTCAACAATCAGCTTGCAGACCCCACAGAAAGTTTTATGGTTACATCATTTCTGCCCACATTCCATTGGCCAGAATCTAATCACATGGTCCAACAAGCAACGAATGATGGAAAACAAAGTCTTTTGCTAGAAGCCACTTGTTAGCAGCAGCTCTATATTGCGCAAGGGGAACATAAGACTTCATGAAACAGCTGGACTTCACTGCCACAGTGGTATTCATTATTTTATATATTTTTGAAGATTTCAGAATATGTATTTTTTTAACCCTCAAAGTTCCACTGTACATCAACTACAGCATTGTTATAGTATGTTGTCTAAACTGTAAACTTCATATTGATAAGAAATGAGTCTTTCAGTCAAACCTCAACATGAATCAGCCATAATAGAAAACAGCAAAATTCTGTAAAGCAATTATCCTTTGATAAAAAATAAATTTTAAAAAAAGGTAATCATCAAAAAAAAGAAATGATTCTTTCATTTTAACAGGTAAGAGCACACAGAAAAAGTCTAACCTCCTCCTCCTATTTTACACAAAAGTTGACATAGTGTACAAAGTGTTCTGCATCTTGCTTTTATCGCTTAACAGTGTATCTTGGGAAATTTCCAATGCCTTTACGTAAAGAGCCTCCTCATTCTTTGTTATAACTGCATAGTATCCCACCATATGGATACTTTGTCATTTCTTTAAGCAGGGACGGGTCGTGTATCCCCAGTGCCTGATATAGCACCTGATACATAGGGAGGGCACTTTATAATTGTTTGAAAAATGAATAACTCTGCCCTCAAGAAGATGGTAGTATAATAAAGCATACGAACCTAGACATGAAGAAGGCCAAGAACATGGTATATTATATAACAGTATACACGACACATTAAACAAGCAGAGATAGTTTATTTTAAAGGTAATTATTCAAGTGGGACATGATGTCTAAGAGCCCATGTTCTGAGCTCACGTTCAGACCACCTGAATTGCAATGAGAGCTCTACCATTCACTAAATATACGACCTCGGGCAAATGATTTACTGTCACTGTGCCTCTATTTCTTCACCTTTCCGTTGGACTAACTAAATGGGATAATACACATTAAAACTTTGCACCATTCCTGGCATAGCCCCAGCACTCAGTACAGGTTAGATATCATCTCAGATGAGATGGGGCTAACAGGGGCAGCCTCGTGGAGGTGTATTTTGATGGGAAAGGAGGAGGGTGGTACAAATAATACAAAGGTCTCAACAGGAAGGAATACCGAGAGCAAAGGTGTAGCGATAGGATCCCTAAGGACCCTGTGGGGGATGTCAACAGATTTGTATTTGGGGCACAGACAGCTTCCTGAGGAGTAATGAAAAAACGAGATTGGTGAGATGTAGACTCTTGACAGCAAATTGAAATTTGTGATTAATACCAGTGTAAGTCAGAGAGATGACATTGCATAGCTCTGTTTCAGGAAGATAATTTTAATAAGCAGTGTTCAGAATAGATCAGAAAGACGAGTGAAAAAAAAATTAATACTGTGTGATGATCATTTTAATGTTTCAAAACATCAAATCACTGTGTTGTGCACCTGGAATTGACAGTGTCATAGGTCAATTTTTACTTTAATTTTCCTGACTAGCCAAATGCATTAATATTATGTTCCTACTTTGTGTTGATTTTGGCACTTCATAAACTTGATCTCATTTTGTTCTCACTCAGCTCTATGATGAAGGTATTATTAGCCCTGTTGTAGAAACAACCTGGCTTGAAGAGGCTGGGTATTATGTACTGCCCGCAGTTGGAGAACAAAGAATCAGCAAAGTTAAGTAGAACCTGAACTTGTCTGATTCCAAAGCAGAGGTGTGCTAGGACTGACACATACAGTCTTGCAAGAGCTGATAGGCAAAATTTCAGGAATTTTGTCAGCATTTGTCAAGCAGTTAAGTGATACAAACTTAAGTAATGTAAAACTTAAGTGATGCAAACTTACACTTAAATTATATTTAAAACAAAAGAATAAATACTGAAACTTCATCAGTTCCTAAATATTATCACTACCTGTGATACTGTCTATGCTCTTAAGGTTATTTACATCTTTTGGGTCTGTAGAGTGGAAATACTAAATAATGTTGTGCTACCTTGAATCTCTTCCCAACTACAATCGGTAAGATCATATTGATAGCTTGAAATTGACCATGATGGGAGTATTTACAACATAACAAATGGGACACATTACAATTCAGGACTTGATTTATCATTTTGCCAATTGTCTAGACTTAAGAAGGTGGTGGGAAAATGTTAGAAATGTAGACTAAGCTTAAAAGTGTATTGTGTCTATAGCTACTACATTTTTCAAAACACAAAAACATTGAGGAACAATTCTTTCAGTATTAGAAGACTGTTATCTGATTCAGCAAGGAAGTCATTTATGTCATTGACAAACCAGTGAAGTTTCAACATATGTCTTTGCTGTTCATTTTGCTCTTATTCACTAATGTAAACAAACACCAACATTGATGACAAAACTGTACTCTTTTGTCAACTGCAGCCATAGGTTGGCTGTGGATACAGAGTTAGGGAAAAACCACAAGAGCTTTCTGTGAGAATGCATTGGCTAATTGGCTATATGGTTGTTGTTGTCCAGTCACTAAGTTGTGTCCAACTCTTTGAGACCCCACGGACTACAACACACCAGACTTCCCTGCCCTTCACCATCTTCTGGAGCTTGCTCAAACGCATGTCCATTGAGTCAGTGATGCCATCCAACCATCTCATCCTCTGTCGTCCCCTTCTCCTCCTGCCCTCAATCTTTCCCAGCATCAGGGTCTTTTCTAATGAGTCAGCTCTTCCCATCAGGTGGCCAAAGTGTTGGAGCTTCAGCTTCAGCATCCAGTCCTTCCAATGAATATTTAGGGTTGATGTCCTTTAGGATTGACTAGTTTGATCTCCTTGCTGTCCAAGTGACTCTCAAGAGTCTTCTCCAACACCACAGTTCAAAAGCATCAATTCTTCAGCTCTCAGCTTTCTTTATGGTCCAACTCTCACATCTGTACATGACTACTGGAAAAACCATAGCTTTGACTGTATGGACCTTTGTCGGCAAAGTGATGTCTCTGCTTTTTAATACTCTCTCTAGGTTTGTCATAGCTTTTCTTCCAAGGAGCAAGTGTCTTTTAATTTCATGGCTGCAGTCACAGTCCACAGTGACTTTGGAGCCCAAGAAAATAAAGTCTATCACTATTTCCATTTTTCCCCATTTATTTGCCATGAAGTGATGGGACTGATGCCATGATCTTCGTTTTTTGAATGTTGAGCTTTAAACCAGCTTTTTAAATCTCCTCTTTCACCCTCCTCAAGAGTCACTTTAGTTCTTCTTCACTTCCTGCTATATGGTCATTTACAACAAAGAGTAGTATATTTAATAATATTTGTAAGCTGTGTGCTACCCATCCTATCAGTAAAATTTATAATAAACATATATATGCATATTTTTCTAGAAAGCCAGTTGCTAAACGTGTATCAACCCTTCAGTGCTCTAAGCTCTCATGTTACCTTGCCTCCCAAGGGGAGAGAGAGACCAACTGTGCTTCTCTGGATCAAGTTAATGAACACCAGCCTCCTTCAAACATAGTATACTTATTTTAGGCAAACTGTGCTATTTTCTTTTAACCTTTTCCCTGATTTTATTCTAGGTCCTTGAAATACATCACTTCTTATTTTCAGCCCAAATTATGCAAGTATGTAAGACTTCCTCTAATTCTGTAAATAGTAATTTTCTGACTCTGCCTTTTCCTTCAACATACTGATTCATCGGTTCTAAGATGCACATTTTCTTTTTTTCACATTTTAACATCTCTGAAATCGAGAATCCTCTTATAGTCACTGTTGGCCCGGCAGCAGCTGTGTCACTGCTTCCCATGTGTGAACTTGGCCATACCTCTTCTATCGGCATCACTGCAGATGAGCTTAACTGATGTCTAAAACATCCTTTAAAAGGCTGCTCACTGAAATAAAAGGTTACCGTAGTCACAGAACGGCAGAGAAACAGAGCAACAGGGACAAACTGGTAGAAATAAACCAAACATTTCACTATGGAGGAATGGCCAAAATGCTAATTCTCTGGTAAAGACCAGCCAAGAGCTTTATAAGACTGAAGACAGGAAGAGGCCCACAACTAGATGAAGCTGTGTTCCATTTTGTACCTGACATACATATATGCAAAAGCAATGTCAATCAGAACATCACGCACCAAGCAAATACAGCAAATAAAGGGAGGAAAAATTGCCAAATCTCTAGGAATAAATAAAATTTGAGATTTGCTGAAATCTGATTACTAGTTTTATTTTCCTCTTCCATTCACAGATTTATATCATCAAACATTGCTTTGCATGTGTCTCAAATATCTTATATGTTTTGGTATTTAACTAGAGAAATATAAAACTACTTTGAAACCAAAAGAAGGCCATCTCCACATAGGATCTGTCCTAACTCTATATGCCTCTCTTTCAGTCTTCCTTCCTTTAGAATATAACAGCAACCAACTGCTTTTTTTCAAATAACTTTTAGATTGATGCATAATGCACATACAAAAACTGCAAATATTATAAAGGTACAGTTCAAAGAATTACTACAAAGTAACTACCATGCCGGTTAAGAAATAAAACATCAATAGTATCCCAGACGGGTCCCTGCAGTTACTAAATCTACTCTCTTCCCCAAAGAGAGATTCATTTTGCCCACTTTTAAACTTTATATAAGTAGAATGAGATAGTTTACATTGTTTTACTTTTATTTCTTTCACTCAATAACATGTTTGTGAGATTTATCATTAGCCCTATTCTCACATTGAATAAAACTTTAGGAGTGAGAAGGGAGAGTCAGTCAATGCTTTTCAAAAATATTGATAACCCTCCTCTTAAGAGACTTTGGGCTTCCCAGGTGGTGCTAGTGGTAAAGAACCCACCTGCCAATGCAGGAGACATAAGAGATGTGGGTTTGATCCCTGGGTCGAGAAGACCCCCTGGAGGAGGGCATGGCAACCCACTCCAGTACCCTTGCCTGGAAAATCCAGTGACTGGCAGGCTACAGTCCATAGGGTCACACAGAGTCAGACACAACTTACCACACACCCACGCAAGAGGCTATGGGATATTTTGATTGCTCTCTTCTTTTCCTTAGTGTGAAAATGTTGACCTTGCCTTACACTTTTTCCTTTCCCTTTATTTTTTTTTTTTTTGAGCTGGATTCCCTTTCTCACCACTTCCCAGCACCAGCAGATACTAGATGCTTCCAGTGGGACCCCAGACAGCACTCCCATCTCCCCAGCCTCCCCATCAGGAGAAGAGGCTTATTCCTGGCTCTTGTCCTAGTTGGCCAGCACCCAGGGCTGGTATGGTGCCTCATAGGAGGGCATCCAGAAACCCAGGGGTTTCCTTCTACCTTGTTGCTCTGCCACCTTCAAGATGGCAGTCCTCATGGTCCAAGATAAGGCACCACAACATCGACCTTGTGAGCAGTAGGATAGGGAGTGGGGAGAGAAAGCCCTGTTCTCTTTAAGGGTGCAATCTTGCACAGGTTACCTTTTCTCATAACAGCCCATAAGCCAGAACTTTGTCATATGGCCACATTGAACTGCAAGGAAGAATAAATAGCTATCTTATTTTCTGGAAGACCATGAGCCCAGGCTTAGAAGAAGGGGAGAGCTAATGTTGGAGAGCAACTGGCACTCCCTGCCACCCCATCTTTGGAGTAAATGCCAACACTTTCACTAGGTCCCCCTGCTGAACACCCCAGTATCCAGAAGCACTGAATCCCAGCAGCTCTGCGTCTGAGCAGTGATGTGCCTCAAAACATGCTCAGAACCCTTTGTACCTCTTGGATTCTCTCATCATTTCTGTGCACATGTCTTATTCCCCTACCAGATGGAAATCTTCTTGAGGGCAGGATCCAAGTTGGATTCAGCTTGCATTTTCCATGCTAGGAAGCAATTCTTGCATTAAAATTGGTTCAAGTATTTATCCTGCCTTTCTGTGGGAACTATAAATAGGGATAACCAAATAGGTAAGGAGAAATTTCCTTTTATAGAAATATTCCAGCTAATATATAAAGAAGAAATGATAGGATTAAAATATCACCACTTCATAATTCCTAAAGAAATAATAATGGATTGAACATGACTGCTGACACCTCAAAAGGAGAGACAGCCCTACACATTTTTAAACCTCTGCAATTTGGGGGCTTCCCAGGTAACATTGGTAAAGAATCCACCTACCAATGCAGGACACATGAGAGATGGGGGTTCAGTCCTTGGGTCAGGAAGATCCCCTGGCGGAGGAAATGGCAAACGACTCCAGTATTCTTGCCTAGAAAATTCCATGGATAAAGGAGACTGGTAGGCTACAGTTCATGGGATCACAAAGAATTGGACATGACCGAGCATGTGCACACACACACACACATGATTATTAGTTTATTAGTATCATCCAGGACTCAGATGTTCAGTATTCCTCCTGAAATTACACAAACAAATGCAAATAGAAAGAATCCAAGTCAAAATTATGTAACAAAACAGCACTCCATCACAAAAGCATGTTAAATTGTAAGAATGTTATTTTAAAACACTGGCACTTTAAGAAAATGATAGTCTTGAAAACCACAGAATTGCCAAATTGTTCTCTAAACTGCTAAGCAGATAAACTTATGACCCTAATGAATGAGCTTGAATTTTAGAAAAATCAAATTCAAATAAATCAGATAATTCACACTGAGATGCAAAGTTTATGTGTCTTCTTCCCCCATGTCTATTGATTATAAAGGGGCAAACCATAATATAGGAAAATATACCTGATTTAAAGTGTGGCACACAATTTTAAAAGTTGACCCAATTAATTAAGTATCTTTAATAGAATATCTCAAGTTTCGTAAATAATCCATATTTAGATAAAAAAGAAAAGATATTTATAGCCAGCACTTTTTTCCCAGAGCCTCTGTCAACGTCAACAAAAAAACTTAATATGTCAGTCTTGTATTTTAAGCTCACACTTCTGGGGCTACATTCTCAGGTTTTAAATGAGGGAGCTGCCAATATAACTACCCAGTGCATGGACTGTTTTACTAGTCCCTCAGGGACAGACTTTCAAAATGCTCGAGTCCAATAATCCCATGCTGTGAGTAGACGGGTTAGTCTTCACTTTGTAAATGTAGCTGGGTTCTGTGAACTCGATATCAACTGATCAAGATTTGAGCCTCAGTTATGAAGGAAAACTGTCTCAATTCAACTTTTATTACCCTCATCATGAGTATGCAAGGTATGTAGACAAAAGCTTATTATCAGCTAACTATATGAAAGATAAACACTGTAATAATTCATGCGATCCAAAATGTGCAAAAGGAAAAGACTAGCTTCTGCTCAAGGAGAAAATTTTCAGACCTGTGAAAAGGACAACAATACTAATAAAAAGTTGTATTTGTTTAGAAGCATTCAGAATGTCAACAAAACAGCTGCAACTTTTTTTCTTTTTTTGCAATTACAGGGTGGTGTTCAGTTAACAGAATAAGGATTATTTCATATAAGCTTCATCAGAGACAACTGAAGATGAAAAAAACTTCCATTCCCATATATAACTAACTTGTGCTATGCACCAACAAGAACATGCTTTAAATTTCCAGGCAAATTTGCAACCCCTATATTGTACCAGGCAGGGTTAGTAGTTGTTGAAAATACCACCGGGACAGGGCCATCTAAAGACAGATTCGGTAGTGTGTTAGCTATATAAAAAAAGACGCTGTGCAGTTTAAAAACAAATCATACACAGCCTCACATTTCAGTTTTTTTCTTTGAAAGGAGTGAGCTGTCCACACGGGGGTTAAATTCTTTACAGACAAGAGAAAAGAAACTGGGCTAGAAGCAACTCATCATCTTCTTCCTCTTCATTTTCTTTTTTAAATAAATGTTGACTTATTTATTTCTGGCTGCACTGGGTCTTCATTGATGCAGGCTTTTCTCTATTTGTGGTGAGTGGGGGCTACTCTCTAGTTGCAGTACACAGGCTTCTCATTATGGTAGCTTCTCTTGTTGCAGGGCTCTAGGCTCAGGGGACTCAGTAGTTGCGGCTCACGGGCTCTCCTCATATTCCTTCTTATTCTCACTTTTTTCAGCCTTGATGACTCCTTTGGTTGCTGCATCACAATAGTCACTCAGTCATGTCTGACTCTTTGCAACCCCAAGCCACCAGGGAAGCCTACAATTAAGAGATATTTCTAAGTATAAAGACAGGTCAACTTAAAAAGTATCAGCAGACTAAGTGCTTGACTTTAACTTATAATCAATAAAAATATGGAAGCTTCACGAACCTGCATACCATCGTTGTGCAGGGCCATGCTAATCTTCCGTATTGTTCCAAATTTAGTAAAGGTGTTCACTGTTGCTGCATCCGATTCCCCTCTAGCCGGGCATGCAGCAATACTCTTTTCCTACTTTTCCTCCAGCTGATCAGTCTTCTTCTCACGAGGCTGCTTGTCAGCCGCTGCAGTGTTAGTCCACATCTCTCTCAGCTTCTTTGCAGCTTCACCAGTGAAAAGGCCAGGGTGTTCTCCTTTGATTTTTGGACGATATTCAGAACAAAGCCAGGAAAAGGGCAAAGGAGGCCTCCTGGGTGCATTGGGATATTTGAACTTTTTTGTTTCCTCTTTAGGAGGGATATCCATTTTAATTTCTTCATGACGGGCCTCGTCTGCCTTTGCCATGTCTATGAATGTCCCTTTCTCTTGAGCAAACGTGGTCCTCCACCACTCTGCATACTTCTGAGAAAACTCTTGAGATGTTGACTGAGCATCTGGGTGCTTCTTCTTGTGCTCCTCCAAGCAAGTTTGCACAGAAAATGCATATGATGACATTTTTCTGTTGGCTTCTTAGGATCTCCTTGGCCCACGTTTAGTTATTTTTCCTCAGCCATGCACAGGGTCACCCAGTGCTACCCAGCTCTCATTTGCCCTGGCGCCATCTCTGAGAAACCCAACATACTGCGATGGCTGTAAGCGTGGGAGCCAGACACAGCCTCCTCACCTTCTTCAAACTGTCAACAACCGTACACCTTGTGTCTGTCTGACAAGGTCTTGCAAAAACAGATAATCTGGGGACTTCCCTGGCAGTTCAGTTAAGATTTCACACTTCCATTGCAGGAGGCATGGGTTTGATCCCTAGCCAGGGAACTAAGATCCCACATGCCTTGAGGTATAGATGGAAAAATAAAATCTGAATTTAAAAGAAATATGGAGGAGGGGGGAATATTTTAAATAATACCATAGGTGGGAATCTCTAAAGGACAAATGACCTGGTTTCTTCAACATGCAAGTTGAAAGGAAAAGACAGAAAGACAAAAGGGAAAAACCTACAGATTACAAGAAATTCAAAAGGTGCATCAATCACTTGCAGTATGTGGACCTTATTTAGATCTTGATTTAAACAAACTATGAAAATAACCAAATATGCAAACCTGAAATGAGTGAATATTTGATATGAAGCAATTATTGTTAATTTTTAAGGTCCAATAATGATATTATGGTTATGTCCTTGGTTAGGAGTTCTTATCTTTTGGAGATTCAAGTTGAAATATTTACAGATTAAATAACATAAAGCCACGGGGGAGGGGTGTATAGGTGAAAAAACACAAATGAGTTGATAGTTATAGTTGGGTGATGGGTACGTGGAGTTTTATTATATATTTTCTCTACTTTTATTTTTGCTTGAAATTCTCCATAATATGTTTTTAATACAAAAAATGGCCTCCTTCATGGTGCCTAGATCAGCACTTACACATGGCAGGTACTCTGTGAAAAATATGTACTGAATTGTTAGACTGCATCAGCTTTAGCAGAAAGGGTCATCTGGGCTCCAGCACCCATTTTCAGTACTGATATTCACCCAATGTCTTACATACAATGACCTCTCGCTGCCTTCTTAGAATTCCCATCAGCCCCCTCATGTAGGATATGAATAGACAGCTGATCAGAGCTGAATGCACCTGGGGTAGCAACCAAATCACAGATAGGTAAGCCAATCAGATTTTCTCTCAGTGACTTGAAATAAGATGCTAAGACTTGGTCAGACAAGAAGGGGCCCTACAAATGAAAGATTTTTTAGGGTGGAGGGCAAAAGTCTGCACTACACACTTTTACACGAAAAGAAGTTCAATTTCACTCACTGTAAGAGACATACAAATTGAAACTACAGTGAAAAGCCATTCCGTACCCATCAGATTAGCAAAAATTCAAAAGTGTAGCAACATACATGGTTGGCAAGGTGGTGATGATACAAGGACTCTCATATATTGCAGGTAATAATACGAATGAGTGCAGCCCTGGGGAGAGGAAGTTGGTAATACCTATCACGTACCTTGTGAGCCAGAAATCCTATTTCTAAGAATTTAAGCTCAAAAGACACCTCGACCAATACAAAACTACATAGGCATGGGGTTATTTATTACTGCATGTGGGTAAGTTACAACTGCAAAATACTGGAATATTCCTTTGTGTCTGTGTATATTCCTTGTGTCTGGCTTCTTTGATTCAGGGTTTTTTGAGATTAGTCTTTGTTGTCATGTGTATCACAGTTCATTTCTATTTATTACAGAATAGTGGTCCACTATATGAGTATACCACAATTTCTTGATCCAGTCATCCAGTGATGGATCTGCATTGTTTCCAGGTTTTTTACTATTATGAATAAAGTGACTATGAAAATTCATATACAAGTGTTTGCGTGGATGTAGATTCTCATTTCTCTTAGGCTAATACATGCAAGTAAAGTTTCTAGGTCACATGGTAAATATAAAACTTTACAATACAGATTTATTTAAAAAACTGCCAATTTCCCCCAAAGTGGTTCCAATAGCAATATATGAGCATTTTAGTCATCCACATCTTTGTCAATGATGTTATTGTCCTTCTCTTAGTTTTAGCCATTCTAGTGAGTGTAATGGTATATCATTGTGGTTATAGTATGAATTTCCTGATGATTAATGTTCTGGAGCATCTTTTTTATGTGATTATTGGCCACTAGTATATCTTATTGGTGAACCAGGGCTTCATGGAGAAATTGCTCATTCCAGAGCTAAAATATCACAGCAGCAGCAGATTCCTTGACATATACACACAGCTTGCTACTTGCAACCAAAGCTTCTGGATTTGAACCACTCTGAAAGTGTGGTTCAAACTGACCTCCTGGAGAGCAGAAGTTGTTTTCTTTTTTGTTGCCTCCCCATGCCCAGTGTGTGGCACTTAATAGATGCTCACAATGGTTTGTTGGAATTAATTTATTTCTGTAGTTCTGTTATTGTCTTACTACATGAAAATCCATAGTTTCCATCCCTGGATCGGAAAGATCCCCTGGAGAAGGGAATGGCTACCCACTCCAATATTCTTGCCTGCAGAATCCCATGGACAGAGGAGCCTGGTGGGCTACCATCCACCGCGTCACAGAGTCGGACATGACCGAAACAACTTAGCACACATGCATGCCCCTAGAAATCCAAGGACCCAAGAAGAGACATTGAAAACAGAAAGAACTTCTTGGCAATGGATGTTAGTATTTTGTTCCTCTCTTGCCTCCATAGACAGTCCACCACCTGGCCTCTTTCATTGACTATTGTGTTTCCCTTTGGCTTGTAACTTCCTCCCAGTATCAGGCAGTAAGATACCAGCCACTGAAGAACACACTATTCCTGGTTTCAGTTTCAGACATCCTGTTTTTCTATGACAATTGTCACTTAAATAGGGGTCTAGTTTCCTGGCTTGAGCAGCTTATTCCCATGCTGGGCATGCATTCTTAGCAGTGATATAGCTGATTGGCACAACAAGATAGCTGGACTTTCTCCTCCCAGGGCAGGGGGAGAAGGTTGGTAGGTAAATATTTCACTACTGCAAAGGGGACGACCCTTTGGGTAAGTGGAAAGCAAAAGCACTCAATGATTTCTTCTGTAAACGTATCAGTTATCTATTGCTGCATAATAAACCTTTCAAAATTTAGTAGCTTAAAACATCAGAAATCCCCATAGACAGAGGAGACTGGAGGACTAAAGTCCATGGGGTTGCAAAGGGTTGGACACGATGGAGCAACATTTTCAAAACATCAACAATTAGTTATTTATCCATTCTGTGAGTTTAAAGGGCAGTTCTTATGTTGGTCTCGCCTGACCCCACTCATGCAGCTGCATTCTGGACTTGATGGAACAGAATGATCTCACTTGTGTGTCTGGGGCCTTGGGTGCAATGGCTGGAATGTTTGAAAGAAATGGGCCTCTTTCCACTGGCTCTTCATATCCTGGACTTCTCAGCATAGTGGTTTCAGGCCAAAATCCCAAGAGGACCAAAGTAGGAGCTGCTAGGTCTCTTGAGACTTGCTTACAAGTCATACATAACCTCTGCTATTTTCAACTGGGCAAAGCCAATCAAAAGGCCAGCCCAGATTCAAGGGGTAGAGAATTAGACTCCATCTCTTGGTAGGAAGAGCAGCAAAGAACTTGTGGCCATTTTAATCCACCACATGATCTGAAAACAGTAGCATACCCCAAGTGCTATGAGACCAAATATATTAAGAAGTGTCAGAACACAGCTGAAGTGTGGATAGGGAACACAAATGAACTAAAACTTGTTTTTGTTTTTCTGACTGTGGGGTACCTGGGTTATTTTGTTTTATTTCTAGAAAAAAGAAGTCAAGAGAAGAATTGTGAGGGTGGTAGAGAGAGTTCAGATCATCAAGACACGATAGAAGGAGCTAGAGCTGTTGGTCTGGTGACGAAAAGGCTCAGAGGAGATGGGGAACTGATTCCAAATGTCTAGAAGACTAGTACATATTAGGAGGCTTGTTTGTATGCTACCAGAAAGCAGAACTAGAACCAGGAGGTGGACATTTCAGGGAAGCAGATTTTCCTTAATTTAAGAGAGAACTAACAATCAGAGATGTACATAAATGAGATGAACTACAAGAGTTGGGCTTCCCTGGTGGTTCAGATGGTAAACAATTTGCCTGCAACACAGGAGACCCAGGTTCAATCCCTGGGTCGGGAAGATCCCCTGGAGAAGGGAACAGCTACCCACTCCAGTATTCTTAGTTAGAAAATTCCAAGGACATAGGAGCCTGGTGGGCTAGTTCATGGGGTCACAAAGAGTTGGACACGACTGAGGGACTAACACTGACTTTTTCACCACAAGCAATAGTGAACCGTTGTTAGGTATGGACGCAAACGTTGGTGACCACTGTTCTAGAAAGTAGGAGTTATGCATGCACCTGGTGGGGCCTCTGGGATTCCGCCCAACTTTGAGACTTGATGACACCACTCCCTTCTGTTGTTACCGTGGGGCCTCTGTGATATGGGCGTTACCCAGCTGCCAGCGCCCTGGGCAGTTTCCGGAGCCTCTATGCTGCCAGTGGCTCCCTGAGCCCTGCAAACCCCCAGGTGACAGCTGGGTGGCACAGGCCTGCACCCAGCCTTCCTGAAGTTCTCTGACAGTTTTGCTCCTTCAGTTTGCTATTGTTCTAAGATTTCCTTCTGATGTTTTCCAGGAAGTGAAAGTGATCCGTCTTACCCTGTCCGGGATGGATGTGTTTCTTGCGGCCCAGAGACAGCAGCCAACATTGACTCCTTTATTTTTAATTATTTATTTGGCTGGGCTGGATCTTGGTTGTGGCATACAGGATCTTTCTGTTGCAGCCTTTGGGTTTCTCTGGTTGTGGTGTGAGGTCCTCTCTCTAGCTGTCCGTGGCCTCAGTAGTTGTGGTTCCTGGGCTTGAGAGCACAGGTTCAGTAGTTGTGGCCCATGGGCCCAGCTGCTTCGCAGCATGTAGAACCTTCCCAGACCAGGGATTGAACCTGTGTTTCCTGCATTGGCAGGCAGATTCTTTACCACTGAGCCACCAGGGAAACCCTAAGGTGAGTGAGATCTCTTTCCTCCTGTGTTTGAAGATTTTTCCACCTCAGCGTGCTATCTTCTCTCACTACTCTGCATCCATAGAAGGCAAGGCTCTCTCTCCTTCCTGCTTAGTTTAGGGGGAGGTGGGCTGTGGCAAGGCAGGTCCTGCATCTCCTCTGGAGCATGTTTGCCAAAGACCTGGTTTTAGCAAGCTGCTCAACCGTGCGCTATTTCACAGCATGCGTTCTGCTTGCTGGTGGTTGTCTGTAAGTCTTGCTGGTTTGGAGTTATGAAGACTCCTGGGGATAGAGAACAGGCTTGGGGACTCCCTCTGTTCAGCTGCCAGAAAACCATTTCCCAACATGGGGTCTGGGCTCTTGCTGCTGCAGCTAATGGGAAAGGACGGCTGTGGATCTCACCATCTGTCAGCCAGCGGGAGGGAGGAGCAGGGACCCAGCTCATTCATGCTCCCTCTTTGTAAGAGCAAGAGCTGAGGAGTGGTCTACATCACCTTCGCGTTTCACTTCCAAACGACTGGCCAGAGCTCAGGCAAGAGACACACTTGGCTTTAAGAAGGCTAGCACCTCTCTAATTTTGGAAGAAAAGGAGACTAGGTACTGGGGGACAGCAGGATTCTCCACCCACTCTCACCCTCCAGTTGGTGTCTAATACAGTAGTATAAATATGCACATTTTTGCAAGGAAAAAAATAATAACAAAGTGATACACTTAAAGCAGCAGAACTTTAAAAATATAAAGATCAGCAACTTGTGATGCCAGAGAGCAAGGAAGTGCTCAAAAATCAAAAAGATGTCAGACCAAGGAACCAGCTTGAAAGAACACCCAGTGGCTAAAGCTGGGACAATTTGGGTGATGAAATTGGTAGTGTGGTATGGATTATAACCCAACGCAGAGAATATGCATGACATCTTTGCATAAATTAATGATTCAGCATATGGATTCTTGTTGTTTAGTCACTAAGTCATGTCCGACTCTTTTGCAACTCCAAGGACTATAGCCCACCAGGTTTCTCTGTCCCTGGGATTCCCCAGGCAAGAATACTGAAGTGGATTGCCATTTCCTTCTCCAGGGGACCTTCCTGACCCGGTGATCAAAACTTCATCTCCTGCATTGCAGGCAGATTCTTTACAGCTGAGCCACAAGGGAAGCCCTTATATGGATAGGGGACAAAAGGCAAATGCCCCTTACAGAAGAATTCCAAATAATACAAGCAGACACTCCACCACTAGTAGGTGGAGCTTAATTCTCACCTCTTGTGGGCTGAACCTAATGAATACAGAATGGAAAGGAGGGAAACAGTTACTTTATAGTGGAGAAACCTGGCAAACACTACCTTAACCAAGTGATCAAGGTTAACATCACCAGTGATGAGTCAGGTCAATATCTTCTACCCCAACAGGATGTGATAGGAGGCCCTTCATCTCTTCAGGGCTCTTCCTAAAATCTCATAAGCCCACTCTGACCATGAGAAAAACACCAGAAAAATCCTAATTCTGGCTGGTTTGTGGACTGGGGGACATGCTGTAAAATATCTTATACCAATACTCTTCAAAATAGCCAAGGTCATGATAAACAAGGAAAGAGAAATTATCACAGACCAGAGATGGTTAAGGAGAAATGGTAACTAAGTGCAAGGCAGTGTCCTGGTTTGGATCCTGGAACTAAACACTGTAAAAACAGCTGGAATCCACAGAGAGCCTAGAACTTAGTTAAAAATAATATACTGGGGCTTCCCTGGAGGTCCAGTGGTTAAGACTTTGCCTTCCAATGCAGAGGTTGCAGGTTTGATTCCTGGTGGGGAAGCTAAGATCTCACATGCCTCATGGCCAACCAAGACAGAAAGTTGAAGCAACACTATAACAAATTCAATAAAGATTAAAAAAAAAAAAAAGATACCAATGTCTGTTTCTTTTCACAAAGTACCATTTTACAAAGTTTTAATGAAGTACTATTGTATTGTAAAATGCTAAAGTTAGGGGAAACTGGGCAGGGGTATATGGGAACTCTATATTTTATCTTTACAATGTTTCTATAAAATCTAAAATTATTTCAAACTAAAAAATCTATTACTATATATGTATAGGTACATTTTGTTGTTGTTGTTATTGTTGAGTCACTAAGTTGTGTCTGACTCTTGAAATAAATCCCCAAAGGATTTTGTACCTGTCTAGAAATTCCTCCTAAAACTAAGTTCTAAATTTACGTCGTTATAGGGAATCCTTTTAATTCAGATGGATCTTCAAAAAGACTCAATTAAAGGACTTCCCTGGTAGTCCAGTCTCTCAAGAAAGAGGAAATTCTTTTCTCCTGGGATCTCACAATTTAGTCAGGGAGAAAACTAACATATCCACTGCATAACCATGAGATAGGTAGATAGCACCATTTAGGGAAGTGTAAATGAAGGTCTATGGGAACTCGGTGAAAAGACTTGCTTCTAGCTGCAAGAATCTGGGAAGTCTTCATGTAGGAGGTGACATTTAAATTGGCCTCTGAAAGATGAGTAGGATTTGAATACGATTCTGGAGTCCTTCCGCCTTTGGCTCTAGTCCCCAGGACTAGCTGCTGTTCATACGTCTCTCCAGCAGAGGGCAGGCTGAGCAAAGATGGGCTAGAAAGTCCTATCTTTTAGTCAAGTCTCTCAGGCTGGTCTCAGCACTCCCTGAACTGACGGGACAGGTTTCCAGGCTTGCTAAAAATAGTGAATCCTCGCTATACTAGTTTTGGAGTTACTAAACTCAAGTGTGCCCTCCATATTTACACCTTTGGCTTCGCCTGAAATTGATATACCGAGTTTGCATTTTCTATTAGTTTCCTGTAGGTCAGGGCAGTCAGAAGTCTGGTACCACCTCTCCCTGGGTACTGATGATGTCCTTTCTAGAGAAGTCAGGCCAGGCAGATTTCAGTGGTCCAGGCTGAGCAAGGTGAGAGGAATGCTTCTCTAGGTTGCCATGGAAAGAGATTCAGCTTTCCTCACCACTCCTTATTTTGTCCCTTCTCCATAAAGAATTGAAGATTGCTTTGGTGCTTGAATTTTCTGCTGTCTTAGGTCAAGTGGTTTACTAAGGAAACATTCCCACTGCTGTAAGGAGCTGTGGAAAGCAGAATAGGGAAGGAGAAGCTAGTGTCTGACTTCAGCTGAAGTCCCAACCTCAGTCTGATCCTGCGGCGAGCTCAGGAATATAACTGGTAGCTATCTTGGGGCAAAGGGACTGTTCCTTCCTATTGCCACACCCATCGGTCACTGGTTTCCACTGCCCCAAGGGACACAGTAAACTCACAGGCACTTGCAGCTTCTTGGTGCCTCTGGGTGAGGTAGCTTCTGGAATGCTTGTGTTACACTCTGCAGACTCTTGTTGGCAGGAACCCTTAGGAGTGAACACAGCAGCCAGGAGTAGACAGGGAGCCGGTGAGAGGGATCTGGGGGGGCCAGTGGCAGCACTCCCAGCATCTGATACTCTCTGCAAGGCCCCTTCTGTTTAGCCGGCTTCCCATAACCGAGGACTTTGTCCCCCCCAGGGAGAGCCTCTGGGAAACCAATGAAGGTTTCAAACCCTCCCTTAAGAGGCATTTCCCAGGATCTCAGCACTGCCTTTGTTGCTCTCAGGAACGTAGATTTTCTTTTCTTTATTTATTTATTTATTTATTTATTTATTTTTTTCCAGTGGGTTTTGTCATACATTGATATGAATCAGCCATGGATTTACATGTATTCCCAATCCCAATCCCCCCTCCCACCTCCCTCTCCACCCGATTCCTCTGGGTCTTCCCAGTGCACCAGGCCCGAGCACTTGTCTCATGCATCCCACCTGGGCTGGTGATCTGTTTCACCATAGATAGTATACATGCTGTTCTTTTGAAATATCCCACCCTCACATTCTCCCACAAAGTTCAAAAGTCTGTTCTGTATTTCTGTGTCTCTTTTTCTGTTTTGCATATAGGGTTATCGTTATCACCTTTCTAAATTCCATATATATGTGTTAGTATGCTGTAATGTTCTTTATCTTTCTGGCTTACTTCACTCTGTATAATGGGCTCCAGCTTCATCCATCTCATTAGGACTGGTTCAAATGAATTCTTTTTAATGGCTGAGTAATATTCCATGGTGTATATGTACCACAGCTTCCTTATCCATTCATCTGCTGATGGGCATCTAGGTTGCTTCCATGTCCTGGCTATTATAAACAGTGCTGCGATGAACATTGGGGTGCACGTGTCTCTTTCAGATCTGGTTTCCTCAGTGTGTATGCCCAGAAGTGGGATTGCTGGGTCATATGGCAGTTCTATTTCCAGTTTTTTAAGAAATCTCCACACTGTTTTCCATAGCGGCTGTACTAGTTTGCATTCCCACCAACAGTGTAAGAGGGTTCCCTTTTCTCCACACCCTCTCCAGCATTTATTGCTTGTAGACTTTTGGATAGCAGCCATCCTGACTGGCGTGTAATGGTACCTCATTGTGGTTTTGATTTGCATTTCTCTAATAATGAGTGATGTTGAGCATCTTTTCATGTGTTTGTTAGCCATCTGTATGTCTTCTTTGGAGAAATGTCTGTTTAGTTCTTTGGCCCATTTTTTGATTGGGTCATTTATTTTTCTGGAATTGAGCTGCAGGAGTTGCTTGTATATTTTTGAGATTAATCCTTTGTCTGTTGCTTCATTTGCTATTATTTTCTCCCAATCTGAGGGCTGTCTTTTCAGAAGCGTGTTATTTAGCCTCCATATGTTTGAAGTTTTAACAATTTTTTTCCTGTAATTGAGATCTAATCTTACTGCACTGTGGTCAGAAAAGATGACTGGAATGATTTCAATTTTTTTGAATTTTCCAAGACCAGATTTATGGCCCAGGATGTGATCTATTCTGGAGAAGGTTCCGTGTGCACTTGAGAAAAAGGTGAAGTTGATTGTTTTGGGGTGAAATGTCCTATAGATATCAATTAGGTCTAGCTGGTCCATTGTGTCATTTAAGGTTTGTGTTTCCTTGTTAATTTTCTGTTTAGTTGATCTATCCATAGTTGTGAGTGGGGTATTAAAGTCTCCCACTATTATTGTGTTACTATTAATTTCCTCTTTCATACTCGTTAGCGTTTGCCGTACATATTGCGGTGCTCCTATGTTGGGTGCATATATATTTATAATTGTTATATCTTCTTCTTTGATTGATCCTTTGATCATTATGTAGTGTCCTTCTTTGTCTCTTTTCACATCCTTTATTTGAAAGTCTATTTTATCTGATATGAGTATTGCGACTCCTGCTTTCTTTTGGTCTCCGTTTGCGTGAAATATTTTTTTCCAGCCCTTCACTTTTAGTCTGTATGTGTCTCTTGTTTTGAGGTGGGTCTCTTGTAGACAGCATATATAGGGGTCTTGTTTTTGTATCCATTCAGCCAATCTTTGTCTTTTGGTTGGGGCATTCAACCCATTTACATTTAAGGTAATTATTGATAGGTGTGGTCCCGTTGCCATTTACTTTGTTGTTTTGGGTTCACGTTTATACAACCTTTCTGTATTTCCTGTCTAGAGAAGATCCTTTAGCATTTGTTGAAGAGCTGGTTTGGTGGTGCTGAATTCTCTCAGCTTTTGCTTGTCTGTAAAGCTTTTGAATTCTCCTTCATATCTGAATGAGATCCTTGCTGGGTACAGTAATCTAGGTTGTAGGTTATTCTCTTTCATTACTTTCAGTACGTCCTGCCATTCCCTTCTGGCCTGGAGGGTTTCTATTGATAGATCAGCTGTTATCCTTATGGGAATCCCTTTGTGTGTTATTTGTTGTTTTCCCCTTGCTGCTTTTAATATTTGTTCTTTGTGTTTGATCTTTGTTAATTTGATTAATATGTGTCTTGGGGTGTTTCGCCTTGGGTTTATCCTGTTTGGGACTCTCTGGGTTTCTTGGACTTGGGTGGCTATTTCCTTCCCCATTTTAGGGAAGTTTTCAGCTATTATCTCCTCGAGTATTTTCTCATGGCCTTTCTTTTTGTCTTCTTCTTCTGGAATCCTATGATTCGAATGTTGGGGCGTTTCACATTGTCCCAGAGGTCCCTGAGGTTGTCCTCATTTCTTTTGATCCTTTTTTCTTTTTTCCTCTCTGCTTCATTTATTTCCACCATTTTATCTTCTACCTCACTTATCCTATCTTCTGCCTCCGTTATTCTACTCTTGGTTCCCTCCAAAGTGTTTTTGATCTCATTCATTGCATTATTCATTTTTAATTGACTCTTTTTTATTTCTTCTAGGTCTTTATTAAACATTTCTTGATCTTTTCAATTTTTGTTTCCAGGCTATTTATCTGTAACTCCATTTTGTTTTCAAGATTTTGGATCATTTTTATTATCATTATTCTAAATTCTTTTTCAGGTAGATTCCCTATCTCCTCCTCTTTTGTTTGACTTGGTGGGCATTTTTCATGTTCCTTTACCTGTTTGGTATTTCTTTGCCTTTTCATCTTGTTTAGATTGCTGTATCTGGAGTGGGCTTTCTGTATTCTGGAGGTCTGTGGTTCCTTTTTATTGTGGAGGATTAACCCAGTGGGTGGGGTTAGACGATTGGCTTGTCAAGATTTCCTGGTTAGGAAAGCTTGTGTCAGTGTTCTGGTGCGTGGAACTTGATTTCTTCTCTTTGGAGAGCAATGGAGTGCCAGTAATGAGTTTTGAGATGGGTCTATGTGTTAGGTGTGTCCTTGGGCAGCCTGTATGTTGATGTTCAGGGCTATGTTCCTGCGTTGCTGGAGAATTTGCGTGGTATGTCTTGCTCTAAAACTTATTGGCTCTTGGGTGGTGGTTGGTTTCAGTGTAGGTATGGAGGCTTTTGGATGGTCACTTATTACTTAAAGTTCCATGTAGTCAGGAGTTTTCTGGTGTTCTCAGGTTTTGGGCTTAAGTCTCCTGCCTCTGGATTTCAGTTTTATTCTTCCTGTAGTCTCAGGACTTCTCCAACTATACAGCCCTGATAAGAAAACTTCTAGGTTAATGGCTAAAAGATTCTCCCCCGTTAGGGACACCCAGAGAGGTTCACAGAGTTACATGAAGAAGAGGAGAGGGAGGAGGGAGATAGAGATGAACAGGAGGAGAAAAAGGGGGACTCAAGAGGAGAGAGACAGATCTACGCAGCTGTCTGTTCCCAGAGTGTTCTCCGTAGCCCAGTCACCTATAAGGATTCACAGAATTGGATTGGGAAGAGAAAGGGAAAGGAGGAAATAGAGGTGTTCTGAGGTAGAAAACAGAGAGTCAAGATTGGGAGAGAATAATCTTCGGTTTAAAAATAGGGCTTCTCTTCTTTTTTTTTTTTGTAAGGTTATAGTGTATTGAAAATGAAAATTAAGGAGTAGTAGAGGAGTACTAGAGGACTTTAAAAGAAATAAGAGAAAAAGAAAAATAGAAAATAGAAGAGAAAAAGGAAAGAAAAAAAAGAAAAAAAAAGAAAGAAAAAGAAAAAAAAGAAAAGAAGAAAAAGAAAATTTTTTTTTCCCCCTAATTAAAAAATCGTAAAAGTCTGTGGAAATGAAAGTTAAGGAGTAATGGGGGAGTAATAGGGGATTTTAAAGGAAAATAAAAGAGAAGAAAGAAAAAAGAAAAAAAAGAAAAAAAAAAAAAAATAAAAAAAAAAAAAGAGAAAAAAGTAAAATTATATCTAGGAGTTTCTCTGGAGCTGTTGCGGTCAGTGTGGGTTCGGCTCAGTTTCAGATAGCTCCTCGTTCCAGCTTACGCTTCTCGATATCTACAGGCCCCTCCGGTGTAGTCAGCGTTTCCTAGAGGGATTTTAATCTGTTGCACCAGTCCCTTCTGAGGCGGTTCCCTTTGTTTATTTGGCTTCTGTTTGCCGGTCTCTTCAGAGCCTCATTTCCGCCCTGACACAGGCGGGCGGAGGTGGACTCTTACTCAGGTAGCTAGTTCCGTCGCTCTGCGGGGCAGGGAGGGCCTTGCGCTGTGGGGACAGGCTTGCACCGCGGGGATGGGCTGGGGCTGCCGGGAGGGGCTGACGCTGCTTTCTCCGTCTGTGCTGCTCAGGCTCCCGGCCGGTCTATATGGAGCGCGCCCGCGCTGCGCGAGGTTCCAGCCCTCGGGTGTTCCACAAAAGCGCGGAAGGAAAAGCTGCGCCCCCTCTCTGTGCCTTCCCCGTCAGAGCGGTCCAGGCAGCCAGGGGCTTGGTGGGTGCACTCTACCCAGGTGTGGCGCGCCCCCTCCCTTCCGCAGACCCAGACTCAGTTTCCGCTGGCGCCAGTCGGGCGTGTGCGCCTTCCGCCCTCCGCGTCCCCAGCCCCAGTCCCCGCCCGCGCCGGTCGGGTGCCTGCGGCCTGTGTCTCGCCGCGACCTTCCCCTCCCCCCTGCCTCCGGCGGGGCTGGGCCGTCCGCAGCCTGCGAGCTCCTCTCTGGACCCTCTCGGTCTCTTTGTTCTGCGAACGGCCGGCAGTGTGTTCGGGCCGGTTAATTTACTCTCTCTCTTTTGGTCTCCCACAGTTCAAGTTGGAAACTCACAGAAGTTCCCTCCGATTGTCCTCAGGGCACTCGGGCCGGACCCTACCCCAAGCAATGCCGCCTAAGAGCTCCCGGGACGGATCTCCGTCCTTAGCTCTTTTGTCTCACTTTTTATCTTTTATATTTTGTCCTACCTCCTTTCGAAGACAATGGGCTGCTTTTCTGGGCGCCTGATGACCTCAGCTAGCGATCCGAAGTTGTTTTGCGAAGTTTGCTCTGCGTTCAGTTATGCTTTTGATGAATTTGTAGGAGAGAAAGTGGTCTCCCCGTCCTACTCCTCCGCCATCTTGGCTCCTCCTCCAGGAATGTAGATTTTCATTGCAGGGTTCTCTTCACCATCTCTGAATCCCTCCTTACCCAGCTCCTTGAAACTCATCCCGCCAGATTTCTCTACTCCCAGCAATTGTCACTTCAGAAACCCCCTGTTGGACTTTCCTGGTGATAGGAATCTGCCTGCCAGTGCAGGGGACATGGGTTTGATCCCCAGTCCAGGAAGATCTCACAACTACTCTAGAACCTAAGAATGGCAACTACTGAAGCCCAGGTGCTTGGAGCCCATAAGGAGCTCCATAAGCAACATAAGGAGCCATCTCAAAAAAAGCCTGAGCACCGCAACTAGAGAGTAGCACCTGCTTGCTACAGCCACAGAATGCCCACACACAGCAGCAGAGACCCAGCGTAAACAAAAATAATTTTTTTTAAAAGGAAAAAAGCCCTGTGTGTTTATGAATGGCAGAGAATGCTCCAAGAGGCATACATTTTATCCCAGCGACCCTCTGTTTCGCTGAAGAGTAAGTTCTTTGAGGGCAGGGCTGGGTCCAATCACCATTCAGGCAGCTTACTATGGAGTCTCCCCCTGTGGTTCATAGACCTCCAGCGTCAGCCTAACAGGAAGTGCTTGTAAAAATATTAACCCTCCTTCCCCTCACATACAATGAAGAAGTCTGGGAATCTGTTGTTTTTTTTTTTCACAAGTTCCCTATATGACTGGTGCTTATTAAAGAATGAGAACCACTGCTGAGCATCCAGGGGCAGCTTAGGGTTCTCCGTAGAATTTTCATAGGTGGCTGACTCCCTCAGTGGCTCAGATGGTAAAGAAACTGCCTGCGATGCAGGAGACCCAGGTTCAGTCCCTGAAAAAGGGCATGGCAACCCACTCCAGTATTCTTGCTTGGAGAATCCCATGGGCAGAGGAGCATGGCAGGCTATAGTCCATGGTGTTGCACAGAGTCAGACACGACTAAGCAACCAACACTTTTTCACTTTCACCACCTCACCCAGCATTCTGTCCCTTATATCTGCTTGACTTTCTCAAGCAGGTATAAAACAATAAGCATTAATTACCTTATTTGTTTTGCCTGTTGCTTCTAGCCTCTCCCCGTTCCCATTAGAACTAATAAGCTTCATGAGGGCAAAGGTCTGTGTCTCCCTGACCGGGGTACTCCAGTGCCTGGACGGCAGCATCTACAACTGCAGGTGTTCAGGGAATATTTGTGGCATGAATGAAGCATTTCTGTGGAGAGGCATCAGTGCAGCTGAAGACAAAGATTATTCCACTTCTAATCTTCTTTCATCACAGACATTATGTTGGGAGTCCCCAAGGCCACCCTCAGGCTCAGTGATTTACTGGAAGGAACCAGAGGACTCAGAGAAGCTCTCATACTCACAGTTATGGTTTATTACTCCAAAAGGATACATATTAAAGTCAGCAAAGGGTAAAAGAATCTGGGTTTAAGTCCAGGAAAAACCGGGCTCAATCTTCAGGTGTCCCTTCCCATTGGAGTTACATGAGGAAGAGATGTGTGTGACAACACATGCAAAGTATTGCCAAGTCAGGAGCATATCCAAGCCTTGCTTCCAGGGGTTTTATTGGGGGCCAGTCAGGTAGGCATACAGTGCACAGTGGCTGACCTTAGCTACCCAGTCTTTAGCTCTCTGCTTCCTAGAGGTCAAACTGATACACATGGTTTCAAGGCCTTCAACATGCAAAAACAAGTATTAGCCAAAAGTTACATTGTTGGCATTAAGTATCTGGACAAGTTGGTACCGTGTGGCCCAAGTTCTCAGGTATTGAAAAAAAAAATTTTTTTTTGGTCAAGCAGGATATTCCAAGGGCTCTAAGGTTATTTCCTAGGAGCCAAGTCAAAGGCCAGTTCAGAAGACACGCCTTTCTTTGAAATGTGCAGGGTTTGAGCAACCCAGGCCTGCTGAGTTAACCTTTCTACACAGACATCAAAATCATGCCCTCAGCATGGATACAACTGAGGTTGTTCTGTAATTAATTTATTTGGGATTGATCTGACTTCTCCTTAAACACAATTGTACCTAATTAGCATATACTTGCAGACTAATTCTGCCTCGGAGTTGGACTGAATGTTCGTTTAACAAAGAGTTACCAAGGATTTGCCACGTGCCAGGTACAGTTCCTCACTGGGAATGCAAAAATGAACACAATAGACCTTGTCTCTGTCTTCAAGAAGTTTAGAGTTTTAGGCCTATAAAGACAGTTTTTGGACTTTGGCATGTAAAGGATTATTCTGAGATGACCAATTTCAAAGGTAGGCAGGGAAAAGGGACCATGGAATAAATATAATAAAGATATAAAAATAAAAAGATAAAGATGTGAGTAAGAAAATTCCTACCATATGGTCAGCTCTGCTCTTTGGAATTGCTACTGCAGATCTTGGGGATTCTCCTGTGGTTTGTCTGAGCCTGGAGATTTGCTAGAAGCAAGGCTGCCTTCTGAGATTAAGGGCAGTCAGAGAATATCAATTTTGTGTTCATGTTTATTTATCACTTACATGGCAGCTACTATGATAGACACTTCATTGATGTTAACCCACTGCCACCCTGTGCCCTTATCTGCAGCCTCCCCACCCCCATGTTTCTGATGCAGGCTGTACGTGCTAGGAGGGCAGCAAAAATCACTAGCTCTGCCCCTGGAGCCCCTTCTGAACCCAGCACTTTCCTACTCTCGAATGTTCATCAGCTTAGCCCTCCAGATCCCACTCATGTCTTAGCCTCTCCCTGGCCAGCCCCCTTCCTTATATTCTAAGGAAGCCCTTTCCTATAGGAACATACTCCCTATATCGCACTTTCTGCTAATGCTTCTGGCACTTTGCTTTTACTGAAGTCTGGCTTTCTCCAGATATATTGATTCTCAGCTCAGTAATCAATGAAGTAGTGACAGAATCAGTTTGCAGTCTGAGAAGCCAGCTAGGGCAGCAACGAGGATGGAAACAGGAGTTCAAGAAGAAACACCCAAGGGCAGAGCTGAAGGTCCCAGAGTCACATTTCACTGGATTAGAAGAGGTGAGGAGCTCTAAGACATGTGGGGATGATGGGCCAAGGCAGTGACAGATGAAATGGCGGGAGCTTAAGGAAACCCAGAGCCGCCATTAGCCCATAGGGGGCTTTTGTGCAAATCTGACAGAAGTGCTGCTCCCCCCACCCAAATACAACCGTGCTGGGGTTCAGAGTGTGGGGATGGGCATGAGGTTCCAGCTCCTGGTCCCTCCTTGGCCTGGGCACCTTTTAGTGCAGCCTGTGCATGAATACACAGAGTGACCTTGGGAAACCCAGGTCAGAAGAGGCAGCCCTGACTCTGTTCTCCTCCCCAGATCAGCGGGCCAAAGGCGGTTTGGCAAATTTCTCCACTCCAAACATCCTAGTCCGAGGGGCAGGGCAGACACAGCTGTGGAGTTGGGTGCCGTGGTTTTCAGAGTCTGGCGGCCATCTGGAAGGGCTCTACCAGGAAAGAAAGACCTTGGAAAATCATCCCAGAACTAGTAGGAGCAAGGAAGGGATAAAATAAGGAAGGGGAATAATGCTGGGGCCCTGTGACTGCTGGGCCCCAGAAACAAGGGAGCCAGGCAAGCAGAGCTCATGTCATTACTTTTTGTCCTGGCCCTCACACCACCCTCCCTAAGACACCCAAGTCCCACATCAATACCAGCATCTCAGATTCTGTTACTCTATATATTAATTTCCATATCTCTGAGCTCAGCATCAGCTCAGTTTAGCCCCAGCAAATGCTTGTGGGTTAAACATAGAGATCCATTCTTTCTGTGACCATCATTTGTATGGTATTTATGCACCATAAAACAAACACTAAATACGTGCTATGTACACTGTGTTGTAGCAGAGAAATTACAAAAGCATCATAAGGTGATAGGGATGGAAGTGATCTTAAACTTATTGAAATTCAACATCCTCTCTTTACAGACAAAGAAACTGATATCCAACATAGAGAAGTGTCTTACTCAGAGCCCCCCAGCTGGTGAGTGGCAGAGCTGGGATGAGGAGCTGAAAGAACAGTCAGATGGGGAGTGGAATTTGGGCCCAGTATGCAGGGGAAAGGCGTGCTAGTTGTTGAAGTCTCGGACTTTGCTTTTGCTCCTGACCCATGTGGCCAATGGAGAAGGCAATGGCAACCCACTCCAGTACTCTTGCCTGGAAAATCCCACGGATGAAGGAGCCTAGTAGGCTGCAGTCCATGGGGTCGCTAAGAGACATGACTGAGCGACTTCACTTCCACTTTTCACTCTCATGCATTGGAGAAGGAAATAGCAACCCACTCCAGTGTTCTTGCCTGGAGAATCCCAGGGACGGGGGAGCCTGGTGGGCTGCCGTCTATGGGGTCGCACAGAGTCAGACATGACTGAAGCAACTTAGCAGCAGCAGCATGTGGCCAAAGCAGAAAGGGAAAACCTGAGAGTGAAATCATTGAAGAAGTGTAGGTTGGTCTCTGTTCCCAGTTCCTGGCACAGAGCTCTTAAAACCCTTATAATTTCCTGAGTTATAGGAGGGGACACAGAGCTCCTAAACCCTTGAAATTCCCCAGGTGATGGGACCATCTTTTGTTCTAGTGAGGCAGCTCTGCTTGGGCTCCTGGATGGGGTCTGATCACTAGAAAGACCATGTCATGAATAGAAGCATGGAACTTCCAGGCCCACCCCACCCCCATTCTCTGGAAAGGGGAATGGGGCTGGAAGGTGAGTCAAATAATTGATACTCCTAAATTATGTAACCTCCATAAAGCCCCCAGAGTACAGGGTTAGTAGAGCTTCAGGGTTGCTGAGCACATTCCTACAATGGCACCTCAGCTCCATAGGAATAGAAGGTCCCATCATGGAGAGCCCCACACCTCACCCTCTGTATCTCTTCATACGGCTGTTCACTCATATCCCAGAAAGTATCCTTTGAAATAAATCATCAGTAGTAGGTAGACTGCTTTCCTGGGTTCTACGAGCCACTCTAGCAAATCATCAAACCCAAGGAAGGGATCGTGGGAAGTTTGTAGCCAAGTCGGACGGAGGTTGTGGGCAACCTGAGGACCCCACTACTTGCAGTTGATATCTGAAATGGGGGAGAAGAGGCAGCTTTGTGGGACTGAACCCTTAACCTGTGGAGTCTATGCTAAGACAAGGCAGTTAGTGTCAGAATCGCCTGGTATGGAAAACCCATACGTCTGGTGTCGGCAGTGTTGTGCGTTTGGGTTGAGAAAGAACAGAGCTTTTCCCTATTCACTGAGCATGCTCAGTACTGAATAGAAAATCTCTTGTTTTCACGAAGTGACTCTCAACAGGAAAGGGGGAAGTTGCTAATAAACTGGTGGTATACGTGGAAGGGTTTTCCTACAAAATTAAAAAGTCTCCCAGAATCTGAGCACAGACTTTCTACACTTTAAAATATTTCTTGAAGTGCCTATTTCCTTTGAAGTGCATCTGTATCGTGCTCAAACTGCAGGTAAAACCCTGACAGTAGGGAACCCATTCTTCCTTTTCTCTGAGTTGAGAGGTCTGTAGTAGACTTGCCCAGCCCAGCATCTGTCAGTTTCTGAGGACCAGAGAAAAGCTGTGCTTCTTGGCAAGGGTTCTGTTCAAGCCCTGAGGGCTGATGAAGATTCTAAACTAGCCCTACCTGTTGCTGGGAGGTGCTCAGTCTGGTGGGGAGACCAAGCTGGAGATCCTGTGATCCTGTTCAGGGAGGCTCAACCATCTCAACTCAGTCCAAACGGAGTGTCCCACACCATGATCCCACTGCACTGAAATGGGCTGCTCACCCCTGCTAGGGAATGTCAGTTGGACTATCAGGCCCGCTCACTCCCCTCCAATTTAGGACAAACTGAACAGAAAAAGAGCTGCTTTCTGGGGAACTAGAGCACGTTCCAACCCAGATAACCCAGGCAAAGGAGAGAGAAAGGACAGGCTCCTGTTCCCACCCTAGGGCCCCAAAGGCCCGTTCTTTTGTACCTTGACTGATTCTGGCTCAGAGTCATTCGTGAGGCCCATTCTAAGTCACTGCAGATGGCTTTCTTTCAGACACATTCTTCGAGCTCAGTATAGGGGCATTCTGGCTGCCCCACAAATAGAATTACAGGACTCTAAAGCTGCTCATGGCCCCTAGGAGCTGGAGTGCACAGCAGACTTTCCGGGGAGCGGGGAGGGAGCAGAATATAGAATACAGGCATGCTTAGTATTATGAAATAATTTTATATTTGGATAGTGTCAACTACAAATTGGCACTTGCCATGGGCACTTGCCATCTATCTCTACAAGGATCATTAATAAATCATGTGCTGCTGCAGCTGCTGACCTTCAACACTCCTGAAGGGAGACCAAGGTGGAAAGCAGAAATCAAGTACTCTGTGCTCTGAAAAACTGGCAGAACAGGTCTTCAGGTAGTTAGATATTTTAAGGAGTCAATTTATGAGCCCAATTCTTGTATTTCCTTATATCTAGAAAAGCACTAAAATCCTTCACGGTGATGAATGTTCCTCGTGACTAGTAGAAACCTTCTGGAAACATGTGCGCTTGAGTGCATGTATTCCCCCTTGACCAAAATCACATATATACTGTCCTTCCTCTCCTCCTCTTTGGAGCAGTTTCTCAGAGCTATCTGAGGTACTGTCTCCCAGGCTACAGTCCTCATCTTGTCCCAAATAAAATTTAACTTGCAACTCTCACATTGTGTGTTTTTTTAAGTTGACATGAGCATCAGGTTAAAAGGCTTGAGAAAACTTCCCCTGAGGATTTCCCTACTGGTTAGGACTGTACGCTTCCACTGCAGGGGGGCAGATTTGATCCCTGGTGTGGGAACTAAGATCCCACAAGTTGTAGAGTGCAAACAAAGAAACAAACAAACAAAAAACAAATAACTTCCTCTCCAGACACTGGGAGGTAAATTAATCTAGTGGAAAGAGGAAGGACTTTGGAGGCATATCTGCCACCTAATAGCCATGTGATTTCAGGAAAATTACTTTGCATCTCTGATCTATAGTTCAGTTCAGTTCAGTCACTCAGTCATGCCCAACTCTGCGATCCCATGGACTGCAGCACACCAGGCTTCCCTGTCCATCACCAACTCCCAGAAGTTGCTCAAACTCATGTCCATTGAGTCAGTAATGCCATCCAACCATCTCATCCTCTGTCATCCCCTTCTCTTCCTGCCTTCAATCTTCCCCAGCATCAGGGTCTTTTCCAATGAGTCAGTTCTTTGCATCAGGTGGCCGAAGTACTGGAGTTTCAGCTTCAGCATCAGTCCTTCCAGTGAATATTCAGGACTGATTTCCTTTAGGATTGACTGGTTGGATCTCCTTGCTGTCCAAGGGACTCTCAAGAGTCTTCTCTAACCACAGTTCAAAAGCATCAATTCTTTGGCACTCAGCTTTCTTTATAGTCCAACTCTCACATCCATACATGACTACTGGAAAAACCATAGCTTTGACTAAATGGACCTTGGTTGGCAAATTAATGTCTCTGCTTTTTAATAATTTGTCTAGGTTGGTCATGGCTTTTTCTTTCAAGGAGAAAGTGTCTTTTAATTCCATGGCCGCAGTCACCATCTGCAGTGATTTTAGAGCCCCCCAAAAAGTAAAGTCTCTCACTATTTCCATTGTTTCCCCATCTATTTGTTATGAAGTGATGAGGTTGGATGCCATGATCTTAGTTTTTTGAATGTTGAGTTTTAAGCCAACTTTTTCACTCTTCTCTTTCACTTTCATCAAGAGGCTTTTTAGTTCTTCTTCGCTTTCTGCCCTAAGGGTGGTGTCATCTGCATATCTGAGGTTATTGATATTTCTCCCAGCAATCCTGAGTCCAGCTTGTGCTTCATCCAGCCCGGCATTTCTCATGATGTACTCTGCATAGAAGTTAAATAAGCAGGTGACAATATACAGCTTTGATGTACTCCTTTCCCAATTTGGAACCAGCCTGATTGATAACATAGAACAATTATACCTTCTATACAGTGCTCTACAAAAGGTTTGTCTTATTTGAAACTATGTATAGCCCAACAGCATCCATATACTTCAGTCAATTCCAGTTCTCTGGTGAGGCTGAGAGTAGCAGGTAGATGGGGAAGTATCTGGAGGCAGAAGAGGGCTTTGCTGGACACGTGTTGTGGAGAGGTGATGTGAGCAGGAAGGACCCAGAGCTGGAGTTTGAAGAGAACAAGGCCTCATAGTGTCCTCTGAGATATGACGTTCCTGGTATGTCTGTCCTGTGCAAAGGGAGATATGGATGAGAAGGAACCAGTGGGGAGAACAAGGATGGAGAAGTGGGGAGGAGCGGTGTTAGAGAAGGAGGCAGGAAGGACAAGACCCAGATGTCAGTGGATGATCAGCTTCCACCACATCCCCAAGGAAGCTGGCGACACAGTCAGTAATGAGATATTCAGCAGGAGGACGGAGGAAGGCTGATGTGGAGGGCTAAACAGGGCCCTTCTTCCTCTATGGGTGTTCATTTTCACCCTTCCTAGTTGGGATATTGCCAGTGAGATGAAGACCCCAGTTCCAGGGACTTGATCTGCAAGGTCACAATGTCTGGGAGTGTAGTTATCACAATAGTACATAACTCAGGTTCCCTCTGGTTAGAGTTTTTCCAATAACTCATTAAAGGCCACACAAAGCTGAGTGTGTTACCCTGTGATCATATGAGTGGGTTTGTGCTCCCTTCAGCAGGCAGTTAGATCAGAGGCTGTAAAACCCCTCCTTTGGACACTCTTCACAGTTAGTAGGCCCGGTTCAGGAGATCACACGTGGACACAGACACCCAGCTGCCCCGACAGGATCCCTGAGTTTTAGGTCCTACATTGACTTCCTGCCCCTGGTGCTGCTTCCTCAGACTTCTACCCACTGGCTTCCAGACTCCAACGTGCCTGGACCCTCCTTGATGTCTCTGGTCCTCAAAACAGGATTCTCTGCCCTTGTACCTGATCAGTCTTCTGGGATTTTCCCACCTCTGCTGCTCCTGGTTCACCACAAAGTTGATCCTGCCAAGCAATTCCTGCCCTCATTATAGACTCGGCACATAGAACTTGCAAGTTAAGACACCATCTAACCATATGATCCAGAGATCACACTCTTGGGGATATATCTGGAGAAAACTCTAATTTGAAAAGATACATGCACCTCAGTGTTCATAAGCAAACTATTTATGATGCCAAGACATGGAAGCAACCTAAGTGTCCATTGAAAAATAAAGGAATAAAGAAGATGTGGTTTGCAAACACAATGGAATACTAATCAGCCATAAAAAAGAATGAAATAATCCCATTTTCAGCAACATAGAGGGACCCAGAGATAATTAAAACATCATACTAAGTGAAGTAAGCCAAAGACAAAATCATATCATTTATATGTGGAATCTTAAAAAAAATTATACAAATGAACTTACTTACAAAACAGAAATGAGCTCACAGACATAGAAGACAAACATGGTTACCGGAAGGAGGGAAGGATAAACTAGAGGAGTTTGAGATTAAAATATACACACAACTATATATAAAATTGATAACAAGGACCAACTGTAGACCACAGGGAACTATACTCAATATCTTATAGTAACCTATAATGAAAAAGAATCTAAAAAGAATATTATATATGTAAAATATATACACAAATTATGAAAGTGAAAGTCACTCAGTTGTGTCTGACTCTTTGCCATCCCATGGACTATACAGTCCATGGAATTCTCCAGGTCAGAATACTGGAGTGGGTAGCCTTTCCCTTCTCCAGAGGATCTTCCCAACCCAGGGACTGAACCCAGGTCTCCTGCATTGCAGGCGGATTCTTTACCAGCTGAGCCACAAATTATATATATATATATATCTAACTGAATCACTTTGCTGTACACTTGAAACTAGTATGACATTGCAAATCAACTATATTTTAATTTAAAAAATTTGTAAAAGAAACCATCTAAACATGACCTCTCATTTATACTAAGAAACTAAGACCCAGAGAAGGAAGTGGAAACTGGCAAACAGCAGAGTCAGGACCAGAACCCTATCTCCTGACGCCCACTTTCCCAGAGCCATGTAGTGACCATGAGACTGGGGGTCTCAAAAAAGTTTTACCAACTGCCCACCCTGTTGGTGAGATCAGCTCCCCGCCCTGGATGTATGTAATGTGCTCATTTATGCCACCCCCCTCCTGGACTGGAAGCCCTGTGAGTTTGTTCACCATTGTGTCCCAAGCCCTAGGGGTAGTGCCTGGCTCAGAGTAAGTACATCATCATTATTTCTTGACTCTATAAGCTGGTCAGAGTAGATATGGCCAAAACAATTTACTCAGCTCTCAAAGTAGTCACTTGGGCCTAGGAACTGGATGAGCTGAACCCGTGTCATCAGAACAATGAACAGTGATATGGTTTTGAGCACGAATGTACTTTGGACTCAGGAAGATTTGGGTTTGAATCGTAGCTCTGCCATCTACTGGCTGTACACCTCTTAACCTCAGTTCCCACACCCACAAAAAAGGAGTAACAATGCATACCTCAAAGGATTGTTGTGAGAGTTAAACGAATTATGTATTTCAAAGTACTCGGCTCAGTGTTTGACACATTCTGAGCCCTTAAAGCATGGAAACTTTTTATATTAGAGATGCTGCATGAGCAATTCCTATCCATACTGCCTTCTAGGAGCAGCCGCTACTCATGATCTCTGCTGCCCACGTGACCTTAACCTTGGACATGGCTGATTGGACCAGGGTAGGGCGTTAATAGGGGTTAACTTGTTCAGTCCCCCTCTTCGTGGGACCTTCCAGGCAGTTGCCATCCATCTTGTAATGGATGCTCTTCCTTTGGCCACGGGAGGAACCAAGGCAATTTAGCTTTGGGTAGCCATCGGGAGAGGCGATGGTGCCTCCATGCTGGGAGAAAAGGCTCTTCACCCCTGGATCAGGGGGGCAGCCTGGTGATGCCTGGAGGGCCCCAATGCGCCAAAGCCATCAGCGCCTGAGGGTGCTGGCCCAGCGCGGGGTGGATCGGCACCAAGCGTGTCTGCGGGGTCAGTGGACGTGGCAATAGCAGGAGAGCCTCATTCAGCACTGGACGTGGAGCACAGATGTGAGGCTGTCACTGGGGTCACCGCATTTGTGAACAGACAGGAGTGAGCTCTGAGGGGTACTGAGAGGACCTGGAGGTCCTAGGATAGCAGCTGAGGGGCGGGAGGCAAGCAGGAAAATACTCTTATGTTTTTATGTTTTCTCATGGAACCCTAATATTTTAACCTAGACCCACGTGATCTGGGACCTGCATAACCAAAGGCCCCGCCCCAGGATGGTGGGGATTCGAAGTGCAGAAGCCCTCAGCCTCCTGCTTGGCCTCAGCAGCAGACAACTGCTTCCCACACACTGTCTTCCCTGCACTGTTTGCTCCCTCCACTCGACTCAGACATCTGTTCCCCACCACTCCTTCATCACCACCCTCCCATCTCTCATCTCCTCCCGGGCCATGCAGTCTGTCTGCAGCGCCCTCCCTATCTCTGCCATGGAGTCAGGGGCCCGCCTGTCCATCCTCACACCCCTTCAGGTTCCCAGTGTCCACCCTGCACCCCTGTGAGCTGGGCAGGCCCTGGCTCCTGAAGCAGCTGATTCTGTTCTTGGTCAGCTTTGGCTCTAAGTTCCAACCTTGAACCTAAACCTGTCTCCTTAGGAGAGAAGCTGGTCTGGGTTATGTCCTCTGGAGCTCTGTCAAGTGACTTTGCTCTTTATTCTATACAATGGACTTTTGCTCAGATGTGTGACATCAGAGTGAGGTCCACTCTGCTTGGATCCCCTGCATCCTGTTGCTTTTTGCCTCTGTCTCCCTCATCTGCCTTTCTCTCCGTTGGTGCTTCCCCTTCCTTCCCCAGAGCCTCACCACCTCGTGCTGGTCCACCCACCTCCCTTCTCCTTTTCCAAGTCTTCTTCCTCAGGGCCACAAGAAGAATTTTTCCAAAACATCAACAAGCATACATTTTCCTTGGGACAGCGGCCTGGAACCTATAGGAAAGTCCTCCTTAATCTGGCATTCAAGGTCTCCTTTCCTCTGTCTCCAAGTTCATGGACAGTTGCTTTCTCACACAAAACCCTTTGCTGTTGTTTAGTTGCTAGTTGTGTCCGACTCTTTTGTGATCCCATGGACTGTAAACCACCAGGTTCCTCTGTCCACGGGATTTCCCATGCAAGAACACTGGAGTGGGCTGCCATTTCCTCCTCCAGGGGGTCTTCCCATCACAGGGACTGAACCCTCATCTTCTGCATTGGCAGGAGGATTCTTTACCACTGAGCCACCAGGGAAGCCAACTGCAAGTAAACCAGTCAAATTCACTCTCATCAGAACATTCCGTTAGCACTCTTACCTCTGGGACCTGATCTATATACTGTCTTTTCTCGTCTCCTTCTTTTTCTCCTGTATCATCTTTGGAGGCCTCCCTGCCTAAGGCTCTGACAGGATCCCCTCCACATCCCAGAGAAACCCATAGGCCTCACCACTATGCGTCTCATATGTGATCTTGTTTTTGATATGAGTCCCACTGAAGGTCCTCTGAGAAGTTTTATTCCCCCACCCTCTTCCTAGGTAGGCACTGAACACCTGAGCTTTGAGGATAAAGATGAGATCAACCCTGCTGCCAAGATCCCTGAGTCCTCTCCCGCCTTCTTCACATGTTCCTCCTCCTCTCTTTTTCCAGCAGGCTCTGAAGAGGACACAGAAGTCTCTGTGGGGTCTGACCACTGTCAGATGTGATGAAACCACAGCTCCCCTGAGCCAAGGTAGGGAGGAGCATGCAGTGGGTTATGATGCAACAATTTGGTCACCAACCATGAGTTACCAAGTTCCCCAAATCTTGGATCTGCACTTGAGTTCTTCACATCTTAACGATGCATCCTAAAGTTCCTCTTCTTGAGAAAACATTTCCAGGATTGCTCAGAAGTGATCATTTTCCTTGGCCATTCATGTTTCTTTTTGTTTTCTAATTGTTTAAAAAACCTGCCATATTGTAGGCACTCTTTCTGGACCACTGAACTGTGTTTGTTTCCTCAACTTTGCCTGCTGTTTACAAGTCATATAACATGTACATTCTCTAGTTATACATTTCTATAATGACTTTTCAGTCTGCCCTTTTCCTTTTCTGTATACATCCACACATGACCCCACAGTTAGGAACCTTATGAAGCCACTAGAGAGTGGGGAAGCTGAGGGCACAGATTCCAAACACACATAGACTCACTCAAGTCTCTGCTGTAACAGCTGTGTGTAGACTTAAACAATAACCTTTGTGAGCTTCAGTTTTCATCTGGAGGAGCATCAAGTATTCATTCCGTGTCTCGTGAGGGTCGGATAATGTACATCTGATGTGCTTAGCCAGGCATGTTACACATACATACCAGATGTTGGCTACTGCTGCCAGGGATTCCCCAGTGAGGGCTTCAGCCCTGGTTATGAGGTGCCCAAGGAAGGCCTTTGCTGGTGATGATAGTGAAGATAGAACTGTTAAAAGAGGCCATGGAGGCCCTTCTGACCCAAAATTACAGCTAGAATTACACAGCCCAAAATTAGTAGAAAACTTACCACTCTTTAGAGCAGTCAAGGCATGAGCATCTTTTCTTTATCCACTGTGTTTCTTAGGGAAATCAGGTGATAACTCATTTAGTAATTTCTGAGTGTGGGGAGGGGCTTTGGGGACTATAGTAAGAATATTACTATGGTAAGACTATTATCGTTTTGGGGATTGGGAATCCCCCAGTCACCCTTCCTCTCCCCTTGGGACCTAGGGACTACACCCCCAAAGATCAATGGCTGAACGAGAAACTGATGGTCTTACACTGAGCTAGCACCCCACAACCCCAAATGGAAGCTGAGCTGGAGAGCGTGGCCAAGGCCCAGAAGCCCCAGCAAGGGGCTGATTTAATACCTATGAACCACACACACAAAGGTTACAATGACCATGACCCCTCTCCCCTTGACTCTAGGGGGTCCACTCCACCACTCAGCTGGAAGTCCGAGGACCAGGAAGGCAGGAGAGAGGCAAGCCTGCTCTGGGAGGAGGCACCAAGGGAAGGCAGAGAGGGGTTGGCCTTACCTACTTAATTTAGTCTCTCCCATACACCTATACAGAAGGTGGTATTATCACTCCCATTTTGCAGGCAAGAAACTGAGGCAGGATGAAGTAAGCTGCCCCAGGTCACACAGCTATGAGGCAGAGCTGGAACTTGAAGCCTGGCAGGTTTATTCCTGGTTTCCCTCTTATTTACTTGCCGTTTGCTGAGAGCCTCAGTGACACCCACTTAGTCTCCTGACAGGGAAGCTTGGTGCTTCCCTCCACTTGTGAGCACCGACATCAACCAGACAGGTGAGATTATGGGGGTATGCTCTGCTAGGGACCTTTGGGGCAATGGTTGAAAGAGGGAGCAATGTAATTCTTGCACATTTTTCTTGCAAGCTTGTACCTGTGAGTCCCAGCAATTAAACACAACCAAGAGGTAAAAGGGGTGAACTTGTGACCAGGTCTGTAACCCTTGGATCAGCCTTGGACCTGGGCACGTCAATTGCTCTATCTCCTTCTAAGGGACACTAACAAGTCATAGCCTCTGCTGAAGGAACATCCCTCAACTGCCGTATCTGTTGCCGCTTGACCCTCATTCTTCCCCAGGACCCTCATTCTTCCCCAGTCGGCCCTGAGAGGTCCCAGTCCCAAAGGCCCATGATTCACAGGCTGGCCAGGGACCTACAATTTGGCTAAGAAATAATGAGCTGGGCCCAATCACATTCTCAACCTTGGGAATCTGATTCTAGAAATACAGAGACAGTGAAAGCTGTGAGCCATGGGGATTGAAGCTGAAAGGATCTGGAGGTGGTTAAGGCTGTGATGGGTTGGGCAGAGACACAATGACACTGCAGAAGAGCTGTAAGGTAGGAAAACATACACAGTGGAGGGTGAGAATAAGCTGATTGGAAGTGAAGCAGGCACAGACGGGCTGAGTCAGGCCAAGATGAAGGTGAAGCGTGATAGCAGTTGACGTTTGATCTTCCTGCACGTAAGTATCATCTGGAGAGACTCTAACAAATACCAGTGTCTGTGCTTATTCCCAGGGAGTCTGTGTAATCAGTGTGGAGTGGGGGCCAGGCATTAGTAGATTAAAAATGTCCTCAGGTAGAAGCAGGTGGAACACCTCTAACCTGCCGGGAGGCTCCCCAGCCTCCTGAGTCTCTTGTTTTCACAGCCTGGCTCCTGCTCTGCTGGAAGCCCCGTGGTTCAGGTTCCCCTGAGTCTTTTGGCAGATTCTTTTGGATATTCGGTCACTTAGAGCTCCTGCCTTATTCCTTGCTAACAGAAGTTTGTACAAGTATTAGAGCAGCAATATGGTCAAGGAAGATGGGCCCAACCCTGGAGAATGAAGACAATTTGTCCAAGCCAAACAAGATAATCCCATCCCCTTCTCCCATCTTATAGATGCGTATGTGGCCCAATTCTGACCAGTGACATGCTGGGGGCAGGGGGCTTCTGGGAGAAGTTTCCCCCTTTAAAAGAGAGAGAAAGAGAAGCTGGAGAAAGGCCCCCTCACCCTCTGTTGTACTGAAGAGTTATGCTGCCTGATGTGATGACCAGAGCTTCTAGAGCCGTCCTGTGACTATGAGGGGGAAAACCAAGAGAACTGCAGAAAATCTGACCAGAGCCCTGATGTGACTGCTGCCATTAACCAACCCAGGAACCACTTTCCTCCAGGTTTCTTGTTACTCACTCTATGTTTTTTGTGCGCCAGGTACCATTTTGAGCACTTTTCATGTGTAATTTAATGGGTGAAACTGGCTTCCGTTCCTGCACAGGAGCCTTCCCACACACCCCCTGCGACTTAACCCTGGCTTGTCTTGTGTCCCACACCGACTTGTCCTGGTTCTCCTTGCTGGAAGAGCCACGGAGGGCTGGTGTCCAGGAGGCTTCCAGCTGGTGTCCTTGTAGTCACATTCCACAAGGCTAGCTGACTGGCTTTACCCTTGCCTTCTACCCCCTCGCTCACCACTTCACTCTTACTCCAATCCTTCCTTCTTCCCCTTTCCTCCATCCCTCCAATGACTGGATTTGAGAGGAAAAGAAATGGAGCCCCATGCCCCCTAAAACCAAAAATATCTGGAATGACTGTAGATCTTTAAAATCTGGATTTCTAGACAGTTGGCAAGTCCTTAAATATTAGCAATTGTCCACATCAACCTAGTTGTAGCTCCAAAGTGAGCTTTCTTTTCATGCTATCCTGTCCCCTGACCCAAAAATAAGTCTAAGTGGTCCGCAAAGAAAGGGCATTCTAGCCTCTTCTGTGGCTCCAGCCAGGGATCCTCAGGATCTGCACCCAGGAAAGCGTATAGGCCCCTCTTCAGGCCCATCCCCGCATCTTCATAATTCTTCTTCCCAAGTCTGGAACGTGGTCACCTTGGCTCAGATCCCGTGTTTCGAGCTCAAAGAACACCATAGGTATTAACAGTTACACAGACTTTATTTTTCACCCATTGAGCACAGGAAGGTCTGGGCAGGCAGAGGTGTCACCATCACCCCCTTGGTTCACAGACACAAACCGTGAGACTAGGCGGTGAGGGACAGGGGTCCTGCTGCTACCGCAGATCGCTAGGGGATTATCACAACGACACGTGTTCTCGGTTCTATTTACACCATGGAGTGTGGAGAGGGTACATTTCTTACACTAAAAATATATACTTTGGAATCTCTAAAACAAAAATATCTCTATCTCTACAGGAGACCTACTAGAAAGAAGAACATAGAAAACGAGGGAAATGTACCAGCACCTCAAGCTGTCCCCTTCCGTGGGAAGGTCGCTCTGCTCTCCACCTGACACCATGTGCTTGGGAGGGCAGCTGTATCTAACCAATCGGACAGACAGACATAGATAAACGAGAGGGAGGCTTATCATCTTGGAGGAGTGAATATGGAGGAGAGGTGTGGGGAGGAGGATTTTGGCCTCTTTTGCAAAAGGAGTAATTGCACATTCAGTTTATTGCACGTGTGAAAAACCTGCAAGTTGAAATCAACTGCAAACCTGCTAAGAGAACCCAAGCTCTGTTGATTCCTGCTGGGCTTGGGAAAGGGCCATGGCTGGGCTCTCTCTCTCCCGCTCAGAAATATTAATGCCATCATCTAGAAGAAAAATTCTGTATTCTCCAATGCTGAAAGTGAGTTAGGTTTCAGAAAATGCTATTCTTTTTCTTTTCAGAAGGATCAGAAACTATTCCATTCCCTTTGAGCACAGAATCTCCTAAAAGAATTATGCCTGTAGTTGAATTTTTCCACTTTCTGATGTTTCCTATTGAAAAGATTCATGTGACACTCCTTTCCTCTTTTGATAGAGTTACTTCACACCTCTTTGGTTGTGAAAGTCAGCCTCCTTCCGATAAAGAAACTAAAGAAACGTGAATTGAGTCAACTACCCCATTCTCTATAATTAATATAAGACCCCAGGGGCACCAAGAATGACAAAGAGTAGGTTTGGTAGAAAAATCCCTTCTATTTGGTTTTGAAATGTCTTTCTCTATTTACACTGAAATATGGATGAGCCTGAGGGCTTGAGAATTCATAGTCCCTCATCCTAAATAAGGCAAATAACCATCAAGTTCCCTTTTGGAGCAGCCCCAGAACTATCCAACCTCCTTCTCTTTCTTCCCAGCCCCCACTGGAGGGGATTATTAGGACCTCTGACCAAAAACTCTTTCCCTTCAAGAAGAACTTGAAAGACTGAGGAAAAAGCAGAAAGGAGGGGAAAGAGAGCTTGAAAAAGCTAAGTCAGCAAAAGGGGGCAGAACTGAGATGATGTCTCATTTGGCCAGTTAGGACCAGCAGGAACAATTTCTACCTTAGGAGATCTGGCAGCTACAACCAAAAGAAAGTCAAGAAGGTTGAGAATATCCGATGCATGTTGACTGTCCTGCCAGGATGTGGCTTGGGAACCTGAGAAGTCTAAGGAAAATGCAGTTAACGAACTAGCAAGCAGTGCTTAAAAATCCTCGGAGGATGTGCTAACTCTCCTGCAAAAGCAGACATTTAGAGAAGCTGACAAATTAGTAGAAAGAACATACTGGAGAGTATGTCTGATGATAGTTAGAATGAAAGCCACGAGACCTTGGCTCAAGCCTTCTCCTATGCATCAGGAAAACCTGGACATGCTGAACATGGACGTTGAAATCAACAGAGAAGTTTCAGGGAAAATTACTGATTCCTTAATTAGGAATACAGAATAGGTAGAAAATAAAGTCAAACAGGGAATTGTCTTTTTTGGATGACTAAAAACCAGATTCCCCAAAGCAGAGACCTCTTAAAGGTCACAGATGTCAACCTAAGATGTTAACCAAACCTAAGACTTAGCATACCAGATTTTGATCAAATATCTATGACTAATTTAAAAGCCAGTCACATCTCAGACAAATAGAAAGAGCAACTATTTATAACTTGTTTTGGAAATGAATGGTTCTCTAGCTCTCTACCCCAAAGGCAAATTTAATATACGAACAAGGAGAGGGGACAGGAGCTGAGTGCAGTAAAGACCAGCCCTCCTGACAGTCCCATCATCAGAAGTTTGAAATCATAAACAGCTACAAAGAATTAGCCTGCATTTCATGTAAGCAACATTTTGGGCAATTTCACAACACATTTCTGCTGACCTTCACCTTCTCCCGAGACCAACCCTTCCCTAAGTCATAGATTAGGAAGTAACCCACTCACTTAGTGATGCCACTAAGATGCCACTTTTTCTGCTTAGAATCAAGATTCCACTCACCATCACTTTCTTAATACCTGGCCTCCATCCGTTCCTACTCTACAATACCAGCCTATCAGGACACTGACTGTCAACACTCAAACTACTGCTGAAATTTCCCCTTGTCAGAGAAGAGGTGGACTACTTCTCTGGCCCAAGCAAGCCTGGGCATGGGAATTACCTAACTACCTGCCTTGCTTTCTACCCCTAAATCAGTTTCTCTTTAACATTGAGCTTAAACACCTTTTTCTAAGACTAAGCTACCTGTATTTGCCCTCAGGCAATTCTATCAGGCTAGAGAGGAGGAGTCCTAGATGGGGGAAGGACCATATTCTCTTGATATCTCCACAGCTTAGATGCATGAGGCTGTTCGGTAGCAGCAACGAAATCTCCTGGATATACTCTTATTTGTCAGTAAGCACACATGCACACACAGACACACACATGTACACACGAGGCCTCTGTTTCACTATCACTCTCAGTTTCCTATCCTAAACACTGTCCCAACTTGACTCTGCCACCCATAGTCACCAGCCACAGACCTGAGCTGGGAAGCAGCCAGGACTGGAATTGAGTGCTGGGTGGGATTAGGGAAAGATGAGAGAGGAAGAGTATGGAGTGGTTCCTACCACTGAGATGTAGCACAAACAGAGCTAGCTGTTGTTTGAGGAAAATTTAATCACCCCAGAAGACTGGCATAGCCTCCCAAAGTAGGCTGTGCTAGGACCCTGGGAGGGTAACAAAGACAGGAAGCCCACAGGACAGGGCCTCATGAGACATCAGTGTGTGCAGAAACATGTTCGGAGTGACACTGTCACCCAGTTCTGCTGCATGATGGAGACTTCCCTGCTTTATTCCTTGTAGCCACACTGAGGCCAAGGGAACGGGATGCAGTCACCACCTTCCCTATACAGAGGTGGCAGGAAAAGATGGGAGGGGCAAGATGGGGGAAGAGAGGAGGGATGTTCTCAGGGAACAGAGAAGAAAGGAGGCAAGTTCAAGGAAGCAGCCTGGGACAGGGAAAGTCAGCAAGAAAGCTTTTCTCAATGATGGGTTGCCTTATGATTTTTCTAAACCAGGTAGGTAAACAGGTACAATGATTACATTTATCCTAAAGTGATAAAATGTGAAGCTTTGGCTCTCAAAGATTTTAATGCCCATAGAGTTCAAAGAAGCATGCCTGATCCTGTCTGCACCATAGGAAAGGAAGCTGAGGCTGTCCCTGAAACAGCCTTGTGAATAGAAATTAGACAAGCAGGAACAATACCCATAATTCAAAGGGATATCACTTTAATATTTGAAAGCAGGGTGATGCTCAGCCAGTAGGCACTGGTATGGCCATACATACTGCTTGTTGACAGCAGGCATCCTTTCTGAGTGGTTGGTATCTATCCTGTACCAGTTGTTAAATATTTTGAAAATCATCTATGTATTAAAAATAATTGTGGCTCTAAGAGATAGGGAGATAGGAAAATGCAGGATTCCTTCAATACCAAAGTCCCTAGAGTAAGACTAGAATAGCAACAACATATTTTTAGAGTTCAAGGAATGTAAACTTCAATAAGATTATGTAGCCAACTCTTCACCTGTGAAAGAGAGCACCCTGAGGGGCCGTCCCTCTGTACAAATATTTTCCAGGATGGAAACTGATCAGATCCCCTGGGTACCAACGTGCTTGTTAGTCATATTCTCTGCACAAAGGAAGGGAAAGTCTATACACAATGGAGCCCAAACCCTCACTGCGACAGAGAAGAGGAGACAAGAAGTAGAAATACAGTTTTAAACTGAATACCAGAATTAATTTCACCACTTACAGTTCATTTCCCCATTGTGGCTTTTTACATCTGAAAGTCAAAACATGTGTCAACAAAAAATATCCAGGATGATGAAAGTGGTTTGGTCCATTGAGTTGACGATGGTTTGCGACTAAGGCAGCTAAGGAGACATTATGTAAGCACTTGGATCTCTCCAGGAATGGAATCAAAATATGTCCTCAAGAGACAGCAGCAAGACACGGATGTTTCCTCAACATGCCCAATAAAAAACCCCTTATCTCCTTTTCTACTCACAAATAACTATAATCAAACTTTCACCAGATATCTAGAAAGCAGACAGTATGACAAATCTTCAGGCGAGGAAGTCCTTCCTGATGTCTAAACTAATTCCTTCTGTAGCCACTAAAGCTCATTCTCTTACTCTATCAATGAAACCAAGTGAAGCTGCTCATCCTCACTCATCATTTTCCCTTGAGCCTTTTCCCATCTGAGCTAAGCAAGTCCAGTGCGTGTGTCCCTCTTGGCCCTTTCATCATCCAAGGTTCTTGCTGAGTTATGCAGGCTGCTGCTAGGGAGCGAGGAAGATGCACTGGGTCAGAGGCATCTTCTGGCTGTTGTGGTTGGCACTGCCAATGCTCAGGGTGCGGACCCTCCTAGGAGCAGACCTTCTGACAGCCTCTGGGTCTGACCAGCATCCCCCAGAGGAGGCCACCAAACCAAGGCCCAGGGCTGCCCAGGGGCCTGCAGTCACTATGCAACCGGAGAGGCTTCCCTTTGCTCTCTGCTCTCCTCCTACTCCCCCACCCCATCCTTGAGCAAGAGGAACCTCACTGAGGAAAATCCTCAGTGGCAGAATGGATTTAGATGGCTCAGCAGGCCAGCCACCTGAAGAGGAAATGTCTGGCAAGTGGGAAGCTGGGTCTTCAATGGTGGCAGTTCTGAAGAGAAAGAGAAGGAAGAGGAGAAGTACCAGCAGGAGGTGGTCGTCTGTTTCCATGCTCACGCCTGGCGATGCCCTCTGACGCACACCACCAATAACTGAATCTCGCATGGCTTGGCCAGGACCAAGGACAGGGCCAGGCTGGGGCTCGCTTCTTCTCTGAGACCCTTGCCATCTTCTCTGTAACCCGAGCTTCCCTGTGGCACCTCACGGCCCACAGCCTCCAGCCCAGCAAAGACTTTTAGTTGAAGAGACTGAACAAAAGTGTTACAATTAGACAAAAAGGGAACACATGATTCATTCCTGCTTTTAACACAATACTTTGAAGATGTCACCACAATTTGGATCTGGCTATATTTTAAGTTCATTTACAAGTAGACTAGTTCTCAACTAAAAATAATCATGTGCGTTATACTTTCGACAGCTGCCTGGATTTTCCTCTGAAGGAAACAAGATTCTATATTTCACTCACATTCAGCACAGATTTATTTTAACCCATTCAATGAAGAAATAACCCACCACTACCACCCACTGGTGGCTGTGACTTTCCAGAGCAGCCTTATGAATGAAACAGCTATTATCCCCATTTCATGGCTGAATAAACCAAGTGCCAGAAACAGTGGTCTGCCCAGTTACACATGAAATTAATAGCTAGGCCAAGTCTCCTAACCTAGCCTACTGAATTTTTTCTTTTTTTTTAAGCTAGAAAAATCACCTTTAGTAAGACCTAAGATTTCACCTTCAATTATCTGATGACTTAGTGTTTGGACCAAATTATTTATGTAATTTGAGTACACAGCCTACCTCAATGTAGGCAAAAATGCCTCAAGTCTTTCCCTTTTCTTCATGAACCAGATTAAGATTGATCTATGCTACTGACAAACGATATTCAGAATTTGGTTTTCAAAATAAGAATAGTTATAATTTAATATTTCAAAATCTTTATGAGACAATAATTCTCATTATGGAACAAGTTAAATAGGTTAAAGTCTGTATCAATATTATCAACACTATCCAAATATTGTAAGGATTTTCCAGTTTGTATGGCTGCAATCACCAGAGAGATGCTCTACCGATTTTGAAATGGGAACTAGAAAGAGGATAAAGGGAATGAAACAGATAAAGCAAATTTACATTCCAAAATAATTCCATCCTGACTTTGGGCTTGTGTAAATGGGCAGCTCAAAATAATGTATCTGCTCAAATAGTTGGAAAACATTTTTGCTTCTCTTAGGCTTATAACAATTTTGTGAGGTTAGCAGCAGTCCTAGACGTGCTATTTAACAGATAAATTCAATTTTACACCTAAAATACAGTTTACTTTCAACATGATTTCTATTTTTAAAAGCCAGAAATAAATAAAAATCAGCAATTATAGTTCTCTTTACCTCTTTTCCTTTGTGTTTCCGGAATTCATACTGAGAGCTTTCCAGACCGTGGTTTTAGGCATTTCATCAGATATATTAATCTCAGAGGGGTCACATCTGAAATCAACGCTTAGGACAGTCAGTGTCAGACATACAAATAAGACATATACCCCAGTCTGTGATGCCCGCCCCCACCAGAAGGGAAAAGATGAAGTCTGAGGGGGCTCGTCTCATAGCTCTCGCAGCACTACGAACCAGATGGTTGGAATTCGAAAGGCAAGGTGGCCCGTGAGTCAGAGCTGAGGGCTGGGCTGGGGTGCTGGCAAGTGGCCAGCCCTGACTGCACAGTTCTGCTCTCCTCTGAAGGGCCCCTCTGGCGATGCTGGTGACAGCACTGTGATGCCCATAGTGGCGGCATCAGGAGCTACAACTGACTGAGCGCTCGCTGTGTGCCAGGCGTGGGGCTAAGCACTCTTTGTTCCTTTTCTCATTTACACGACCAGATCTTTTCCATTTGTAGTTTACAAAGGTCTGTGGTGTCTTAACGATTATAGCATCAGAGATGATTAACATCCTCACTCTGAATGTGTAGAAACCAAAGCTTGTAGGGTTAAGAGACCGTCCAAGGTCAAACATGCATAAGTGGAAAATCAAGACCTTGAATCCTGTCCTTGGTCTCCTAGAAACTCCCATGCCCCCAGTACTCTGAAGTTTTCCACATGCCAGACTGTTTCTTTCTAAAAGGCCAAGAGGAGGCAACACCTGCTAGAAAAGGAAACATGGCTCCTACTTCACCACAGAGAATGCAAAGTCTCTGGCTCCTTGCATGGCAACTTACAGAAAGTTTATTAAGGACCAAAGATTCCATTTCTTTGTGGTCAGTGTTTTTTTTTGTTAAATACTCATAGTAACAGAGTTAGAATGGTGGTTACCAGAGGCTGAGGGGTGGGGGACAAGGGGAGATATTGATCAAAGGGTACAAACTTCCCATTAAAAGATGAGTTAGTTCTGAAGACTTAATATAGAGCATGATGACTATAGCTAGTAATAAGAATGTATTGTATACTTGAAATTTGCTAAGAAAGTAGATCTCAGCTGTTCTCTCCACCCACAAAAAAGGAATGGTAAGTATAGGAAGTGATGAATGTGCTGTCAATTTGATTAAAGTAATTTCTTTTACTATATATATATATTTATATATTATATATAATGTTGCATACCTTAAATACATATTACTTTCAGTTGTCATAAATAAATGAATAAAAGGCCAAAGAAAAGCTTTTCCTCTTCTCTCCCTCAGTATAAACCACAATCAATTCAATAAGTCAGCAGTAAATTATCCAGCATCTAGATGGCCCAGATCCCCTCTCTCTCCCTTTTCTGTTCCCTCTCCACCTCTGGACTTCTTTCAGCTTGTGTATTCCTCTCTCAAAGTGGAAACAAAATGCCAGGAATGAAAGCACAAATGGACCGATTTAGCATCCTGTGATTTGTGGTGAGCAGACCACGAATAGGTTGAACTGACCAAAAGGCTAAGATCACTGGCAGAAGTAAGGAATTGGAGGAATCCCAGTTCAGTTTCCCCTTGGGTTCTAGGACTGCAGTTGCCATGAGCCAAGCTGGAAGGAGCTCGGCTGCCTATCCCCCAAAGACTTGCCTAAGCATGGGAACTTCATGCCCACTAGAATGACAAGCATAGCTTGTATCCTATTCACCTTTGGAAGGCGGCAGCGATAGGCAGAAAGAGCACTGGTCTGAGGAGAGCATGAACTTTGGAAGCAGGGTCCTCCCATGACTCCCTTAACTGGCACAGTGGCTGACGCATGGCAGGCCCTCAGGAAACCATGAAAGGAAGGGTGTTTTCATAGGTTGCAACTGAGAGGTTGAATGTTTAGCTTTTTATACCAGCAGCTACATTCATGCCCCAACCCCCACCACAAAGCCAGAATGTTTACAGAACCACCGAAAGAAGTCAACTCCTCCATGTTCTGGGAGCTTTACCTGAAACTGTTGTTCTTTCCAGGACTACTTAGTAACTTTCTGCTCTCTAAGGGGAACTTGTCTCCCCCAATTTCTAACATTTTCTCAGCCTCCTGCAAGAAAAAGAGACCTTGGATCAAGGTAGTCTACACCAGCCCATTTCTCAATCCCTATAATTTCTACCTAATTTTCTCTCACATTTATTATAAGAGAATGTAGCTATGTTCTTTCATAGTTTTGACTCACCATAAACTGAGTGACAATCCAATATCTGCACCTACTGAACAGTACTTAAAAAAAAAACAAAACCTGAATCTGAGTAAACCTTTAGATACAACTACCAATTTACTGGAAAGAGGAGCCCGACAGGCTACAGCCAATGGCATTGCAAATGATTTAGCGACTGAAAAACAATATTGCTAACTATAGTCATGAGGCTGGATATTATAACCCCAGAACTTACTCATCTCATTGACCACCTTCACCTATCACAGCCCTACCCCTTAGTGCTCTGTGATGCCACCAGACTCCAGTCTGGAGATTTTATCTCTGAGATTACTCCTAATTCCCACACTGGCAAGCCCTATGGAAATATTGGTGATGTGGAGGACATTACTCACTCTAGTCTTCCTTTCCTCTGCAACCAGTGTGAAATCCCCCACAATAATATACCCTATGTGTTAGCCTGTGGACTTTTGGACTATCCTACTTTTGGTTTAACTTACTATAGGCTTCTTGTTGTTCAGTCACTAAGTCGTGTCTGACTCTTTTGCGACCCCATAGTCTGTAGCCCACCAGGCTCCTCTGTCCATGGGTTTCCCATGCAAGAATATTGGAGTGGGTTACCACTTCCTTCTCCAGGGGATCTTCCTGACCCAGAGATTGAATTTTTGGCTTATCCTTATATAGGATCACTGTACTGTACATCTTAAACTTACACCATATTATGTGTCAATTATATCTTTAAAAAAATTAGATTTTCAAAATTCAAGATTTTGGGAAAAAGTTCCTCTAAAATGAATTTCAAAGTGCCTATTTCAGGTACTAACTGGATGTGGAAACTCTTTCAGGCTCATTCTTGGACTGGTATTTTCATTTTGCTACACATCCATTCTTTGCACATATTATAAGCCACTGACTGAAGGTCCATTGTGTGGATGGCAGATGCCAAGTGCTCAGGAAAATGAGAAAGGACAGAAAGTCCTATACAAGTTATCTCTGTGAACCACAACACCATCTGCAATTAAGTATGTAACAAATACTGTCAGAAAATAATAGATTTTGAATAATTATCAAATTAGACCTTTGGGAAAACATAAACTATTCAATCTGATAACAAAAGCAGATTCACATTCATATTCTAAGTGTAAACCTGGTAAGTAGGCTGTAGACAAACAGAGGAAAAAACAACTGGTTATCAAATTTAAAGATGAAGGACAGATATCAGCTGAGAATATCTTCAGAGTAATCTTCCCCAATCCTAAATATAACCCTTGGGATTCCAGACATGCTGACTTTTCATGTGGCCCTTCCTATGTTCTGTAATTTGAGGCTGCCGCAAAGTGTGCAGTTGGTGCAAGAACTATGACCTCTTCCTCCTTGGCCTTCTTCTTGGCATCATCCAACTTCTTCTTTTTGCTCTCAGGCATGAGATCATCCAACCAGCTCAACTCCCGCTTAGAGAAACAGAGATCCATGACTTTCCTGACAAAGACCAAGGCCAAAACCTGAAGAAATACAGAGAAAATAAATTAAAAAGGCTTGTTCCCTTCTGGAGTGAAAAACCAAGTCTTATATTCACAGCAGACTAGGACATGTCAGGCAGAATCAAACTCATAATAATCATCATAGTTGCCTTTTATTGAGGCTCTCTGTACCAGATACTAAGTGTTTTATATATAATATTTTATTTAACTATCATCATAACAACTCTACAACTTATTAATTCCCTACTTGAACTAATTTAATTTCTTCATTGAAAAGAGAAACCCTCATCGTCAGATTGCCATAAGAGCTGTCTTCTCCTGGCTCGAGGCCAGCTGGAAGGGCTAGAGGGCAGGATAGGGGTGGCAAGCCTCTCTAGGAGATGGTTTTGGTGGGGCCAGTTATACCCAAACCAAGCATGGGCCACCACAGGGTTAGGGAGCCTTGAAGGGCCATCTGTATTTCCCCTGGTCCTCTGCCTGTACATTTACTTGCAAAGCCTTGCTTTGTGTCTGCCGCATGGATCTCGAATGGTTTCTGTCTCTGGCCTCTGACGTGGTTTGACACTCATTCTATAAATGAGGAAACTGAGGCCCAGGGAGAAAAGGTAACTGCCTAAAATATGACAGCTAATCGACTCAATAGAAATGACCAGAGTTCTCAACTACTTCTCTACTTTCTCCCCATTAGGGCCATTTCAGCCAAAGGAGAACCAGTAATAAGCCACAATGCCCTGCCTGGACTGACTGGTGTTCACCAGCTAAATCCGGTGACTGGACCAGAAATGGGACAAATCTGGATAACTGCATTCATTTCCCCTTAATTTCAACAACTATTTTCACAATAAATCCAAAATTGAAAGTATCCCTTCCAGGAGTCGCTGGGAATTTGCTATTTCTTTAACCAAACACTCAAGCCCTGAGCATAGCACCCCAATGCAGAACCCTACATGTATTCTGACAAAACTGAGAATCCCATCAGGAAGATACATATCTAGGAGATTGGGGAAAAAGAACCCTGAAGTTTCCTCATCCTTGAATATTCTCCCAGGAAGACAGACTTCAAAAGTCTGTAAATGAATACTGGATATTACCCTCATGGCCTTTTCCCTCCGGAGGCCCATCCTTTGGGTAACTGTCAAACACTGAGTGCTCAGCATTCTCGTGACATAGAGTGAGCCAGAGAGAGGAAGGCATCACGAGGACAAGGTGAAACAGTGCGGTGGTCAGGTGGCATGTATTTCATCATCACCCTGGTTTTAGGAAACAGGTTGTCACCTGTTGCACCACATAGTTCAGCTTTCCTGGTCTCCTTCCCAAAGCCCTTGTTTCCGTTTGAAAGGAGGTAAGGGTGTCCCAGCCACTCATCAGTGCTACACACCTCTTCCTCTCTCCCAGTGACTTGAAACGGTGCATTTCCACCACTATAGACACTTCTGATTGCAGTGAATTCTAAACTGGAACCATATTGCTTTCAGATAATATGCAAATTATCATAAACATGAAGAGTCCTCTCTCCTGTTGGTCCTTTAATGGGCCGGAACCTGGTGGTCTGGAATCGACGATAACAAAGTACGAGAGAGAAAGAGGCTGTATCCCCTGGTTTACGCGGAAAGCCAATAGAGGCCTGTTCTTAGGGCTCGTGCTGCTGCACGTAGGCACCAGGCGCCCTCTCGAGTGGGTGAAGGCACAGTGTGCCTTCTCGAGAGGGTCTTAGAAGCCCAGGGAAGAAAGTGAGCTCAGCAGGCCTCCGCGATCCAAGGATTAGCCAGAAATAGAGAGAGAGAGAGAGAGAGAGAAAGAAAGAAAGACACAGGGACCCAAGCTCTGATGGAGTAAAGGTGTTTTAATCAACATGGTGTGGGCATATATACTGTAACGCGATCCCTATCAAAGAGAGAGTTGCAAACAATCACCTTTTACCGTATGGCTCACAAAAAGGAAGAGGGTACTCATCACCGTAATGAGAAATGCCTGGATTCCTTAGCCCCGGGAAAGGTGTGCCTCTCCTCTTAATTCCTGAATATTCAGGAATTAATAAGGGCCAGAGGGTTCCTGACAGATCCAAAACAGCACACAGGAAGCCTCTTGTTAAATGCTTCCTGACACTCTCCATATCAGATTCATGAAAGAAAGAGAAATATTAATAAATAGAAAGAAATACAGACAGGCAGAAAGGCAGATGGATGGTCTTGGAAAAAACATGGCAAACTACTACACACATGCATCCACACCTCAAGGTCCCCTAAATAATGCTTGGTCTATGAAGACCAACCAAAAAAACAGGAACTCACCATCAATAAGGGACTAATACCCAGAATACAGAAAGAACTCCTAAAACTCAACAACAGAAAAACAAACCACCTTATCTCAAAATGGGCAGAGGACTTGGACACTTCTCTAAAGAAGATATACCAATGGCCAATAAACACATGAAAAGATGCTCAACATAACTTGTCACTGAGGACATTAGAATCAAATCAAAACCACAATGAGATACTAACTCACACCCATTAGGATGGATGTTCTCCAAAAAACCCACCCTGACACAACATGGACGGACCTTGAAGACATTATGCTAAGTAAAGCAAGCCAGTCACAAAAGGACAAATACTGTGATTCCACTCACATGAGGTCCTGAGAGGAGTCAAATTCGTAAAGACAGAAATTAGAATGGTGGTTGCCAGGGACTGAGGGGAGTTATTGGTTCACAGGTACAGAGTTTCAAGTTTTGCAAGATGAAGAAGGTTCTGAAGAAAGATGGTGGTGATGGCTGCACAACAAGGTGAATGTACTTAATGCCACTGAACTGTACAGTTAAATATAGTGAAGATGGTAAGTTTCCCATTATGCCTATTTTAGCACTATTTTTTAAAATAAAGAACAATACCTTTTAAAACTCACCATCATAGGAAAGACGATGGCAGCTGGGGATGCCTTGATGACCCAGAGCAGGACGAGGCAGGTCAGCTGGATGAGGGTGAAGAGGTGCACCTTGCGCAGCGGCACATGCCGGAGGTAAATGAAGTCCGGCTGGTGCTTCGCAGGCATCCCAAAGAGCTTCAGGCGATCAAAGAACTGAAAAAAGGGAACCAGCACTTATCTTCGGTGGTTTCCCTCGGGCTTGTAGGGCCCATTCATGTCTGCTATATCATACGCTCTGAAAGGTAGCTAATATCATTTCTACCTGACAGAAGTAGAGACTGAGTCTCAAAGAGAACAGGTCATTCGGCCAAGGTTGGTAAGGGACAGCGTCACATTTAAATCTATCTCTTCTCATTTTCAGTTCAACTGTCTTTCTTCTATTCACGCTGTAGCTCCTGAGAGAGCTCTTTCTTAGGGAGTACTGAAAACAAAATAGGCCAATGGCGTTCTTCTGCTTAAAAGCCCAAATCTATTTGTTCTTGGAGGAGTTCGGAGCTTTTCACGAATTATTTAAAGAAAAAAGATAAAATGAAACCTCACAACATTCTGGATATAGAAAATATCCTTATATTATAAAAAGGAAAACAGAGACTCAGAGAGATTAAATAACCTGCCCAAAGAACTCAGTGTATAAAAGTGACTACTGGACATTCCAAAATAACAAAGAGGAACCAGCCACCAATAGAAGAAGCAGCTAAATTATCATTTTATTTATGATAAAATGAGCTAACACAAGTTAGCTCCTGATTTTCTCAATTCAAAGGACTCAGAGGAATGAGTTGATAGATGGGGAAAGACAATGTGTGACAGGAAGTAATACCTGCTTACCTGGGGCAGTTCCTATGACTTCCCAATCTCTTCACCAATGTACCCCCAGTTACACCCCCACACATTTTAGCCTGGCACCAAAACTAGTGTCATCCATGGTAACTCACTCCAGTATTCTTGTCTGCAAAATCCCAAGGACAGAGGAGCCTGGAGGGCTATGGTCCACAGGGTCACAAAGAGTAGGACACAACTGAAGCAATTTGACATGCGCGTATGCATGTGTAGAAGCCCGTTTGACTTCTGACCAACCTTTCAGATCTAAGTTTACTAGCATCTGACAAAATACCTAGTGTTTAATACATGTCTGATAACTGTCTGTTTTATAAAACTGACGAAGGACTGGAACCATGGCACTGAGTCAGGCCACCCTGGAAGTCTCTGTGCCCTCATGCCAACATGACTGTATTTTGCCCAGTGTCCAAGGGAATATCTAAAAGAGCTTAAGCAGCAAGACTAGGAAATAGTCCCTCAAGAACTGGTTTGTGGTTCCCTAGGGAAGCTGCTCTCCCTGGTTAGGAAGGGGAGCTCACAGAGGGAAGACGCTGCCTGACTGAACCCCACAGTACCTGAATTCCCTGCAGGGAAGACACTCCCATGTAGAGGAAGACTCCATACAGGACCGGCATCGGGATAAACTGAAGATGAAAGGGCAGAGACCAGCAATTCAATTTGGTATCACAGCACACTCAAGATTATATAAACTGCCAAACCTCCAAGAAGGAAGCAAACTCCCAAAATCACTGCAGAAATGCTGCACTCACTTCTGCTGTCTTTACATGATTAAGAAGCAGAAGTGAAAACAGAAGCTGACAATGATACAAATCATTTTGTTCTGAAATGAAATGATTACATGTAAGTGTAATCTGGTCCTGGTTAAATCATAGGCCTCACATCTTCTCCCCATCTGGTTCTTCCTCCTCCAGGGAAATGGGCAGGCGCACAAACACATATGCACACACACACACTCACCCATCTCTTTTACAGAACTGAAATATTTTAAATCTTTTGTAATCACATAATCATCTCCTCAGGGATTTGGTATATTTTAATACAGGCTAAAAGCATTTGCTTTTTATTAATCAGAGACTTGAGGGCAGGGGTAGGGGGCTATTTTGTCAAATAGAGAATGGGGAGAAATGGCAACATGATTCTATTGCACTTGAATACACATGCAGGCTTCCCACATTATACCAATCTAGGTAATTTTCAGAGCAACTTTACGAGGTAATGAGGCCCATGGAATTAAGGCAAAGAAAATATCACTGCAAAGACTATACTCAACTTGCTTTTATTCTGGGGCTAAAGAACATTTCTAAACATAATTCTTCTTTGAACTAGAAAATCCCCATTGGATTTTATGTTGTTCTGGCTCTAGAGTGAGTAGACATCTCAATTTGGTGCTAACCTCGTTAGAAGAACTACTGAATGATTTCCCAAAAGAATCCTCCTGAGACTGTACTAGGAAGGCCAGACAATGCCCACCACCATGACTTCATGGTTACGTTCCCAAAGGAGCAGACACCTTTGGGCTCCTCCAGATGGCACCCAGATCAGAGGTGGGGGTGGAGGTGGGCCAGGGACAGACAGTAGAAGGGGGAAGGGGCATGAGGAGAGGTGGCAAGATTAAGCGGAAGGTAAGGGAGCAGGAGGAGGGTTCAGAATCCTGTCCCACCTCTGCCAATTTGCACCCTTAAACAGCATCTGCATTGTAGGCCGAAGTGGTTGACGAGTCACTAAAAAAGTGGGAGGAGGCAAGGGAGATAAGTAAGTGCTCCACAATGGCTGGGGCTTGAACTTTCTTTTTTATCCTGTTTTTCCCACAGGCAGGCCTTTCAGCCACAAAAAAACTTTTTCCTCATGCTCAAGGTAGCTTCCATCTTTCCAACAATCCTCTTTTCACCCCATGTCTCATATCAGCCACTGCCCATTTTGCCGTTCTACTTTAATAGAAAAAACTTTATAGAGTTGTCTGCCCACACTCTCTTTACTTCCTCACCACCTATATACTCTTCAGATCCCATCACTCAGCTTCTACAGTATTGTTCCAATGAATCTGCTCTTGGCAAGTCTCATTAGGCCTCCATGTTGCCAAACCCAATGATCTTGGTTTGGTCTTCATTTTTCCAGACAGTTTCCAACCAATCATTCCCCTCGCTTGAACTCCCTGACGTCATACGCTCCTGGTTCTCCCCCTCCCCCTCTGGCAGCTCCTCTGAGTCTCTGTTGCTGTCTCCTCCTCTACTGACCTTCTAAACATTGGACCTCTGTGGACTCTGCTCTTCTCTCCACTCCTCCTCTTTTATAGCTACCCTTCCCCCTGAGTGAGCTCATCTATGCCCCTGGCTTTCACTACCACTGATGTGCTGCTGACTCCCACATTTATATTTTTAGTCTAGTAACCTCCCCTAGCCTCTTCACTCAGATGCCTAAGAGACATCTCACTCAAATCTGATCACAGCCCACCCCTTACAAAATCACTTCCTCCTTCATACAGTCTTTTCCACTTTAAATGCCACCACTCTCCACCCAGATGGTCAAGCCAAAAACTTAGCAGTCATTTTGATTTTTCCATTTTCCCATTCCATATCCAGTCAACCAGCGAGACCTGATCTCCTCCAAGATATACAGAAGTCATGCCTTTTATGCATTCCTTACTACCAACTTCCCTATCCAACCAACCATCCTCTCTCACCTGTAACAGACTCACCAGTCTCTCTACCTCTACTTTTCCTCAACCTTAAATACTTATTCTCTAGATGTGAGCCAGAGAGACCTTTTAAAAAAATACTAAATGGACAATGCCCCTCTACTGTTAAAGCCCTTTGAAGGTTACCTTTACGAGTGTCAGCACGCCCTACGTGAGCTGCCCTTGCCCTCTGCAATCGCATCTCGCGTGCTTTGCCTTAACATCCCTGAGCCACGCGGCCCTGGCAGCTCCTAGAACGTGTATCATGATTTCTCACCTCAGGACTTGTCTAGACTGCTTTTCTGCCTTCCCTCCATGTCCTTTCCCACCACACATGGCAGGGCTGGCTCCATCTCATCTTAAACACCATTTCCTTAGAGAGGCCTTCTCTGACCACACTAACAAAACACATCCCTTTAATTCTCTATAGAACCATACAACATTGTATATTTCCTTTGATCACATATTACATTCTGTAATTACCCTGTTTATTTTCTTAACTAACTTCCTTAACTACATCTTGTCTGTCATGCTCCACTTAGAATAAACTCCTCAGGGCAGGTGTTTGTATGTGTATCTATTTGTCATACCACTGCATTCCCAGCACAAATCAGGCACTTAATATTTACCTAATGAATGAATAGTTTTACCTTTAATATAGTTGTCATGAAGACTGAGCAGCCCATCAACACAAAGATCATAAGGCCTGTCACTCTCTGTTCTCGGATGCCCAAGAACTTGGGCTGTTCTCCTGGGGCAGAGCACTCAGATTCCAGTTTGAGGCTATTCACGTGCGTGATGGATAGGACAGTTGCAGCCACAAACCAGGGCAGGCCCATGATGGAGCAGACACCCAGCATGATGGCCACCATCAGCAGGTCCAGGTGGTAGCCACATCCTTTCTGTGGGGAAACAGAGTCTCCATCACCATCAGTGGGCTGGCTGTAGTGGGACATAGGACAGTGAGCTAAGAGTCTCAGGCCCAAAGCAGGAAGGATAAGGAAGGGGTCCAGGGATTCCAGAAGAGTCTTGCAGCCCCTCCTGGTTTGGAGGGAACAGAGAAGAAAGAGAAACCTTAGCGTGTCCTACACATGCCAATATCCAATTTTTATCCAAGTGTCCCCAGATCTCACCCTGAGTATCACATATTCAAAGATTCATCCTTTCTCGGCAGAGTAGCCAGAGACACATCTTGACCATTCTAGAGGGTCAACCCTACAGGAGTTGGCGATAGATAGGTTCCTATAAACACTCCCCATTCCTTGCCAAATATGGATGTTGCCTACTCTAGGTAATGAAGGAATAGAGACAAGTCATGAAGCCTCTCACTAATAAACGTATTGGCACCAACCCTACCTCCTAGGATTCTTGGGCTCAAGGTTCAGTCTGGAAACCTCAGTAATGGACACCAATGGGAGAACAGTTGTCTCCAGGAAACTGTGATCCAAGCTCTAACTTGAACCTCAGGAAGATAATCCTGGACCAGAGCATGTGACCATATAGGGACCACCAAGAATTCTGCCCACCAACCTCCCCCATAGGTCTGAGAGGAGAGTAATGGATTCCAAGCTTCCTTTACATTGTACAATCATGCTGTACTCTAGTTTCATCTCCAAACCAATCTCTCATTAATGAAGGAGTCAGAAACCCCTGGAAACTCTGTATGAGCTCCTTCCACGACTGCTTTTACCCAGGTTCTACAGTTCCTGGTCTAAATGGGCTTTTCCTAAAATTTTTTAAAGATTTAATAGGTTGCCATTATTATTATGCCATTATTTGAGGTCAGAAATTTTTCTTACCTTGAGTTTGTGTTCCTTCCTGTTTATGATGACGGCTGTGATCTGCTGGTCCATGAATATTAAAATAGTGCAGAGCAGTGCTGGGATAACCGCAGCAATTACAGTCCACCAGGGATTGGGGCCAATGGGACTAATAATCCACCCTCGGTCATCCCGTGTTGGCTAAAGGGAAAAAGCAAGGTTTTACTTTTGTATTTTAAGTTAACTGTAGTCCTTAGGGCAAAACAGATCAAACTGAATCACAATAACCACATTTCTTTTTATTCTTGAATGAAAATTCTCAAAAAAAAAAAAAAAGGCATGAAATACAGCAACTCCTTAGAAAATCTATGGCTTTGTTCCAAATCTCCTTTGAAAGAGTCAGTCCTCAATTGTCAATTCCTTATGGAATATTCACCAATCCTTCACTTCCTTCCCTGGCTCTCCAAACTCCTGCATACAGAAAAAGTGACTTTATCTCTGCATTGACCCAAATAAAATATATTAACTAATAACAAAATTTGTTGTTTAAAGAAGAATTTATAACTTCCAAAGACAATATAAATAACTTTGATTATCCTCCTCACTACTCTCCCCACCAGAAGCCATATCATGTATGTTTACAACACAAATAAAGACAATATAGAGCCAGTTACATGGAAACTCAGGGCCTGGTCCAAGACCCACCTCCCATCAGCAAGGAAACAAGGTCCAGGCCCTAGAGACCTGAGAGAGGAGATCAAAACACTGAATCTGGGGACTCGCATGATCTGGGACCCTCTCCAATGCCCCTGTAAGACCACTGTTCGTAAATCTTATAAACTAACTAAACTCTCCTACATCTCAAAAAAAATGCCAGGGTACTCTGGGGAAGAAAAGTTCACTTTGATTGGCAAGTAGGGATGGAAGATAAAAGACCAGGGATACAAACTGGCCCCAAACTCATGAACAAAGCAAAGATTTTAATCCAAAGTATTTGGTTCCACATTGGTTATCATTCTAGATTCAAAGACTCTTCAATAATGTCACCAAGTCCCAAATTATGAATAGATTAGGTTCTGAAAGTTTATAGAATCTGTGTTTCCTTAGTAATAATGTTCAAAATGGTAGTTAAATTATTAGGTCAACACAAAAACTTATTAATCCTTGACCAACATTCAGTTCAGTTCAGTCGCTCAGTTGTGTCCAACTCTTTGCGACCCCATGAATTGCAGCATGCTAGGCCTCCCTGTCCATCACCAACTCCCAGAGTTTACTCAAACTCATGTCCATCGAGTCAGTGATGCCATCCAGCCATCTCATCCTCTGTCATCCCCTTCTCCTCCCGACCCCAATCCCTCCCAGCATCAGGATCCTTTCCAATGAGTCAGTTCTTTGCATGAGGTGGCCAAAGTATTGGAGTTTCAGCTTCAGCATCAGTCCTTCCAGTGAACACCCAGGACTGATCTCCTTTAGGATGGACTCGTTGGATCTCCTTGCAGTCCAAGGGCCTCTCAAGAGCCTTCTCCAACACTACAGTTCAAAAGCATCAATTCTTCGGTGCTCAGCTTTCTTCACAGTCCAACTCTCACATCCATACATGACTCCTGGAAAAACCATAGCCTTGACTAGATGGACCTTTGTTGGCAAAGTAATGTCTCTGCTTTTTAATATGTTATCTAGGTTGGTCATAACTTTCCTTCCAAGAAGTAAGCATCTTTTAATTTCATGGCTGCAATCACCATCCGCAGTGATTTTGGAGCCTCCAAAAATAAAGGCTGACACTGTTTCCACTGTTTCCCCATCTATTTCCCAAGAAGTGATGGGACCAGATGCCATGATCTTAGTTTTCTGAATGTTGAGCTTTAAGCCAACTTTTTCACTCTCCTCTTTCACTTTCATCAAGAGACTCTTTAGTTCTTCTTCCCTTTCTGCCATAAGGTGGTATCATCTGCATATCTGAGGTTATTGATATTTCTCCCGGCAATCTTGATTCCAGCTTGTGCTTCTTCCAGCCCAGTGTTTCTCATGATGTACTCTGCATTAACCCATCAATAATAGTATGAGTCTTCAGACTGGGTCTTGGTCACCGGGGGTCATGTGGTGTAATAGGGAAGAGAAGAAAGAAGAAAATGTTTTCTCTGCTTCCTGAAAGGGAGGTCTGCCAATGAGCAGCACTGCCTTTGACATTCTCCCATTTTCTCTGACGTCTCTCCCATCTTCAAGAGAGAGGCCTTCTTCCAAGATATCCCAGAAATTCAGTGCCTTCTGACTATCTTAAGCCTACCCATCAGGGAACCTTTCCAAGAACTGCTTAATGCTCCGAGATTACTTATTTTTACACAAAATCCATTCCTCCTGCAGTGTCGACCTCAGCCACCTATTAGAGAAAAAGCTGATCGCACTCATTTACACAGGGTGAGAATGATATATATTCTAGGAGGTATAAACTTTTAAAGAGGATGTTTTTTAATCCATCAATTTCTAACTGGGTGGCATTTCAGTTGAATTTAATAAAACGAAATAAAATTTTTTCAAGCAATACAGAAAAAGATATTTTTAACCAGGCCTGCTTCAGGGAGAGAGAAAGGGAAGACGAAGGCCGACTGTGCCGGGTGTTTACACGTTACCATGGGCCTGTGTGCCCGGCCTCCTCCTCCTGCCCAGCCTCCCCCATCCCCTCCTCTCCTGGCCCCTCTCCCATCCCCAAGGACACCCAGGTTTCCTCTCCTCTCCACCCTGTGGGGATCTGTGGAACTGAGCTCAGCTGTTCTATTTCCTCAGTTTCCCCAGCAGTTGCCCCCAAACTGAAACAGATTTGGAGTCCCCATGTTTAGATCATCTGTTTTACTTTTTGTATAGGTTTTTGGATAAACAACAGTATTGATTATAGAGAGATATACAAACAATGAATTAGGGTTGAAGAGAGGTCATGATTACTCTGGGCGGGGCCCTAGACTGAGGGTGAAGCTCCTCCACCGCCTCACCTCCTCATGGGGCAAGATACTTGAGGAGCAGGACTGAGGCTTACAAAGAGCCTTTTCACCCTTCCCGATTTCCTAAGACAGCTGATATTCAGTGAAGTGCTGTGAACCAGAACTTGTTCCAGAGACCCATATTCCCACAGTCTTTGGTATATGTTTATGTAAATATGAATATGCCATTGTTTTATTTTTTAATTATTTATTTGGCTGCACTGGATCTTATTAATAGCTGTGGCATGGAAACTCTTGGTTGAGCCATGTGGGATCTAGTTCCCTGACCAGGGATCGAACCCAGCTCCCTGCATTGGGAGTATGGAGTCCTAGCCACTGGGCCACCAGGCAAGTTCCCACATTTCAGTTATAAATCTTCACATATTAAAAACAATAAATGGCATTAAGAAAATAAATAACGCTTTTCATTCATTAAACAACATTAGGTTTTCTGACTTCTCTGATTTGAACTCGGTCAAGCCTGAAGAGTTTGCTTTTCTGAATGGTATGGCATGAGCAGCACAACTCAGATTTAGAGGACTGCAAAATACGTGATTAGGATAAGGAGAGGTCCCTGAAATAACTTGGGATCAGATTCTATGAACTACATAAGGGCACCAAGTACCCTAACATCTGTTTACCTTGAACACACTGGGAACCTGAAGCTTGGGTGATGGTACTCCAATCAAAAAATCAATAATCACCATTGTGAAGATAGTGAGGAAAACAGCAAAGTCACTCACCATGGAGCGGACCTGGCATGAAAAAGGATTGGAGATGTGTTACAGTAGATTAAACACAATAGAAAAGACTCAGGTATTGTAAAATGCTTAAACATGCTCAGAAGAATGCTTTAATTTTATCAGTCAATTAATACAAGCATATTTAAACAACAGGACTATGTTAACATGCCCAAATTAATACCACCAAAGTGTGGGAATCATAAGGAAGAATGAATCCTCTGACAAACTCTACTGGGACCCACTCCAAACTCTGAGGAGTTTTAGAGAATCTGGGCCCAGCATTTAGGTCTGAGAACTTGGGATAAGATTTCCTGGGACCAACAAGATCCAGCTGCGCCAAGACCTCGCAGCAGCACCAACTCGTCTTTGCTCTCAGCCCCAACATCGAATCCATCTGCAAGTCCTATTGGCTCTGCTTTCAGCTCACGCCCACAATCTGACCCCTTCTCACTACCCCGTAGCTCCCAACCAGATCAGAGGCACCGGCAGCTCTTGTCTCTGTAGCAGAAGCAGACTCCTAACCGTGCCTCTGTCCTTATGTAAAGCTGCTGGAATAAGCATTCAAAACACAAGTCAGATCATGTCACTCTTCTACCAAAACCCTGAAATGGCTCTTCACTTCAATGGAGCTAAAAAGCCCAGAGACCTCCTTGGCCAGTGAGGCCCACACACATCTGATATCATTACTGCTCCCCAACTCACTCTGCCTGCCCCAGCCGCACAGCCCTCCTTGCTGTTTCTTACTCACACCAGACTCTCTCCCACCTCAGGGCCTTTGCACTTGCTCATCCCTCTGCCTCAGCGGCTATTCCTCAGGTGACCCCATGGGCAGCTCCCTGCTTTACATCCACTCAAGTATCACAATTTCCACTCAGTCGTCTCTGATGGTCACCACCCTTCACCCTGGTACTTCCTGTACGCCTTTCCTACTTTTTTTTTCTCTAAAGCCCCCTCATCACCATTTTGCCCCTAAGAGGACTGACTAACCAACTTTATAGTTTTGTAGTTTTAATAAAACACAGTCCGCCTCAGTGTCTAGTGCCCACTGTATGCCCACCTTAATCTGAGCTTCCAACAAGACAGAGCCAGATATATCTTGGCCACATGTAACATCACTGACACCTTAAGCTGACTTTGCTTTCACTTGAAACCTGAGGTTTCTAGCTCCCCTTCCCTGGTTTTTTTAGTTCTCTTCTGAATGTTACATAAGTTCTCTGAACATGTAGCTGCCCTACCAAGAAGCCCATCCTGGGGCCCAGGGTCCTTCTCTCCTCTGAACTCCCATGGCACTTATATCCCAGGATGGCATCCATCTAATGACTGCTGTCTCCTATGGGCCTCGTTGTTTCATGGGTTTTCACTTTCTATTGATGGCAGGGACTCTCAGTCACCTCTAATGGTCACCACCCTCCATCCTGGTACATCCTGTATACACACACACACACACACAAATTAGAGGATAACTACTTTACAATACTGGAAGGTTTCTGCCATGCTACTGCTGCTGCTAAGTCGCTTCAGTCGTGTCCGACTCTGTGCGACCCCATAGACGGCAGCCCACCAGGCTCCCCCGTCCCTGGGATTCTCCAGGCAAGAACACTCGAGTGGGTTGCCATTTCCTTCTCCAGGTTTCTGCCATACTTCAACACAAATCAGCCATAGGTACACGTATGTCCCCTCCCTCTCAAACCCCTATCCCACCTCCCTCCCCATCCCAATCCTTTAGCTTGTCACAGAGCACCGACTTTGGGTTCCCTGCATCATATAGCAAACTTCCACTGACTATTTTACATATGGCAATGTATATGTTTCAAGGATATTCTCTCACATCATCCCACCCTCTCCTTCACCACTATGTTCAAAAGTCTGTTCTTCATGTCTGTGTTGCCTTTGCTGCCCTGCAAGTAGGAATAAAACTACCACATGAGAAACTAAAGGCAAAGGAGAAAAGGAAAGATATGCCCATTTGAATGCAGAGTTCCAAAGAATAGCAAGGAGAGATAAGAAAGCCTTCCTAAGTGAACAATGCAAAAAAATAGAGGAAAACAATAGAATGGGAAAGACTAGAGATCTCTTTAAGAAAATTAGAGATACCAACGGAACATTTCATGCAAAGATGGGCACAATAAAGGACAGAAATGGTATAGACATAACAGCAGCAGACAATATTACGGAGAGGTGGCAACAACACACAGAAGAACTATACAAAAGAGATCTTAATGACCCAGATAACCACGATGGTGTGATCACTCACCTAGAGCCAGACATCCTGGAATGCAAAGTCAAGTGGGCCTTAGGAAGCATCACTATGAACAAAGCTAGTGGAGGTGATGGAATTCCAGCTGAACTGTTTCAAATCCTAAAAGATGATGCTATTAAAGTGATGCACTCAACATGCCAGCAAATTTGGAAAACTCAGCAGTGGCCACAGGACTGGAAAAGGTCAGTTTTCATTCTAATGTCAAAGACTGTTCAAACTGCACAATTGCACTCATCTCACACACTAGCAAAGTAATGCTCAAAATTCTCCAAGCCAGGCTTAAACAGCACATGAACCATGAACTTCCAGATGTTCAAGCTGGGTTTAGAAAAGGCAGAGGAGCCAGAGATCAAATTGCCAACATCCGTTGGATCATTGAAAACGCAAGAGTTCCAGAAAAATATCTACTTCTGCTTTATTGATTATGCCAAAGCTTTTGACTGTGTAGCTCACAACAAACTGTGGAAAATTCTTCAAGAGATGGGAATACCAGACCACCTGACCTGCCTCCTGAGAAATCTGTATGCAGGTCAAGAAGCAACAGTTAGAACTGGACATGGAACAACAGACTGGTTCCAAATTGGGAAAGGAGTATGTCAAGGCTGTATATTGTCACCCTGCTTATTTAACTTCTATGCAGAGTACATCATGCGAAATGCCGGGCTTGATGAAGCATAAGCTGGAATCAAGACTGCCGGGAGAAGTATCAGTAACCTCAGATATACAGATGACACCACCCTTAAGGCAGAAAGTGAAGAACTGAAGAGCCTTATGAAAGTGAAAGAGGAAAGTGAAAAAGCTAGCTTAAAATTCAACATTCAAAAAATGAAGATCATGGCATCTGGTTGCAAATAGATGGGGCAACAATGGAAACAGTGAGAAAATTTATTTTGGGGGGCTCCAAAATCACTGTAGATGGTGACTGCAGCCATGAAATTAAAAGACACTTATTCCTTGGCAGAAAAAGCTATGACCAACCTAGACAGCATATTAAAAAGCAGAGAAATTACTTTGCCAATAAAGGTCCGTCTAGTCAAAGCTATGATTTTTCCAGTAGTCATGTATGTATATGAGAGTTGGACTATAAAGAAAGTTGAGCACCGAAGAGTGGATGCTCTTGAACTGTGGTATTGGAGAAGACTCTTGAAAGTCCCTTGGACTGCAAGGAGATCCAACCAGTCAATCCTAAAGAAAATCAGTCCTGAATATTCACTGGAAGGACTGATGCTGAAGCTGAAACTCCAATACTTTGGCCACCCGATGGGAAGAACTGATTCAATGGAAAAGACTCTGATGCTGGGAAAGACTGAAGGCAGGAGAAGGGGATGACAGAGGATGAGATGGTTGGATGGCATCAGCAACTTGACGGATATGAGTTTGTGTCCATTGGGAGTTGGTGATGGACAGGGAAGCCTGTCATGCTGCAGTCCATGGGGTCGCGAAGAGTCAGACACAACTAAGCGACAGAGCTGAGCTGATAACCCAGCAATCCCAGGCATATACCCTGAGGAAACAGCAATTGAAAAAGACACATGTACCCCAGTGTTCATTGCAGCACTGTTTACAATCGCTTGGACATGGAAGCAACCTAGATGTCCATCGACAGATGAGTATATAAGGAAGTTGTGGTACATATACACAATGTAATATTAGCCAGCTATAAAAAGGTACACATTTGAGTCAGTTCTAAAAAGGTGGATGAACCTAGAGCTTATTACAGAGTGAAGTCAGAAAGAGAAAGATAAATATCATATATTAATGCATACATATGGACTCTAGAAAGATGGTACTGATGATCCTACTTGCAGAGCAGCAAAGGAGACACAGACATATATTTTAAAATTATATAGTAACTTTACTGAGATATAATTTACATGTTTTACAGTGTATTATTTTTTAATTGAAGTATAGTTGATTTACAGTGTTTCAGGTGTACAACAAAGTGATTCAATTTCATATATATATTATTCTTCAGGTTCTTTTCCATTATATGTTAATTACAAGATACTGAGTAGAGTTCCCTGTGCTATACAGCAGGTGCTTGTTTACCTATTTTATATATAGTAGTGTGAGTATCTGTTACAGAGACCACATTTTAAGCTTCTTTTGCATCCCCTGTTTCACTTAAGCCAGGCTTGAGCAAGTAGCAAGTAGTCAGTACACAGCTGCCACCTGTTCATTATTTGTCCAAACCGGAAACAACTTATTTAGAAATTATTTATTTAGACAAGTTATTTAGAACTGCAGCCTCCACCTGCCCTCCATGCAGCTTTCCTTAACCACTGTGTAGACTGACTGACATCTGAGAATGTGTTGTTGTCCTGAATGTATACACAGAAAATGTCTCATCAGCTGAGACCCCCACCCATTCACACATCCTGCTTTGCATATCTGATAAAAGCCTCACACACAGAAAAACCACCATTTCCTCCTGATCCTAGCTCCTCCTCAAAGCAGATACCTTTGGTCCCTCTATTCTTGGCCTCTAATTCCACCCCGCCCAAACCAGTCATTATACAAACAATGCCATCTGTGTCAGGGAGAGGCAGTTGAGGCTTCAAACCATCATGCAAACCAAGTCAGGAGCGTTTTGGCTGCTGTGGTCAATGTGCCCAGTGATTTCACAAGCTATTACCAGTCATCCCCAAGAGGAGACTCTGGGGTACCCTACACATCCCAGGCAATCACCCCCATGTACTGTCTTCGGGTGCCAGTTCCAGCTACTACTGGCAACATACCCCAGCATTCTGGAAGTGAGATGTAATTGAACACGACGACCACCTTAAACTCACCTGACACTTTTCAATAAAAAATTCTTAGGTATTAACCCCTCATCCTACACCACACATTTATGAAAGAGGCTGCTGGACACAGGAAGAAGAGAAGGCCATGGCCTCCAGAATCAGGTCTTTTGGAGCTCTGCACCTGTCAATGTACTCACAAGCAGCATGGAGGCTGAGAATGGGTTCTGTGAGATTATAAGTCTAACACAAAAGAAATGCAAGAGTGTGCTACCTACTCTGGTTGGGAAATAGCGACTCGTCTTGAAAGTCTTCAAGGTGCTGGAAAGGATGAAGGTAGTGAAGAAGAGAATGCAGGACCAAAAGAGCACGTCAGGAGTATAGGGTCCGTGGCGGCCGCACGCAGAGCCTGTAAACTCTCCGTGCATCTCCTGGCACTCCTGGAGGAATAGACATTCTGGGTGATGAAAGGCAGGCACAAGGGAGGAAACAGCTGCTGCCTCCTGACTGTCACTGTCATCCCAGGGTTGCTGGCTGGACATGCAGGCTGCCTGTGGCTTCCACCTGCCCTCCGTCCAGCTGTGGGCTGTTGTCTGCATTTTGGGTGACTGCTTACGGTCCTAACTAAGACACTTCTATAAATGAAATCGGAACTATCCTGAGCAAACATGAGGTTCTGGGATGGCCCCAGCTATTGCACTGTTGTTATTACAGAGGACTTCCAAACTTGAATGTTCTTCAACCCCCCCCAAACCTGGATCTGCCCCCTGATCCTCCCTGATTTCATTCCCACACAACCTCAGTGTAGGGTCACTGGGCAGGACGTGTGTGGGAAAGAGGGGTGAGGTCATTTTCCTTTCCCTTTGTGTACAAGAAAATTTTGAAGGGAAAGGAAAGTCAGTTAAGAATTGTGTTCTAAAAAAACCAAAAAGCTTTATTTCTATCAACACCAGAGTTTACTGAAGGGCTTCCCACTTCTACTTAGAAGGCCCCCTTAAGCCCAGGGGTCAGCAGGCTGAGCTGCCTGGCAGCGCCCAGACTTACGCTGACAGTCAGGTTGGCCCAGTGGACTTCCGTAGTCACGATGTTGTGGTCCTTCCAGTACTGTAAAGTGTGATTGTTCGGATTCTCTGGGAGGCTACACCTACAGCTGAGGGGGAAAGAAAAAACATTCCTGAGAGAAGTAGCCAAGTATTCAAGTAAATATTTTGAGCCATGATAGGGCCAAAGGCATTGCCAAAGCCCATGCTATTTCTCCTTTTCCCACTTCAGATCCTTGAGGTCGGTCCTCTTCATTGAGACCCAACTATACCCTGATTTTTCTATCAGTCATTACTAAAACTGGGCTCAAATCAGCATGCGAGTCTTCAGATATTGTGCTGACAAGTTAGGCATCTGACATGGTAGTTCCCTTGCTTAGTTTCTATCTCTTGGGCTATTCCTACAAAATCCATTCTACATAGCAAGGTGGACCGGATACCCCATTCAGCTCTCAATAGCCTCCCCAAGCCTAAATATTTTGTACCTTAAACCCCTATCACATTCTTGCTCTAAAATCAGAGCCTCCTGGAATCATAATGGAAACTACACCATTCTCCCTGGTAATATCCACTCTTCTGGTCATTCCCTGGCTTGCCCAAGCCTCATCTTGCATCCAAACCAGAGCAGATCAGACCTGTCCCACTGGCCACCATGTTGCTTCCCAATCCCAGCATACTTCACGCCTGTACTGGCTCCCAGTATACTCAACTGACGTGGCCATTCCCAGCAACTTGGTTTCACCTCTGATTCTGCCAAGCATGCCTTCTAAAGATGTAGCATGACAGGATTAAAATTCAAAAAGATCTCAATAGGTAATAACAATAGAAGGAAATCAACAAAACAAAAATAGAGAAAGCCAAAAAGTGCTATATTTAGGTATTAAAAAAATCAGTTCCAAACCTGGAAACAACACAAATGTCCTTCAGTAGGTGAATGTATGTACGGTAGTACATCTAGACAATGGACTATTATTCAGTGTTAAAATGAAATGAACTACCAAGCCATGAGAAGACAAAGAAGACATTTAAGTGCATATTATGAAGTGAATGAAGCCAATCTGAAAAGCCTATGTACTGTATGATTACAACTATATGACACAGTAGGAAAGGCAAAACTATGGAATAAGAAGATCAGTGGTTGCCAGAGGTTGGGGTGAGGGGGAGGGATGAACAGGCAGAGCACAGAGGATTTTTAGCGCAAAGAAACTACTCAGTAGGACGCTATAACGGCAGATATGTCACTATACGTGTGTCAAAACCCACAGAATATACAATTCCAAGAGTGAACCCTAATGTAAACTCTGGATTATGGGTAATCATGATGTGTCATTGACTGCAACAAACATGTCACTCTGGTGATGGATGTTGATAATGGGGGAGACTACACGGTGGGGGCCAGGAGGTATATGAGAACTGTCTGTACTTTGTGCTCAATTCTGCTGTTATCCTAAAATTTGCTCTCAAAAAATTAACTCTATTTAAAAAATCAGTTACACACCTATTACCATAAAATCACTTAAAGAACTGGGGAGTTCTAGCTTTATAATGGGCTTCCCTGGTGGTTCAGATGTAAAGAATCTGCCTGCAATATGAATCAACAGTGGAATGCAACTGAAATGTTAAAAAAAAAAAATACCATCTTGGCACTTCCCTGGTGACTCAGTGGTAAAGAATTGCCTGCCAAGGCAGGAGACACCAGTTCAGTCCCTCACCCGGGAAGATCCCACATGCCGTAGCGCGACTAAGCCTCTGCACCACAACTATTGAGCCTGTGCTCTAGAGCCCAGGAACCACAACTGCTGAGCCTGTGTGCGGCAACTACTGAAGCCCACTCAGACTGGAGCCTTTGCTCCACAACAAAAGAAGTCACCACAATGAGAAGCCTGTGCACCACATCTAGAGAGTAACCCCAGGCCTCCGCAACTAGAGAAAGCCTGAGCAGCAATGAAGACCCAGAACAGCCAAAAATAAATAAGATTATTTTTTAAAGAAAATACTGTCTTGAGCTTTATTAACAAAGAATTTCAGCATCCAAACCCAAAGTCTACACAATCCAGAGCTGGTCACTTTGTCTGTCTTCTCCCACTTGGACATAAACCTCATGAGGGTAGAACTTTTGTCTGTCATGCTCACTGCTATGTTTCCAGGGTCTAAACAGTGCTGGGCACATAGTAGGTGCTCAACGAATTTTTGTTAAATGAACAAATGACTGATTAAAAAAGGTCAAAGAATGAACCTTCCTCCAATGCCAATCAGAAATCCGCTAGGTTTCAAAGATTATATTCTCTGATGGTGATTATTTTGTAATAAAATAATTTTTCAATTCTAATACATGTTTAAGGAGTTATTTTTAAAGTGTGAATAAAGGGATAACTAGAATCTAGAAAAGTGTATCGAGGCTGGTTGGCAGGCATCTCCACACTGTGTGCCTTCTGCTTAGGCAGTTTCAGATTGATATTGTTCACTTCACAACCAGATCTTCCACATCAGAACGGTACAACCAGAACGGAGGGAACTTGATGTACAAAGCTAAAGGATAGGGAGAATTCTCTTTAGTCATAATTCAGAGAACACCATCCCTGAGAAGAAATGTTTACAGTATCAGACTCTCCTAAAAGGAGGAAGACACAGTGAAACTGTCTTTTTTTCAACTTAGCCAAACTATAATGAATAAGTGAAAAAAAAAAAGTTGAAATCTAGGTAAGTAAGTAGATTTTTTTTTTTTGGTGTTAGTTCTAGAAAGTCATGTAGGTCTTCAGAGAACCACTCAACTTCAGCTCTTCAGCATTATTGTTTGGGGCATAGATTTGGATCACTATGATGCTGATTGGCCTACCCTGGAAATGAACTAAGACCATTCTGTCATTTTTGAGTTTGCACCCAAGTACTGCATTTCAGACTCTTTCACTGACTATGAGGGCTACTCCATTTCTTCTAAGGGATTCTTGCCCACAGTAGTAGATATAATGGTCATCTGAATCAATTCACTCATTCCTGTCCATTTTAGCTCACTGATTCTAAGATAGCAATGTTCACTCTTGCCATCTCCTGCTTAACCACACATCCAATTTGCCTTGATTCATGAACTTAATATTACAGGTCCCTATGCAATATTGTTCTTTACAGCATCAGACTTTACTTTCACCATCAGACATATCCACAACTGAGTGTTGTTTTTGCTTCGGCCCAGCTGCATCATTCTGTCTGGAGTTATTAGGAAATGCCATCCACTCTTCCCCAGTAGCATATTGGACACCTTCTGACCTGGGGGGGCTCATTTTCCAGTGTCATATCTTTTTACCTTTTCATACTGCTCATGGGGTTCTCGTGGCAAGAATACTGGAATGTCCTTTTCATCATAGGGGATTGGAATACAAAAGGAGAAAGTCAAGAGATACCTGGAGTTACAGGCAAGTTTGGCCTTGGAGTACAAAATGAAACAGGGAGAAGGCTAACAGAGTTATGTCAAGAGAACACACTGGACATAGCAAACACCCTCTTTCCAACAACACAAGAGTTGACTCAACACATGGACATTACCAGATGGTCAATATTGAAATCAGAATGATTATATTCTTTGCAGCGAAAGATGGAGAAGCTCTATACAGTCAGTAAAAACAAGACCTGGAGCTGAATGTGGCTCAGATCATTAGCTTCTTATTGTAAAATTCAGTCTTATATTGAATAAAGTATGGAAAAGTACTAGGCCATTCAGGTATGATCTGAATCAAATCCCTTATGATTATACAGTGGAGGTGATAATTAGATTCAAGGGATTAGATCCGGTAGACAGAGTGCCTGAAGAACTATGGACAGAGGTTCGTAACACTGTACAGGAGGCAGTGACCAAAACCATCCCAAAGAGGAATGTAAGAAGGCAAAGTGGTTGTATGAGGAGGCTTTACAAATAGCTGAGGAAAGAAGAGAAGGAAAAAGCAAGGGAGAAAGGGAAAGATATACCCAACTGAATGCAGAGTTCCAAAGAATAGCAAGGAGAGATAAGAAACCTTCTTACATGAACAGTACAAAAAAAGAGAGGAAAATAATAGAATGGAAAGACTAGAGATCTCTTCAATAAAATTGGAGATATCAAGGGAATATTTCATGCAAGGATGTGCACGATAATGGACAGAAAAAGTAAGGACCTAACAGAAGAAGAAGAGATTAAGAAGAGGTGGCAAGAAAACACAGAACTATATTTAAAAAGGTCTTAATGACCAGGATAACAACGATGGTGTGGTCACTCACGTAGAGTCAGATATCCTGGAGTGTGAAGTCAAGTGGGCCTTAGGAAGCATTACTACAAAGAAAGCTAGTAGAGTGATGAAACTCCAGTTGAGTTATTTCAAATCCTAAAAGATGATGCTGTTAAAGTACTGCACTCAACATGTCAGGAGATTGGGAAAACCCAGCAGTGGCCACAGGACTGGAAAAGGTCAGTTTTAATCCCAGTCCCAAAGAGGGGCAGTGCCAAAGGAAGTGTCCAGTTCAAACTACTGGACAATTGCCCTCATTTTGCATGTTAGTAAAGTTATACTCAAAATCCTTCAAGTTAGGCTTCAACAGTACATGAACTAAGAACTTTCAGATGTACAAGCTAGGTTTAGAAAAGGCAGAGGAACCAGAGATCAAACTACCAACATTTACTGAATCATGGAGAAAGCAAAGGAATTCCAGAAAAGCATCTACTTGCTTCACTGACTATGTGAAAGCCCTTGACTATGTGGATCACACAAACTGTGGAAAATTCTAAAAGAGATGGGAATAGCAGACCACCTTACCTGTCTCCTGAGTAACCTGTGAGTCAAGAAGCAACAGTTAGAACCTTACATGGAACAACTAACTGGTTCCCAGTTGGGAAAGGAGTACATCAAGGCTATATATTGTCACCCTGCTTATTTAACTTCTATGCAGAGTACATCATACGAAATGCTGGGCTGGATGAATTACAAGCTGGAATCAAGACTGCCAGGAGAAATATTAACAACCTCATATATGCATATGATACCACCCTAATGGCAGAAAGTGAAGAGGAACTAAAGAGCCTCTTGATGAAAGTGAAAAAGCTGGCTTAAAACTCAACATTCAAAAAATGAAGATCCAGTCCCACTATTTCATGGCAAATAGGGAAAAAGTAGAAGCAGTGACAGACTTTATTTTCTTGGGTTCCAAGATCACTGCAGATGGTGACTGCAGCCATGAAATTAAAAGATGCTTGCTCCTTGGAAGGAAAGCTATGACAAACCCAGACAGTATATTAAAAAGCAAAGACATCATTTTGCTGACAAAGGTCCGTATAGTCAAAGTTATGGTTTTTCCAGTAGTCATGTACAGACGTGAGAGTTGGACCTTAAAGAAGACTGAGCGCTAAAGAACTGATGCTTTCAAATTGTGGTGCTGGAGAAGACTCTTAAGAGTCCCTTGGACAGTAAGGAGATGAAACCAGTCAATCCTAAAGGAAATCAGTCCTGAATATTCATTAGAAGGACTGATGCTGATACTAAAGCTCCAATATTTTGGCCATCTGACTCGAAGGGCCGATTCATTGGAAAAGACTCTGATGTTCGGAAAGACTGAAGGCAGGAGGAAAAGGTGCAACAGCGGATGAGATTGTTAGGTAGCATCACTGCCTCAGTGGACATGAATTTGAGCAAATTCTTGGAGATAGTAGAGGACATGGGAGCCTGGCATACTGCAGCCCATGGGGCTGCAAAGAGTTGGACACAACTTGGCAACTGAACAACAAAGTAGATTTCTAGACCTTTTGGATACAAAGTAAGAGACCTATAAGGAATTATTAATATTTTCTACCTAATGATTCCTAAGAGTAGCCTATATATACTCACAAAGAATGTGATGTGGTCCAAAGTCTCACAAGTTTTTGCAAAAGAAGTTATCCCAACAACTAACTTGAATTCTCCTTGTTACACTTGCAGTCTATTTTTGTTTCAGTGCCTGGACCCAAAAGACATACTCTGGAAAGCATTTCTCAAGTCCTCTCTGATTGTTACTCTTAAGCTATCTTCCCCATCATTATCTTAAAAAAAATTTTTATGTGGGTAATTTTTAAAGTCTTTGTTGAATTTATTACAATATTCTTCTCTTTTATGTTTTAGAATTTTGGCTGTGAGGCATGTGGGATCTTAGCTCCCTGGCCAGGGATTGAACCCACACCCTGCGCTTTGGAAGGTGGAGTTTTTACCAATGGTCCATCAGGGAAGTTCCCCCCTCATCACTCTTGACTGTTCTCCTCTGGCAGACCCCCAGGTCTCCACATTCATGTCTAAGCTCTGTTTCCCAGAGGGCCAACACACTTCCTTAACAGAAGCTACAAGCACCACATGGCATGTTACCTCAGCCATTATACTCAGGCTCTTCACTTTATTTTTTAAAAAATAAAAGAAGCAGAAGCATACTCACTAATACAGGCTAAGGTGGTCCAGCTGGCTATGCATGTGGATGGGGTAGGTCTCTGCCAGGTGAATCAGCTTTTCTATTGCTTCATAGATGAAAATAATGCAAATCAGGGAGGCAAACGCTTCTTCAGTGAAACGAGTGATGTAGCAGACAAGGGAACTGGCATCAGTTGCCACAAGGACAATACATAGGAAGGCAGTCCACAGTCCGATACAAGCTCGCAGGGAGAGGTATGAAAGAGCGTAGTCTCTGAAACAAGACCAAAGTTCATCAAAAGTCAGGGAACGGCTTTACATTCTGACCCACTGCATTACAGGCAAGGGTCAGAAATGTGGTTAATTCATCTGCTATTGTCAGTCCCAGTACTGCAAGCTACTTTGTCCCTAATTCTGACTGCACTTTACTTCTGAAGGCTGTCCTGGGACAGTTGTCACAAAGATTTGCTTTACAGGTAATATTTCCCACAGCAAGGACAGGGACAGTGGAGAAGGTGCAAACTGTCCACTATCCACTTCTGCCATTCCTGCCCAACGTGGTTAAGATCCTCTTCCTGCAGCTAAGGAGAAAGAGCTGGTCCTTGTTCTATGTGTTCCTACTTCTAATACACAATGAAAGAAAGATTTTATAGGAAAAGTAGGAAAATGAGGGCATTGCTGACTCCCCACCAACAATCAGAATATAAAGGGGGAGTATTATTTGAGTATTAACTGAGTATTATTATTTGAGTATTATTAACTCAAATTGGGAATTCCCTGGTGGCTCAGATGGTAAAGCATCTGCCTACAATGCAGGAGACCCGGGTTCGATCCCTGGGTCAGGAAGATCCTCTGGAGAAGGAAATGGCAACCTACTCCAGTACTCTTGCCTGGAAAATCCCATGAAAAATCCCAAGAATGTAGTAGGCTACAGTCCATGGGGTCGCAAAGAGTTGGGACACGACTGAGCGACTTCACTTCACTTAACTCCAATTAAAAGTTGACTGGAACAGACTTAGAGATATCAAAAACAAACTTATGGCTACCTAAGGGGAATCATGAAGAGGGAGAGATAAATCAGGAGTTTGGGATGAACATACACACATTACTACATATATATAAAACAGATACCAAACGAGGACCTACTATATAGCACAGGGAACTCTACTCAATATTCCATGATAACCTATATAAGAAAAGAAACTGAAAAAGAATGAATATAAGTATATGTATAAGTGAATCACCTTGCTTACAACTGAAACTAACACAATATTGTAATTCAACTATACTCCAATTTAAAATTTTTTAAAATCCATACAATTAAAAAATTAAATTTTTTAAAAAGAAAAATTGACTGGAAATGAAAATTGAGTTTTCATTAGGAAACTTTCATTAGGAGTTTGGATTAGCTAGGGAAAGTGTTTTTAAAGATAAAAAGTCAAAAAAGCCAAAAGTTGAGGGACATTAATATGCTCTTAGGGCCAGGAGATCTGCTATTTTAGGTATGGTCCTACCTGGGGCAGGGTGACAGACCACAGGATGCTTTTGACTGCTTATACTCTACTAGGACCCTAACATTCAAACCTAATAGCAAACTAACACATCCAGATAGAGTTTTCAGAAAACCAAATATCTTACTTGCAGAATTTGAACAAAATCTTTTCAAACACGAGCACCGGCCCAGTACTTCCCAGGATGGTGAGAGCCTGGCCGGCAAACAAGGAATAGGCAATCCCAGTCATGGAGGCTCCAAACAAGGATTCAATCGCACTCTAAAGAGGGAAAAAAATCATCACTGAGTCCACAGCCCATCTGAAATGAGTGATACATTCCTAACTTAGCTCTCCAATGCACCTGACAAGCCACTTGTTTGTATTTTGTCTCAGCAAGAGTGATGTGTACATAGTCTAATCTTGTAAATGGATACTGCTTCAATAATTTAGGTCCCCAAATCTATCTACATATGATTCCTTAACAAATCTACTATGCACTCAATTCATTATTTATAAATATACATAGAAAGCACAATGATACCATTCACATTATGGGTTGTCACACAGAGTCAGCTTAAATCTTATTTTCGGATGACATCAATATATAATTTTCTATCTTTGGAGCAACGGGCAATACACCAGGAGAATCGGCTACCTAAATTGATATGCAGGCAGAAGAGGGTCTGTCTAAAGGGAGAGTGGTGTTGCTCATTGGCATGAAGTCAGAAGACTGTGTAATTCAGCAGGAAGAAACCAATCTCTTCAGTCCACCCCCAGGAAATTTTCCTCCCAGTAGACCTGGCTACCTTCATAATATTTTTAGTCTCATTTGGGACCATTAGAAGTGGCAAAAGTTCTTACTATGCGCCCCTCGGTGGCTTCTCCCAGCAATCCCCCAAAGGTGATGACAGGTGACATGCAGGCACAGTACAGGAACAGAAAGGAGGCCAAACACTGTAAGCTGAGGGCATCCCGGTAGTCGCTCCAGTACCAGGGGGCCTTCCGCTTGATGTCCAGCAGCAAGCCCCCAAAGAGCCTGCAGAAACACGGCAGACAGGTGTCTAATGCAGTCCCTCTCCCACTAAAGCAAGTCAACAGAGCACATCTGAAAGCACTTCAAATGCACTCTGTATGGAGATTAACATTTGGCTTCAATTTGACCCCAAGCACAAGAGATTCTCTTTGGGGCCAGCATGGATTCTGGCCATATTCCAACATGGATTCTATTTGCAACCAAATGCATGAATTTTAATGATTATCCCAAGCATAAAAATAATTAATTTGTTATGCATAACACCCATTCAATAAAAAGTTCCCAAAATTTAACATGAAATTAAGTATTAGCTTCAAACTTCAACTTCTGAGCTGTTAGGAAGCAATGAACAAAACTATCAGGGTATTAAAACTGTTAGTTTTATTATATGTTTTCTAGATAAAAAGCCCCTATCACATGTATATTCTAACTCTGAACTACTCACCTTACTCTAGAAATCAGCATAATCATTCATGCAGTTGCCAAGTAGTAACAGATACTTCATGCCAAGCACTGTGCCAGGTGTTGGAGATGCAACAGTAGCAAGGCAAACACAGCTCTCTCTCTCTAGGATGAACAGTCTGGCACAGGGGCAGTGTTGTGAGGGTGCCATGGCCACAAGAACAGGGAGGGCGTTTCAGCTGGGACTCGAGAATGGGCCGGGAGTACCAGGTGAGGCAGAGGGGCTGGCGTGGATGATGCCAGAGGTGACAGCGCTTGGCACGTTCAAGGTGCTGAAGGAGTTATGACTGGATAAGGCAATGTGAGGGGTAAATATCAATAGACAAGGCTAGAGATGTTGGAAAAGCTAAGTCACAAAGGGCTTTATAAAAAGGAAACAGAAATTCATCCCAACAGTGTGTGAAGCAGTGAAGGACTTCAAACAGGGAAGCAGTATAAGTAAGCAGGCATTCGGAAAGGATCACTCTAGTGAGAGTGTCATGAAGGAAACATGAGGCAAGGCTGGAGGCTGTGGGTTGGAAAGAGAATTGGGTGCCAATTAGGAGGCAGAATCAACAGGACTTGGTGGCAGGACTTCGAGATCCCTCTCCACTTCCCAAGGACGAGAAAGATGAAGAATGAGATGTCCTACACCAAGAAGAAGGAGTATGTCCAGACAGGGGCAATTTTTAAAGAGTGGAGTCATTGAAGAGTCATTCAGCATTCCACAGGGCAAATTACCTACTTTGTTCTACACATGAACGGCATAGAAAAAAAAAAAAGAGGCAATCTGTTATGGAAGTTATAGAACGGGAACATAATAATGAAATGCAAACCTCCACTGGATCCTGTGTCAAACAAACTCTAAAAGGATGTTGCCAAGACAATCACAGAGAGGTGAATTTGGACTCAGCATGAGACAATGTAAAGAATTATTGTTAATTTTATTAGATTTCATAATGGAATGATAGCTGTTTTTTAAAATGTCCTTATCGAACAGAGATACCTACTCAAGTAGTTACAGGTGAAATGACAAGTTACTGGTGATTTGGCTTAAAATAATCTAGAAAATATAAAAATAAAACAATTAAGTATTGAAGAAATATGAAACAAGGTTAGCAAAATGTTGGTAACTATTGATGGGCACATGGGGGTTCATTACAGTGTCCTCTCTTCTTGTTTATGTTTGAAATGTTCTATACTAAAAACTAAAAAACACCAATCTACTCTCTCATGAGAGGAGGCTTTAGCTAGCTCTTTCTTTCTCTGTGCTCAGGAGCCTAGAGGTGTCCTATGAGGCCTGGGATCTGTATGCCAGGGGAGAAGGCCTAGCCAGCTTTCTTTCTCCATTCAAAAGCTCGCTCTCTCGTGGGATGAATTGAGAGAGTAGCTTTGACATATACATACTGCCATGTGTAAAACAGACAGCTAGTGGGAAGCTACTATATAGCACAGGAAGCTTAGCTTGGTGGTCTGTGATGACCTAGAAGGGTAAATGTTGGGGGGGTGGAGGGGGTGGGAGGGAGGCTCAAGAGGGAGGGAATGCATGTATACATATAGCTGATTCATAGTTGTTGTACAATAGAAACTAACGCAACAGTGTAAGGCAATTATACTCCAATTATAAGCAAAATAAAAGCTCCCTCTCTCATCTAGCTAGGTCAAATGGGTATGCAGATGGACACAGGGCACACGCTCTTTTATCTGACCCATCTGCTCTTCTGGTTTGCAGGGCACAGTTGGGATTTACTCTTCCTCAACCTACAGCAGTAACATCACAGTCTGGACCCGGGTTTAGAGGAGAGAGGCGAAGTCAGCCTTGTGACCTGCTCTGGTTCTAGCCTGCCTGGCAGACCCAGCTGAGGTAAGGAGCTATCTACAGGGTCGAAGGAGCATGGGAGTTCCACCTCAGGGTTTGGGACCCAGGTTACAGTCTGTAATAAAATGTCACTGGGTCTTGCTTTCCCCCTCTGAGGAGACAGCCCCTCAAGGACCTTATGGGCAGCAGCAATTAGTTCGGGGCAGCATTCAAGATTTTCCAGATCCTTAGCCAACACAGCATTACCTCCCAAACACCAACGACCTTCCTCTGAAGGCTATTATTCTGGGAGAACAACCTTCTGCAGCAGTGAGCCTCACCCTACGAAGCTGCCATGATTGGTCCTCCTGGATGTGCGAGGCTCATTATTCAGAAGGAGAGTCTATGAGTAATAGGCAAAAGATTTATCTGAAATGGATTTATAAGAAGCCATAGAAAGGAAGGACATCTGTCTGCCTAGCAGTGACTAAAAGGGGAGAGAAAAGATCTGAGGCTCCTATTGATGGTATAACATAAATTAACAAAACGATTTCAAATCCTGTTTTGAAATCTGCCTCATTCCCCACTCATACAGACCCTAATCGAGTATCTGGCACAGACAATAACCAGACATGGATGCTTTCCTCCACACATTTGAGACTTCCTTTCCCTTTCAATACTATCCTTGATGTTCAAGTTTGGGGTGGCAGGAGGCACACAGGGCCACAAATTTAAGCTTGAAGCCAGAAAGGACTTACCTGTGGGGAGGGCCACTAGACTCTAGAGCACCAACTTAGGAAGCCCTCTGAGGAGGGCTTTAGGGACAGGCCAGCCATCCAATTGTCTGCTGTGCCTGGGAAGAAATCTGTTTCAAGGGGCTGGGATCATCGAGACAGTAACTCCCAATACTTATCTTCATCAACCCTTCCCCAAAGTGGCTTCTCCAACGAGGTATACCAAGCTACTTGGGAAAACCCCTCAGCAGAGCATGTTCCGTGCTGTGAAGTTTCTGGTCTAGCAACTCTAGTCAGACTTTGCTCTTTGCTCTGCATGGGAATGCCTTGGTGTCACGATCTACCGTCAACATCAGGGAGGCCCAAGACACTGTCTCGTCCCTGGCTTGGGAGGTCAGATCACACACAACTCAGGCTGTTCTCAACTTTGCCTCCTCTCCCACCTTCTTAGAGCCTATACTACCACATCTTAAGTACCTCTCCATCCACTAGGATGGTGTCCCCAGGTTGTGCACCACCTCAAAGAAACACAGCTAAAGGTACAAAGAATACAGAGTTCAGGTTAATATAGTTTTAGTCTGTGAAGTCCAGGAAGGGCCAGAAAACGCTAGGATGTTCATCTGTAGAGGAAGGTTTATATTCACCCCTACATACTTTGAGACTGGGAAAGGAGCCTGAGTTGGCCTGAACTGTGATCCCCGATACGAGCTGAAAAAGCTACAAGAAGAGGAAAGCCATGTGTCTTGAGGTCTTTTCCTAAGGGCTCTGAGGGAAACTTCTGGAGCTCAGGAAGAGGCACACCAAATAGAGTGAGGATCTGAGTCTAGATGACCCTTCCTTTCAGCTTTGTCAATTCCAGCAGTTCCCCACTCGGCATTACGGAAGAATGTCCTCAAGCCCCATTTGAACTTGTGAGGAAAGGTACTGGGGGCTGGTGATTAAATGTGTGATGGTCCTGGCTATATGGATTTTTCTTTGAGGACGTCAGGTACCATTTCCCAGGTCCTGTATTTGGTCTAGATATAGATCCAATCTAATGGGCTCCCAAACACCCACATGGAATTGATTGTAAGTGACCCACCTCTAAAAAAGCATGGGACCCTAGTTTATTCTCTTTTTGACACAAAGCTGAGCTCTCATCTCTGCAAAGATCATGTTTGAAGGAAAGTTGCTGGCCTCATTTCTACTACTTTCAAACTCTCAGTCCTGAGTTGTGAACATCCTTTGTATTCAAAAGGATAAATCATAGCTTTGAAATTCTATCAAATCCATACCCAAGACTCTTCCCCTTAAAAAAGCACCACCTCCTTTAAGATAGTCTCAATCCTGGAAACTATTCTAAAGACAAATGTATCCTTTGAAATGCTTCTCAGTACCAGGACTCCTCTGCCACAACTCAGACCTCCTCCAACTTTAAAGAAAATATGAACTTTACTCCTGGAACTTGATCCCTCTTTCAGTGATCCCTTCCATCAAAGGGCTCGTCCTTTCCTCCAGTAATCCCTCCCAGAGCCCAGTTATCCTTCCACCCTCGAATATATTCCTCCAGCCAGGATGAATTATCCCGATCAACACTGCTAGTTAAATGCTATTCTGTCAGCTTCTCAGTCTCCTCTCCTGTCTGTCCCTGAATATCCAAGAGTGGAAAAATAAACACTCTCTGCAATCCAAAAAAACAAACAAATGTTGGGTTTCTATTGGATAGAGTATTAAAGATAAAGAAATAAGGAAAGCAACTTCAAGGAAGGAAGAAAAAAATAGTGAAAGCACTAGAGTAGACATTAAAGCTCCTTTCCATCATCTGAGTCCTGTGCTGAGAATCTCTGCCCAGCAGACCCTCTTAGGCACAAGCACAACCTACAATGCCAGAGCCATAGTCCCAACCTTCCACTCCAACCCCAAATCTCATTCTCTTTTACTACCTTCCTACCTGGAATATAAAGCATCCCCGCCTGGGGACCCTCTTTCCTCATCTACCACAGAGAACCTCCTCATTGGACATCTGTCCTTAAAATTTGGGCCCAGAAGAGTAAGTTGCCTATTCTCAGACACACCTAAAATAGTACTTATTTCCCTACCCCAAAGGGTTTCTTAACTTAAAATAACCATTTAAAATTTATCCATGTCTTAACTTAAAATAACCATTTAATATTTATCCATGCCATGTCCACGAGTGCTAAAGAACAGTCATTATTCTAATAGTATTCATTCATCAGATAATAACTGTGTATCCACTCTATGCAGGGCACTGAACTGGGTGTTAGGAATACAGTGGGGTCCCTGCCCTTAGGGAGCAAACATTCTGGCAGGAAAGACATCAAATCAAGAAATAATAATAAAATCTGATCAGGGCTATAACAGGGGACTAGGCTGAGGGTAGGAGCTGGGCAGGGGACAGGGCTCCAAGCTGTGACATCACACGGCAGGAATAACCTAACCTCCTCTAAAGAGTGTCTTGGGAGACTCTCCAAAGGGACACCTAAGCTGAATCAAAGGACAAGTAGCAGTTAGCCTAGAAATGAAGATGGGGAGGAATGTTCAAATCAGGGAGAACAATGTGTGGGAAGGATAGAAGGTTAGACAGAACATGGTAGGTGGTTTGAGAAACTTGAATGAATGATACAGTATTTGATAGAATTGTAATACTTATTGTCAGTGGTCCCATTTGAAAAGTCATTGCCAGCCAATAAAGGTACTATAGAGAAGAAGGCTGAAAGCAAAGATGACTCATTTCTTTATACAGCTTCTGTCCAGTAAGCAGTATTAGCTGTGAAATATTCCAGAACTTACCGCCCAGTGCGCTGAAGCTCTGGCCCGCTGTGGCCCCCATGTGGCTCCTGTTCTATGTGGCAAATGTTTCCATTTGGAACTCCAGGCATTTTCCTTTTCTCCTTTTAACAGAGGACCACACAATTAGCAAAGTCAACCACCTATTCTGTCTTTCCTGCTATGGCGGGGGTAGGTGTGGTGGGAGGGTGGGAGATGGCGGGGGTCAGGGTAGCATGAGAGAATCCAAAAGCAGCCCCCAAAATACCCAAGTGTTTCTTATAGATTTCAGATGCATTTACTGATTTGGGACAGTTTACTGACTTTCCTGAAAAACACAAAAGACAACAAATAATTTCTCTTCCTCTCCACTGGTACCTGACTCCTCTGTCTTGTCCAGAAATAGAAACGTGAAGGCTTTGGCATCAGATATGACCTAAGTTCAAGTTGCAAATCTGTCTGTGTAATCATTACCTTAAAACCTTGAAGATAGTATTTTTATTCCTCATTTGTTAAATAAAGAATAACAACACCTGCTTGGAGATGTTACTGAGAGATTTAATTAGCATATGTACAGCACCTGGCCCAGGGACCAGTGTATACTAGAAGTTTTCTTCCATCTTTAACCTCTCAAAAAAAAAGTATGGGGAACTCTATTTGCACTCTATGCACCAAGCTCTTTTCATTTAGTGGCTTCATTCTTCATAGACTCCCAAGAAATGCCCCCTCCTCTCCTCTCTGCCATTTCACATCAATCCTTCAAAAGTTAGCTTAAAATTCATCCCAGGGTAATCCTGGCCAATCAATGTTACTGCATATTCATATTTTATTACTCTTCTGACATTCTAGGCACCCTGCAACAGAACCACATCTCAGTTTACTTAGCATACACCAACATGGTCTTTGCTGTGTCCATGGTGGGCCCTCAGTAAGTGACACTAAGCCACCACTGGCTCATGTGCATACATTACCTGGGAAGGGACATTTTTGGGGGGCTCAATTCGAATGGAGGGGTCCCACTCCCCTGGAGGAAGCACCGTCACCTGGTCTAGGAACTCATCAATCCCTGCCAGGAGGTCATCTCGCTCTTTTGCCTTATAAGCCACATCATGAAAAATCTAAGAAAAGAAAAAATCCTCAGGAAGCATGGAAGTCACCTGACTTAAACAATAACCAATGGATATGGTAAAAGACTGATAAAACCTCTTGGTTTTTATCTTTGTCATAGGGCTCTGAAATGTAGATAAGTTTAGTACTTTAAGAAGTACAGGGATAAAAGAGTTTTAAAAATGAATCTAAAGATGAGGCAAAAAAAACCTAAATATATGTCTATTAGTATAGAAAGAGATAAGACATGACTCTAAAGTTTTGTAATTCTGTTATCTCCTCAAAGAATGGAACAAAAGCCAAAATGCATGAGAAATTTTCCTGATCATGATGGATGATCTGGATGGAATTTCTAATAAAGGTCCTCCATGAAATATGCCTTCCAACCAAAGACAGCTGATAAAACACATCCCCATCTCCCTTTGCCTCTAAGACATATGCCTTTACAAGGCCCTACTTTGCAACTTACCTGAGTAGCACAGTCCTCACCAGGGATGCAGCAGGGGCAGCCGAAATGTCTAGTAACCCTAGTACATTCACATGACAATGCCCAAGAGCATCTCCCTGATGAACTGGTCTCATTTACGTGAAATGGGAGTGAGGTTTCTTTATGTAAATAGCTTGGATACACTTCATTAACTATCTTCTCTAGAAAGTTAAGTCAGCCTTAATATCTTTCCTACTTGGTATCGCACTTGGCAATAGTTTTCCCAGAAAAAAAGATTTCTCTGCATCCTTGATTATTCCAAAAGGGAGAGATGACAGAGGAAGGAAAATCCAAGAGGGCTTGGTCCTCAAAAACATAACCTGCATTGCTTTCCAGCAATAATTATTTTACCCCCAACAACTAGCACAATGCCTGGCACAGAGTAAACACTCAATAAACATCTACGTGATGAACACATGAAAAGCAGAAGTGGTGTGCATACCTCATCTGTCATGATGGTGGCCATGGATCTGCCAATCTCATGATACTGCTGACCTTTCCCCACTGGACCCAATAGGATAAACAAAAACCTGGCAACACACAAAAAAGACGAAATTATGTATGTAAATATAAGGAAGTTGCATCTTTCTTCTCTAAACAACAGAACATTTCTCTTTTCTATCAAACAGAATTTATCACAGTAACGCCAAAAAAAAGGAGACAAACTAATGATGGAGCAATCTGAGTAGCCTTGACCTAATAGCTCTACTATAGTCATTGGAAGCTATCTGTACGACTCCATTCAATAATGTGGTTATAATTCTCAGGGTTTCCATAGACACAATTCCTTGCTCTAGAAAGGATGCTTTTTCAAAACATGGCATTGTAGTGCAAATTCAAGGTTATCTGAATCTCATTCATTGCTCTAATAAGAAAATGATGGGGAGAGGAGAAGAATAAGGCAATTGAAATGATCAAGCCCTGCAGAGGAGTCTAAATTGTGTCCCGGACATCTGAATACTCCATAATTAATGGGGCTCTGAATCACCTGAATCACCACCTTCAGAGCGCATGAATAGGCTTTGGAACAAATGTGGACATATTTGCAAACCATACAAATCCTGCCAGAACTATGGAAAGAGACATCGATAACCTTTGCTCAGAGATGTCTCCCTGGGATAAAGCTCTGCAGAACGGGGAGATTAAGACAGGCTCCCTATACCAAGTGGTCCTTGCTACGTCTTCAGAATGCTCTTTGGGTCTCAATTTCCCAGGTCATAGAAACTGCACAGTCACAGTCTTAAAAGTCTTACAATTCTTCTGCACAGAAGTTAGTCAAATATACTCCAGTTTTCTGAGATCACTGCTGAATTTTAAACAGCAATGTCCAAATTAATCCTACATTTTGGCATTAGCTGGTTTATTCCACTAGAGCTCATATAAACCTGTACATTAGATGGAAGGCACTGTGCTTTGCGGTCCTCATCTTTACCTTGTTGGGATGGGCACTTCTGTCAGGCCTGAGAGAAGGACAGCCGGAGACAGCCTCACAAAGGCGACGATGGGGCGGTCCAGAGAGTCCACCTCTCCAACCAGGACATTCGAGGCCTCTGCCCCAGTGGGAATTTTCTTCATAAAATGAAGGTCCACCTGAAAATTTAAAAGCACCCTGACAGTGTGGGAGCCATCACCTACACATCCATCACCCTCCTCACAACTTACATTCATGCATCATTTTATGATTTAACATATTTTTCTCACACTGCTTCACTTAATCCTTACAATACCTCTGTATGGTAGATAAGACTGGCCAATCAGCCTCATTCTTTACTTAAAAAAGTGAAGCCACCGAGACCCAGAGAGATGAAGTTGACTTGCCCATAACAACAGAGCTTCTAAGAGAGAAAATTTAAATCTAGGGTTCTGATTTGAATTCCATTATGCCATGCATCCTCAAAGAAAATATTTTTGAAACTCCAAGTCAAACTGTTTCCATTTTAAAATACCCGGATGCTTTGTCTGAGGTTTCAGGGAGCCTCATGAGCTGAGAAGTGACATAATACTATCTGTGTGTTTGGAAAGACAGTTTCAGGAAGAGACCAGAGCAAGCAAAGGCTGGCAGCTGGGAGATCAAGGATTGAGCCAAGAGCTTCAGGAGAACCCGAATCCTGTGGGAGTGGCCTTAAACACCAAAGTCACAGTCCCCAAGAAGAGTTTAACCACAAAGTAGTTGTGAGATAGTAGCAAAAATATTGTTTTCACAAAACCCTTGGAGAAAACCTTGGAGCTAAGAAGGTGCTCCTAGAGAGCAGGTACCAGAAAATAATTCTGAAACAGCAGGGGGTGTGCGTCAGGGTGGTTTATCGGTGCCTAGTGGGTTTCAGCTGGTTGAATCTGGGGGAAAAACTGATGAGTCAGCCCTCTCTGGGATGGAGAAGGAAGAAGACATGAGCAGATGGGCCTCCTTTTCTGCAGAAGGGGCTCTGGTCCTGGAGAAAGGATATTGAAATGCCAAAGCTTACCCAGCCTCCAGCAACAGGACTCTGGGCTCCACAAGAAATATGCTTAGGCCTGTGAGCCAACTTCCACATCTCTGCTCACCTTGCTTAAATCCACTGGACTGTGTTCACAATTCACTCCATTCTTTACTTCAAGACTTGTGGTTGGAATGGACTGAGGAGACACAGTTTGACCTATTTGGAGGAAATCAAACAGAATTCTCTGAATTCTTGCCTTTTCCCTCTTTGACACACCCCATCCATTGTTGGCTGGTCATGGTTCTCTTCCGCAAAGCCCACAGAGAGAAGAGGTTCAGGTGACTAGGAAGCGAGGACCCACACATACCTGTCTCCTTACCTACCAGCTAGCAGTAAAGGGGGCACAGAGATCTTACTACCCCTGAGCCCTCTTCCTGAACCATTTGTGATGTTCTTTTCTTCCTTTATTAAAGGCAGTAATCCTCAACCAGGAGTGCACACCATAAATTCCTATGGAGAACTTTTCAAATACATGGATCCCCAGGCATATCCGCTATACATTGTGTTTTGGTAAATGTGGGGACACGGAGACCAGTATGGATTAGGCCCCAGCCTGGCCACAGAAACGGAAAGCAGTCAGCAGCTGAAATTCATCAGATGTTTACAACCCACCACACACCTGGCTCAGGGCTTTACATGGATTAACTTACTGAAGCCTCACAACAGACTGATGGAGTAGATCTTATCATTATCCTTACTCTACAAAGTGGGCTTACAGAGGTTTAGGAGGTTGTCCAAGATCTTTGCAAGAGGTGAAGCCAGAATCTCAAGCCTGGAAATCTAACTCAAGAGTCTACACTACTGCATTTTGCCTCCCTAATCTAAGACATTTGTTTACTTCTAAAAAGCTCCAGTTGACCTTCTCTGGAGCCAAATTATCCCCAGTGTGTATATCTCCCTGTCTCGCTGATCCTGCTGACTATACCAACTATCTTGCTGTATCTCACTGTGTACACTCTTTGTTGAGCCCAGGGTAGGCAAGGTGCGAGCAGGGAAGCTGGAAGAAAACTCAAGGAGTTGTAGGAACTGCAAACACATTTATTCTCTCCTGAATGGCACAGCAGCCATAGCAATGGACATGCTACATTCCCTCCTCTCGTGGTTGACCCAGCAGACACAGCCTTAACACAGCCTCACCACCACAATGCAGCCATAACGTAGCACCCTGCAGCACAGTCAACTCTCTCTCTGGCATGCCAAGTGAAGCTTATATATACTTACAGAACAAAAGTAGGCTGCAGGCAAGCGAGTATCTTGGAATATGCATCTGCAGTGCTATAAGTGATCTCAGCTGATACATAATCATTATTATAAAACATGGGGCAAAGTGAAGAGGGCAAGGGTTGAGAGAGCCTGACCAGGCCATCTTGGCTAATTTGATCTTTCCCTACACTCCCCAAGTCACATCAGCTCTGAGGCCATTCTGGGGCACAAACCTTACCCGTGAGGTCCACTGAAATGTATCTGAGGCATGCATCCTTAGTGCCACAAGAGATGATGGTCGCCAGTCCCAGCCACCCATCTTGCCAATCCTCAAAAAGGACTATGTGAGCATGAAAGCATATTAGAGAAATGCTGTTCCTACCCTCTAGTAACTCAGCATCTCCAACTAGTGCCTAAATGTCTTATTAATCTAAAGAGAAAGCAGTTACTCCTAATAATCTTACCATGTTTATCCATTGAATGTGGATCAGACTGTTTCCTGCCAACCTCAGCAAAGGAGCGAACAATGGGGATGAGGTTATTTCTCTTCTTTTCATTCTGATGATGATGCTTTTTGAGAAGGGCTTCCCGGACTTTAACCCTCATGCTGTCATTCAGGTCACTGAACAGCTCCTGCTGGTCCAGGATCAGGTCTGGAAGGCAGGTGCTAACATGAACACTCAAACTGATGGTCAATGATTCCAAAGAAGGAACGGTCAGGTGAGGTGAGGGATACGGAGTTGGGGGAAGCAGTTCTACCAGGGTCACTGAGGTTACAGTCTCTGTATCAGCGCCTGAAAGAGCTAACTGCTGATAGCAGCTGTGACACATTACACGGTATTCATGTAACAAATCATTATTTTTATAAATGGAAACTACTGAGCACTTAACATGTGCCAGGAACTACACTCTGAACTTTTTACATAATGATCTAATCTGATCCTTATAAAACCTCTGAAAAGTAGGTGGCATTATAACAATTTTTACAGATCAGGAAACTGAGGCCCCAAAATTACAAAATCCCCATGATCTCACATCTAGTGAGTTGCAGAGATGGGATTCAAATCCCAGACTGTCTGACTCAAATGTCCACATTATTGCCATTCTGTTCTATCATTTGCCAAAGTTCCTCTAGGTTCTCTTCCTCTGAGATTTTAACATTGCTGTGATTGTCAAGAGAAACTATAACTGTAGAAGGCCACATGGCTGTTTGAAGGTAGAATCCATAAAAATAATTTGTAATTGATTAAGCCCTTCAGACAATTAATACCAAGCATCAATCTTGACCTGCCAAGTCCAGCAGAACTGAGGGGGAAAAAAATCCTAACACCTGCTACTGAAAGGCAGCTGGCACAGAAGTTAACAGCATGTGTTCTAGAGCTAAACGTCCACATCTCTCCCACCCACTTCTACCACTTTCTGTGTGATAACCTCCCTGTACCTCAGTTTCCTCATCTGTAACATGAAGCTAATATGATCCTTAGAAGATTGTTTTGAAAAATTAATGAGATATATAAAGTGCTGATTCACTACAAGTGAGACCATTTACCTACCCTTATCACTAACATGAATACCTCAGGTCCCTAATGTGAAGGACCAGAGCTGTTTTACTTAAACCCTACACATCCACCCCCTGCCACCGCCTCCCAAACTCCAACCTATTCTCAACTCCAGCTCCATCCATGACTATCCAAGTGTTAGAAGCAATAAATAAAAGAAAATCTATTTCAAATACTCAAGCCAAAGATCCAAATTTCTCTCTCTTTAACTTTTAGATTGATTGGTTCCTTGTCCCACAATATAAACATGCTTCAGGATACTTCATCTTGGGAAAGAAAAAACTGAAGAAGAACGTCCATCCCAGGTGTCCCTTTATCTGTTGCCTTCCCTTTCTCACACATGCACTCGCTCTCTATTTCTTCTCAAAAGAAAAATTTCTCACCTGCTGCAATGTGGCTGCCTTAATGAAACTGCTTTTGATAAAATCATCAACAACCTTCCAGTTGCTAAATCTGGTGGATGCTTCTAGTTCTTACTTCATCGGACCTCTCTGCAGCATCTGACACTGATGCACCGAACTCCTCTCTTCTTTTGTTGTGGGTTGAATGGCTCCCCTTCAAAAGATGCTGTGTACTATATACTAACTCCCCAGAACACATGAGCATGATCTCATTTGTAAAGAGAGTCTTCACATATGTAACTAAGGTGCTAACACAAGATCCCATCGGTGCTGACCTCTCCCCAGGTCCCCATGTGATCCCAGACAGGCAGAATTACTTGGATACTTGTAATGAAGAAAAGTTGGAAGAAACTTAAAAATCTGTCCAACCAAACAGAGACAAGCCGAGGAAAAGCCTTACACGCACCCAGGTGTTTCTCAAACCCCATTCCCCAAACACAATAACTTACACTCACCTGTACTAGGAAACTCCATCAGACATCTCCCCTTCACATCATGCTGAAGAAGTGGGGGGTCCTTTGGCTCAATTTCATACATGTTTTTCCTAGTTGCCATATTAAAAAATCTTTCTTTCACTTGAACCCACTTTTCTCTGCAGAGCTCCCAGTCACACTTATTACCAAACTAGAGCTTGGCTGTTGCACTTATTTTAGCTGCCCTATGGCTATTTTCCTCACTAGGACTTCCCTGATGACTCAGATGGTAAAGAATCTGCCTGTGATGCAGGAGACATGGGTCCAATCCCTGGGTTGGGAAGATCCCCTGGAGAAGGAAATGGCAACCCACTCCAGTATTCTTGCCTGGAGAATTCCATGCACAGAGGAGCCTGGTGGGCTACAGTCCATGAGGTTGCAAAGAGCTGGACACAACTAAGCTTCTAACACACACACACACACACACACACATATTTTTCCCACTAGGAGGTGAGCTCCTTGAGAGCAGAAACTGTACTGTATCCTGTGCCTAGTACATAGTCAAGCACAGACAGAAAATAAATGTTTGCTAAACAAACAGGCAAATGGAAAACCACACGCCTTGTCATTTGCATCCCAGAACAAGCCTGTGCAATAGGCAGGGAAGTTTCTTAGTTTGAAACCCATCCTAGAGCTGAAGGTGCTGAGGTCAGGAAGGTAAGTGACTTGCCCAAGCACAAACAGCCACTTTCTTCTTTCTTTCCTCCACACCACACCACAAACGATCCTCTGCTTTCGCTCCCCTAACCTTACCTGAGATTTCTTCTATGCTATTTGCACGCATATCCAGAAGGACCGTTCCATTAATAAGACAGCTTCTTAACTCAAAGAGACTGTGCAGTGAAAGAGTTGCCACATAAGGCTTGCTCCATCGTTCTCCCCCATCCTCAACATCTTCTTCAAACTTCAGCCACCTGAAAGCATGACAAAGAGATGCCAAAGACAGAAAATGAAGAATTTTCAGGAGAGGGTTTCTAATGTAGGTCACAAAGAAAGGTACCTGAATAATCATACTGAACCCTGTAATCTAGTCTATATGTTCAGCATGCATTGGCACATGAAATAAGTAGGTTACAAACCACTGCAAAATTGAGTATAGCTTGATTCCATTTTTATTAAAGGAAAATCTTAAAATACAACACACACATATATAAGACACCAAATGTTACATTACTCATTATCTCTGGGGTATTAATTTTTATTTTTGCTTATCCTGATTTTCTCATTTTGTATAGTGAGCATGCATTACTTGTACAACTAAAAAAACAGACTAATCTATATCATTTGGATATACTGACAAATCACATTAATAAAATGATCATATTTTTCTTTTTTAAAAGGTCTTTGTGACCTTCAGAAGTTTGAAAAGACAGGATGTTAAGGCTAATTGCCTTCTTGCTTGGTATCAAGTTAATTGGTTTGTTTAATCCTCTGCTTCCCTGGTGGCTCAGAGGTTAAAGCGTCTGCCCGCAATGCGGGAGACCTGGGTTTGATCCCTGGGTCGGGAGGATCCCCTGGAGAAGGAAATGGCAACCCACTCCAGTATTCTTGCCTGGAGAATCCCATGGACTGAGGAGCCTGGTGGGCTACAGTCCCCAGGGTCGCGAAGAGTCGGACACAACTGAGCGACTTCACTTCACTTCACTTCACTCATTGAACACATCTACGGATATAGCAGGTATTCAGGAAGAGCTATTTCAATGAGACCTTGAGCCATGCTTTGCTGATTATCCACCTCATCCTCTTCCCCGAGGCTCAGGCATGCTGGCTTTGTATCACCCAGAAGGCTCACTTGTCAGTTACTAGAGGAACCCTAGACATGGGCTTGGTTCATCTGAGAGTTATTCTTGGGTTTGAGCCTTAGACAAGCGTACTCACTCTCCAATCGAGGGAAGCCTACCGTCAGGCTGGCTATTTTCCCAGAGGTCTCTATGAAGTTGGATTGTCCCATAAGATGTCTCAAAAATTCCGGAATCTCCAGTGAATTAAACCTCAAATGATTGGGATTTCCCTGGTGGTCCAGAGGCTAAGACTTCACGCTCCTAATGCAGGTGGCCTGGGTTTGATCCCTGGTTGGGGAACTAGTTCCTATGTGCTGCAAATAAGAGCTCCCATGGTGTGACTAAGACCTGGCACAGCCAAATAAATTAAAGAATTTAAAAAAAAAATTATGCTATGGCTCACCCACAGGAAAAGGCTATGTCTGCTGGGCTAGGTTTAGGCCAAGGTGGCCCCCTCAGACATCTTCTAAGTCAGACATACAATATTAAGAGCCCAGGAACAAGTGAGATAGGACCCCCCGTTCCACATTACTGTCACCAATCCCCAGCTCAAGGTCAACTGGAACAGGTGTTACCACAGACATGACAAAGAGGCCAACATCAAGATTTCCTATGCAAGACCCTAGAACATCAGTGCCCATGTCAGTCATCACGTCTACCATGAAGAAATAAAAGGCAGGCAGATCTGTCACTCACGGAAAGGTACACATTTGCCTGCCCCAGCAAACCTTAACCCAGGCTATTCAGGACCTCACCTGGCTGTCTCCTTCCATTCAGCATCTTCTCCCTCTTTCAGACAGATCTCATCCAGCTCCGTGAAGAGGTCATGAGGCACATGTTCTTCATCCTCCTCAGTGCCAAGAATGAACTGAACACGCTGAGATGGTGTGTCTGGAAAGGCAGCCACAGAGAAAGGTCTGCTCCCAACCTCCACTTGGGACAGAAATAGCATCCTGCCACACTCAGTGCACCTGGGGGGCTTCCAGCTTGTGAAACATATAAAGACAATCCTGAATTCAGATCAAAAAGATTCCTTTATTCCCAGAATTTAAAAAAAAACAAAACTATTCTTTGGAGTTTCCCTGACAGCTCCGTTGGTAAGGAATCCACCTGGAATGCAGGAGACCCTGGTTCAATTTCTGGGTTGGGAAGATCCACTGGAGAAAGGATAGGCTACCCACTCCAGTATTCTTGGGCTTCCCTGGTGGCTCAGCTGGTAAAGAATCTGCCTGCAATGCGGGAGACCTGGGTTCGATCTCTGGGTTGGGAAGATCCCCTGCAGAAGGGAAAGGCTACCCACTCCAGTATTCCGGCCTGGAGAATTCCACGGACTCTATAGTCCATGGGGTTGCAAAGAGTCGGACACAACTGAGCAACTTTCACTTTCACTTTCATGCTTCGGAAGCAGTTTCATGAAAAGAAAAAAATTAAGTAAGACCACTTGAAGAAAACCCATAAGAAACTAGAAATCTGATGAATTTGATCAAAAGGAATAGCTAATTCTCCAGCAAATGATTTCACCTTCTATGGCATTGATTTGGGGGGCCTGAATGGTGAAGTTTTCAGGCAGATACTTTTGATTCTCAGAGACATTTCTTCTTCTTTGAAGCAAGCAGGAAAGGCTACCTGCTGGATGTCCATTCCACATCCCCTCAGTCTCATGGGGCCTCCCAGCTGAGGACACCCACCCGCCCGCCCTCCCAAGGTGTTACCGTGGGCCAGGGCCTCTGGGCCTTCCTCCCCCTGGCTGGCTCCCTTGCCCCGTGCTCTTCTCCGGTGCTTCTGACCATGCGTTCGGTGGTGCCGATGGCTCTGCCGGCCCAGTGGCATCCGGACCCCCACATACAGAGTCCTGTGGCCTGAAAAGAAGCGGAAGGTCTGAAGAGAGAACTCCTTTAAGAAAAGGAGGCTAGTGTATTTAAGAGGGGAGAAGAAAAAGAAAAAGTTACAACTCTGTAATGACAAAACTTCCAAAGACCTCCAGGACTGAATCTGTAGAGATGGGCAAGTTGAAGGTCTCCATTCTGTTCATGGCTCCAAACCTCACAGGAGGGTTGTGAAGATCAAAGGAAATTATGTGTGCGAACATGATTTGCAAACTATAGGGACAAAAACAAAAGCTAGTAGTTGCCACTACAAGACAATTTGAGCACTTGATAAAACGTGATATGGTCACACCAGGACACCTATAGCAAGTCTTGGCACGGAAGTCATTTGGGAAAATGATTAAGTGCTCAAGTCAACCTGCCTGGGTCCAAAACTTGATTTCACCATTCACTTGCCATGTGACCTGAACAAGTTATCTAATCTCTCTGTGACTGTCTTTAACAAGGAATATTGAAGCTTATTCTTTAAACTCAGAAGATTTTTGTGAGCAGTAAATAAGATAATGTATGTAAAATGCTTAACACAATGCCTGGAATCAATTTTAGCAGCCAGTACATTCTAGGATCAGTTTCCATTTTATTTTTTCTGTGCTGGAGAATACACCATCTAGAATAGCAGTGAGAGGCTAGTTATAAATCATAAGGGGTATAAGGCTGGGAGCATAAAGGAGAGATATTACATATTTTACAAAAAGAGAAGAATACAAGAAAATAAGTGATCCCATAGCATTCCTCTCTAGTTCCTCCTTTCTACTCTCCCATCCCACCCATAAACCTTATTTTGTTCTGTTCCTGACTTCCAGGCCTCTCTCATCTCCACCTGATTCCCCTGGCCTTCCTGCCCAGCCTGGGGCCCAGAACCAGCAACTGTAAGGATGCTATGCCTGACACACGGGGCTGTGACCTTGCCCCATTTCTGCCCAGTTACTGCTGGTTGACTCTTGATCTCAGGCTGCCTCTGCACATCTTCTCCCACAGGAGCTTTTGTCACTGTCTTCACATCCACAAGCTTACCCACACTTCCTCCCTCTGAGCAGGTGACCTCACTTCATGCGGTACTGAAAAGACAGGTTCTGTCCTGTGAACTCCCACATTCTCAGCCTGGCTCACTTTCCTCCCCCAGCCCCCCCTCTTTGCAGGTTAATGAGTATCACCTCCCATCCTGCTGGGTTGTTATCCTCAGTCCCTCCTTTCCATCCATCCCTTCCCTGGGCTTCTCAAGTCTCTCTTAACCTAATAAAGAAATGTTACTGCCACCATATGATCCAACAATTCTACTCCTGGGTATATATATTAAAAAAAAACCACAAAACACTCATTTGAAAAGAAACATGTGTCCCAATGTTCATAGCAGCATTATTTACAATTACCAAGGTATGGAAGCAACCTAAGTGTCCATCATATGAGGAATGGATAAAGATGACGTGGTGTATGTACATACAATGGAATACTACTCAGCCATAAACAAGAATGGCATTTTGCCATTTGCAGCAATATGGATGAACTTGGAGAGCATTATGCGAAGTGAAACGAGCTAGAGAAAGACAAATACTATACAATACTTCTATGTGGAATCTAAAAAATACAACAAACTAGTGAATAAAACAAAAAAGAAGCAGGCTCACAGATATAAAGAACAAACAAGTAGTTACCAGTGGGGGTGGTGGGAGGGAAGCAATATAGGAGTAGGGGGGAAAGGGGTTATTATGGGATTATATGGAATCATGTGTGTGAAAGTTTTGAAAACTGTAAAGCACTATAGAATTTAAAGATTCTTTCATTCAATAAAAATAAAGTTTTAAAATAAAAATAAATTAAAAAAAGAAATGTTCCCATTAAAGTGCTACTCTTCCAAGTTCCTCCATCAGGTCATGTTCAAGAACAGTCTATTGATCTAGCTCCCTTTCCTCACCATCTCCTTGCTCCATAGCCTCTGCATGTGGCTGCTCTCCACTGATTGCCTTCATTAGGGACACTAAAGTCCACTAAACCACTACGTCTATCATATTATGTCTCTCTCAACTCAATTCAAAAGACTTCCTGGAGAGCCCACCAGGCTCCAGACATCATCCCAATCTCTAATGACTTCCTCCCCATGGTGGTCTGGGCTCCCCAACACTTGTACCACTGCCTTCCCTGGCTCACTTGCACTCCTCTGACTGCCTCTCCAGCCCTTCCACAATCCACTGAAGGAAGGTTCTCCAGGTTTCTGTCCCTTTCTTCTCTCTTTTTAGTGATATTTACTCTCTGACTTCAAAGTTTCCTTCCACAAATGACCCACAAATGTTTATCTCTGGTAAGTCAACATGTTCCAAAGCAAACTCACTGTCCTCCATCTCAAATCAGGCTCATACTCATTTCTTATATTTTTCTGTCCATGGCATCACCATTCTCTCAACTTTCCAGGCTGGAAACCTCAGTGTTACCTTGTATTTCCACCTTGACCCTCAGCACTCCATCCCACAGATTATGATCATCCACAGATTAGATCAAGTCTTTTCTCCTCCCATTTTGACAACAGCAGGGGCCTCCTTCCTGTCTCCCCTACCAATTCAATCCTACAAACAAGCCCTCCTGAAGCACTGCTCTGATCCTGGCTCACTCCCACAATCAGGACCCTTATGCTCCAGCACGCAGGGGCCCCAGCCTCCTTTCTAATCTTTTCTTCCTCTAGAACAAATTATACATTCAGTAGGGAAAGAAAGGGAAAGCTCTCTAAAAGAACTGAGTGATCAGCTCAAGAAAAATCAAAATGGAAATTCCATATATGCCCACAATGAATAAATGTTCTTGGGGAAAAAATCTAGAGATATATACCTTCTGCATCTACCCCAACAACAGAACAGCCTGGTTTTGACTCTTGTCTCCTTCTCATGGCCTCAGCTGATGCTCCTACCCTCACCTCACACTGGTTTCCATCTATACCAAACTGCTATTCCAAAAATGTGCCAATGCCTTCCAGACGCTGACTTGGCTCACTCCTTCAAGACTCATTGCAAATACATCTTCCTCCTTGGTATTTTTGCTGATCCCCTCGATCAGATGTGCCTGCCTCCTTCCTGTACATCCCCAAAGTCCTTGGCTAGCATTCCCTTATGTACTTATCTCGTGTCTTGCATTAAAGTTAGGTATCTATCAGTTTTTCTCCCACTATTCATCTGCAAGCTCCTCAAAGTCCCAGGGTAGGGCTTCTCTGGTGGCTCAGTGGTAAAAAAATCTGCCTACCAATGCAGGGGACATGGGTTCAATCCCTGGGTCAGGAAGATCTCGCATGCCTCAGAGCAACTAGATCATGTGCCACAACTATTGAGCCTATGCTCTATAGCCCAGGAACTGCAACTACTGAAGCCTGTGCCTATGCTCCACAACAAGAGAAGCCACTGCAACGAGAAGCTTGCACACAGCAGCTAGAGAGCAGCCCCCAGTCACCACTACCAGAGAAAAGCCCATGCAGGACAGCCAAAAATTAATCAATCAACCAATAAAAAAGTCCCACATTATGGGTGTCCCAGGCTTCCCCAGTGGTACTGTGGTAAAGAACATGCCTGCCAATGCAAGAGACATATGAAACATGGATTCAGTCCCTGGGTCAGGAAGATCCCCTGGAGGAGGGCATGGCAACCCAATCCCATGGACAAAGGAGGCTGGCGGGCTATAGTCCATAAGGTCACAAAGAGTTGGACACAACTAGCGACTTAGCATGCAGAAAGAACAGAGAGAAAGAAAGGACCTGAGAAAATATATGAAGAGATAATAGTTGAAAATGTCCCTGAATGGGAAAGAAAAAGTCAACCAAGACCAGGAAGCGCAGAGAAGAGTCCCAGGCAGGATAAATCCAAGGAGGAATATATCGAGACGCATGGTAATAAAACTGACAAAAATTAAAAACAAAGATAAAATATTAAAAGCAACAAGGGAAAAATGACAAATAACATACAAGGGAACTGTGGGATGTTTCAAAAGAACAGCATGTATACTATCTATGGTGAAACAGATCACCAGCCCAGGTGTGATGCATGAGACAAGTGCTCGGGCCTGGTACACTGGGAAGACCCAGAGGAATCGGGTGGAGAGGGAGGTGGGAGGGGGGATCGGGATGGGGAATAAGTGTAAATCTATGGCTGATTCATATCAATGTATGACAAAACCCACTGAAATGTTGTGAAGTAATTAGCCTCCAACTAATAAAAAAATTAAAAAAAAAAAAAAAAGAACATACAAGGGAACTCTCATAAGGCTATTAGCTGATTTCTCAACAGAAACTCTACAAGCCAGAAGGGAATGGCATGATGTATTAAAGTGATGAAAGAGAAGAACCTACAACCAAGAATACTCTACCCAGCAAGACTCTCACTCAGATTTGATGGAGAAATCAAAAGCTTTCCAGACAAGCAAAAGTTAAGAGAATTCAGCACCACCAAACCAGCTTTACAACATATGCTAAAGGAACTTCTCTAGGCAGGAAACACAAGAGAAAGAAAAGACCTACAGAAAATAAACCCAAAACAATTAAGAAATTGGTAATAGGATCACACATTAATAATTACCTTAAATGTAAATGAATTAAATGCACCAACCAAAAGACATAAACTGGCTGGGTGGATGAAAACGTGTCCATGCATGCACTTTCACTTACCACATCACGCTGCTTAACCCCTCAAATTGTATGTAATTATTTTATATTGTTAGGTTAATCATGTTTCCATTATGACTTGCAATTATAATTATCTTTTATCTGACTATTGTGAAAACTGATAAACATCTTTTACTATTGTGATTATGTAACTATTATTCACAATACTGTTTAATCATGATTGGTCAACAGAAAATAATAGAATTCTATATCACTAATGCTACCATTTAAAAGAAAAACCTGTAATCACTTTTTAAAATCCAGATGCATATCAGAATTATCTTGGAATTTTTTGAAGAATACAAATAACCAGGTATTGCTTTTTTTCTCCAAAGTTCCAGATGCGTTTCTAATGAGCAGCCATATTTAAAAACAACTGGACTCCAATGTTCATCACAGCACTGTTTACAGTAGCTAGGACATAGAAGCAATCTAGATGTCCATCGGCAGACGAATGGATAAGAAAGCTGTGGTACATATACACAATGGAATATTACTCAGCTATTAAAAAGAATGCATTTGAATCAGTTTTAATGAGGTGGATGAAACTGGAACCTATTATACAGAGTGAAGTAGGTCAGAAAGAAAAACACCAATACAGTATATTAACGCATATATATGGAATTTAAAAAGATGGTAACGATGACCCTATATGTGAGACAGCAAAAGAGACACAGATATAAAGAACAGACTTTTGGACTTTGTGGGAGAAGGCGAGGATAGGATGATTTGAGAGAATAGCATTGCAACATGTACATTACCATATGTGAAACAGATCACCAGTCCAAGTTCAATGCATGAAACAGGGCACTCAAAGCCGGGGTACTGGGACAACCCTAAGGGATGGGATGGGGAGGGAGGTGGGAGAGGGGTTCAGGATGGGGGACACATGTACACCCATGGCTGATTCATGTCAATGTATGGCAGAAACCACTATAATATTGTAAAGTAATTAGCCTCCAACTAAAATAAATTAATTAAATTTTAAAAAGAAGAAAAAAAACAACTGGACTATATGATTATCTTTCATTTTTGTCTATATTGTTTTACTTTTTCTATTTCATATTCATTCAGTGTCCCCACTTCATTTAGTTTGTTTTCCAATTTCTCCATCTCTTCTTTTTTTTTAATGTTCTCTCTCAAATCTTTATCAAATGTAATAGAAAATCTTTTGTATATATACATATATAGTATGTATAATACATATATTTTAGAAAACTTGGGAATTTTTTCCTAGCTAAAAAATTTATGACATTTTGATTCCACTCGTTTGACTTAGTATGAATAGAATGCTAGATTTCTAACTTATATTCACTCAAAACTTGATATAGTTCCAAGTATTTTGGCATCTAGTATTACTGCTAAAAGTCTAGAAAACTTTTTATCTTAGTGATCTTTTTAAAAAAATTTGAATGAAGCTTGAAACTGCTAATCCAATTCTGAGAATATAAAGAAATACTATGTGTTAAAAAACAGGAAATTAACATGTGACACAGTATTATTAACTAAAGTATAGATTTTGTTCAAATTTCAAAAAAAATTTATGCTAGTGTCCATTATTTGTTTTCATAACTTATTCAAGACTCCACATTGTATTTGATTGTATTGAACAGCTTCAGCAGCATGCAACAAATTCTGGTAAATTCTCTTTTCATTTTTATTCTATTACAAATATTTACTATTTCCTTGTTATGGCTCCTTAGATACACTCATCATTTAAAAGTAGACATATAATTTCCAAATACATGGTATTTTAAAAGTATCTTTGATGTTAATTTCTCATTTTGATATTAATTTCTCTTTTAAATGTTTTCTTCTCTGCAATCACCCTCTATGTTTTTCCAGTCTTCTAACTGTATTGAACCTTTCAATGACTAAGTCAAAGATCTCTGGTAAATGTAACACTGCACCTGAAAATATGTGGGTTATTTTCAAATATCTTTTTTTTCTTTTCCAACATAAACATTTTATTGAAAAAAATATTAAGTAATTTACAAATTCCTCTGTTCCTCTCTGAAATGAGAGGAACAGTACATCTCCACTTGCCAAGACCGGTGACCCCAGCATAGCAACTGAAACCATCTGTAAACAAGGCTTGTGGTTGCTTTCCCTTCTCCAACTGACAATAGAGAACTTGCCATAAGGGCACAGGTATTAGTAAAAGCATAAGCAAGCCGGAGAGTGAACAATGGCTCCTACTTACCCCTCTTCCTTGAGATACCACTGGCACGAGTTCCAGGGAAGAAAGTTCCCTGTGGCCTGACTTTGGCCAGGCCGCAGGAATCACCACTGGTTGGAGTCAGACAGCTGAGGTGACCTGGTATCTTATGTTAGGATACTATTTTCAAATATCTCTTGATATTGATCTCTAACATACTTCCACAGTGATAAGAGAACAGACTCTGTATTATTTTATTACCTTTATGCCATCAAATTTTTGCACTTGGTTTTATGTCCCTGATATGTTCCAGTAGTCTCTCATAGTTTATAGTCTATGGGAATTTGAATAGAATTTGTATCCTACTGTTGTGTGGAAATTGTATAAATCTTAATTACGTTGAAATGGTTCGCAGTGCTTTTCAGGTCTACTCTCTCCTTCTACTTCTCTGCATATTGATTCTATTAACTTTTGAGAGTTTGATATTGAAACTCCAAGTAAAAATCTTAATTTATCTACTAAAATAATAATTATAATATATAGTGGAACTATAGGTAACCTTGTTCTATATTGTCTAAGTCTACTATAAATGTGTTATCATATTTTCATAATTTAAAAAATTTTAAAAAGCAAAAAAAGAAATAAAGTCCCAGATCAGACCTTCTTCCTCTCAGAATTCCTTATATAACAAAACACAGTATCTGAAAAGGGCCACAAAAGGAACATGCAACCAAAGTGAATGTGCTTCGAGTGGATGAAATACTCACCAGGGCATGAGATGATTGAGAAGGTCCTAACCAACCTAGGAATGGAAAGCTCAATCCAGGAAGAGTTCCTATATACGGGACTTTTGCAAAGAGTTACTAAGGAAGATTTTTCCTCTAAGAAGTATTTTTGGTCCAATCAGTTCCCATAAATATTAGCCAGCCACAGCACGTGCTTTTGAAAACACCAGAGAGACAGGCAAAAATGAAAACAAAACCCAGCAGTGGTCAGAGCTAAGAACAAACAAATGGCTATCAGAAAACCAGACATCAGTTTCTAGGCTGGAGACTCAGTAACAGGGACTCAGATATTCTGAGTGAAATCAGAAACAATGACAAACAAATGGACACTGGGAAACGAATGCAGCAGCAACAAAGTCCAGTCCATCTAATGGGATTCTGCCAGGGACTTCACTAAACCTAAACTAATCCCGTGGTCACTTCACTGGCCTCTCAACTGCTCTCCTACCTACACAGTCTTCGTCCCCCTCATCTACCTACTTAGCCAATTCCGCCTTTTTCCCAGTCTTTCTTCCAGTTATTGTCAAACCTACTCTCTAGGGACTGTGTGCAAATACAAGTATTCATTTAATAAAACTTACTAGGAGATGTCATTGTAGAGTTTACTTTTTAAATAAGTATGTACACACATACAGAGAGCAATCATTAGTGAACTGGAACTGAATCTTGCAGAGCATGATAGGAGCGAGCCCACCCTGCGGATGGAGTCTGGGCTGTCGGAAGCTGAGTGCATGCTGAGTGCGCTGTTCATGGAGCATGCGCACAAAGCACAGACCGCCTTAGCACACTGATGGGTGCCCTATTTTCTGGGCTCCAGGTTGAGTCAAAGTCAGTTATGGCAGGGAACGTATAACATGTGGAGCACTTGCAAGCCCCCCTTTTTTCCCAACTTATAACTAAGGCCAAATGGCTCTTACCTCTGTTAAAAACTTATTAGAAGGTACCAAACTCACTCTAGGATTCATTAGTCTAGTAGCTAATCAGGAACAATGATCTGCCAGAAAAGATGGAAAAAGCCATTTCTCTCAATAAAGCCACTGCTCTATGTTCCTCTGGGACTGGGAGAGTCCACTGAAGAAATCATGCACTATTGCTCTTTTTGAGTTTCTCTTTGGAAATTTGTCCTAATGTTTGCTTTTAACTCTTCATATATATATATATATATATATATATATATATATATATATATATATATAAGCAAAGGCTTCCCAGGTGGCACAGTGGTAAAAAAAAAAAAAAAAATCTGCCTGCCAATGCAGGAGACACAAGAGACATGTGCTCTATCCCTGGGTCAGGAAGATCCCCTGGAGGAGGAAATGGCAACCCACTCCAGTATTCTTTTCAAGAATAGTCCATGGACAGAGGAGTCTGGTGGGCTACAGTCCTAGAGTCGCAAAGAGTCAGACACAACTGAGCACACATACAATGTAACGGTTTAGTGCACCTTCTCCTGCTGATGGAGTTAATTTATGCAAAAAAAGAAAAAAACAACCCTCACGTTTACAAAAGTCTCTAACAATGTCCAGAGATTACATTTCAGAAGTAGTTCTGAACATGGTTTATGTTAGGTGGTGTCAAGGGCGTAGAACAAAGGGGAAGGAAGACCCAGAGATTTATCTGCAGCCACAGAACCTTGTAGCATGGCGAACTAGAATACAATTAGAACAGTTTACTTGTCTTCCATCACAGCAGAACTGATTTTATTCCGTGTCTTCTAGAGACAGCACCTGCCTAAGCACAGCCTTACTGAGCTATGGGATGCCCTGGGAGCCCACAGCATGGTCAATCCTATAGCATATTACAACTTCCTCTTCTCTCCAGAGTTACTCAAGAACCATATCAGGCCTGAGGAGTAGGCACTATTTGTCCTCCATTTGCCTATAGTGCTTTTTTCTAAAGTGCCAATGTAAATAAGATTCTCATTTTCAAAATGGTCTATGTGTAAATGACTGTTTCCTTGCACACTATCTCCTAGCAATGCCATCATCACATATGGCCTTTTTTACAGGAAAATGTAGAGACTGTGTAAGGAATAGATGATGTTATCTTGAGAAGATGCTCCTACTGCCAGTTACTCAGCTGATCTCTGTGACGGAACTCAGTCCTTGGGACCCAAGAGAGTTTGTCCAGGCTAATTATTCTACTCCCAAGTAGAGAAGAGTATTCATAAATGGTTAACTTCTAGCTGAGGGCAAAGGTCTAGTGGGCTCAGACAACTAAACTAAAAGTGACAGTACTCCCACAGGACAGTGAGAGGATAGAGAGGTAATAGGATTAACAAGGCAGAAGAAGGGGAGGGGCAATACATAAAAATGTTCACATGTGGAGCAGGATGTTGAGGTTGGGTGGTTAACTCTGAGTATGGTCCTCCTTTGCAGGTAGTATGATAGAGTGGAAAGAGCAGAATTCCATCCCAGTCTTACCTGCTCAGAGCCTGAGAAGTTTCCCCACCATGTAAAATGGGGATGATAGCTACCTGCCTTGATTGCTGTGAAAATTAAAAAGACAAAGAAGTGCCTAATCAAATGCTTATCACACCAGGGGTATTCAACAAATGTTCGCCTCCCACCTCCACACCCTTCTTTCTTGCTCTTTCTTCCAACTGCTGAAAGCCACACTGGCTCCTCTTCCATCTGGTCAAAATAACTTGGGAAGCTTGATCTTGATACATCTGAACGCCACTGACCTCCACGGAGCCACCCACAGAAATTCTCATGGTAACAGACCCAGAGGCTGAGTCAGCCTCAGCAGCTTTGACTCTCCCAACCAAAGGACAAGTTTTCTCTGGGGATTGTACAACTTTGATGAAAAAAAAAAAAAACCAGCACGGGAACAAGCAGTACAGAGAGAACATTTCACATGCTGTCTCAATCATTAGAAAGTTGCTGTATCATAGCCTTCAACGTTGCAGGAGATGCTATAGAGATTTCACAAAGGCTTTTGAGCCAAATGTGGGTTCGTGTTAAGATTATCGTGGACACAAGCCTTTCTTTAATAGAACTGAGCATCACCAGCATTATCAGGACACTAGGCTCTGTGGGAAAAAGGAAAGCAGAAGGACAGCACACGATGGTCATGTGGGGAGTTGGGGGTGGGGAGGGGAGAAGAGCCTTGACAGAGAGACAGATGGACGGAACAGGTCAATTAAAATGCCTCTTCCAAAAAAATAAATAAATAAAATAAAATGCCTCTTCCTTCCCTTCCACTTCAGTGGGTTTTTATACAGCTCTGTGCTGTGGACCCTCAGCAAATATACTACAGGTGTATGTGTGTGTTCCCTCTTCTTTAGATGAAAACACCAGACAGAAATGGGTATTAAAGGGAAAAGCAAACATTGGAAATGGGATAAAAATAAGGTTTTATGTTTAAACTGAGTTTTTAAAACTATTTGTATTTTATTTCTTTCGTATAGATTTGTGTTTGTGTTTTATACAGATCTGTAATTTTTGCTTACTGATTCTAAGCAATCATCAAGAATCAATAAGCTGATCTGAGTGCTTCACATTCTCAAGGAATAGGTCATTTATTAGTACTTACATTGGACTTTACTGTACTCAAAGCACTGTCTCACTAGCTGTCTTACTAGATTCTAACAGTAAGACAGGTAGTATTATGTCTACTTTTGTTTAAGAGATGAGGAAATTGAGGCTAAGGGAAATAAAGTGATTTTCCCCCAAGGTCTCACAGCTAGTGAGCCAGAGTTAGGACTCCAGCCCAGGTCTCCTGAGAGCAAAGCTGCTCCTCCCCCACCAGACTGCCTCTCACTGATTTCCCTCAGTACACGTAACAGCAGGGCTTACCTTCCAACTCTTCCTTCTCATAGTGGATGTTGAGAATTGTGCTGGTCCCACCCTGATCCACCACAGCTTCTTCATCTGGTCTCTGTTGAAACATAAATTAGTAGCCACAGTAATACTCATACATTCATTCAAACTTTCATTCAAGTACTGTGTGTTTGCCTTACCCTTTATGCAACACTGAAGGGGAAAACCCAATGGTTTACAGATATTTTCAATTTGAACCTCACAATAACTCTGAGATGCAAACATGGCAGCCACTCTTTCTCATTTCATAAATTAACAGCCTGAGACCCGGAAAACTTTAAGTAATTATTGCCCAAGGTCAGAAACATGGTAAAAGGCAGAAGTAGGATTGAGCTGAGGTCTTGTAACTATGGATCCCATGTCTTTCCCACCTCCATACTCTACCCATAAGTCTGCACAATGTATTGGAATTTTGCAAGTGGTGTCAACCACATTGCCTCATTTGGTATAAGTTGGTCTCTTTGAGGGGATTCCCTGGTGGTCCAGTGGTTAGGACTCTGTACTCTCACTGCCAAGGGCCCAGGTTCAATCCCTGGTTGGGGACCTAACATCTTACAAGCTGCATGGCATGGCCAAAAAGAGTGTTGGTCTCCTTGACCTCTCTGCAGCATGAAGCCTATTTACCACTCTTGTTCATGAAATACTCCATCCTGCTCCTCTGCCCCATTCTAAGGCTCATCTCCTTCCTCCAACCATAATTCCCAAGGATGAGCACTGTACCTTTTGTTTCCCATGCTTGAGTCTTGCAATTTCAACAGCATACTGAAGCTATGAGGCTCAGTATTTGGCAAGCCACTGGGATGCCATGCCTCAAGATCCATGTGTCTAAAACCCAATGAATCTTCCTTCTAAAATAACATCCTGTGCTCATTTACCTACTCCTACCCATGGCTCCTCGGCTCCAGGATTTCTTAGCCCACGTTTGAAATTTCAAACTTGTTCATCCATTAAATGTATTGAGTACCCATTGTATACCTCCCAGGAAACAGTTCCCTTTTCTTTCTTTTTTTTTTTTTTTTTACAGTTCCCTTTTCTTATCAAGTCCTCCTTTGCAATTCTCTCAGGTTCACTCTCAACTCTCATCCTCTCTATCGCCCACTCTCCTGCCCTTCCAGTCACAGTGGACATTTTTTTGAGTTCTGGAATCACACTCACATTCTTCCCTGAGCCTAGAACTATCCCCCTCTCCCTGCTAAGCCCACCTCTATCACCAGGAGCTAACACTTATTCATCATCCCAATCTCAGCCTAAAAGTACTTCCTTAGAAGCCTTTCCTGACTACCCTCCTTTTATATGCCCCCAAAGTACACTGTATTTCTCCTTAGAAATGAAATCTCTCTGCTTCTTAGGAAGGGACCATATCTGTCTTCCTCACCATGGTTTCCCCAACACCCGATGGATTTTTCACATAGGAGGTGTTCAGTAAATTTTTTTTAAAAGAATAAATGTAATGGCATCTACACCTTATTAAGACCCTTACCAGATCTGGAATTATTTCAAAAAAGATCTTAGCTAATTTCCCTGCCAGTCAATTTCTTCTACCAAACCTGCAACTCCAGCCAGATTCTCTGACCCCATGGGGAGCACACACATTCCCATCTTCATGTCTTTGCTCACACTGTCTGGTCATCTAACAGGCTCGTCTCCAACTCTCCAACACACCAAATCCTCACCATCCTTCCATCCTGCTCAACATTCCAGCTTTAGGTTCAATTTTACTATTTTATAGTCATAATCTATGTCCCCTATGTTTTAAAAAATAAAAAGGAAGGTGGAGAAAACTGTTTAATTTGCTAACTTTTAGCTAAGAAAGGGTGTTGGAACAAAAATATCTGCTTATACTTAAAAAACATATAAAGGAAGAATAAGCCATAAGGGATATTTTTAAGTAGTTACCTACAGAGGAAGGAGGCAATGGGGTAAAGAAGACAAGGATAGAAAATAAACTTCTTCGAAGATGACTTACATTGAAAATTTTAAAACAAAATTAATTTATTAAAAAAAAACAAAAAATTTAAAAAACAGTTCCCAGAAAATGGAAATAAATGCCAAATCGATGGCATAACTATTCTAAGAGAAATTATTCCAAATAAATTTAAAACATAATAAACTGACTGAACATCCTTAGTGACATATACCCTAAGGACAAAAAGAATTTGAAAAGATCTGAAACTGCTTTTTAGTTGTCATATTGTTGGTTACAGTGTTGGTGTTATTTTTTGGAGACTGTTCTGTACTGTGAAATACAGTAAATGATTATGTGAACTTACCCTGGCGCTCTCAGTGTGACTAAGACCTGGGGTTCTCAGCAGGGGTGAAAGGAGATACAGTTGTAAGGCAGAAGTTAAGTAAAAACTATATAGTCCTGAATTTGAATTGGAAGTATCAACAAGAATATATATATGATATATTTATAACTTTAAATATTTTCAAATTTATAAATTTCTATTTCCTAGCTCTGTCCAGAAAAAATGTCTAGAAAAAATTATCAGTCGGTAGCAATAAGAATCATTAGCACCTAGACTGTGGTCTCTTAAAATACCATTTTGTGCTAAAAGACACTCAAAGACAACTAGGTTTATGTCAAAAGGATACAAGGTCCAACTTAAGACAGGGCACTTACTAACACGGGACAATCTGAGCATCAGTAAGGGTGATAACTGTAACAGATTGACTATATCAGATATGTTTGAATCCATGAGCTCACCATGTCACTTTAAAAATTAGTTAACTGGTCAACATTGGAGGATAACAGTAGCAAGTGAAAAAGTGAAGTGAAAGTATTAGTCACTCATTCGTGTCTGACTCTTTGTAACGCCACAGACTGTAGCCCACCAGGCTTCTCTGTCCAAGAGACTCTCCAGGCAAGAATAATGGAGTGGGTTGCCGTTCTCTCCTCCTGGGAATCTTCCCGACCCAGGGACCCAACCCAGGTCTCCTGCACTGCAGGCAGACTCTTTTATCATGTAAGCCTCCAGGGAAGCACAATACTAGCAAGTGAAAGTCGCTCAGTCATGTCCGACTCTTTGAGACCCCATGGACTATGCAGTCCATGGAATTCTCCAGATCAGAATACTGAAGAGGATAGCCGTTTCCTTCTCCAGGGGATCTTCCCAACCCAGGATCGAACCCAGGTCTCCTGCATTGCAGGCAGATTCTTTACTAGCTGAGCCATGAGGGAAGCCCCAATACTAGCAAACCAATTCATTATTTTGCAAACTCGTAAAAATTCATCCTGGCTTTCCTATATAAATTGTACCTTAGAGTGATACCATAGAGTAGATGAGAGAAGTTTCCTATTATAGAAAAGAATAAATGAAAAAAGAATGCTAGCATTAGGACATTGCCATTTTACAATCCCTAATGGACTGCATTGATTTTCAAGGCCACTAACACCACAAAAAGAGACAACCAGACACTATGCCTCCTAATGGGAGACCTTATCACCACCCATGAGGTAATCTTACCAAATAAATTGTTCCTGAATCTGATCAAGACGCTACACCCAAAAATCAATTTCCCGAAAATACAAAGAAACACTGTTCCATGGAAAAACAACACCACAGGAATATATTCAGCAAAATCCAGACTGTGGGAAACTCTACAGCTATAGAATAAACCCTCTCCCCACCATCTTTTTTTAATAAATAAAAATATTTTTAAATAAATAATTGTAAGAAGACAAAGAGACAGAGACAGAGGAACCTAAAACCAATAGGTCAAAAGAGACAACAAACCAATCATAATGTGTGGGCTTAATTTGAATCTTGATTTAAACAAACTAACCAAAATAACTTATTAGTTATTGATAAAATATTTTTTAAGAATATGACATTTGAGACAACTGGAAGTTTTTCTTTCATGACATTAAGGAAATTGTTATTTTCTCCTTAGGTGGTACTATGCTTATTTTTTAAATAATCTTTACCTTTTGGGACTTCCCTGGTGGTTCAGACGGTTAAGAATCTGCCTACAATGCAAGAGACCTGGGTTCCAACCCTGGTTTGGGAAGATCCCCTGGAGGAGGAAACGGCAACCCACTCCAGTATTCTTGCCTGGAGAATCCCATGGACAGAGGAGCCTGGCAAACTATAGGCCATACAGTTCACAGGGTCGCAAAGAGTTATTTTCGCAAATTGTTATTTTTTCTTTTAGGTGACACTATGGTTATTTTTTAAAAGAATCTTAATCTTTTAGTACTCGTACTAAAATATTTACCAATAAAATTGAGCAATTATAGATATATAAAATAGCAGCTAACTTAGAAACACTACTTTTCTCACATTTTATAAAATAATGTTATTCACAACCTTCAATACATCTTTAACATCAGTGTCTTCCTCAATACCATAGATGCTTTGAGTCAATTTTCCAGAGCATGTCAGTTTCATTTCCACCTAAGTAGTAAAGGTGTTCATAAAAAGTCAATTCCTTTCTGAAGAATAACTTCTTGGTGGAAAAAAACTCATCTTTATTTCAGACTTACTTATTATTTGTGAATTCCCTGATAGCAGGAGCCTTGTATTTTCGTCTTTTTATTCTCCCAGAGCCTAACACAGTCGTTTACCACTGTAAGGAGCCTGCACTCCGGTAAGTTCCAACAGGGTAGGTACTGTATCTTTTGTTGACCACCTAGCACCATGACCTAGCACCTAGTACCATGTCCAGTGTGTGTAAGTATCCAATACATTTTAATTGGAGGATACTTGCTGTACAATGGTGTGCTGGTTTCTGCCAAACAACATGAATCACTTGTAAGCATACATACAACCCCTCTCTCTTGAACCTCCCTCCCACCCCCCACCCCATTCCACCCCTCTAAGTTGTCATAAATTACCAGGTTGGGCAACTTCTCATTAGCTATCTATTTTACATATGGTGATGTATATGTTTTATTGTTATTCTCTCAATTTATCCCACCCTCTCTCTCCTCCCCCCACTGTGTTCACAAGTCTGTTCTCTATGTCTGCATCTCTATTCCTGCCCTGCAAATAGGTTCATCAGTACCATTTTTCTAGATTGCACAATATGCATTCATATACAATATTCATTTTTCTCTTTCTGATGTACATCGCTCTGTATAACAGGCTTTAGGTTTATCCACTAGAACTGCCTCAAGTGGGTTCCTTTTTATGGCTAAGTAATATTCCACTGTATATACATGTACCACAACTTCTTTATCCATTCATCTGTCAACGGACATCTAAGTTGCTTCCCTGTCCTAACTATTGTAAATAGTGCTGCAATGAACATTGGGGTACATGTGTCTTTTTAATTATAGTATCCAATATATTTTGATAAATGAATATTTGTTAGTTTTCCAAACTTTCTCATATCATCATATGTTTCCTCATAAAACGTCACATACATGTATACCCATATATATATACATGAATAATTTTTCATGTTGGCTTCCCCACAGGTTTGTAAAAATCCAGAGGACAGGGGCCAACTAATCATAACGCTTAATACTGTCCAGAGACGCCTGACACAGCACAGAACACAGAATCTGGAGGAAGTGGGGGAGGGAGGGGTGATTGATTTCTTGACTCTAAGACTATAAAAGCAAACTGTACAGAGCAAGGTCAATCAGCTGAGAAATTCAGGTTGAAAATCAACTTGTTTGTTACTTTAATTTAGCTTGGTTAATCACAGTCTAAAGTCACTGAATAAATGTTCATGCACCTTCTGTGTCTTACCAAAGAAAAGAGAACTACTGTCAAACGCCATCAGCCAAGCACTGTTGAGATCTATTGCTTAGAAAAAAAGATTCCTTTCAAAATATTATTGCTCACTGACAACGCCCTTTGTCACCCAAGAGCTCTAATGAAGATGTACAATGACATGTTGCTTTCATGCCTGCTAACAATACAACATCCACTCTGTAGCCCATGGATCAAGGAGTCATTTCAATTTTCAAGTCATATTATTTAAGAATATATTTCATAATGTATGTAGTGCCTATGGAGAGTGATTTCTCTGATGGGTATGGGCAAAGTAAATTGAAAATCTTCTGGAAAGGAGTCACCATCCTAGATGCCATTAAGAACATTCATGATTCATGGGGAAGAGGTCAAAATATCAATATGAACAGGAGTTTGGAGGAGGTTGATCCCAACCCTCATGGATGAAGCCTTAAGGGGTTCAAGACTTCAGAGGAGGAAGTAACTGTGGATGTGGTGGAAATCGCAAGAAAACTAGAATCAGAAGTGGAGCCTGAAGATGGGACTGGATTGCTAGAACCTCACAATGAAACTTGAACAGATAAGGAGTTGCTTCTTATGAATTAGCAAAGAAAGTGGCTTCTTGAGATGGAATCTACTCCTGGTAAAGATGCTGGGAAGATGCTGTTGAAATGACAACAAAGAATTTAGAATATTACATAAACTTAGTTGATAAAGCAGTAGCAGGGCTTGAGAGGAGTGGCTCCAATTTTGAAAGTTCTACTGTGGGTAAAATGCTATCAAACTGCATTGCATGCTACAGAAAAATTGTTCCTGGAAGGAAGAATCAATGGATGTGGCAAACTTCACTGTTGTCTTATTTTAAGCAACTGCAACAGTCATCCCAACCTTCAGCAACCACTGCCCTGACCCATAGGCAGCCATCCACATCAAGGCAAGACTCTCTGCTAGCAAAAACATTATGACTTGCTAAAGGCTCAAATGATGGATAGCATTTTTCAGCAATAAAGTATTTTTTAATTAAGGTATGTACATTTTTTAGATATAATGCTATTGCACACTTAATAGATTACAGGAGAATATAAACATAGCTTTTATATGCACTGAGAAACCAGAAAATTTGTGCAACTTGCTTTACAGTAGCCACTTTATTGTGGTGGTCTGGAATTGAACCAGCAGTATCTCCAAGGTATGCCCGTATTCTGATATGGTGGTCATGTCATAAAAAGAGAAAAAGGGTCCTTAATCTTTAGTAATACATACTTAAGTTTTTACTGATGAGATGATACAATGTCTGGGATTTGGAGACTGGGTAGAGACATAGATGAAATAAGATGGGCTGTCTGTTCATTGTTGAAGCCAGATCATGGGATACACGATGATTCATTTTTCAAGTCTCTCTACTTTGGAATATCCTTAAAATGTTGGATAAATTTCAAACATATTAAGCTTTGCTTAAAATCATTAAACATGAAAATAAAGGAACATCAAGTCTCAGTTGTCTGTGCTTACTGAAGATTCCTCACCATTTGATTAGTATGAACCTCTGATATTGTCCTTATTTAAGGCAGAGGGGATTTCTTAATCATGAATTTCCAGGATTCCTATGAATGGGCCTCAGAGGATTAGGTGCAAGTGTGTATTTTTCTTAGGAGAGATTCCATAGCTTTCATCAGATTCTCAGGGGTGCTTGTGACTCAGAAAATATTAGCATCATGAGAACCACATTGTATAAGTTTAGGAGAAAAAGCAAAGGAGGAGGGGAGGGAAAGAAGGGTGAACTGGAGAAACGACCCGGTTTCTGTACATCTTCCTGACTCATGACCATGACTCACAATGTAAATGTGAATTGATGTGGGTGCCTACCCGAAGGATTAAGTAAGATAAAAGGAACTAACAGGGTTAAATACACATTAAAACATTGAAATTGCAAGGCACGTTGTGAGAAAGAAAGCATTGTTATGAGCCTTGGAAAATGAATGAATTATAGCTGAGTAGCAGACCAGCTTCTCACTTACAGTTAATGGGCAAATTAAAAGGCAGAGGCGGGGCTGAGCCGTACATAAGGGCCCCAGATCCCTGAAGCAACCACAAAGGCTGCAGCAGGCAGTGGAGCCCACCTTGAGCCCTCTCCCTGACCCCTCCCTGTGGCTCCACTCTGGTCCTGCGAGGTGGCAGTCCTGCCAAACTCAGCTCTGCTTCCTCTCCTGCAGTCAGCCTCAGACCCTTTCACCTTCAAAGACCCCTTTCATCTTTTATCCAATGTTTTCAGATAACAGCCTCCTACCCCACCCGCCCAACAACAATAAGAGTCAAGGGTTGATTGAGTTCTGATACACAACCATTTTTAAATCAAACACAGAATTGACTTTCAGGGTTTCTAATCAGCAAGGTGAATTTCTATAATTAATATTAGAAACAAATATTTACAGAACACTGACATGGGTTTGAGTAAACTCCAGGAGTTGGTGATGGACAGGGAGGCCTGGCATGCTGTGATTCATGGGGTCGCAAAGAGTCGGACACGACTGAGCGACCGAACTGAACTGAACTGACTGTATACCTAGCATTGTGCTTTACATATATCATCTCAACCCTCACAACAGTCCTAAATCAAGGCTAAGGAAGATCTCACAAGGGCTGAGACAGGAAGAATTCCAACTCAAGTCTCTCTGTATTAACATTATATACTATAATGTATTAACATCATATACTAACATCGCCAAAAGCAAAGAACCTGGTCATTTTAGAGAGCTCAAGTCACCTATCATGGATCAATGTCCACAGTGAAAACAGCTTAAGATTGTCACATTGTTATCTTCTTAAAACCTTATACTTCACACTCCCTTTACTGACCAGAGTTCCAATACAGTTCTCCATCTTTTCACTCTCGACTTCCTTTTTGTCCAGAAAGCTTATGAATTCTGACTCCTTGTAGACCCCATCACTGAATCTGACCCTGAGATCCTCAACTCTCTAATGCCCTCAGTTTGACTTCCTCACTGGATGCAGACAATAGATAGTAAGAAAAGGGGGTTCCATGAGGTTGTATGCAGCTGTTGTGGTCCTCCTCTCAGGGGCCATGAGCTCCTGAACAACCACAAGTTTCCTAGTCTGACTCTTCAGCAGGCTGCTAGGGTCCTCAAATTGCATAGTGACTCTGGTTTCTCAGTGATTTTTCTTTTTTATTGAACCCCACTTGGAGTCACTCCTGTTCAGTACAATTTACTAGTAAGCACATTGCAGCTTGCAGAATAATGGCTCCCAAAGGATTTGCACATCTTAATCCCTGGAACCCAAGAATACGTTGCTTTATACAGCAATGGGGAATTAAGGGTGCAGATGGAAGTAGGGTCGCTAATCAGTGGATCTTAAAATAAGGACGTTATCTGGATTATCCATGGGTTCAATGTAACCACAAGGATCCCTAAAATGTAAGAAGGAGATAAGAGAGTTGAGCCAGAGAATGAGGTTTGATGACAAAAGCAGGGCCTGAGAGATGCTGTGTTGCTGGTTTTGACTGCTGAGGGAGGGAACTGTGAGCTAAGGAATGCAGGCAGCCTCACAAAGCTGAAGTTAAAGAGACAGATTCTCCCACAGAGCCTCCAGAAAGAAACACAGCCTCGCCAACACTTTGATTTTATCCCAGTGAGACTCATGATGGAAATCTGAAGTACAGAACTGTAAGATACTCAGTTTGTGTTGTTCTAAGCCAATAAATGTGTGGTCGTTTGTTAGGGCAGCAACAGACACGAATACATACATCATGGCTTTCTAACTAGCAAGATTAGGGTAAACCTGTTACTACCTTATGGGAAACAACCAACCTCTCCATTATCTCAGATTTGTTGCTGTTACCTAGCAGCAGATTTAGAATAAACATGTTGCTTTTCTGTGTTCTGATTACCATTGTGATAGGCTTAATTGAGAGCCTTGTCCACCCTGCCAAGGCAAACCATGAGCAAAGACAATTATCTACAAGTTCACAAGAAAGTAAATTTGCAACCTGAATTGTATCCCCAGCCTACCTCAATTCTCTGCTTGGCAGGAAAGCCCACACCTCTCCTACTGAAGTTCCCCAGTAGAGCTGATAGCACCAGGTAAAGAGAATGTTCATGTGTCCCTCAATTCCCACACAGGAAAGGAAGAGCTAGTGTGAGGTGGGAGAGGCTGGAGGCGTGCAGATGGTATGTACACTGCAAGGCAGTGAGAGAAGCTGCTGTGGTTGATACTTCTGCTCAACAACATTCAGCAAATACGTGCTGATTGCTTCCCATGAACTGACCATGACACCCAGAAGTCCCCAGCTCTCTACAGAGACATGCATGCATTCACTCAGTAGACATGCACCAACACGGGCCAGGGCTACCAGGCCCGAGAGTTTTTCCAGGTCCACTTTAAACATGAACTGTGCCTCTCTTGCCATCTGCCAAGTTTCCCAATTATCACCCATTCACCAGGATTTGTTATTCTGAAGATTTCTACAAAATTTCCCAGTCTGAGCTGGCCTGATTCACATAAAAGCCTTGGTAATTGCCCTAATTCACTTGCACCTCCCTTTACCATTTGAGCCCTCTCTGAGCCTCCCTGAGATTCCCAGCACCACTTGGCTCATGTGCTGACAGTTTCAACCTCTGTAGCCTTCTCTTCCAGAAATTCTGCTCGATTCTGAAAGTGCTGATTGGAAGAATTTGAAGCTACAGATGTCCCTTGTTCCACTCCAAACTAGAGATTCTCCCTCAAGCTGTCTGATCTTCTTCCACTCTTATCATGCCCTTTAAGAACCCAACACCTTCAGAGATCTCATCAAAATTCAATAATTCAGGCCTTCATTAACTCATTCTAAATTCTACCAGCAGCCACTTATCTGTCCTCCATCATCCCAGCTCTTCTCACTCTAATATATCCTTTGTACACCTTGCCACACATATCTTCCCAAACATGTTCAAGTGCTCACTCTGAACCAGGCACCAGTCTAGGCGCCAGAGGCACAAGTTATGGTCATGTAGACTAAGGGCACATTCTGTGGAGAGGGTCGGCTCTGCCACTTATTAGAAGTTACTTAACCTCCTGGTTTCCTCATTTGGAAAATAAGGATAAGAAGGGCATGTAAATCTCATGGTTATTGAAAGACTTGAGACACCGCATGGAAAGCACTAGGCGCAGTGCCTGGCACATGGCATGCACTCACGTGAGTTAACTTACAGAAACAACCTCACAAGGAGCTGGCAGGGTAGCAGCAGAGATGAACATGTAGATTTCACAAGTAAGGGGTGGAAGAAGTAATATGACTTCGTGAGTGTTGTGAGCAGAAAAGACTAAGTGAAATTCTGATAGTGATACAGTGCTCATGCATGCTTAGTTGTGCCAACTCTTTGTGACCCTATGGACTGTAGCCCACCAGGCTCCTCTGGCCATGGGATTCTCCAGGAAAGAATACTGGAGTGGGTTGCCATGCCCTCCTCCAGGGGATCTTCCTGACCCAGGGATTAAACCCAAGTCTCCTGCGTCTCCAGCATTACAGGCAGATTCCTTACCCACTGAGCCACCTGGGAAGCCCACTGATACAGAGCCAGACCTTAAAGATTAAAATGGAATATTCTAGGCAGATAGGAGAGGGGAAGTTTTCCAGCTAGAACACCTGAGCAAAGACACAATAGCAGAAATGGGTGACTTTTAAATGGGGAATGTAATAAAGCAATGGTCATCTCAGACTCTGGGCTAATACTGACAAGACCATGAGCTCCTTAAGAAGAGGCACACTGGCTGTGGATACAGGAAAGTCATTCCCTCACTCAGAACATCAACTTTATTCCAGGCACTGTGTAGACAAAAAGATTTTCTGCCCAGTCCATCCTGTCATAATGCTTCTATTTAAAAAGATAATAAACAAGACCATATCATATAAGTCATATGTGCTATTAAGAAAGTAAAGCAGAATCAGGGGCTTCCCTGGTGGTCCAGTGGTTAAGACTCCGCACTCCTAATGCAGGAGTCACGGGTTCCAATCCCTGGGCAGGAAATTAAGATCCCATATGCTACATGGTATGACAAAAATAAATGAATAAAAACTAAAGCAGAATCATATGAAAGAGAGTAACTGTGAGTGGAGACCAAGGACAGCTACTCTGAGGAGGTGACATCTGAGTTGAGTCACAAGAAGATTTGGGTAGAAGAAAATCCACAAGAACAACAAGAACAAAGCTCTTGTAGAATGAGGAGCTGGTTGTACTGAAGAAAGAGAAAGAGAGCCAATGCAGGGGTGCATGGTGAGAGAGTAGGAAAGGCTATCAGGGAAGGTGGGCAAGGCCCTGGTCATGATGAAATTTGGGAGGCCGTGATAAGGTGTTTGGATTGTATTCTAAAATGCACTGGGTTGTAAAGTAATTAGCCTCCAACTAATAAAAATAAATGAAAAAAATTTTTTAAAAAGAAAGGAAAAAATAAAAAATAAAAAAATAAAATGCACTGGAAAGCCACTGAAGAGTTTCAAGATAGGATATGACATCATCTGGTTTGTGTTTTTAAAAGCTCTCTCTAGCTGCCACAGGATAAGTGGACTGTAGAAGGAAAAGCAGGAGAGAAAGCGGAGGGACCTGTCAGGGGTCAGCACAGTAGTCCAAACCAGAGGAAACAGCCTAAGCACACGGTATGTAGATGTGATGCCTGCAATTTCTGTTTATATCAAGTACACAACCAGCTCACTTTGCAAGGTCCATCTCCCCTCCACACAGCTCAGCTGGCATACAGGAGGTTTTGTTGGTAATTTTCAGTTGATTGACTTGTTTCCCCCAAATTACCTCCATTTCCTTTCCTCTTTCTATCCTCATTTCTTTTCCCCCCTGTATCTTATCTCAAGTACCCATTTGCCCATCACCTGACTCAGCCTTTACAAGGTCTTGCTGTTCCCATCCTGTTTTTTTCTCTCTCCTCACCCCACCACCCACGAGTTTCATGAACTAGATGTAAAAGATATAATTACTTTCTGTCCTACCCCAGAAGCACTCAGGAATTATCAGTTTCACAGAGCACCAACAGAAGCCTGGGGGTTATTATGATCCTGACAATACAACTGGAACACATTCTGCATATTAAGGACACTGTCTCCCCACGTTCGTTCCAGCCTGTTCTCCCCACTGCAGCCAGAAAATCTTTCCGGAGGAGAATCTGATCATAATCTCATCGGCTCTCATTCTCTCTCTGGCTCCTCTCTCTCCTGCTCTCTGTATGCTATGACCTTGGAGTACATCTCACACCATTCACCTCTTTGCTCCCTGTGGCTCCAGCCACTCTGGCCTTCTTTCAGATCTTTGAACCCGATGGGCCCCCTCTGCTGTTCTCTTTGTCTCCAAAGCCCTTTGATCACCCTCTTCCCTCAGTTGACACTTATTCTTTAGATCTTTGCCCAAATTTTCTTCCTTAGCAAAATCTCTGATCTGAGACCAAAGCTGGAACCATTGTGATACACATTCACAGCACTGCATATCTTTCTTTCTAAGCACTCACCACAGTTTATAATAATACATTTATTTGTGTGACTGTTTGATTAAGATGATTATACACACACACTAAATGGGAAACTCCAGCAGGGCAAGAACATTGCCTATTTTTGCCCATCACTGTATCACAAACATAAGCTGAATATATTCTTTTTTTTTTTTTTTTAATTTTTTTTTTTTTTGCTGAATATATTCTTTGTAGACCTTAGGAGTATTAAATATGGAAGGATTTCCCAAAATCACAGATATTGTTCCTTTTTTGATTGAGCAAGCAAAAGGAATTATGGATCACCTAGTAGCAAACTATTGCCAAAAGAGGAGTGAGCCAATGATACCCATTTTGCTACAAACTCAAAGAAGAGTTTTCTCTGTCTGTTTATCCTGACATCAATGTGGCCCTTGTTTCAAGACCTGTCATCCTTCTGAGTAGGTCCATCATTCTCTTCACAGCCCTCCACTATGTATCTGACCTCCTTTCAATATCTCTTTGCAGATCAATAAGCATATCATCACCTGATGGGCACAGAAAAAGGGGGAGTGAGAAGTCAATGAGTTATCTCTCCTATACTGGTTGCCACATCACTTCACAAAGCCCCTTCCCAAACAGCTGCTCATTTAGTTCTCAAAACCACCCTGTGAAGTAAGCAAAGCAGGTATTCTTTTCCCTATTTTACGAGATGGGGAAATGTGATTCAAAGAGGCAAGTGACTTACTCAAGGTCACAAAGCCCATGTGAGGCGGTGTAGATTTGAACCTACAGTCTCTGACGCCCAGTCCAATGCTTTACCTTACATTAGCCACCCCAACAGTTATCAATTTCTTAAACCTGTTTTTTCATTTCTTTAAGTAAACACCTGTTCCTGACCCCTCAGCACTTTTCCAGCCTCTGTCCACTTCGCTATCCAGAACTTGTCAGCCCGTCTGTGCCATGGAATATAGGGAGTTTTATGCACACGAACAAGGCTGAGCGTTTGGTCCCAGCCTCCAGTCTTTTCCAGCTCTTCCTCTGAGCCAGTAAGGAACCAGAAAGCCCCATTAATAAAACACAAAGAGACCTGCCCCACCAGAGCAAGGTCCCTGGCTATCCTTTCTCCCACGTTCCAGCAGGACGCGAGGCCAGAAGCCAGCCTCTTTCCCAGCAAGGAGGACCTGAGCAGAACAGAGGTCACCGGCCGCGGGCCGTCAGGGCTCCTCAGCTGGCCACGCAAAGGATGCGGCTCCCGGTTTGGCCCAAGGTCACCCTCTCGCAGCCCGGGCCCGATCCCCGACCGCCCGGAGCGCCCCCTGGTGTCGCGGGCTGGCCTCCCCTCGCCCTCAGGGAGTGGCCTGCGAAGCCCCGGCTCGGGGGCAGAGAAAGGAGGGTGGGCAGAGGATGAGGAGGCTGAGCCCCTGGGAGGGGCGGGAGGCGGGGCCCTACCTGATAGCTGAGGACGCCATCCGGATCGTTACTCCCGGCCGGCATGGCGGAGTCCAACTAGGTCTCGCCCGCGGGGTCCAGGCCGAACGTCAGCAGGCCACGCACTCCGGTTGGGTTTGAGCAGATCGCCCGAGCGGCGACCCCTACCCCGGTGCCAACGGTCAACCATCAACCGCCGCCGCCTCCATAGCCACCGGCCCGCGAGGCTTCGCCGCAGCCAATCAGCTCGCGGCCTGTACGGCCAATCAGGGCGCGGAGCACAGGAGGACGCTGTCCGGCGGTACCCTGGGCTACCAGGAGGTGGAGGAGGGAGCCGGGGGAGCCAACGGAGCCAACGGCTCTGGGGCCCGGTTGCCGTGGAAACCGCCTCCCTCCCTTCAGGGGCCTCTGGGCTTGAAGGTCCTCCCAACTGCTTGCTAGAAATTGAAGATCTCGTGGTTCTATTTGAGGATGCACCTGACCCTTGAAAACTGAGAAAGTGTCGGGATTGTCTATCGTGATTTTATTCCTTGGTAATAATTTTTAAATTCTGGGGAACCATCCCTTGAGCTTGCAGAAGGAAGTAACAGAATGAGAGGGAAGGGCCTTCTCAAATTACTTGTTAATCTTCGAGCTAGTGGCCAGATTAAATAGTATCAAAGAGAAGCAGGCAGGCAGTGATCCAATCCCCTCCACAGACTGACTACCATACAGGTCTTCTCCCTGGGCCTCAGGTTGACAGTGAAAAGCACGGGGTTGAGCTAAGGAAGATGGTTGAAACAGTTCCACAAAAATGCTTCCAACTTTTCTGAGAAATAATCTAGGGCAAATTATTTAACAAAAGAATAACTACTGATTTAAGGCAAAGTTAGAAACCCATGAGTAACACATTCAATTTGATTTGGGTTTAAAACAAGAGAGACTGGCCATAATCCAACCAATCCTCTGTCCCCAAGAGGAGGAAAGGGATCTTTTCCTTTATGCCCACTATCACATCAGATGGTAGGAGAGTCCACATTATTAAAAGAAAAAGAGCAGGTGCAAATCATTCTCAGCCTCCAAAGAAACTACACTTGGGGAGCATAGCCTGATTGGTGCACATTAAATGTTCAACCCCTGCATACCATTGCTTGCACTGGCTCTGAAATTTGAACCAAGTTTGTGATTCTGTGTCCCTGAGGCAGAACTTCCTCAGTCTTCGATTTAAGGTCTTGGGCCCATTTTTGAGTCTTAGTGTTCATTTCCCCAGTCTCTGTTGACCTCTTCACTAATTCTGTCCCTTGAATCTGTAATTCACCCCCATTTTTGTCCATCAAAACCTTAATCATAATTCAAAGTCAACCTCAAAGGCCACCTCTTCCAAGAAACTTTATTCTACTCTCCTCAATACCCCTGAAATGTCATCACTCCCCTTTGAATCTTCATAGCACTTCATACCTTCCTTATAGCAGTCACCAAGCTATGGTCAAGTATTTTAATTAAATGTTAACTTTAGCTTACTGTAACACTGTCATTTTTTGAAGGCAATAATTATTTTGTCCGTCTGTACAAAGTCTCAAAGAATGCTGGGCACATAGAACATAATTATAAATATGTAAGTTATATAAGTATATATAAATAAATATAACAAATATATAAGTGAATATATGTACTTTTAATTCAGTCTAACCAAAAACATATTAAACACAAACTACAAGCCCAAATGGCACTGAAGATGCAGCAAAATCTAAAATAAAATATGTATCTCCAGAGGGTTTATGGTCTAATCAGGGGAACAGGATATATGCTAATATGATGGCAAGATAACAGAATATAAAATAAGAGCCATATGAGTAATATAGGAAACAAAGGTTATAAAAATTTAGAAGAGAAAATGTTAATATGATGACAAAATAATAGAACATAAAACAAGAGCCATATAAGTTATATAGACAACAAAGATTATAAAAATTTCCAAGAGAAAGTAATTTTTTTTTTACTTGGAACATGACACAGAGGACATTGGTTTGGGTTAAACCCAAAAACAGTCAAGCCAAAGTAAAGAGAGCAAGCATCTTAGTTCTTAAGGAATGACTTAGCAACCAGGAAAGCATAAGACCCATTCAGGATAGCCACAATTTGGACCAAAGCAGAAAGGAATGGAGAAGAGCAGTAGGAAATAAAAATTGTGGTAAAGAAAAACAATGACCAAGTTATAAACAGTTAATCAGTTCAGGCTTTTTTTTTTCTCATATGATAGAAAATATGATCCTGTTGAAAATTTTAAAGAATTTGTCCACACACCAGGGCCTGGGTTTAGTGGTGTAAATGCACTATGTCATTTAATACTCCTAACACTTCATAGTTTATCCATTTCATTGGTAAGAAAACTGAGGCTGAGAAGTTTAGCAACTTTCTCAAGGTTAAGTAGATATTAGGCTGGGATATGATCACCTCTTGAGCCTTGCAATCTAGTGGAGAAACAGCAAACAAGTAAAAATGAACACAATTACAGGTTATGAGAGCTGCTATGAAGTAAACTGAGAAGTCATGTGATAGAGTATTGCCCAGTGGGGTGGAGAGAGCTACTGTAGATGGGATGGTCAGGGAGGGCTTTTCTGAGGAAGTGAGGAGAGTCTCATTTGATGAGTCAAGGATGGATCTGTCTGATCTTAGAGCCCCTGGCCACTATACGACACTGTCCTATGTAAGTGGTACCATTGGTGAAATCTGCCATTGGGGGCAAGGTGGGTTAGAGAGGGGAAGCTGAGTCAGGGGGTCATTTCGGCTGACTGGCAACATGGCAGTTCTAGGGTCAAGGATGGTGACCAGAAGAAAGATGTGCCCTCCATTTGCCACTCTCTAAAGAGCCAGCTCCCGTGGTGCTCTCATGAGAGTGGGCATGAGTTGTCAGGGCATAGAGAAGAAGCAGGAGGGAGAGGATTACTACCAGGAGCTCTACAAGTCTGATTTGACTCCAGTTCAAATGAAAAAGTCAGAGCCTTTGGCTCTTGACTCCAGGGTCAAGAGCCCCATCTTCTGGTCTGTTGAGCAAATTACAAAAGGAATTGGCTGCAGAGGCGGCCGCGAGACTGCTCTGAGGCAGCTGTCTGTCTGCAGAGACAGGCTCTCCCCTCCCAGTGCTGTTTTGTGTCCTCCTTCCCAAAGAAGGCGAGCTCGTTGGCTCCAGGCCCCAGGCACTAGGCTGCCGGCACCTTCAGCTCCCTACACAGCTTGGAAAGGAGCAAATATGCCCCTCTCAGCCTAGCCAGCAAAGAGGGGCAGAAGGAGCTGGAAGGAGGAAGATATTCAGCCAAGGACACCACCTCACACTGATTATTCTTCTAAACAAAGTGGGGGTTGGGCGGGAGGGGTGGCGCAGAGAACCCAGCAAAAGAGAACTCAGAAAATTCTGAGGCCTGCACAGAATTCTTGGAGGAGGAGACATAAAATAGACAGGAAAATGCAAAATATGGATAGAGACAGAGACCACCCCCCCACACACACACACATATACATACACACACACATCTCACAGGGAAGCAAGGAGGCTTGCAACAACTCTGTGAGGTAGGTTCTATCTCCTCCATCATTTTACAGATGAGAACACTGAAGACTGAGGCTTAGAGATGTAAGCTAGCCCAGTTCACACAGCAAGCACAGTTTATAAATGGAGACCCTGAGTCTGAGCTCAGAAGTACCTCATTACAGAGTACACACACTTACCTGCCTACTGCCTCCCACGGCGCTGCCTGGACTTTAGTCCTTCCCTAACTTTAGAAGCTCTACCCTCTCCTTGTGACTTCCAAATGTGCCTATTTTCCCATCTTTGTCTCTAGATCCTTCCTTTCTCTAATACTAGTTTTCTTAAACTTTGATGGGGAGAGGTCGGGTCTTGAACCTCCGGGGACATGATAAAATCTGTGGGACTCTCTTTTCAGCTAAGTAGACAAAGACCCAAATTTTGCATCTCATTGTAAGGATATGTTCACAGCTTGCCCAGGGAAACACTAAATACCTTACCTGTATTATTTTTAAATACTGGCTGGAAAACTGAGATTCTCTCATTCAGAGACAAAAAAAGGCAAGAAACACAAGTAACTCAAAAGGTCTGAGGAAATGTTCTCACATAATTGCAACCAATTTTTCCATCAAAAGCATCTTAATTTCTCCATCTATGTACCATGTTTCTTGCCCAGCTTAAACTGTCAAAAGAGCTGCCAGTACAGAGGTTTTAGCCTTTACTTGCTATTAGGTAGTGCCCAATCCCAGCTGCATCTTATACCTGATTTGGTTTCTCCACATTCCTCTTAATTATACATCAAAAACCAAGGAAAGGTTGGAGGAAAAGACGTCAGGATTTGAAGAAAAACTTAATTAGGGCTTGTTGTGCGGTCGTCTGGGAGCATTTCCTGTGAAGGGAGTGGGGAGCCGGAGAGAGACACTATTCTTTGTCAAGCTGAAAAGGTCATCCAGGTGCATGGTACGCAGTCAGCCTTTGCCAAGTCACAGCATTTCTAGAGAGACTACAGAATACAGTTTTCTTTGTTCACAGCAGGCTGCCAGCCTGGGACACTACACATCATACAGAAAAACAACAAAATGCTACACAAACTGACTCTGGCTGCGAAAATCACTCTCCCTCCATTCATCATCATCATCAACATCATCCATAGAAATCGCCTATACTCTGGAATTCCCTGGTGGGTTCAGTGGTTAGGACTTGGCATGTTCACATCCACGGACCTGGGGTTCAGTCCCTGGTTGGGGAACTAAGATCACACTAGCTGTGCCGCATGGCCAAAAAAAGTTTTTAAAAAAGAGCACTGGACTTCCTTGGTGGCACAGTGGCTAAGAATCCGCCTGCCAGCGCAGGGGACGCAAGTTTGATCCCTGGTCCAGGAAGATTCCACATGCCATCGAGCAACTAAGCCCGGGCACCACAATTACTGAGTCAGAGCTCTAGAGCCCGAGTGCCACAGCTACTGAAGGAGTCTGTGCTTAGAGTCTGTCCTCCACAACAAGAAAAGTCACAGTAATGAGAAACCTGAGTACCACAACAAAGAGTAGCTCCTGCTAGTGATAACTAGAGAAAGCCCACACAAAGGAAGATGCAGAACAACTAAAATTAAAATAAACAATAAATTATATATTTAAAAAGAGGACTTCCCTGGTGGTCCAATGGATAAGAATCTGCCTGCCAATGCAGGGGACACAGGTTCAATCCCTGGTTCAGGAAGATCCCACATGCTTCAGGGCAACCTAGCCCAGGCGAACTGCTGAAACCCAAGCACCTAGAACCCCTGCTCGAAACAAGAGAAGCCTCCGAAATGAGAAGCCTGCACACCACAACTACAGAATAGCCCCCACTCGAAGCAAAAGCCCGAGCGCCAGAAATAAATAAATATGAGATAAACTGACAGGTGAAAGAAAAGGAATTGCCTATACTGTACTCATTTACACCTTGCTCCACACTCTGGTAGACAGAACCCATTTAAACTGGCAAAAACCTCCTTCCTCCTTTCTCTGGGATCACAATTGAGATATTTGGACAGAGGCAGAAGGAAAGGACTAATAGAGGGATTAGAACAAAACAGAAACAGATTAGATTAGAAACAGAAACAGATTAGAAACAGAAAAACAAGCTTTGAAGAAAGAAGCTTTGGGACTTCCAGATCCACATAGGAAGTCATTCAGGAATTTAGGAGAAGTAAGTGTTAACCAAGTCCTAGCTATCAGATTTGAACCATTTGTATTCATTAAATACATTTATCTTATCCGTTTCTAGCCAAACCTCACCCTGCTTAGAAATCAAGTGTGTTTACAGTGGTTTCACTCCCTGTCTTATCTCCTTGGGGATAAGATCTCTTGAGCCTGTAAAGTTCTTATTTCACTTTTAACCAGTAGGCCTGGGATATCCTTAAGGTTGCTACAGATTCAGTGCTTCACATCTGTGTAATTCTATATACTCAATATTTATATCACCTTACCTCATTTCTCTCAAATGGGACTGTTAATGTACACAGAATATTTCACAGACTAGAAAGCTGAAATAAGCCTGGAACAAGGACTTGCCCAAGCCAGTTAACAACAGAGCTTGGCGAATAACTACTTGTGCTTTTCATGGTTTGTGTGGATTTCTAGAAATACAATTCCATGCAGCCCCTTCCTGCATAAAATTGAATTGGCTTCAATTGAACAGTAAATTGTGAATCTGCTTTAGAAATGACATGAACTCCCCATAGCAGAAAAGGGCTTCTCCTTTATTACCTTTTACCATCTGATTACAGTTTCATATAATTTCTACTTTGGAAAGTTTGTCAGTGATACCCATTCATTAGTTTACTGAACAAACTCTCATGAGGTTCTGAAAATAACTATTACTGCTTATCTCTAGAAACACATTATCTGACATAGATATAAATTCAATCCAAGATACGCTAACTCCCACTAAAATACCACTTGGGGCCTTTTATTTCGCAGTTAATTTTTTTTTAAAAAGTGGGAGACCCATTCAGACTTCTGGGCTGGGGCAAAAGGGAATAAACATAGAATCTGAATGTATCTCATGAATTTATCTTTCTCCACCTCTAATCTCTTGACAAATTGAAACGACCACCCTCCTTTTTTAAAGAAGGTAGAGTTCCTCTGGTCCTTTCTTATAAAATACAAGAAAGAGTATTTGCTAGATTTACCAAGAACAGCTAGGGCTGTGAGATGGGCAGTCAATGAATAGCAGAGAAAAAAATTCAACCCTGAAGCAGATATAGAAGCACTCAGCTTTGTTTAGGGTAGGCGAAATGAACAAGGGCCATTACAATTTGATTACATCCTATATATCTGTTGAGATTTCTCTAGAACTTCTTGCCCATGCCCTCTAAGAATTGTTGGAAGGGATTTAAAAGGCCTATATTTCAACACCATATACAAAAATAAACTCAAAATATATAAAAGACCTAAGTGTAAGACTGGATACTATTAAACTCCTAGAGGAAAACATAGAACACTCTTCGACATAAACCACAGCAATATTTTTTTTGATCTCCTAGACTAATGAAAATAAAAGCAAAAATAAATAGGACCTAATTAAACTTAAACGCTTTTGCACGACAAAGAAAACCATAAACAAAACAAAAAGACAACCTACAGAATGGGAGAAAATATTTACAAACAACATGACCAACAAGGGATTGATCTCCAAAATATTACAAAGAGTTCATACAGCTCAATTTTTTTTTCATACAGCACAATATTAAAAAAATAAAGTAAAAAAAAATGAGTAGAAGACTTAAATAGTTCAGTCACTCAGTCCTGTCCAGCTCTTTGTGACCCCATGGACTGCAGCATGCCAGGCTTCCCTGTCCATCACCGACTTCTCAAGCTTACTCAAACTCATGTCCATCCATCGAGTTGCTCATGGCATCCATCGATGCCATCCAACCATCTCATCCTCTGTCGTCCCCTTCTCCTCCCGCCTTCAATCTTTGCCAGCATCAGGGTCTTTTCCAATGAGTCAGTTCCTCGCATCAGTTTCAGCTTCAGCATCAGTCCTTCCAATGAATATTCAGGACTGATTTCCTTTAGGATTGACGGGTTGGATCTCTTTGCAGTCCAAAGGACTCTCAAGAGTCTTCTCCAACACCACAGTTCAAAAGCATCAATTCTTCGGTGCTCAGCTTTCTTTATAGTCCAACTATCACATCCATACATGACTACTAGAAAAACCATAGCTTTGACTGGACGGACCTTTGTTGAAAGTAATGTCTCTGCTTTTTAATATGCTGTCTAGGTTGGACATAGTTTTTCTTCCAAGGACCAAACATCTTTTAATTTCATGGCTGCAGTCACCATCTCCAATGATTTGTGAGCCCAAGAAAATAAAGTCTGTCACTGTTGCCATTGTTTCCCCATCTATTTGCCATGAAGTGATGGGACTAGATGCCATGATCTTAGTTTTCTGAATGTTGAGTTTTAAGCCAACTTTTTCACTCTCCTCTTTCACTTTCATCAAGAGGCTCTTTAGTTCTTCACTTTCTGCCATAAGGGTGGTATCATCTGCATGTCGAGGTTATTGATATTTATCCTGGCAATCTTGATTCCAGCTTGTGCTTCATCCTGCCTGGCATTTCACATGATATACTCTGCATATAAGTTAAATAAGCAGGGTGACAATATACAGCCTTGATGTACTCCTTTCCCGATTTGGAACCAGTCTGTTGTTCCATGTCCAGTTCTAACTGTTGCTTCTTATCCTGCATACAGATTTCTCAGGAGGCTGGTCAAGTGGTCTGATATTCCCATCCCTTGAAGAATTTTCCACAGTTTGTTGTGATCCACACAGTCAAAGGCTTTGACATAATCAATAAAGCAGAAATAGACTTTTTTCTGGAATTCTCTTGCTTTTTTAACAATCCAACAGATTTGGCAATTTGATCTCTGGTTCAGATCTCTGTTCTCTGCCTTTTCTAAATCCAACTTGAACATCTGGAAGTTCATGGTTCACATACTGTTGAAGTCTGGCTTTAAGAATTTTGAGCATTACTTTGCTAGTGTGTGAGAGGAGTGCAATTGTGTGGTAGTTTGAACATTCTTTGGCATTGCCTTTCTTTGGAATTGGAATGAAAACTGACCTTTTCCAGTCCTGTGGCCACTGCTGAGTATTTCAAATTTGCTGGCATATTGAGTCCAGCACTTTCACAGCATCATCTTTAATGGTTTGAAATAGCTCAACTGGAATTCCATCACCTCCACTAGCTTTGTTCATAGTGATGCTTCCTAAGGCCCACTTGACTTTGCATTCCAGAATATCTGGCTCTAGGTGAGTGATCACACCGTCGTGGTTATCTGGGTCACTAAGATCTTTTTTGTATAGTTCTTCTGTGTACTGTTGCCACCTCTTCTTAATATCTTCTGCTTCTGTTAGGTCCATACCATTTCTGTCCTTTATTGTGCCCATCTTTGCATGAAATGTTCCCTTGGTATCTCTAATTTTCTTGAAGAGATCTCTAGTCTTTCCCATTCTATTGTTTTCCTCTATTTCTTTGCACTGATCACTGAGGAAGGCTTTCTTATCTCTCCTTGCTATGTTTTGGAACTCTGCATTTAAATGGGTATATCTTTCCTTTTCTCCTTTGCCTTGAGCTTCTCTTCTTTTCTCAGCTATTTGTAAGGCCTCCTCAGACAACCATTTGCCTTTTTGCATTTCTTTTTCTTGGGGATGGTCTTGATCCCTGTCTCTTGTACAATGTCATGAACCTTCATCCATAGTTCTTCAGGCACTCTGTCTATCAGATCTAATCCCGTGAATCTATTTGTCACTTCCACTGTATAATCTTAAGGAATTTGATTTAGGTCATACCTGAATGGTCTAGTGGTTTCCTCTACTTTCTTCAATTTCAGTCTGAATTTGGCAATAAGGAGTTCATGATGTGAACCACAGTCAACTTCCGGTCTTGTTTTTGATGACTGTATAGAGCTTCTCCATCTTTGGCTGCAAAGAATATAATCAATCTGATTTCGGTATTGACTATCTGATGATGTCCATGTGTAGAGTCTTCTCTTGTGTTGTTGAAAGAGGGTGCTTGCTATGACCAGTGCATTTTCTTGGCAAAATTCTGTTAGCCTTTGACCTGCTTCATTTCGTACTCCAAGGCCAAATTTGCCTGTTACTCCAGGTATCTCTTGACTTCCTACTTTTGCATTCCAGTCCCCTATAATGAAAAGGACATCTTTTTTGGGTGTTAGTTCTAGAAGGTCTTATAGTTCTTCATAGAACCGTTCAACTTCAGCTTCTTCAGCATTACTGGTCAGGGCATAGACTAGCATTACTGTGACATTATATGGTTTGCCTTGTAAATGAACAGATATTTCTTCAAAGAAGACAGGCCAACAGGTATGTGAAAAGATGCTCAATATTGCTAATTATGGGAGAAATGCAAATCAAGGCTACAATGAGGTATCAGCTCACACTGGTCAGAATGGCCATCATCTAAAATCCTATGAAGGGCTTCCCTGGTGGTCCAGTGGTTCAGAATCCGCCTTGCAATTCAAGGGACACCAATTCAATTCCTGGTCTGGGAAGATCCCACATGCCATGAAGCAACTAAGCCTGGGCTTCACAAATGAGACCCGGCACAGCCAAATAAGGAATTACTTTTTTAAAAGACACCAGAAATGTGTCTTGGTACAAGATTACCATGCAAAAATCAATAGGTTTCCTATAACACTAAGCACAGCTGATTAGGTAACAGAATGAGAAAATAGATTCCCATTACAGGAATAAGCAGAGATGAAAAAACTGAACAGACAAGTAACATGCAAGAACGACATGAAAACTACTACTGAGTGGCATGAAAGAAGTCTTGAGTAAACGGAAGGGCACATGCTGCATCTTGTAGAAAAAAACTCAATTTTATTAAAACTATTAATCCTCCTTTTTATTCATCTGTAAGTTTCAGGATATCATAATAAAACTACCAACAAGGTTTATTTCTTTAATGGGAAAACAAAAATATCCAGGAAAACTCTGGAGAAAAAAAACTGGGTCACAATTACATCCGTTCCTCACATCTTAACCTGTTCTGGAAGGGAAAAGGTCTGGACATTACACTGGGAGCCTCTTTCCCTGAAGAATGGCTGTGAACAAGCCCCAGAGTGGCTCCCTTGACAGGGACTCAACTATACAAGCTTCTCCAGACCCAACGTCATTGCGGTGTGCCAGAGCCCCAGCTTCCGGGAACCCACACCTGTAGCCCCAAACCCAGGCAGCCTTGGGTCTTTAAGCTGAAAGATGTGAACACTGTGTTCCCGGAGTATCACCCCTGAATGGGAGGCACTTCAGTGCCCTGGGAGCTGGCAGGCCTTCCTTGCCCTCTGCAGGCTTTCTGATGTGTCTGAGAGATGCTGTTACAGATTAAATTATGCCCCCACCCCAAGAGCAACAAAAAGCTATGTTGAAGTCTTAAGCCCTAGTACCTCAGAAAGTGACTTCATTTGGAAATAGATGGTCACTACAGGTGTAATTAATTAAGATGAGGTTACATCGGAGTAGCTGTGTAGTGGCTAAGTCATGTCCGACTCTTTTGCAACCACATAGACTCTAGCCCAGCAGGCTCCTCTGTCCATGAGATTTCCCAGGCACGAATACTGGGGTGGGTTGCCATTTCCTTCTCCAGGAGATCTTCCTGACCCAGGGATCAAACCTGTGTCTCCTGTGTTGGAGGTGGATTCTTTACCACTGAGCCACCAGGGAAGTGCTACTGGAGTAGCATGCATGTCTGGCTAAGTTACTTCAGTCGTGTCTGACTCTGTGCAACCCTATGGACTGTTGCCTGCCAGGCTCCTCTGTCCAAGGAATTATCCAGGCAAGACTACTGTAGTGGGTTAATATGCCCTCCTCCAGGGGATCTTCCCGACCCAGGGATCGAACCCAAGTCTCTTACATCTCCTGTATTAGCAGGCGGGTTCTTTACCACTAGAGTCAGCTGGGAAGCCCACACTGGAGTAGAGCATGACCGGTGTCATCCAGCATGACCGGTGTCCTTATAAAGTGAGAGCCAGGACTTCCCTGACAATCCAGTGGTTAAGACTTTGCCTTCCATTGCAGTGGGTGCGGGTTCAATCCCTGCTCAAGGAACTAAGTTCCCACATGCCTGGTGGCCAAAAAACCAAAACATAAAACAGAAGCAATATTGTAACAAATTTATTAAAGACTTAAAAAATAAATAAAGCAACAACCAGGTAAAAACACAGAAGGACACAGGGAGAACTCCATGTGAGGATGGAGGATTGGAGTGATGTGTCTCTGGTCCAGGGAATGTCAAAGAACGATGATAAACCACCAGAAGCTAAGAAGAGGCAAGGAACGGTCCCCTACAGGTTTTAGAAGGAGCATGGCCCTGCAGATTTCTCCAGAATCATAAGACAATAAATTTCTGTTTTAAGCCACTCAGTGCATGGTACTTCGTCATAGCAGCTGTAGGAAACAAATACAGACGTCTAGGATTAGGATCTGTGCACTCTACACCACTAGGGCAGGAGGCTGCGTGCCAGCTGGAAGGGGCCAGGTGGAAAAAGAGTTTTAAACAGGAAATTCTGCCTGGTCCACCCAGGAGTGCAAGGATGATGCCTTCTCAGGGCAAGACATCACTCCAGCACCCTTTCTCACGCCTCCGATTTTGCCCTGAGGACCGGCTGGCCTGGGCTGGCTCCTCATTAACTTTGGCTCCCTTTGCAACAAGCTGGCCACTGAGCCAGGATCACAATGGCTCTGCTGTTACTCAACACCAGTGACCGTAGGGATGCTGGGGAGAGACAGGAGCCTCAGAGAGCCCCAGGCTAAGCTTCTGAATATGCTCTGGCAGGATCTAGAGCACTAAATTCTGGGGACGAGCTGGGGTGTATTTGCGGTCCAAATTGTGGGGCCACCCAGCTCACACAGATGCCCCTCCCTCTACCTGTGCCTCCCCCCATTTGCCCACTTGGCAATCCTCTGCTCATTCTTTGCAAAGCAGGTCACCTCACCTCTTCCTCCAGCAGGTAAGTTCATCACTCCCTCCTTTGTGCCATCCTGGACCTCCTCCACACATTCCTCTATTACACTACAGCTTATTCTAGAAGATTCGTTCGGTGGACCGTGACCTCCTTACAGATAGGGACTGAGTCTTTCATCTCCGACTCCCTAGGGCCCAGCCCACACCAGCAACGCTTTACAGCTTCCATGGAGCTTCCATGTGCATTAACTATCCCAACTGTGGACCGAATGTTAGAACATTACTGCTTGTTCCAGGGCAAAATCTGCCTCCTGGGATAATTTGATTTGTAGCTGGTGATCTCTCTCATTAAACAAAGAACTCCCTGAGAGAGAAATGCTAGTTCTTCGCCCTCCGATGGTCCTAACCCCAATTACACAGAAGTCACCTTCGGTAAATGCAACTTCAGCTTTTGCTGCCCCCACCCTTCCTGCTCTCAGGGAAGCACACTGATAACCCCATTACATCTGTCTGGTGCTTTCTGCCCTGAGTATCTCCAGGGAACCAGGCAGTCCAATTTATTTAATGCTACGTGATCTGCTGCACTCACACCACATTTTATGATCTAATTCGATTTATTATAGACATTATGATATGGCTCTGTTTCTCTGAAAAACAGGTCACCTCTTACACTAGTTACTTAGCCATTAGCTGTCTCCTAGCCGACAAGAGTGGGGACTTTTACATCTCTTTTTCTAGTAATGGATAATAGTGCCTCCCAGGATAAGAATCAAAAACCTTAGTAATATTCATAGCTTTTGACTCAGCAATTCCACTTCGAGCAGGTAACCCTAGGAAAATGGCCAAAGATTTGCACAAAGGAAGATTACAGGGACACTCTTTATATTCAGCAGGGAAGACCTCACTAGGTAATTCGGTACAATTTCTCCAAAGCAAACATGGGGGACACAGTTGGCCACAGAGCATCAGCAGGCCTGGACCTAAGTTTGTAATGACGTGGAGAAATGGCGACCTCCCCAACTCACCAAGTACTAACAGGTCCTGAGGCATGCCATGCCCCGAGGGCCTGGGAGATAAGCCAGACTGCAACAGCCCCTTGTCTCTCTAGTTTCGGGGGGGTCTCCCAAGCAGAAGCCCTCCAGTTTCCTGGTCATCTGGGAAATTGTCCGGTTCAAAGGGTAGCTCACCAGATTAAGTCTAGACGGTGGTCCATCCCTCACAATCTAATAAATGCCCCCTCACCCTCACCCCATCACCCTACGAGTTACCAGCCAGCTTGTTCCTCTGCTCTTTGGAGACTCAAAAGTGTCATCTCCTAAGCTGTTCTTCGAAGTTCCTCTCTGCCAGGCCTGTGTTTAAACAAACACGGACAGCCCTTTTACTGCTCCCCTGTAGCAGTAAATCAATTCAATGTGTCATAGGGCTTATCGGTCAGATTCTTTGGGTTGCAAGTAACAAAAACACCCTCCAAGAATTTTCAACCAGGGCTTCCCTGGGGCTCAGCAGTAAAGAATCCACCTGCCAATGCAGGAGACACGGATTCAGTCCCTGATTCGGGAGGATCCCACATCCAGCAGAGCAACTAAGTCCTTGCGCCACAACTATTGGGCCTGTGCCCTAGAGCCCGGGAGCCACAACTACTGAGTCCACAAGCTGCAGCTACTGAAGCCCAAGCACCCAGAGCCCGAGCTCCACAACAAGAGAAGCCACTGCAGTGAGAAGCCCATGCACCGCAACTAGAGAGTAGCCCCAGCTCTCTACAACTAGAGACAAGCCTACGCAGTAGCGAAGACTCAGCACAGCCAAAAATAAATAAATAACATTATCTTTTTTCAATAAATTTTTCAACGAACACAAGAAAGAAGGAAGGAAAGTAGGAAGGAAGAGAGGGATGGAGGGAAAGAAAGCAAAGGAAAAACAGAGAAGAAAAGGGAAAAAGAAAGTGGAAGAAGGGAGAAATCCAGCAATAAATTATTTCCTCCGTGCTTTACTTTCACTGCCTGCTTTCTGAGTGTTGGCTTCATGCTCGGTTTGCCTGTCCATCCTCGTGTAACAGCAAAAATGGCCACTAGCTGCTCTGAACTTAAATCAGCTTCCCAACTAACAATTCCATCAGTGATCATGTCGGCGGGGGGGGGGGGGAGGTGATCAGAAGTGTGGGCCTGGGGCAGCCCATCTCTTTTTTGCTGGTTCCAGGAAATATATCAGGGAAGGCTTTGGGTAGCCTGTCTTGGGTAATGTGCTGAACCCTAAACCAATCACAGTGGCCAGAGGATCTCTGCACATGTGTATGACGTACATATACATAAATATGCACATCACAGGTCCACCCTTGGTGCCGGGGAGTGAGGTGGGCCTCATCTGAACTCCACGGGACTAAGAATCAAAGGTGGTTCCCTGAAGACATACTAGACAAAGAAGAAAGCCTGTCCTTTCTGCTTGACCAGCCCTGCCCCGATCACCATCTGTCCCGTCCATAGGCTCCCCAGTCTCCCCTGCATTTGGTCAGGAGTCAGCCTCACTGACTGACAAGGTAACCCCAGTCCAAGGTGGTTGTCAGGTTCCTCCATGCTGCTCCTGAAGTCAGATCTGGGTCTACTCTTAGACCCAGCAACAGCTGCTATGGGGGAGATTCTTAGAGTTAGCCGAGTCTGGCTTCACCCACAGTGAAGTCCCTCCACCTGCCTCTAGGAGCGATCACTGAGGCAGGCTCTGGACAGAGGCAGGAGCTCCATGGCTGCCTGGGTGGTGTGCAGCTTGTGCCCTGCTCAACCTTAGCTTGCCAAGTCGGGCCCTGACACAGGTCTGCATCTACCCCGAGGAAGGGGGGGCCTGCTCACAACTCATCAGGCTCTTTACAGGCTAACAACCACATGCTCAGATGGTAAAGAATCTGCCTGCAATACAGGAGATCCGGGTTCGATCCCTGGTTTGGGAAGATCCCTTGGAGAAGGAAATAGCAACCCACTCCAGTATTCTTGCCTGGAGAATCCCATGGACAGAGGAGCCTGGCGGACTACAATCCATGGGGTCACAAAGAGTCGGACACGACCGAAGCGACTAACATACACAACCACCTTCCTGCAGCTCATGGACAGATAAGGGGAGACAGGCTGCCCCAAGGCTGATCCAGGGAGAATTTCAAGGCTTGGACTTTAGACCCAGGACACCTGGCTTGAGTAAAAGAATGATTGTCTTATGTGGTACTTTTATTGTTTCTGGGTGTGACATCACCAAACACTGGGAACTAACACAGGAAGACATGGGAGCAGCAACCAACCACCTGAATGTGTCCTTTTCTCATTTCTATCCCTTGCACTGTTTTCAGCTGCTCGGGGACCAGACCAAAATGAAAGAACTTTCAGCAGGAGCCAAGGAGTCATTCTTGCCCAGCCTTGAAACCCAGACCAGACACCAGTCACCCAAGCCCACCAACTAGTGGTGAGACTCCTGCCCAAAGGCTGAAAACGACTAAGCAAAGCTTCTAGAGGAGTTAGAGTCATTTGTGTGTGTGTGTTAAGTCACTTCAGTTGTGTCTGACTCTTTGCGACCCCGTGGACTGTAGCCTACAAGGTTCCTCTGTCCATGGGATTCTCCAGGCAAGAATACTGGAATGGGTTGCCATGCCCTCCTCCAGGGGAGCTTCCCGACCAAGGGATGGAAGCTGCGTTTCTTATGTCTCCTGTATTGGCAGGCAGGTTCTTTACATCTAGCGTCACCTGAGAAGCCCATCAGGAAAGTCATGTATTAATATTATATTCTGAGTACGAATGATTTACATACTTTATCTCATCAAACTCATCAAACTCCACAATAGACCCACTCTAATATCTTTTCAAAATGAAAAAAACTGAGGGACTTCCCTGGAAGTCCAGTGTTTAGGACTCTGTGCTTCCACTGCAGGGGGCATGGGTTCAATCCCAAGTTGGGGGACTAAGATCCCACAAGCAGTAGGTCATGGCCAGAAAAAAAAGAGAGAAAGAGAAAACTGAGATTGAACAATTTGCCCATGATTACAGACCAGTAGCCAACTGAGGGACCCTCTGTCGTCACTTTCCAAGCCTCTTCTTTGATTATGGGGAGTTCTATCAGGCCCTCCCAGGCCATAGGCTGAAACATGCCGTCCTCATAGCATCTGGCTGTGGGGTAACCATGTGAAGAAAGGGTGAGGTGACCTGGCACCTCCAGAACATTCCCTGGGCTCCTACTCTCCGGTCCCAAAGACAAGAAATGCAGGAGCCCCAGCTCCAGGGTTTTCCTCCTCTGTGAGTTCTCAGAGGAGCTGTTCACCGGGGCAGCAGGATAAGGCTCCCATTCAGATAGAATTTCTCAGCCATGGGAGTTAAAAGATGAGGATCAGATTGGCTCTGACATTCTCTGGCTCCCCAGGTAGGATTGTTTTCACTGTTGCTTTCCAGGTTCTGTAGAAAATTCTACACTCAAAGCAAAATCTGAATGCCCTTAAGAGAAGGTGTGGGTCCCTTTGGAATGGTTCCCCATACTTTCCCCTTGGCTCCAGAACAGTCCACTGAACTGTCTCACATAACAGATGCCAGGATGGGAAGGACCCCATGAGCAATATAAGCTCTAGCTCAACAGTGTCAGTGGTGGCCCAGGTTCTGTCATCCAAATTCTGCTCCACCCTGTCACTGTGTACTTTGTCCTCGGATAGGCTTTTGAGGGGGTGTCTTATTCTTTCCAAGGAATGAAAGCTCTCTTGGAGGCCCCCAGCAAACACCCTTCTTCGCCCATCACAGGCAAGGAAATCACCATATTGAACTTAAACTAATGGCCAAGGGATGAAAAATGCCAGGAGGTCAAATACCCTGACCACTATAGCCTTCAAATTTAGTACCTGTGGGCTCCTCAGCGTACTGAAGCCAGGTCAGGATAACACTTTACAGAGCCCATCAGGGTCCTAAAAGTGTGTCTAGAGTGCTCCGGTGGGGCTTCTCCTCTTTCTATTTTTGAGGCATCCTTGTTTTGTATCTGCTAAATCACTCGGTAGTTCTGCAAGCCTGGAATGGTTTTCCATAAACCTCCTGTAACAGCTGAACCCCAAGATATTTTAAGTCTTGATAATGAACGAGTGTGTGTATGCTCACCTACTCAGTCATGTCCATCCATGAAGCCTGCCAGGCTCCTCAGTCCATGGGACTTCCCAAGCAAGAATACGAGAGTGAGTTGCCAATTTCTGCTTGGGGGCAACTTCCCGACCCAGAGTCTACTACATCTCCAGAGTCTCCGACATTGGCAGGCAGAGTCTTTACCAGTGAGTCACCTGGAAAGCTGATAATTAATAAGCAGAGCCAATATCCTTTCAAAGTTTGAGCTCACCCCTTGTTAGGACAATAGAATGCTGTCCCATCTTACTGCAGTCTGGAGGAATGCACTTCACTCAAGGCACACACTCAGTTCTGTCTTTACCTGGTAGGGTAAGATGTAAAGGAGTGCATTCAGGCTCCTCGAAGGTCCTGCTGAAAAAATTATGTGATGTAAATAAACTAGATAATTCACATCCCCATTCATCTTTTCCATGGAGTACAAAAAGGGATCAGAGATGTTCTGGGGCATCCCTTCAAATTGATAAAATTCTATGAGTAAGTAAGAATGTGGGTTTTTTCCTCACTAACTAACTATAGGTGTTTCTTAGTATCACTCCTCACCAAATACCACCATCTTCCTGTCTGGCAGTAGGTCCCATGTGTGAGAAAACATTTACACATTCCCACTGCGCTGGACTGTTTTTTTCCCACTGTTACATTGCAGGTGGAGTGGGGTTGTAGACTTTGCTGATAATCAGCAGCTCTTTAAAGAACTATAAATCCATGATTTCAAACAGTAAAATCTATTTTAATCTGCTCTCAGCAAATATAACACACATTCCATTCAGGGAGAAAGAAAAGACGATTGTATTAGTTTAGGGCTTCCCCTTCAGTCTCGCCTAATGGCTGAGTGTTTAGAAATCCCTGAGACCAAAGCCCTCCAGATGTATCTGCAGATTCAGGTAAAACAAACCCAGGAGAGGGCAGAGGAGCAGTACTTGGCAGAGCATGGCCTCTGCACACTGTACCCACACCACCTGAAGGGAAGGCCCACTCTGTACTTACCAGCTGCCTCTGCAGAGTGCCAACATTTTTTAAACGCTGGATTTAAATCAGACAGAGCCAAGATTCAATCCCAGGTCTCACTCCAAAACTGTTTTAACTTTGCAAAAATCCTATGCTGTTGATATTCTATCTACCTAGAAAACCCAAGAGAGTCCACTGGAAATCTATCAGAACCACAGAGAAAGCTCAATAAGTTGATTGCTTTTAAAATAACTTTAACCTCTTCAGATAACATAATGAAAAAATTGCTATTTATGGTACTTGCTAAAATTAGGATGACTCCTTCTCTGCGCTATGTTTCTAGAAAGAATCAAAAGAAGCTAGTGACAGTGGCTGCTCCTGGGAGGAAAATTAGGTGACCAGGAATAGCAGTAGTTCACTATATTTGTGAACTTTTGATCATTGTACCAATAGGTAATATGCATGTTACCTACAGAAAATAAATAAGTTTCCATGTGAATTAATAAGCAGTGGGGCAAAAACTTCAGGACACTAAGAGGACATTAAGAAATCAGGACATTAAGAAATACCATTGAGTTATTCTATCACTTCTCCTTTCCTTTCTATATGAAACAATATTAAACAATATTCCAGTGCTATCTGATAGATTTCAACCCTTTCTAATGAAATCTACTGTTTCTTCAAATGTCTTAGAAGATAGGAACCGCCTCTATTTTTTAGGGATAAATAACAGATGGAGAAACAATGGAAACAGTGAGAGACTTTATTTTCTTGGGCTCCAAAATCACTGCAGATGGTGACTGCAGCCATGAAATTAAAAGACGTTGCTCCTTGGAAGAAAAGCTATAACCAGTCATATCTTTAATATGTTCTGACAGCATATTAAAAAGCAGAGACATTCCTATGCCAACAAAGGTCCATCTAGTCAAAGCTATGGTTTTTCCAGTAGTCATGTATGGATGTGAGAATTGGACTATAAAGAAAGCTGAGCACCGAAGAATTGATGCTTTTGAACTGTGCTGTCGGACACAACTCCTGAGAGTCTCTTGGACTGCAAGGAGATCCAACCAGTCCATCCTAAAGGAAATCAGTCCTGAATATTCATTGGAAGGACTGATGTTGAAGCTGAAACTCCAATACTTTGGCCACCTGATGCAAAGAACTGACTCACTGGAAAAGACCCTGATGCTGGGAAAGATTGAAGGTGGAAGGAGAAGGGGACAACAGAGGATGAGATGGTTGGATGGCATCACTGACTTGATGGAGATGAGTTTGAGCAAGCTCTGAGAGTTGGTGATGGACAGAGAAGCCTGGTGTGCTGCAGTCCATGGGGTTGCAAAGAGTCAGACACGGCTGAGCGACTGAACTGAACTGGGGGGAAATTTGCTCTGGTGGAGAGTTTATTGCTATATTTTTTCAGGTTGAGATCTAATTACTTCAGTTTCAGAAGGTTCTGTATGCATATCTCTTTCTTTCTTTTTATTTGTTTATATGTTATTTTATTTTTGGCTGTGCTGGGTCTTTGTTCTGCAAGCAGCCTTTTCTCTAGCTGTGGCGAGCGGGGGCTACTCTCTAGTTGCAGCATGCAGGTTTCCTGTTGTAGCAGCTTCTCATTTCAGAGCACAGGCTCTAGATGTGCAGGGTTCAGTAGTTGTGGCACGTGGGTTTACTCTGCCACACGTGGGATCTTCCCTGGACTTGGTATTGAATCCATGTCACCTACATTGCAAGGCAGATTCTTAATTACTGGACCACCAGGGAAGCCCCTTTTTCTATTTTAAGAAAAAGAACTATTAAATAATAAGATATAATGTGTGGCAGAAAAAGTTCTCATAGAAAAATCATGCAAGCATTTAGATGTTCTATTCTCCACAATTACTAAATTTCTCTTTTGCAAAAGGTACACACAGATTTGGGGCATCTCCAGTGCTTTTGAGAAGAAAATCATGTGTGATTTAAGTAGAAGTGTCCTTAGTCACAATGTGCCAACCCCTTGTGTTTCCCAGGGGAAGAAACATTATTCATTGCATGACATATGGAGGCTTTAGTTATAGAAAAATGGAGGAGTTCCCTGTGGTCCAATGGTTAGGACCCAACAATTTCACTGCTGAGGGCCTGGATTCAATCCCTGGTCAGGGAACTAAGATCCCCAAAGTCATGCAGCATGGCCAAAAAGAAAAGGAAAAACAAAAAATGGACCAAGAGTCACTTAGAATAGATAATATTTACAACAGCAACCAAAAATAATAACAATAATACCAAGGAATAGTTTTAATAAGAACTGTGCAGATTGGGCAGAGCTATCTGATTCGTATTCATGGATGCTGGCACTGAATAGTAGGACATAAATGGAAGAGTGCTCTCTTGCCTGCTGAGTGTTTGCAGCATTGGTTTTCAGCCCTACTCCTGGATATTTTTATTTCAGTGATCTGGTTTTGGACGTTCACCAGGCAATTCATGTAGCCAGGGTCAGCAACTCTGGTTTACAGCCTTACTTTGAAATTTTCCAGGAACAATTGTTAAAATGAGTCAGGGAATGGGCTTTTTTGCTAATCTTCAATCTCAGAATATAAAAAATTCATTAAGGCAAATGTAGGATAAAACTGGAGAAGGCAATGGCAACCCACTCCAGTATTCTTGCCCGGAAAATCCCATGGATGGAGGAGCCTGGTGGGCTGCCGTCTATGGGGTTGCACAGAGTCGGACACGACTGAAGTGACTCAGCAGCAGCAGCAGTGCAGATTGGAGGGAAAGAGAGGGAGAAAATCAGAAAACTTTTCTGAGGACTATAAAACAAGGACCTGAACAAATGGAGAGAATCACAGAAAGTCATGGCAAAGTGCTCAGACCCGGGGGTCACTGTGATCTGGGAATCTGCTATGTTTATAAACTGCTCACATATGAAAATGGGGATAGCACTCACAGCACCCACTCCAGAAGACAGCAATAAGGAGATTCCTACTCCTTCCTAGAGAAGGGGGACTGCTTCCTGTGATACATTATACCTGTCTTCACGAAGGATAAAGATGCCAGCGTTTTAATGCAGCAAATGGGGCTGGACAAGCTGGGCCTAAACTTGTGATGAGCTGTATTTTCTTATCAAGTCTCCACCGTGAGTACTTGTCCCATGTCCACAGTCTTATCTCATATGTGGCTGCTGGACTGGTCAGCGTTCTCTAGAGAAACTGAACCAGATATACACAGAGAGAGATTCATTTTAAAGAACTGGCTCACACGACTGTGAAGGCTGGCATGTCTGAAATCTGTAGGCCAGGCCAGCAGGCTGCAAACTCTGCTGCAGAATTTCAATGCTACAGTCTTGAGGCAGAACTGACTCTCCAAGGAAACCTCGGGCTGTCCTCTTCGGCCTGCGAGTGACTGGATGCAGCCCACTCACATCGTGGAGGGTCATCTGCTTTCATTAAAGTCATTTAACTGAACATCACTAGAGAAGATGTTTTTCCCACTGGTGTCTCAGGGATACAGAATCCATCTGCCAGTGCAGGAGACTCGAGTTTGATCCCTGGGTCAAGAAGATCCCCTGGAGAAGGAAATGGCAACCTACTCCAGTATTGTTGCCTGGGAAATCCGAAGGACAAAGAAGCCTGATGGGCTACAGTCCATGGGTTTGCATAGAGTCAGACATGACTAAGCGACGAAACAACAAGAGAAGATGTTAGTGACACCTCAAATGCAGAAATGAAATTATAAGATGCTTGCTCCTTAGATGAAAAGCTATGACAAAACTAGAGCAGAGTCATAATTTGCCAACAAAGGTCCAAATAGTCAAAGCTATGGTTTTTCCAGTAGTTATCTTTGGATTTGAGAGTTGGACCGTAAAGAAAGCTGAGCACCAAAGAATTGATGCTTTTGAACTGTGGTGTTGGAGAAGACTCTTGAGAGCCCTTTAGACTACAAGGAGATCAAACCAGTCAGTTCTAAAGGAAATCATTCCTGAATATTCATTGGAGACACTGATGCTGAAGCTGAAGCTCCAATACTCAGGCCACCTGATGCAAAGAGCCGACTCACTGGAAAAGACCCTGATGCTGGGAAAGATTGAAGGCAGGAAGAGAAGGGGACAACAGAAGATGAGATGGTTGGATGGCATCACTGACTCAGTGAATGTGACTTTGAGCAAGCTCTGGGAAATGGTGAAGGCCAGGGAAGCCTGGTGTGCTGCAGTCCATGGGGTCGCAAAGAGTCGGTCACGACTGAGTGACCGAACAACAAAAGACTAGTGTTTGACCAAACAACTGGGCACCAAAGCCCAGTCAAGTTGATGCATAAAACTGACCATCCCAGCCACCTCCCAGCTACAAGGGGCTTCCTGGACCCACCACACAGACCATCTTCCCTTCTCTGATTCACCCCCAGGGGGCTAGCATTTCTCTTTTCAGACCCTCCTAACCCAAAAGGAGTGATAACATCCCACTTTCCTGTACTCTATCTATCTTCAGTGGTCCCTAGTGCCTCCCAAGATATTTCACACACACACAACCTACTTCTGGAGGAAAGAGCTACTTCAAGGACTCAAAAGTGATTTATCCTCCAAATGCCAACCAAAGTGGCTTTCTGGCTCCTTTCTCACTGGAGAAGGGACAGAGAGGGAAAGGAAAACATGTATGCCGATTTAACTTCTAGTGGGACAGTCACCTATATATAGTAGAAAAACAAAAGGCAAACAACCTAAATTTCAATTTTTAAAAAGGCTCATCTATGTAAGAGATGGGTCATGGTGGAGAGTTCTGACAAAATGTGGTCCACTGGAGAAGGGAACAGCAAACCACTTCAGTATTCTTGCCTTGAGAACCCCATGAACAATACGAAAAGGCAAAAAGATAGGACACTGAAAGATGAACTCCCCAGGTTGGTAGGTGCTCAATATGCTGCTGGAGATCAGTGGAGAAACAACACCAGAAAGAATGAAGAGACGGAGCCAAAGTGAAAACAATGCCCAGTTGTGGATGTGACTGGTGATGGAGGTAAAGTCCCATGCTGTAAAGAACAACATTGCATAGGAATATGGATGTCAGGTCCATGAATCAATATAAATTAAAAGTGGCCAAACAGGAGATGGCAAGAGTGAACATCGACATTTAGGAATCAGTGAACTAAAATGAATGGGAATAAGTGAATTTAACTCAGAATCCCTTAGAAGAAATGGAGTAGCCATCATAGTCAACAAAAGAGTCCAAAATGCAGTACTTGGGTTCAATCTCAAAAACGATAGAATGATATCTGTTCATTTCCAAGGCAAACCATTCAATATCACAGTAATCCAAGTCTATGCCCCAACCACTAATGCCAAAGAAGCTGAAGTTAAATGGTTCTGTGAAGAACTACAAGGCCTTCTAGAACTAACACCCAAAAAAGATGTCCTTTTCATTATAGGGGACTGGAATGCAAAAGTAGGGAGTCAAGATATACCGGAGTAACAGGCAAATTGGCCTTGGAGTACGAAATGAAGCAGGGCAAAGGCTAACAGTTTTGCCAAGAGAATGCACTGGTCATAGCAAACACTCTCTTCCAACATAACAAAAGAAGACTCTACACATGGACATCACCAGATGGTCAATACCAAAATCAGATTGATTATATTCTTTGCCAGCCAAAGATGGAGAAGCTCTATACAGACAGTAAAAAACAAGACCGGGAGCTGACTGTGGCTCAGATCATGAACTCCTTATTGCCAAATTCAGACTGAAATTGAAGAAAGTAGAGGAAACCACTAGACCATTCAGGTATGACCTAAATTAAATTCCTTAAGATTATACAGTGGAAATGACAAATAGATTCACGGGATTAGATCTGATAGACAGAGTGCCTGAAGAACTATGGATGGAGGTTCTTGACATTGTACAGGAGGCAATGATCAAGACCATCCCCAAGAAAAAGAAATGCAAAAAGGCAAATGGTTGTCTGAGAAGGCCTTACAAATAGCTGAGAAAAGAAGAGAAGCTAAACGCAAAAGAGAAAAGGAAAGACATACCCATTTGAATGCAGAGTTCCAAAGAACAGCAAGGAGAGATAAGAAAGCCTTCCTCAGTGATCAGTGCAAAGAAATAGAGGAAAACAATAGAGTGGCAAAGAGATCTCTTCAAGAAAATTAGAGATACCAAGGGAAAATTTCATGCAAAGATGGGTACAATAAATGACAGAAGTGGTATGGACCTAACAGAAGCAGAAGATATTAAGAAGAGGTGGCAACAGTACACAGAAGAACTATACCAAAAAGATCTTAGTGACCCAGATAACCACGACGGTGTGATCACTCACCTAGAGCCAGACATCCCGGAATGCAAAGTCAAGTGGGCCTTAGGAAGCATCACTATGAACAAAGCTAGTGGAGGTGATGGAATTCCAGCTGAACTATTTCAAACCGTTAAAGATGATGCTATGAAAGTGCTGGACTCAATATGCCAGCAAATTTGGAATACTCAGCAGTGGCCACAGGACTGGAAAAGGTCAGTTTTCATTCCAATTCCAAAGAAAGGCAATGCCAAAGAATGTTCAAACTACCACACAATTGCACTCATCTCACACACCAGCAAAGTAAAGCTCAAAATTCTCCAAGCCAGGCTTGAACAGTATGTGAACTGTGAACTTCCAGATGTTCAAGTTGGATTTAGAAAAGGCAGAGGAACCAGAGATCAAATTGCCAACATCTGTTGGATCATCGAAAAAGCAAGAGTTCCAGAGAAACATCTACTTCTGCTTTATTGACTATGCCAAAGTATTTGACTGTGTGAATCACAACAAACTGGAAAATTCTCCAAGAGATGGGAATTCCAGACCACCTGACCTGCCTGCTGAGAAATCTGTATGCAGGTCAAGAAGCAACAGTTTTAGAACTGGACATGGAACAGCATACTTGTTCCAAAAAGGGAAAAGAATACATCAAGGCTATATATTGTCACCCTGCTTATTTAATTTATATGCAGAGTATATCATGGGAAATACCAGGCAGGATGAAGCACAAGCTGGAATAAAGATTGCTGGGAGAAATATCAGTAACCTCAGGTATGCAGATGATACCACCGTTAAGGCAGAAAGTGAAGAACTAAAGAGACTCTTGATGAAAGTGAAAGAGGAGAGTGAAACAGTTGGGTTAAAACTCAACATTCAGAAAACTAAGATCATGGCATCCAGTCCCATCGCTTCATGGCAAACAGATGGGGAAACAATGGAAACAGTGACAATTTTGGGGGGCTCCAAAATCACTGCAGATGATGACTGCAGCCATGAAATTAAAAGACACTTGCTCTTTTGGAAGAAAAGCTATGACCAACCTAGACGGCATATTAAAAAGCAGAGACATTACTTTGCCAACAAAGGTCTGTCTAGTCAAAGCTATGATTTTTCTAGTAGTCATGTATGGATATGAGAGTTGGACTATAAAGAAAGCTGAGCACAAAAAATTTATGCTTTTGAACTGTGGTGTTGGAGAAGACTCTTGAGAGTCCCTTGGACTACAAAAAGATCCAACCAGTCAATCCTAAAGGAAATCAGTCCTGAATATTCATTGGAAGGACTGATGTTGAAGCTTAAACTCCAATACTCTGGCCACCTGATGCAAAGAACTGACTCATTGGAAAATAACCTGATGCTGGGAAAGATTGAAGGTGGGAGGAGAATGGATGACAGAGGATGAGATGGCTGGATGGCATCACCAACTTGATGGAAATGAGTTTGAGCAGGCTCTGGGAGCTGGTGATGTACAGGGAAGTCTGGCGTGCTATAGTCTATGGTGTTGCAAAGAGTCAGACACAACTGAGCGACTGAACTGATTGATGTAAGAAAGCACTATGCAGTGATTAATGATCTTGTGTGAGATTATTTCTTCCCCTAGATTCATAATATAGTAAATGAAAAAATCAGGTTACAAAGCAGTATATTCAATATGATCCCAGTTTTGTAATATACATATAATATATATTATAATATACAAACATATATATGTAATTACATACATAAATAATTTCACCTGTATGTATATATAATTTCATGACTATATATATAGTCATCTAACACAAACTGTAAGACAAATCATTATTTTATAGACCAGTAATTGAAATAACACTGCCAATTAAATTATGACACCATCAAGCTACATCTTGATCTTAAAAATGTCAAAGAGCGAAAAAACGCTTCTTCGAGTTGATAAAATACATATGTGTGTATGATTATATCTGCATAAGAAAAAACAGAATGTATTGTACCAAGTTAATAACAGTGGTTATCTCTAGGTGTCAAATAATGGGTAGTTTATTTTCTTATGATTTTCTGTGCTTTTTCTAAATGGGATATTTGGCAATTAGAAAAACAATAAATAAACATTACTCACCCTCTCACTCATCTAACCCTCCTCCTTTTTCTTGTTCCCTCTTCTATTCTCTTCAGGTTCTTCGTCCAGACCCCAGAGCAGTGCCATGCTGAGCCATACTGGAGCCTGAGGAGAAAGGAAATTGGCTTTAATGCAAGCAGACTCATCAATGATACTTTCCAAATATAATTCTTCACTTATTTGTTTCATTTTCAGTTGAGACTGCCATGTTTAACAATTTCTTTTGGTCAAGGGATGATCTTAAATACATTTTAATTAACTTAAGCTGAAGTAAAATCAGCATCACCGACTCAATGGACATGAGTTTGAGTAAGGTCCGGGAGTTGGTGATGGACAGGGAAGCCTGGCGTGCTGCAGTCCATGGGGTTGCAAAGAGTAGGACACAGCTGAGTGACTGAATTGAACAGAAGTAAAATCATAGCAAATTCTGTCTTGGTATAAAGAAAATATTTAATACTAAAATAATATTATGAGTTTTAATATACCTTTCATTCTTTTCAATATTTTTTCAATTAATTTAACATGCTAGAAAAAATAACCATTTTAAAAATACAGACAAGTGTGGATAGGGAATTACATAGCATCCCAGTGGTTAGGACTCAGCACTGTCACTGCCGAGGACCCAGGTTTGATCCCTGGTCGGGGAACTAAGATCTCACAAGCCTAATGATGCAAACAAAAAAAAAACTAATAGGAAAAAAAGCCCATGGATGTAGAGTTTTTTCCTTTTACCTCAGGCTCCAACATGGCTCAGCAGAGCACTATTCTTTATTTTAAATTGTTCATATTTTGTTTATCAGAGATTTTTTTTATCAATTTTGATTCTTTTTTTACTTAAAAGATTTTATTTATTTATTTATTTATTTTGACTGCACTGGGTCTCAGTTGCAGCACATGGGATCTTCCATCTTTGTTGAGGCATGAGAAGTCTTTAGTTGCAGCATGTGGGATCTAGTTCCCTGACCTGGGATCAAACCCAGTCCCCCTGCATTGGGAGGACTGAGTCTTAGCCACTTCACCACCAGGTAAGCGCCTTGATGTTTTAGATAATACATTGTATATACCAAGAGAACGCACTGGTCATAGCAAACACCCTCTTCCAACAACACAAGAGATGACTCTACACATGGACATCACCAGATGGTCAATACCAAAATCAGAGACTGATTATATTCTTTGCAGCCAAAAATGGAGAAGCTCTATACAGTCAGCAAAAACAAGTCTGGGACCTGACTGTGGTTCAGATCATGAGCCCCGTATTGCAAAATTCAGACTGAAATTGAAGGAAGTAGGGGAAACCACTAGACCATTCAGGTATGACCTAAATCAAATTCCTTAAGATTATACAGTGGAAGTGACAAATAGATTCAAGGAATTAGATCTGATAGGCAGAGTGCCTGAAGAACTATGGATGGAGGTTCCTAACATTGTACAGGAAGCAGTGACAAAAACCACGCCAAAGAAAAAGAAACACAAGAAGGCAAAATGCTTGTCTAAGAGGTCTTACAAATAGCTGAGAAAAGAGAAGCAAAAGACATACCCATTTGAATGCAGAGTTCCAAAGAACAGCAAGGAGAGGTAAGAAAGCCTTGTTAAGTGAACAATGCAAAGAAATAGAGGAAAACAATGGAATGGGAAAGACTAGAGATCTCTTCAAGAAAATTAGAGGTACCAAGGGAACATTTCATACAAAGATGGGCACAATAAAGAACAGAAACGATAAGGACCTAACAGAAGCAGAAGAGATTAAGAAGTCGCAAGAATACACAGAACTGTACAAAAAAGATCTTAATGACCCAGATAATCACAATGGTGTAGTCACTTACTTAGAGCCAGACATCCTAGAGTGTGAAGTCAAGTGGGCCTTAGGAAGCATCACTATGAATACATCTAGTGGAAGTGATGGAAGTGACTGGAAAAGGTCAGTTTTCACTACAATCCCAAAGAAGGGCAACGCCAAAGAATGTTCAAAATATCATGCAATTGCACTCACTTCACATGCTAGCAAGGTAATGCTCAAAATCCCTCAAGCTAGACTTCAATAGTAAGTGAACCAAGAACTTTCAGATGTACAAGCTGAATTTAGAAAAGGCAGAGGAACCAGAGATCAAACTGCCAACATCCGTTGGATCATCGAAAAGGCAAGAGAATTTCAGAAAAACATCCACCTTGCTTCACTTACTACTCGAAAGCCTTTGACTGTGTGGATCACAACAAACTTGGAAAATTTTCAAAGATATGGGAATACCAGATCACCTTACCTGTCTCCTGAGAAATCTGTATGCAGGTCAAGAAGCAACAGTTAGAACCAGACATGAAACAATGGACTGGTTCAAAATTGGGAAAGGAGTACGTCAAGGCTGTATATTGTCACCCTGCTTATTTAACTTATATGTAGAGTACAACATGCAAAATGCTGGGCTGGATGACTCACAAGCTGGAATTAAAATTGCCAGGGGAAATATCAATAACCTCCTATATTCAGATGACACCAGTTTAATGGCAGAAAGTAAAGAGGAACTAAAGAGCCTCTTGATGAGGGTGAAAGAGCAGAGCGATGGGGCCAGATGCCGTGATCTTAGTTTTTTGAGTGTTGAGTTTTAAGCCAGCTTTTTCACTCTCCTCTTTCACCTACATCAAGAGGCTCTTTAGATCTTCTTTGCGTTCTAACATTTATTGAGTGCTTACTGTACACTGGGTTAAACATTTTACTTATTTAATCTAACAATGCAACCATAATTAATATTGTACCTTTTTAGGGATGAGGAAGTTGAAGCCCACAGAGGAGTGAACTGTCATGCATGAGTGATTGTGGCAGAACTTGGAACAGCTCTGTTTGGGCTCCTAAAACATTTCTTGCTTTTTTAAAAAGTATTTATTCATTTATTGGCTGTGTCAGGTCTTAGTTGCAACACCTGGGATCTTTCGTTCAGCTCACGGTCTTGGTCTGCCACAGGTGGTATCTTAGTTCTCCAGGCAGGGACGGAACCCAGGTCTCCTGCATTGGAAGGGGGATTCTTTTTTTATATGTATGAATTTTTTAATTGAAGGATAATTGCTTTACAGAATTTTGTGGTTTTCTGCCATACATCAATACGAATCAGCCATAGTACACCCATGTCCCCTCCCTCCCGGACCTTTCTCCCATCTCCCTCCCCATCTGACCCTTCAGCCTGTCCCAGAGCCCCTGTTTGAATTCCCTGAGTCATAGAGCAAATTCCTGTTGGCTATCTATTTTACACACAGTATTGTAAATTTTGTTAATCTCTCCATACATCTTCTCTTGTCCTTCCTCTCCTCCTTCCATGTCCATAGGTCTGTTCTCTATGTCTGTTTCTCCACTGCTGATGGTTTCTCTTCAGATCCAGGGGAATGAGATGAAAAAGAGGAAGGGGAAATAGGAAGAGAAAAGAGATAAATGGATGTAAACAGAAGACTCGAACTCTCCCATTTTCACATCAGTTATCTACTCCACCTGCACAACCACCTCTAAGGCATCATTAATCCTTACAGATAAGAAACTGAGACAGAAGAAGTTCCAGGGACTGGTAGGTTCCTCTCACGGGGGTACCTGCAGAGGGTGGGGGAGGGGTACAGTCTGCCCTCCCTCCTGACCTCCCTGGCAGTTTCATGACAGCTTCTCCACAATCATTCCCTCCCAGGTGGCGGCAGCACATCCCCCTTGTGGGCAAGTCTCCCTCACGCTGCCCCACCCAGAAGTGGGCGTCCCCTCACCCGGGGCCACGTGTGCAAGAGACTAGCCAGGGGCCGAGGCTGAATTCAGTAGCCTCCCAGAGCTGTTCTTTTTTTTTTTTTTGTGGATTATAGGTCATTTTATTTTTGTTCTTTATATACATTTTGTATTTCTCATTGAACATAAACAAAGCATGTCTATTTTTTTTCCTCAAAATTTCAAGTAATATGATTAGGAAACCATTAACAACAAATTCAGCAGCTTTCTTGAGCTGATTTTGCATTCCTCCAACTAGACCACTTAGTTTACTTTCTTTTTTTTTTTTTAATTTATTTATTTATTTTTTCAGTGGGTTTAGGGGAATACGTGTAAATCTATTGCTGATTCATGTCAATGTATGACAAAACCCAGAGCTGTTCTTGTCTGCCGGCTTCCCGTCAGTGCACCACACCACGCTTCCTGCCTTGCTGGGGGGAAGCCCCTGAAGCACACTGTTGAGAAAAGCGAAACTTCAGAATACCCCAAAACAGAATCTAAATTGGCCAAAGATATAAGAATCTGAGAAAAAAAAAAAAAAGTAAAGAAAATATATTCACAGAGCTTGCTGAGGCGTGGGAAATCCAGGCCTGTCCTGCAGAAGAGCTCAATGACGGGATGTTTCCGTCATGAGCAGGCAGAGATGATTTCTGGAGGAGTGACGGAAATGAATCTTTCACTGTCTACTTTTCTCTAGTGCTTGTATTTTTTTTTTTTAACCAGGTGGCTTTATAACATTTTCAATTACAGAAAACTATTTTAAAGTGGCCTGCCAAAAATAAAATAAAATAAAGTGGCCTGCCAGGCAGTCACCATTCTGTGTGGCTCACCCTCCTGTGAGAAGACAACAGCTCAGTCAGGGCATGACACATTAGGGGTGGGGTCACACATCCGGTCTACTACATATACCTCCAAATCATGCAACTCATTGTTCTGAGGACTCAAAGTCGCGTTTAAAATCAGAGTCAGCTAAAGTAAAACTGGAAGAGAAATGTGCTTCTGGAATGTGGAGCACACAGCACAGACCAATGCTGCTCCCTTGGGCAGCACCCTCTCAGGGACTCTGGGATGGGGTTAGTGGTCATGACTCTGTCCTGGGGAAGAACTGAGGCAGTGAGTCCAGTCTAGCCCATCACCCTCAGGTCAGGTTGGGTCCTGAATAAACCTCAACCCCCGAGGGTCACAGAGCAGAGTCAGGTGAAGAGCAGAGCAGAGACCACAGGGTCAGACCCGCACAGGAGTGTCGAGCATCCAGAAAGAGAGAAATAAGATGCCGCATCTCACAGTCTGCAACAGGAAATGTCCTTATTCTGAGAAAGTAGCTGTGCAATCAGGCAAGTGACAGTGGGGGCAGCCGAAGCAGTGAGGTTAGAATGAACCCTGAGGGTCTGTAGAGGAAGCAAAACAGATGATCAAGGCAAATGCCATATAAAGTCTCTCATTAGAAATTTAAACCCTAGCATGTGAGCATACTCAGTCATGTCCGACTCCTTGTGACCCCATGAAGTGTAGCCCGCCAGGCTCCTCTGTCCATGGGGTTATTATCCCAGCAAGAATACTGGAGTGGGTTGTCATTTCCTCCTCCAGGGGATCTTCCCGACCCAGGGTTCGAACCCGTGTCTCCCGCATTGAGATGATGGATTCTTCACCACTGAGACACCTGGTAAGTCCCTTTAAATCCCAGAGTCTCTAATGTGAAAAGAAGGGAATTGAGGGCAGGAGAATTACTCAGCCACTTGGTTGGTATTAAAGGAGGAGACAGGTAAGCAGGCCAAGACTGAGTGGATACCTCCCTTTTCTACTCCTTTAGGAACATCCATCCTTCACCCACTTCCTGATCTAGTGTAGTGGGGCAAGGTCTTCTCCCTGCTCCACTGGCCTCCCCTCTCCAGAATCCATCCCTGGAGAAGCTCTGACCTCCATCTGAATAGCTCAGTTCTACTGTGGGGTTCCAGATTAGAAAACAAGGTTACTTCTCTCATCCAACTGTTAATCCCCACTGGCTTTCCCTGCTCTTCCCCGTTCATGTCACAACTGCCTTCTTGCTCAGATCTACCCACCCACACCCCTGCCCCCGGGGTCTTATGAACTTAGAAATACAAACTCATTTAAACATCAAGACAAAAGAAAAACAGAATTGGTGGTTGAATTTTCTGCCATAGAACATTTCCAAATTATTGGCTTTTTGGAGTGGTCCTTCTCTATTACTGACACAAGGAGGCAAAAGGACCCAAGGACCCAAAAGAACCCCGGTGAGCAGCCTGAGGGTGGAGGTGGTAATGAGTCAGAGCGTGGGTTTAGGAACTGAACTTACTTATTTGGATTTTAATTCCAGCTCTGACACTACTCGCTCAGTGATTCTCAAAGTTGAGAATGCACCAGAATTACCTGGAGGGCTTATAAAGATACAAATTACTGGGCCCCATCCCCCAAGTTTCGTATTATTTAGGTCTGAGGTGGGACCCGAGAATCTACATTTCTAACAGTTTATCAGATGTGAAGTGAAGTGAAGTGAAGCCGTTGGTCTACTTTGAGCCGCACTCTCCAGCAGTGTGGTCAGCCGCCTTCCGTGTATATTCCGGACAATAATCAGTAGTTATTCGCTGGGGCTAGTGTTTACCTGAGACCCGGCACATGAAGATCTTAGCATTGTTCGTGGCACACAGCAAATTCCCTGCTCTTATTGTTGGATGAAGGGGAGGAATCATTTGGTCAAGACCACTTCTTCCGATGAGAAGCAATCCTGGGACGGAGCCCCAGGGCGCCTCTCTGTCCCGCGGCGTTTCTCTGCTCCCGAGCCTCTTCCTCCAGACTCTGAGCGCTGCGGCCACACGGCCACTGAGCCCGCGCACATGCCGGCGGCTCACGCCTGTCGTCTTTGTGATGGCCGGGACCCTCCAATCTTTATCGACGCCGAGAGCCTGGCCGCGGAGACTGGCCCCCGGAACTTGCTGAGATGTGGAGAAGCCGGAGCAGCCGGGATCCCAGCCGCGGCGGCGGGGGCGGGGTCCATGGGCCGGGGGGCGGCCCCGCAGCAAGCCGGCGTTCCGCCACGCAGAGCAATGCTGGGGAGCTCGGCCCCCGGCACCTGACCCGGGAGGGGCGGGGAGGACGCGCTCCAGCGGTCGTGCAGGGCCCGCCTCGGCCCCGCCCTCCAGGACGTCCCGTCGGGAAACCGGTGAGCTGCACGGCCGCGCGGCTGCGGCTCCGCCCGGGCACCACAGGTAAGAAGCAGAAGCAGCCCGCCACCCTTCTCTGGCCTTAGAACCCAGAGCCCTCCCGCTTCTTGGGACTTCCTGCCGGTCGAGATCGCTTCTCCCAAGTCCTTGTCCCCCATCCACCTCCCCCCTCCGCCGATCTTCTACTACTCCTCTTCCTCGCCACCCCGGACAGCAACACGAAGGGGCAGGGCCGGGCTGGGCCATCCGTCGTGGTGGCCTCTAGCTCCTCCCTCGGTAGGACTCCCTACACCTTCGCGCCTTAAGGTTGAAAGAAAAGCTGGGGTCTCTGGGTCCTGGAGGGGTGGGGTGGGAGCGGTGCAAGCAGCACTGCCTCCGGGACTCTGCAACCTCTGCCCCTCACCCATGCCCTGGCATCCCTTTTGTGCCCCCATCGCCCCGCGCTGAGCCATCCCCCTGTGCTCAGCTGCAGAAAACCTTTCAGAGAGGTTCCCTCCTTCCCGGGGCGGCGCGGCTCCTGAGCAGGAGTGAGCCGGCGAGAGAAACCTCCCGGGTGAGGGCAGCGTCTCAGACATCCTCCCTGTGGAGACTTGGGCCTTTAAAGGGCAGGAACTGTGTGCTCAGTATTGTTGGGAGGGAGTCTGATGGGTGTTCATGACTGTGACTGTCACCGACTTCCTGATTTCCTGTCACTTGTCCCAAACCCCAGGCCAACCGAAAGGAGAAATAGTTTGTTACTTGCCCCCAGAGCCTGTCGTCCCAGACACTGACCTCTGCGGAGGTTAGCACAGGGCTTCTCTGTGTGTGGGGGGATGGTGAGGTGTCAATTTGCCAGCACAGCATAAGACAGATCCCTCTATTAGCCAGCCACCCCATTGCAACATTCACAAGGAGAGTTCTAACACTGCACTCCCAGTGCCCTGCCAGACCTGCAAATGCAGTTTGCAGACACTGCAGGAGGTTAATAACTCTGGACACACCAAAGAACCTGGGGCTTGTGCTCATTTTGCCAGAGATATGTGTACACTGCCCACGCCCCTTTCTCGCGGTGAATGAGCTGTGTCTCTGCCCATTACAGGAAGAGCGAAAAGAATGAGACAGGCAAATGCATGTGATCAATAGCGCAAGCTAACGTGAGGGGTTGGAAATTTACTTTAGTTCAAGTTATCCAGCAGAAGCCAGCATCCTTGCAGATAATTCCTGACCTGTTTCTTAACAGTGCTATTCACTTTAGGCACCCAGAGGTAACAAAACAACTTTCAGGGGCACCAGAGCAGTTAGCAGAGCAGGCCTGTCAATGGGAATGTGGTCTAGAGGTGGTGGAACCACGAATACTGGGCTGCCTGGAAAGCCCTCATCCTTGGTAATCACTGCCCATAGTTAGCAGAACAGCTGACTCCTACCCACGTGGAAAAACTCACGCCTGAAAAGGGAAGCCCTGAGGCATGTCAAAAACTGTCTGAGATCAGAAACATCTCAGCCCCAAATTCAGTTGGGAGAAACCTGAACAAGAGATACGGGCTTGGGCTTAGCCCATATAGCCATTGCCTAGAACAGAAATCAGGAATCAAAGGGACAACTAACCCTAGGGCCAAGGCAGTGGGTATAATGGAGGCGGAGAGCTGGCTGAGCTCTGTCACTAAATTAGCTGTCTAACCTTGGCCAAATCACATAAACACTCCCTGGGTGGGGAACAAGTGAGAAGGTGTATGTGAAAATGCTTTGTCAAAGCTCCAAGCACCAGCCAAGTGCAAGGCAACATGGTGCTATGGTTAAGATAGTGGGCTTTGGAGAGATGTGGGCTTGGGAGCAAATTCTGCCTCTTCCATTTCATAGCTGTGTGTCCTTGGTCAGGTTACTAAACTTGTGTGGGCTTCAGTTTCCTTATATGTAAAATGGAAAAAGACAACTGTGTCTTGCTTTGGTATAGCAAGCAGTGATATTAAAAAAGGTTCTGGTATTGTTCTGAACCTCCTCTGGTTTCATGGACATGTTCTGACATCTCCAGCCCTAGAAGTGAAGCTGAGGTCCAAAGTGGGTTTCTCTGTCCTGGAGGGACCCAGCGGCTGTGCCAAAGATTTGGGTGAACTCTGATCATCATACAGCCCTCTGCTCCTCTCTGGGAAAGCCCAGCATACCCTTTCTCATTTGATGGGAATGAGAGTGAGGGTTTGGATGAATGAGAGGTCAAGTGCAGGGCAGTGCCTGTCTCTGTGTCGGGCTCAAAGCTGTAATTGTGCTGTGTACAAGGCTTGCCCAGCGAACAAGGATGGCCTCAGTCTGGGGAGAAGAAGGACTGTTACAAGACTCTTTTGTGGCACCTGAGAGCCCTGGGAGGTCAGGTTATTCTCCAGTCTCCTGTGCAGCCTGGTCCTCAGCCCTGGGTAGAGATGTGAAGAAACGAAGAAAACTCAATCCTCACCCTCACCTCTGCTGATAGCAGAAAACAAAGAACAGACAGATCAGGGCGTGGAATTAACAACCAGATACCTCAGGATGGAGGGATGCTATAGGAATAGGAAGGTTAGGTGAACCAGTTGGGAAAAGCATACTAGAGGCAGAAGGTTGGGGACCAGGATTTAAAGATTTGAGAAGATGAAAGAAAAGGGGACCTAGGCAGCCCAATGTCTAAACCTGTTGGTTCTCCCTCCCCCATAAAATCTAGTGGGGAAGTCCTATGTGAAGAAACATGGGCCATGAAACTTGGAAACAAATACACCCAATACTAATGGCAGTAAGATGCCCTTTAGTCTGAGAAGGCTTCTTGGAGGAGGGGAGTTTCAGGTAAGAATTAAAGAAAAGAAACATAATTTGCTTTCAGTCCAGTTCAGTCACTCAGTTGTGTCTGACTCTGCGACCCCATGGACTGCAGCACACCAGGCTTCCCTGTCCATCACCAACTCCCCGAGCTTACTCAAACTCAGCTCATGAGTTGAGCTTACTTAATTCATGCTGGTGATACCATCCAACCATCTCATCCTCTGTCATCCCCTTCTCCTCCCACCTTCAATCTTTCCCAGCATCAGGGTCTTTTCTAATGAGTCAGTTCTTTGCATCAGGTGGCCAAAGTGTTGGAGTTTCAGCTTTAGCATCAGCCCTTCCAATGAATATTCAGGACTGATTTTCTTTAGGATGGACTGGTTGGATCTCCTTGCAGTCCAAGAGACTCTCAAGAGTCATCTCCAACAGCTTGGTTCAAAAGCATCAATTCTTTGGCGCTCAGCTTTCTTTATAGTCCAACTCTCACATCCATACATGACTACTGGAAAAAACATAGCTTTGACTAGACGGACCTTTGTTGGCAAAGTAATGTCTTTGCTTTTTGATATGTGGTCTAGGTTGGTCATAGCTTTTCTTCCAAGGAGAAAGTGTCTTTTAATTTCATGGCTGCAGTCACCATCTGCAGCCCAAGAAAATAAAGTTTCTCACTGTTTCCATTGTTTCCCCATCTATTTGCCATGAAGTGAAGAGACTGGGTCCCATGATCTTAGTTTTCTGAATGTTCAGCTTTAAGCCAACTGTTTCACTCTCCTCTTTCACTTTCATCAAGAGGCTCTTTAGTTCTTCGATTTCTGCCATAAGGGTGGTGTTATTTGCATATCAAGGTTATTGATATTTCTCCTGGCAATCTTGATTCCAGTTTGTGCTTCTTCCAGCCCAGCATTTTGCATGATGTACTCTGCATATAAGTTAAATAAACAGGGTGACAATATACAACATTGATGTACTCCTTTCCCGATTTAGAACCAGTCTGTTGTTCCATGTCCAGTTCTAACTGTTGCTTCTTGACCTGCATACAGATTTCTCAGGAGGCAGGTCAGGTGGTCTGGTATTCCCATCTCTTTCAGAATTTTCCACAGTTTGTTGTGATCCACGCAGTCAAAGGCTTTGGCATAGTCAATAAAGCAGAAGTCGATGTTTTTCTGGAACTCTCTTGCTTTTTCGATGATCCAGTGGATGTTGGCTATTTGATCTGCTTAGCAAGAACATAAGGAAAATGCTTTGAAGAGAAAAAGGTAGCCAGTGAGGGTGAGGAGCAAACAGGAAGCAGACTGCCAAGGCCGTGTTTCTGCTACAGTCAAATGGCGGGAAAGGAATATGAATATGGCCCTTCTAGATTGTGAAAGGGAGAGAGAGGCCTGAGCAGAGGAAGCTGGCAGGCAACTTCTGCTGATCCTCCAGATACTGGGTCATAAGAACACAGTCTCAGAGAATGGTTTTGAAAGGGCAGAGGAAGAAGAGGATCCAGGAGGCAGAGAATGAATCAGCAGGAGCGTGCATGGAGTGAGCCTGATGTTGAAACCCATTTAGAAACTCCATGCCTGGGAGTAGAGTAAGGGCAAGAGTAGTTTCCAGGGTTTCGACGCTACTGGCCACAATGGGGAAATTGGGAAGGCTGGCTAGTTTAGGGGGCAGGCCACAGACCCTGAGTTCAGGGTGTGGCATGTCAGGTATCCAGTGGCCCTGGGTAGAAGTCCTACAGCTAGGAGCGCACCATACCTGAAGAGAGAAGAGAAAGCTTCAGTTCTGTCCTCTCCCATCACCTGCCCCTCAACCTGAAGATGAGCGCAAGCCTTCAGGAATACCCCTTCTGTTAAACACCCCCATCCGTCCCTCTCCTCCTGCCAGCTGATGGATGATAAGACTCAGTTCGAGTTTTTTTTCTCCCCTGCCCCCGACCCTGGCTTTCTCTCCAACCCAACCTGATTGTCTCCAGGGTTCCTAAATGATTAGGGAATCCCAGCCTATGCCCACCTAGGGTTCGTCTTCATCCCTAGGTTCTGAGGACTCTCAAGGCTCAGTTTGAAATGGTTACATATCCCTGCCCGACCTGGCAGGACCTGGAGATCCTTTAGTGACAAAAACCTGTGAGCTGGTGAACTTCCTGCTTGGTCAGGTATTATTTTGATTTTTCAGTAACTTTACAAACTTGGACTAGATCAAGAAACATTTGCTGAGCACCTGCTATGTGCCAAGCCTATTCTAGGGACACAGCATGAGTTAAGTTCAATTGGGTTTTTTCCAAAGGAAAAAATCTGTGTTTGGGCAACTAAAGCTTAAAATGTTATGCAAACAAAAGATGAACCTAGATCAGCCCAGGAGAAAACTTGATATACTTGCTACTGAAATAACTTTCAGTGAGTCTTTCAGGGAAAATACAGCCACGTACTGTAGCTCTAGTGTTGAGGGGGAAAGCTGAAGTGTTTTGAAGGTATAATTATGGGGAAAAGTGAAAACCTACCAGCATTCTGTAATCAAAAAGGTCAGAGGTGGGAGGAGGGGTTTGGAGGAGATAATTTGCTACTTTGTTCACAGCACCAGAACAGAGGAAGTGAAATGCAGGTTAGGTTGGTTTTGATAACTGAGAAAGTGCTGCCCGGGGAGAAAAAAGGGAGACTCATTTGTCCAAAACAGCCTCTTGGCCCCCTCCCCACAACCAGTAGCTTGAAATGGACCTGTCGGCTCCCCACCGTGGTGTTAACTCGGTCACACACCTGCTCCTAGTGAGAGTGGTGATAGTCATCACTTTTCAAGAAACCTGTAATTGAGTGATAGCCTGACTAACTTGAGCAAACATCCCTGTTGGTGGTGTTGCCACTGCTAACTTCCTGGCTGCCACATCTCTAGGAGGTGAGCAGCTCCCTAGATAAACAGAAAGAAACTTTGTTATAAATAGGCCACCTGGCCAGCAAGGGCGTGTTCCGGGTGGCTGACCCTGGTTCTCACTAAGGCCAAAACTTTACCTGGGAACTATTTTTGTGGCCATCTTTAAAGCATTGGTGGTCCTAGGTGAGAATTGGAGGAGGGCAAGCCTGGGGAAGGTGGTGGGAGGAGAGGGGAGGGGCTGGGGGGATGGGGAGAGGTTGGAAGTGGGGCGTCTATCAGTGAAATAGGGAGTTTCTGGAACATAGCCCTGCTCTAGGTTCAGGAGACCCAAACTAGTCCCCAAACTCCCCAGGTGACCTCCAAGGGGAAGGTAAAATGGTGGGAACAGAGCAGTGCCTGGGAGTTGAGAGATGGGCATCTGCTCCCAGGAGCCATGAGCTGTGTGACACAATAGAAGTCACCTAACCAAACTGGCCTCGCTGTCAAATAAGAGTACTGGACTCAGAAGGACCTAGTCTACGTGGCTCACTGGTGTGTAGCAACAGACTGTCGTGTAACTCACATGCACAAACACATTCAAAAACATCATTTAGTGAAGCCAGGGCTCACCTCTGTGGCTTTAAATGGGTCATGTTAACCCTATTGGCCTCATCTCATTTAACAAGAGTTTTTGAAGTACCTGCCACATGCAAGCTTTGTGCTAGAACTTTGCAAGCGACAAAAAGCTGAAAACAACCTGCCCTCTCTGGTCCAGTTCACAAAGGTGTGAGAGAGGAGAGACTGTGAAAAGATCAAAGAAGAAGTATAAACAGTTTGCTAAGGGGGGGTGAGGGGCTTCCCAGGTGGCAGTAGAGGTAAAGAACCCACCTGCCAATGCAGGAGACCTGAGAGACGTGGGATCATAAGATGTGAAACATAAGAGAATCGGGTTCGATCCCTAGGTCGGGAAGATCCCCTGGAGGAGGGCATGGGCAACTCACTCCAGTATTCTTGCCTGGAGAATTCCATGGGCAGAGGAGCCTGGTGGGCTACAGTCCATGGGGTCACACAGAGTCAGACAGGACTGGAGCGACTTAGCACACACACAAGCGGGTGAGACTAGAGATAGAAATTCTGCAAGAGACTAGGAAGGTTTATTGGAGGAAACTAGGCTGTAAAATGGAGGAATTAGACTGTATCACTGGCTTTTTGACTGGACCTGGGGAAGGTGGTGGGAGGAGGGGGGAGGGGATGGGGGGATGGGTAGAAGTTGGAAGGGGGGCATTTTACAAGAAAACTTAGTATCTTCTTATGTGTGACAGGGTATCTCAAAAGTCTCAGGAAAGCTTTGTTGTGTGGGATCTTAGTTCTCCCACCAGGGATTGAACCCTGGCCACAGCAGAAAAAGCGCTGAGTCCTAACCACTGGACCACCAGGGAATTCCCTTTAGGAAAATTTTATACTTTAGTCGCCTAAGAGGTATGAATTTTACAAACTAACAAAAAACATCATTTGAAAATGTGATTCCTTTCACCTATGTGAATTTTGAATAACAACTTTTCATTTTAATTTTGTATCAGGAAATGTTTATCATCTTCAACAGATGGAGACAGACATTAAAATAATAATTTATTATTCAAAATTCATAGAAACGAGGTGAAAGAAATTTAAACTTTCAAATGATGTTCTTTGTAAGTCTGTGGCATTTATACTTCCAAAGTTATTAAAGCATAAGATTATACTAGGACTTTTGGTACACTTACTCTATATATGTATGTGTAATAACCAAAATGAAATTTTAACAAAACAATACTTACCCATATTACCTGTGATGTAGTTTTTTTTTTTTGCTCTAGTCTAATCTGATCTTTTAAATAATTTTTTTCCATGCTGATTTGCAACACTTTAAATGTATTTCACAATCCTATTATGAGTTGCAATCAACGGTTTGATAGACATTGGACTGGGTGAAGCCTCAGTTCCCTTATACCAGTGACAAAAGGTAAATTTGTATTCTGACTAATGAGGCCAGGAAAACAGGTCCAGTTTGTTCAGTCTAAGGAAATGTTCCCAGAATAAGAGGATTTCTGGTATCATCTCAGTACTAAAATCAAGATGGTCTGATGTTGCAATCCCAAGGGTGGCTGGAGAAAAAAGAGTTGGGAATGAAAGTTTAGCAGCAGCAGGAGGGAATGAGTGGTTGAGGGCCTTGGGCATACTTGCCAATGGACCTCTTGGCCAGCCAGAAGGTGAGCGAGCTACACTGCGGGGAGGACCATGTGAAGCCCTGCTCTTGCCTAAGGACTGTGTGCAGTAGGGGTTGTTTCTCCCCCAAGTCTGGTGCCCTCCCTGACCTTGCCAGCCACACTTCTGGTAATCGTCTCCTACGCAGAGAGCAGGAATCCTTAAAGACAAAGTCTTCTGACTTACACTGGACTTTGTGTCCCTTCGAAGAGACTCTTTCCCATCACCCGCATGCCAAGCAAACAAACCAGAGTCCCTTTACTGCCAAGGCTAATCACAGGTGTCTTGTTTCATTTCAGGATGTGGTTAGTACCTTGAGGAACTGCAAGCACCAGAGAGAAAGCCTCAGACAGCCAGGCTGGATTGAGAGAGCAGATGCCTGGGGAGAGCTCAGTTTAACCCCAAGTCTCTCTTTAGGAGGGAACAAAGGAACAAAGGTGAATCGCACTGCGATGTCAAGACGAGGGAGTTGGAGTGACCTGGGTGATTCTGAGTGAGTCAGTCAGGGAGGCCTTCCTGGAGGAGGTGAGTCTTAAGCACTTGGCAGTAGCTGATAACTAAGCTTTGTAGGAGGCATATGTCATTTTATTGTGCTTTACTTTGTCTTGCTTCACAGATACTGCATTTTTTACAAATTGAAGGTTTGTGGCAACCCTATATCCAGCAAATCTATTGCTGAAATTTTTCCGGAAGTGTTATTTTTTAATTAAAGTATATACTTTCTTTTTTTTTTTTACATAATGCTATTGCACACTTAATAGACTACAATATGGTATAAACATAACTTTTCTATATCCTGGGAAACCAAAAAATCGCGTGACCCACTTTCTTGCTGTGGTCTGGAACTGACTGCATAGCAACTCCCAGGTTATGCCTGTACCATGCCTTTGTTTCTAACTGTGCTCCCTCTTTCTTGTTGGAGCGGAAGGTAGACAGACAAAGTGTCAGGGAGATGCCACGTTCAGATGGTTCAACACTATTGTAGCAAACACTTCCCCATTCTGCGGCCCTTGGTCTGTGCTTAGCTGGGGCAGTTGCAGAATCGATGAGATGTCAAAGTCAGGCATCAATCAGCCCAGCAACCCCTAGATAGGACACCGCCTCTACATTGAATTTCCATTTCCTCCTTGAAGCCTTCTTCAAGCCCACGGGCTATTGTTCTTGTCTGTGCTCTTAGTTCAAATTGTGTTACTTTTTGAATAGATAATGTTGTCAGGGTTCAAAGTGCAAAAGGGTATTCAGAGATAGATTTTTTTCCTGCTCCTATTCCCTCCTGGGACTGGTGCTCCCCGAACCCAGTTCTTGTTCTCCAACTAGATTTTAAAATCTGGTGGGGAAGGAGGCATCTCCCACCTCTCTGTGTCCCTCTGTGTCCCAGCTGGAGTGGACTGTTTCACCTCACCACCCAGGGGCGTTCCCCTGGCACCACACCCTCCCTCCTCATCCGCACTGCTGCTATCTTGGGTCAGACCACCCCCTAGTTCCTCTTAACTGGTCACCCAGCTGCCAGTCAGGTGCATCTCCTAGACGCCCTCCACCAGCTGTCACACTCCTCCTCTTGTAATGCTGGGCTCCCACTAATCTTTACTGCTCCCCATGCCTCCGGTCAAGGGCAAGCTCTTTGCTTTGATGACTTGATTTCAAGCCACCTCTCCAGACCCATCACCTGCTCCTCCCATCAGGCTTCATCCTCCCACCAAACCAAATTCCTTGGAGTTCTCTGATGGATCATGCTGTCTCCTGCATCTCGGGCTTTCTATATGTTGTTCCCTCTGCCTGACATGTGCTCACGTCACCAGCCAACTCCTCCTTGTGGGTTAGGGCTCAGCCCAAGTTTCTCTCCAGAGGGACTTCACAAGCATCACCCTCCCCTACTCAGTGAGTTTACTGCATCCTCTCTCCCTCTGCCCCCGAGGCTGCCTCTCTCAGGCTGGGTGCCTCTGCTTAAAATTTGACTCCCGCAATTGACTGTACTCTCCTTGAAGGCTGGGCTCTCTGCGTAAGAAGACGATTACCAGAAGTGTGGCTGGCAAGGTCGAGGAGGTCACCAGACTTGGGGGAGAAACAGCCCCTACTGCACACAGTCCTTTGTCAAGAACAGGACTTCACATGGTCCTCCCTGCAGTGTAGCTTGCTCACCTTCTGGCTGGCCACCATCTGGCAGAGTATCTGGCATAAAGCAGGAATTCACTCAATACTGGCAGAATCAACAAAGCTCCTCTATCTCCCAGACAATACCTAATATAAAATAGATGCTCAAAAAGATTTAATCTTATTCAATTTTTGATGGTGCTGCTGAATCTTTTTTTTTTTTTTTTTACAAAAAGCACTATATACAGCAGGCACTTGAAATGTTTCTCTTTAACATATTTGTGTGAAGTAGGTGCTTAGGTATATTTGCTGTATACAGTAGGTACTCAGCACATGCTTGCTATGTACATGGTAGGCTTTCAGTATGTGGCTGCGTAGAGGCAGAAATTCAGTGTGCTTGCTACATACAAAGGTGCTTGCTTCATGCTTGCTGTTTACAGGAGGTGCGCAGTTTCAGCTTCCTATGCATAGCAGATACTTTGTGTCTGTTTGCTATATGCATGAATCTGAGGTTTTAAAAGAGAACATCTCCCCCCCCCTGCCCAAAGTGACCCCTGTTCCCACTTCACATCATGACAGCCACCTGTGCCCCAAGTGGATCCGAGTGACTCCAAATACCAGGCTTCTCCATAGGCAGCAGCTTGTGTGTTTAACAACACAGCTCCACTGAAGTTCTTTTTAAGACAGAGTAATGAGTGTGGCTTTGGCCAAAGACCGGGTGCCTGAGGATAATTTCTGGGAAACTGAGCAGGGATTTATTAGTGACAATCATAGAAATAATTGAGGGCTCCGTCTGTGCCAGACACTCAGCTGAGTATTTTATATACATTATTTCTGATTTAATCCTCACATCCCCTGTGGGTTAGTTACTAGTCACCCCCACTTTATAGATGAGGAAGTTGAGGCTTAGAGAGATTAAGTCATGTGCCCGAGGGTCACACAGCTGCTACTGATAAAAACTAACACTTTCTGAGCATTGACTGGGTGCAGAGACTGCTAAGCTTTTTCCAGGAATTATTTCATTGAACTTAATCCTTACAACAAACAACTCTAGGAGGTAGGTGCTATTATTGTTAGAAGCTGCAGATCTAGAATTTGTGCGCAGGTCTGTTGCCACCAACATCTAGTGCTTACCCCATGAGTCTTATACTTGCAGAACTGTCTACAGAAAGTTTTGCAAACACTCTTCCTCTGAGCCTGGTACCACATATATGAGGATGGATGCTCAGGGCCATGGTCCTGCCTGGAAGGTGCTGTCATTAGAATCTTAGATTTTAAAATTGTTTTTAATTTTTTTATTAAATATGAATAGATACAGAAAATATTGATAAAATGTGCATAGGGTATAAAGAATAGCAGTGCTGCCAGAAGCCACCATTCACTTTAAAAAAAAAGCTTATTTTGAAGTCCCCCATGTACCTTTATTCCCATGTCTTTCCTCCCTCTTCAGAAACTTCTTTTTTTTTTTTTTCGCTCAACCTTGCATCTGTGTTGTGGCATATAGAAATGGTTCATTCGTTGTCATGGTTGTGCAGTCCATGTGCTGTGGATATTTCACACTGTTTATTCATTATAATGCTGATAGACATTAGGATTATTTCTAATTTTTGCCTTTTTTGTGGGTACTGCTAGAAATGTTCTTGTGCATGCCTTTGGTCATATGTTTATCTGAGATGTAAAACCAGGAGAGGAATTGCAGGGGTCATAAGGTGTGAACATTTTAAATTTTTCTAGAAAATGCCAAATTGTTTCAAAAAGTGGTTACATTGATTAAATTTCTTCATGTAGCATTTCAAGTTTCCAGTTTTTCTAGGTCCATGAACCTCAGAATCTTAGGGCAGGAAAGAAACAGGGTCCATTCTCCTTCTTATCTGGATGGAGACAGTTTAGGTGCAGGCAAGTAACGTGATTGGACTAAGGTGATGTCACCATTCAGCAGCACAGCCTGGACGAGAACCTGCAAATCCCGACTCCCTTCCTCCACCTGCCTTGGCTCATTTCTCTCTCTCATCCTTCCTTCTCAGGCTGAGGCCCCAGGGTGTGGCCACCACGACACCTCGTGCTGTTTCCAGGGCCAGGCGCAGCAGTCGGAGCTGACTCAGCCGGGTCCTCATCAGTTCCGGAGGATGAGGCTGCTCCGCAGACGCCACATGACCGTGCGCCTGGTCATGGTGGGCAGCGCCTTCGTGTTCTTCCTCTTCATCCTGCAGAGGGACGTGAGTGGCAGGGAGCAGGCCACAGAGAAGCCTTGGCTGAGGTCCTTGGTGAGCCAGAAGGACCACGTCCTGGACCTCATGCTGGGGGCCGTGCACAACCTCAGGGACTCCATGCCCAAGTTCCAGATCAGGGCTCCGGAGCCCCAGCAGACACTGGCCTCCTCCAACCAGTCCTGCCTCCCAGGGTTCTACACCCCAACTGAACTGAAGCCATTCTGGGAACGGCCGCCACAGGACCCCAATGGCCCTGGGGCGGATGGGAAAGCATTTCAGAAGAAAGAGTGGACACCCCAGGAGACCCAGGAAAAGGAAGAGGGCTATAAGAAGCACTGCTTCAATGCCTTTGCCAGTGACCGCATCTCCCTGCAGAGGACCCTGGGGCCAGACACCCGACCCCCTGAGTAAGTAGCACCGTATCCCAGGATGAGGCCAGGATTCTGCCAAAGGCGTGGCTGGTATGTCCACAGCCAATGTAAAGGGCTGACATGGATTTTATTTTATATCAATATTTATTTATTTATTTGGCTGCATCGGGTCTTTGTTGTGGCACTCCAGCTCAGCAGTTGTGGCATATGGGCTTGGTTGCCCTGAGGCATGTGGGATCTTAGTTCCCCAACCAGGGATCAAACCTGCATCCCCTGCATTGGAAGGTAAATTCTTGACCACTGCACCACCAGGAATGTCTCTGATAGGGATTTTAGAGTGTGGGCAAGGGTTTCCTCTAAGCCCTCCTTTCTTTTCCTGATCCATTGTCGTTATCCTAGGGATTGGGATTCAAGGGCATCATGGTCAGGCCAGAGTCTCAGGGAAACCTGTGAGAGAGAAAAACAGTTGTGAAGGTGACAGGATACAGAAAAAGGAACTCCTGATGGGGACCACGGCGGGCCAAGGGGTGACTAGGAGTGCCTGACTGCAGCCCACAGATTTGGGGGCCTTGCCCTCTGCCGAGAGGCTAGAGACTGCAGGACTCTGCCGCTGAGCTCCTAACAAGGGACATTTCCCGAAAACGGCCCTGGTGGTCAGGATTACTGCTCACCTCCTGGTTTCTTTCAGTGAAGACTCAGGGCCATGAACTCATTCCAACCAATTATTTGAACCTGTTTGTACTTTCAGTCCTGGGCAGTGAACCAGCTCTTAGATCTTTGAGTTGTGGCCACTTCAGTCTGTGTTCTTACTGGCCTCCCGTCAAAGGTTTTGTGTCTTTCTCGTGTAGACTTTGTCATTCCCAACTCAAGAGGAATACCGTTTTTGGCCTTTTCTCATATGGCAGTTAGGGACTTCCCCAGTGGCTCAGCCATAAAGAATCTGTCTGCAGTGCAAGAGATGCAGGAGGCCTGGGTTCCATCCTTGGGTCAGGAAGATCTGCTGGAGGAAGAAATGGAAACCCAGTCCAGTATTCTTTCCTGGAGAATCCCATCGACAGAGGTGGGCTACAGTCCATGGGGTTGCAATGACTAGGATGCGACTGAGTGTTCATGCCCACACATGGCAGTTTCCATTCTAGGTTCATGATTCTTTAGGGCTGTGAACCTGGAGTCCCTCAGACTTGGACCAAGTATTAGAGGCGTAGAACATGGAGCAATCCTGAGTTACCAGAACTCCTCACAGGGAAGGGCAGTGGGCCTGAGGGCAGCCAGTGGAGGAGGTCTGGAAGTCTTCTCTGGAGGGCCCCTGAGAAATCTCTCTGACCTGCAGAGGGGGTTTAAAAAAGGCATTTAGAGACTTCCCTGGTGGTCTAGTGGCTGAGACTCCCCACTCCCAATGTAGGGGGACCGGGTTCAATCCCTGGTCAGGGAACTAGATCCCACATTCCGCAACTAAGATTAAAGATCCTGCATGTTGCACCTTAGACCCAGTGCAGCCAAATAAATAAATAAGTACTTTTTTAAAAGAAAGAAAGGGAGTTAGGCTGCACAATTCCTTGAGATCCAGCATTGACACATTCCCACCCCCTCCTGAGATGGTGTTTCGGGGAGGGAGCAGTGCAACCTAGGGCCCCAGAGTGGTTGGAGTGGATGAGGATAGAGACAAGTCACAGGAAAATGTTAGTGATGATAGTATCGAATTACAGGGAATTCGTGAGGAAACGGGTTTGAGTGGAACCGTTCACTGTAAAGAGTAAAGTCTTTCCCTTTCATTGAATATGGAATTTGTAGTCACTTTTTCCAGATGTCAGAGTTGCCCTTTGTTACTTTCCCTCTGGGACCTCAGGTGGGGGAAATAGGTTTGGGGTTTTTTTGGTCGGGGGGGATTGTTTGCTTTTTGCTGTGCTGGGTCTTAGTTGCTATACACAGGATCTTTGATCTTAGTTGTGGTATGAGGGATATTTCAGTTATGGCATGCAAACTCTTAGTTGCAGCATGTGCAGTCTAGTTCCGCGACAAGAGATCGAACCCAAGCCCCCTGCATTGGGAGTACAGAGTCTTAGCCACTGGACCACCAGGGAAGTCCCGGGAGACAGGTTTTGTAGTGGGTTGGTTAGCACCTGTGCAGAGGCTCAGAGTAGGTGGCAAATAGTGGATAAGCTGGAAAAAGCGTGCCGCTATTCCCAGCTCCAAAGGGGACTGTAGGCTGGGGCTTCCGAGGAGCAGAGGATGCTTATAGGAATCTGTGGCCAGAGCCCTCCCCGCCCCTGGAACTACCGGGGACCCGGAGAACTGTATCTGCACTTTCGTCCGTGCAGGTGTGTCGACCAGAAGTTCCGGCGCTGCCCCCCGCTGCCTGCCACCAGCGTCATCATTGTGTTCCACAACGAGGCCTGGTCCACGCTGCTGCGGACCGTGTACAGCGTCCTACACACCACCCCTGCCATCCTGCTGAAGGAGATCATTCTGGTGGATGATGCCAGCACGGACGGTGAGGCTGGGGGCCCCCGAGGAGGGGCCTGGGGTCTCCCCCGGTACTCTGAGGAAAGAGGGCCTGCTGGTGCTCCCAAGGGAGCAGACACTGCCTCGTGGCCTGTTGTGTGGCATCACAGCTCATCATAAAGGTCAGGAGCAGGAAGAAGGCAGGTGGGTGCCACATTCCTGAACTTGATTTGCATTTGATCCCTAAAGCTCCAAAAGCTTAAGTGTTCTGGCCTCAAGGATTCCCTTAGAGTTGCCAAGCCCAACCCCAATTCAGAAATGCAGAAGGTGGGGATGGGCCTTCCCCTGTTTCCCACCTACTGGACCATTCTTTTGCTCTTAAAGATTCCATCTCAGAAGCCCTTCGCTGTAGTTGGTAATAGGCAAGTGAGTTTGCTCACCAAACTTCCACAGTTCAAAGCATTTCCACAAACATCTACTGAGTTATTTGCGCCAGGTGCTGCCTTAGGCATAGGAGATGAAATGACAAATTAGACAGATCTCATCTCGAGGGGGCTAACAGCCCTCATAGTCATATGACTGCTTACAGCACCAACCGTAGTGGTGTGACCTGGAACACACCCTAGCAGACATGAGAGAACAAGGCCTTGAGAGTTCAACACCCAGGACCTCAAATCCTAGCTCTGACTTTTCCTAGCTCTGTGACCTTGGGCAAGATACTTAGCCTCTCTGAACTTCCATCCTCACTTTTTTTGTTGTTTTTTTTGAATATTTACTTATTTGCCTGTGCCGGCTCTTGGTTGTGGCGTGCGGATCTTTAGTTGCAGCATGTCGGGTCTAGTTCCCTGATCAGGGATCAAACCTAGGACCCCTACATTTGGAGTGTGGAGTCTTAACCACTGGACCACCAGGGAAGTCCTTCAGTCCCTTCTTCTGAAAATGAAGATAATTGACTCCCTTGCAAGGTGGACAAGGGATCAGAGATAGATGGTAAATGAGATGGCCCATGTGCTGTGGAGTACTTAGTCTCCAGTAAGAGCTCCATATGCATTAGTTCCATTTTATCCTTTGTATGGGAGCAGGGCACTGTGGGAGATGTTATTTCTGTGTGGCCTGGCTGAGACGTCCACGTTGGATTAGAGCTGCACCTGAAAGCCTGAGTATCCAGGGAGAGAAGAGGTGTTACAGGGCAGCCCCAGAAGAGAGAACAGCATCAGCAGAGCTTCACAAACATTCGTGTTTGTGCTGTGGGAAATGACACTAAAAAGATGTTGAATGAAATCCTTGTGTGCATGCTAAGTCGCTTCAGTCATGTCCGACTCTTTTCGACCTCATGGACTATAGCCCACCAGGCTCCTCTGTCCAAGGGATTCTCCAGGCAAGAATACTGGAGTGGGTTGCCATGCCCTCCTTCAGGGTATCTTCCCGACCCAGGGATCAAACCTGCTTCTCGTATGTCTGCAGCACTGGCAGGCAGGTTCTTTACCACTAGCGCCTCCTGGGAAGCCTGAATGAAATCCACACCATGCTAAAAGTATTTGAGGGGAAGAAAATGAATCATTGAAGGTGCTTAAGCTGGAGAGTGACCTCGTCTCAGAAAGGTGGCAGCTTTGGGGAGGGTGATTGTCAGGAAGAGAAGCAGAGGACCTGAGTCCAGAGAGGAAGTCCTTACAGTCACTCAAGCATGGGATGCCGGGGCCAGAACTAGAAAAGGACTTGTAGGACCCCTGCAGCAGTAGACTGGGGTCCTCTAGGAGCTGCGCCTTCCTCCCAGGTGGCAAGTGGGGTCTGGGCTCTCCCAGTTTGGCTTCCTATGCCTGTGCTCCCATATTGAGGGCAGGAACCATAGTGGTTCCTCCAGCGGCCCAGCTGCTGAAGTACCTTTTCCCACCCCCAGCCCCCTCCTGCCCTCTGGGAAAGAGGACTAGAGCCAGGGTGGACAGAGGGAAGAGGCGCCGCGTATGGGCTCTATGAGCCCATTTTCTCTGGGAGCTCCCACTTTCCTGGGAAGGGCAGACAAGTATCAGAGGTGCGTGAAAGGGTCTGGTGGACAGGGAGCAGAGAGATGAGCTTGTGGAAAGGGAGGGGCTGAGAGTCTGGCAGAGAGGGTTGGGACTTGGGAGTGGCCTCCGGGGAGTCTTAGGAGCAACAGAATGGTTGTGAGGAATAGGAACCAGTGTATCCATTGCCCTCCAGCTCGAACTGGGCTCTCTAGTAACCTTTATTCCCACAAACCCGAGTGGCCCATCCCTCAGAAGTTTCTCCCCTTGAATCACATGTGGTGGAGTTTTCTAAACTGTCTCAGCTTGTCACTCAGAATTGTGTAAGTAAAAGGCACGCTGCCCAACTGGGTGACTCCTCGGACCAGGCCAGTCAATGACGTAGTGCCAGGCTGGTACGGGCAGTTTCAAAAGGGCAGAGTGGCCTGTGCCTAATAGGGGGGCTTGGCAGTAGCCGCCCCAAAGAACCTGCCCCTCTCAAGTCACCAGACGTGTTCCCATTCCTTCTGGTGGCCTCTCCCTTGTTGCCCTGGACTGTCTCATAGAGCCGAGTCCAGCATCTCAGAATCACCTGTCTGAAAAACCAGAACCAGCCATTCCTATTTTCCTGGGTCCTGGCCTCCTTTGACAATCTGTTAAAAGCTATGCCCTTCTCTCTAGAGGGCTTCCCAGGTGGCTCAGTAGTAAGGAATCTTCCTGCCATGTGAGAGTCACAGGGGATGCGGGTTTGATCCCTGGGTTAGGAAAATCCTCTGGAGGAGGGCATGGCAACCGACTCCAGTATTCTTGCCTGGTAAATCCCATGAACAGTGGAGCCTGAAGGGCTGCTGTCCATGGGGGTCTCAAAGAGTCAGACACGACTGAAGTGACTAAGGACGCAGGCACTCCCTAGAATAGCACACAGCTGCCACAAGTGTGCACACACCCACGTTTGTGCATGTGATTTCAAGGAATTTGTGAACCCCAGGATAAACCACCCTACCTTGAGGGCTTTGAGACTTTAGAGAGACTTTTGGCAAAGAAAGAAAAATATCCTCAGATCCATGGTAATCTCTGAAGCCATGGCCGGATAAAGTTCCCCACACGACTGACCGTTTGATCAGATTAACTGGCTCTCATTTCACACACACGAGGGCTGTGTCTGTGCTGAAATTCAATGTCCAGGCTCTCTGTCCTCCTGTCCAGGTGCCCAGCAGCATGGTTTGAGCACAAGTGTACAGGCATTTGATACTGGGGGGCAGGTATCAGAAAGAACTCTGGAGCCAGGCTGAAGAACTTTTTCTTTTCCTACCTCACAGTCCTTTCCCAGGCACAGGCTTCCCTCCTGCATGGCCAGGTCAGCACCTGAGGTCCACCCTTGATCCGGCATGTTTCACAAGCTCCCAAAAACTGGCCTTCCCACGCCTGTCAATCCACCGTGCTCCCAACTGGGCCTCCCCTTGTCCGAAGCCCTGCCCTGCCCCAGGTCGGAAGGCTGAGGCAGAGAACCTATGCCGCCCTCCTGTGGGAATTCACTGAATGAGGGGGAGGAATTCAGACACTTAGCAGGGACCCAGAGAGCTGAGCAGAAATAAGACCAGGATGACTGCAGAGATGTGAGCAAGGAGGCAGAAACAGCACTGGTGCAAACAGTTTACAAAGGTGAACAGAGCTGAATCACAAGACCTTGGTAAGCAGTAGTCAGTGTTTGGATTTTTAGGGGGTGTATGGTAAAATATACATAAAATTTACCATCTTAACCATTTTTAAGTGTTCCATTCAATGGCATTAAATACATTCTCGTCGTGAAACCATCGCCAGAACTCTTTCATCTTCCCAAACTGAAACTCTGCGCCCATTAAACAATAACTCCCTATTCCCTGCACCCCAGCCCTCGGCAACCGCCACTCCACTTTCGGTCTAGGAATTTGACTACTCTTGATATCTTGTATAAGTGGAATCATGCAGTTACCTTTTGTGTCTGACTTATTTCACTAAGCATAACATCTTCGAGGTTCATCCATGTTGTGATGTGTCAGAATTTGCTTCCTTTTTAAGACTGGAGAAGGGCACGACAAGTCCACTCCAGTATTCTTGCCTGGAGAATCCCATGGACAGAGGAGCCTGGTGGGCTACAGTCCATGGGATCTCAAAGAGTCAGACACGACTGAAGCGGCTGAGCACGCACAGAGCACACATGTGTGTCACTGTTAGTATAGTTCACATTTGTTATTCATTCATTCACCCATGGAGATTTGGATTGTTGCCACATGTTTGGCTATTGTGAATAATAGCCAAAATATTGCTATCCACATGGATATACAAATACTTGTTTGTGTCTCTGATCTCTATTATTTTATTAAATACCCAGAAATGGAATTGTTGTATCATATGGTAGTTCTTTGTTTAATTTTTTGAGGAGGTGTCATACTGTTTAGATTAATTTTTTTGGTGGCACCCTGAAGCATGTGGGACCTTAGTTCCCTGACCAGGGGTTGAACCCATGACCCCTGCATTGGGAGATGGAGTCTTAACCACTGGACCACGAGGGAAGTCTCTGGATTCTTTTTTTTTTTTTTTTTTTTTTTAATTTTTATGGCTGTGCTGGGTCTTCATTGCTGCACAGACTTTTCTCTGGTTGTGGATAGTAGGAGGCTACACTCTGGTTGTGGTGCACAGGCTTCTCTCCTGCATTGGCAGGTGGTTTCTTTACCACTGAATCACCAGTGAAGTCTTGGAGTCACTTTTTTAAGTGAAATTTTAAACCATTATAGTGACATGATCTGATTCATGGCTTTAAGAGAGAATTCACTGTGGGTGCTGTGTCAAGAGGAGACTGGGGGCACTTCCTTGGTGGTCCAGTGGTTAAAACTGTGTGCTTCCACTGCAGGGGGCATGGATTCAATCCCTGATTGGGGAATTAAGATACCATATGCCTCACAGCATGACCAAAAAATAACAATAAAAACTGACGCCAAAAAAAAAAAAATCCATGATGAACAAAAAAATCAAAATTGAAAAAACGAAAAAAAAAAAAAGAGTAGATTGGGAAGGGGGGGTGTAGGATAGAGGTCGGGAGATAAGTTAAGACATTATTGCTGAGGTGCAATGGCGATGGAAAACTGGCCTTACTTGCTGATTGTGGGCAGTGGGAAGAGGGGGAGAGTTTAGCACAATTCCTAGGTTAGAGCAGCTGTTGGGATAATGGTACACAGGGGAGGCTAGGAGGGCAGTTGGGGAAGAAATCTGGGGTTCCATTTCAGGCGTGTTAGGTTTGTGGGGTTTTTTGTTTTGATTTGTTTAATTTATTTGGCCACGAGGCATGCAGGATCTTCCCCAACCAGGGATCAAACCCGTGCCCCCTTCAGTGGAAGCACGGAGTCTTAACTGCTGGACCGCCAGAGAAATCCAGTTTTGTGGTTTGTTAGACATCCAAGTGAAGATTTAAGGCCAGGGAAAAAGGCCCAGGGGCATCTGCATGTAGATGATGTTCCGCACAGGGGACTGAGTAAGACGTGTGTAGGGGAGGTCACAGGAGTCTTGTAGACTTTGATTGTGAGGAATGAACTTAAATGAGGAGGCTGTCACCTGGGGAACATAAGAGAGAATGGATGGGCCCGTCTGTCTCCATGCTCAGCTCTTCTGCACTCCGCTCTGGGGTGTCTGTCCAGTGGGTCCAAGGAGGGGCATTACTCAGGGGTGTTGTCTCACCCTCTTCAGAGGGCCTGAGGCTCAAGCTCAGAATTCCCAGGTCCCACCTAGCCACCGGGATTGGAGAAAGGGGTGGGAGAAGGGCTCTGTAGAGCTCAGGCGCCCCTGACATTCACGGCTCAGCGCGTGGCGGGCCCTTACCACAAAACCCACTTCCTCTGATGTTCTGTCTCTGGGTTCTCTCCATCACCATGAACTTCCTGTGAGCACAGTTATGTTCTCAGGGGAAACGTCAGCCACGCTGAGAAGGCAAGGCTCCCGCGCAGAGTTCTTCCCACCTTCCTGTTAGAGCCCACGCTGGGGACTGTGCTTTGAGGATGAGCCTAGGAGCTCTGAGCAGGCAGGACCCAGACCTGCCCCGCCCTGCCCGGGACAGTGGCTGGCACCTGGCAGCGTGTTCACACGTGTACCCTAAGTGAGTGCTGGGCTGAAGCTGCCAAGTGAGGCTAATTTTGACTCATAAACCCCAGGGACAATACTCCCTATTTCATAGCATTTTAATCTTCACGTGGGTGCTCAGTCGCTCAGTCATGTTGGACTCTTGGTGACCCCATGGACTGTAGCCCAGCAGGCTTCTCTGTCCATGGGGATTCTCCAGGCAAGAATACTGGAGTGAGTTCTCATTTCCTTCTCCAGGGGATCTTCCCAACCCAGGGGTCAAACCTGTGTCTCCTGGGGCTCCTGCGTTGGCAGGCGAATCCTTTACCACTGAGCTCCATGGGAAGCTCTTTAATTTTCACAGAGAAGATTAAATAAGAAAGTCAGCATGGAAGCACCTAGTCCCATGACTGGCATGTAGTAGGTGCTCCAGTATTTGAACACAATGTGTGTGTGTGTGTGCGTGTTTCAAAGTAGAGAGACGGGCTTCCCAGGTGGTCCAGTGGTTAAGACTTCATGCTTCCACTGCCGAGGACCCTGGTTCAGTCCCTGGTCAGAGAACCAAGATCCCACATGCCAAAACTAAGAAGTAGAGAGGGAGAGATCAATTGCACCTGCACAAAAACAGCCCCCAGTTTGTATGATACGACGGTGGGAGCAAGGCCTAAGCACTGGGCTGACCCCACACCCCTCAAGAGAGAAAGGACACAGTCAGTTTTCACTCCTGCCCCACCCCACCACTTCTGAAACCACAGGCCATCCGTTCTGCACAGTGGGGAACACAGCAGCAGCACAGATAAACCAAAACAGCAGTTAATGAATCATCACTACCATTTGGACTATGTTCCAAGATGGATTGCTTCAGAATAGGGTTATTTTTTAAAACTATGTATATATTTAAAATCTTGAGTAAGTGTATTTTATTTTATTTATTATTACTTGTTTAGTTGGCTGCACGGGGTCTTAGTCGTGGCACACAAGATCAATCTTCTTGCGGCATGTGGGGTCTAGTTCCCTAACCAGAAATTGAACCTGGGCTCCCTGCATTGGGAGTGCAGAGTCTTAGCCACTGGACCACCAAGGAAGTCCCTAAGGCTATTTTTAATGCTCTGAGGGTTTCTGACTGATTAACAAGGGTCCTGAAGTGAGCCCTCTCTCAGAATGAACTGGAGATCTCATCAGATACCCCGCCCTTCAAAGAGCTTTCCATACCCCCTCTCCAATTTGGGCGTTGGCCCCTCCTGCAGTCTCCCCCAGCCCTGCGTCACCTCTGGCGTTCCTTCATCACCTACCCTGCCGTCACCCGCTCCCTGGGCAGACAGGCTCACTGCTGTGCCTGGCTATGCAGGCACTGGATACCTGGGTTTTAAATTTAATTTCAAAACTGTTCTGCATCATTTCATCTTCCTAAAGAATCCCACGTGCAGAGGAGGTAATAAAGAGGATTAGAGTAAGACATCTTGCTGCTGCCCCAGAAGCCAGAATTGAACACTTGTGTGTGCTCCACCTGTCAGACTTGCTCTGAAGAGCCTGGGAGACAGGGACTCAGACATAGAGAAATGACTGCCAAACCCCGGGTGTGGAAAGGAGGGGAGGCCTGAGACACAGCTCTGAAAATCAGGAGCTGAGAGAGAGTTGAGGCCAAAAGAGGCAGCTGAGAGCCGTCATCAGAAGTTTATATTTGATTTGAAACCAAAGAAACACAGCTCTGAGGTCCTGTCTCCGACATCAGAGAAGTCGCCCCGATACACAGACACAAGGTGGGCGCTGCGGAGCCAGTGGAGTGTCCTGGCAAGATGGCCATGGGCTGTGGGGACCTCCTCCATGCCCCCCACCCCCACCTTGGGCTTCGGTGAAGTTGCTCGGCACAGTAGGTGCGAGAGAGGGCTAAAATGCAGGCATGCTGGAGGCCTGAGAGTGCCCGGACTTGGTGCCCATAGGAGATTATGTGTGCTTCCCTTGTAGCTCAGTAAAGAATCTGCCTGCAGTGCAGGAGACTCGGTTCAATTCCTGGGTCGAGAAGATCCCCTGGAGGAGAGTATGGCAACCCACTCCAGTATTCTTGCCTGGAGAATCCCATGGACAGAGGAGCCTGGCGGGCTACAGTCCATGGTGTTGCAAGAGTTCGACATGACTTAGCGACTAAACCACCACCAAGTCGCTTCTGTTGTGTCTGTGCGACCCTGTGGGTTGTGCTACCCGTGCCACCTGGGAAGTGCAATGGGAAATTTGGTTTGTGACAAAGTGTTGAGCGGGTGGCAATGACCCTGTGTCTTCCAGAGTACTTGAAGGAGCCCCTGGAGCAGTACGTGAAGCAGCTGCAGGTGGTGCGGGTGGTGAGGCAGCAGGAGCGGAAGGGGCTGATCACCGCCCGGCTGCTGGGAGCCAGTGTGGCCCAGGCGGAGGTGCTCACCTTCCTGGATGCCCACTGTGAGTAAAGGGGGCCGGTCTGGCTCTGCCCCACCTTCCCTCCCTGGCAGAAGGAAAAGCTGGGACCCCCGCATCACCCAGGCCTCTGCCTGCTCTGCTGTCCCAGGAGCGAAGCAGGCTTGGGACTCCCCCAGATTCTTCTACCCCTTTCTCACCCTATTCCCTAGGATGGTTATCAGGAGGCACGCACAGCCCTATAACCACTGGGGACCCCACAGTTGCTGGGAGTATGTTCTAGAGCCTAGACACTCCTCTCCCCGCTCTCCCGATCTGTACCTCATTCTGAGCTCAGCCCCTCCGACTGGCTCCTATTACCTCTGGGCGCTGTTCGGTGTGGCCCTTTCCACATGGAGCCAGGAAGCCCTGCTTCTTGCCCCCAAACAGCACACTTCCCTTGCTGTTGTCAGGGGGAAAAAAGTGTTCCCTGAAAGCAGTGATACATATTCTGAGAAGCTGTAGACTTGGAGTCAGAACACCTGGATTTGCGTTCTGACCCTGCCACTAACTGAGCCTCAGTCTTCTCCTTTATCAAGTGGGATAAGGATGCCAGCCATACACACCAACAAAATCATCACTCCAGGGGCCAAATCATCTCTGTGGTTCATCAGAAATCCCCAAGGGGTGATTATTCTGCAGCTAGAGCTGAAGCATGAGGTGCAGAGACCCCGGGGAGAAGGGCACCCTGCATGAGACCCACACTCAGGTGGGGAGAGTCAACTGAGTGGCTAGCCTGCATTCCCTGAAGGCAGCCCTCTACGGCCTCCCTGTGCCTTTGGAGCCTCCGTGTTATTCCCCTGATACCTCTATTATCTCCTCCAAAGCCATTTCCACCTCTCTGGGAGGAGGGGCAGGTGTAGGTGGGTCCTGGGAGGTCTCTGTCCACTCTCGGTGACTGTGGAGCTTGCACGTGTTTCCCTGCCTGCAACTGGGGAGCAGGCACTTGTCCTCCTGGGGCTCCCCACTGGCCGGAGGGTGCAGGCTGGCTGGGGGCAGGACCCTGACTGCTGTCTCCTGGCCCTGGCCTGCAGGTGAGTGCTTCCATGGCTGGCTGGAGCCCCTCCTGGCTCGCATCGCCGAGGACGAGACAGTGGTGGTGAGCCCAAACATCGTCACCATTGACCTGAACACTTTTGAGTTTTCCAAGCCCATCCAGAGGGGCCGAGTCCAGAGTCGGGGCAACTTTGACTGGAGCCTGACCTTCGGCTGGGAGGCTTTACCTGCACGAGAGAAGCAGAGGCGCAAGGATGAGACCTACCCCATCAAGTAAGTATCGCAGGCTTGTGGGCCCCCAGCCTGGCCTCTGCAGTCACAGGGACCTGGGCCATCGCAGGTCAGCATTTATTGGGTGTTGTGTGAAGAGCTTAGCATATTTAATCATCATTCCCTTGAGGTAGGTACTATGATTAGCCTGTTTTGCAGATGAGAACGCTGAGGTTCCTGGTCGTTAACAGTTGGCCCCAGACTATGCCACCCTGGAAACTGGGGGAGCAAGAGAGCCCATCCCACCAGTTTGGCCACAAGCCTGTCCCCCCACCATGGTGCTGTCCTGCCTGGTGCCATAACAGTTGGCTCTCACTCTCCTTCTTCCTTGTGCCAGGCCCAGGGTTCAGGGCCTTCTGTACTTTGTCTCGTTAATTCTTCCCTTCAGGTAGAAAGGACATGATGGCTGCTTGCAGAGAGATAGAGGTAGAGACCATTGTAAAACAGCCATTATAATGAGAGGGGGTGATGTGTGCAGCCAAGTGGCCATCTTTGAAAAGACTGAGAACGTCTTAAAGAAAGATAGATGAATGTTTTGCAATTGGCAATGTGTTGCAGTTGTCCTGAACTTTTTCAGGAAAGGACCAGATAGCAGGTATTTTAGATTTTGCCAGCTAGGGCTTCTCAGGTGGCACAGTGGTAAAGAAACTGCCAAGTAGGAAATGGCAACCTACTCCAATATTCTTACCTGGAAAATCCCATGGAGAGAAGAGCCTGGCGGGCTGCAGTCTGTGGGGCTGCAAAGAGTTGGACACAACTGAGCACCCACACACATACATACATGCAGCTACCAAAAAAAAAATCTTTTCAAAATGTAAAAACTATTCTGTGCCAGAACCTTAGAAACAGGCCAGCTTTGACCCTCAGGCCACAGTCTGCCAACCCCTGAGCTAGAAGGCAGGTGCTTGAAAGTTTATCCATTGTTTGATGCCCAGCTGGCTTTGCCTTCTCCCAACACACCCACCCTACTCCTCTCTCTCAGACTGTGGGTGCGATTAGAGATTACAGACATCTCAATCAGACTGAGGAGTGACTTTTAGAGTATCCATTGCTTCTGGATTATCTGTACCACTGTTTTTCTATACTGGCCAGGAAACTGAAGGGTCAACCAAACATATACCAGGGGTTGGGGGGGGGGGAGTAAGAGTTTGGGGATATAGTGAGCAGAGTTGGGAAGGAAGGCTTTCTCCCCTTCCATGTCCCCAGATCCTAAGAAATGCCACCCAGAGCCTCAGCAGAGAGGCTGCAGGAAGGAATCCCATGGATCTAAAACAGCCTGCTGCTCTGTCTCCTTTGGAAGGAAGAGAAGCAGCAGCAGAAGGGGCAGAAAGGAAAGGAGAAGAGAGGAGAGAGAGAGAGAAGAAATTGGAACTCCCTATTGACTCTCTGCTTGATTCATAGATGTCTTTTGTTTGGGATGTATAGCAACAAAGCCCCCTCCCCCCAAGCTGGGGGCCAGGCACACAGTGGCACAGTCAGGGACAGGGCACCTGGCCCCCACCCATCACTGACATCCCCTGCTCCGATGTCCAAGGACCATACAGCTGGAAGACAAAGCTCCAGTGTTTGAGGAATGAGTCTGCTCCCTGGTCCGAATGCCCTGGTGGTGTGCTTGCTTGCCTCCAGCACTTTGCCTGGTACCCGCCAGGAGACCTGCAGGTAGCACCCTCTCTTCCTCCACTCCCAAAGTTAACAGGAGACTAAGAGGAGAGGTGAGGACCCAGGGGACCCCAGGAAGCAGGCCAGGAAATACAGAGAGTTTCCAGAGGTTGCCTATTGATTGTGAGTCTCTAGTGATGTTCCCCGTGTAGTTTATCCTCAGAGATAATTTGTCAGTGGCTTCTTAGTCAGAGGGACCTCCCAAAGCCAAGAGACAGAGACTTCCCTGGTGGTCCAGTGGTTAAGATTCTGAGCTTCCAATGCAGGGACCTGGGTTTGATCCCTGGTCGGGGAACTAGCTCCCATATGCCGCACTAAAGATCCTGCGTGCTGCAACTAAGACCTGGTGCAGCCTAAATTAAGTAAATAAATATTAAAAAGAAAAAAGCCAAGAGACAGGCTTAGGTCCAGGAGACCCTCAAGAAGCAGATGGTTAGTTCCAAAATGCTCATCTAGGGTCCTAGGACTCTCTGAGCCTTCCTTGGCCTTACTTGGACTGGCTTAAAACCCCTAGGAGAAGTCAAAGCCAGGGACAAAAGCCTGCCTGAGCTTGAGGGTTTCCCAACCGAAATTCCTTCCAGAAGGTGGCACATGAGCCAACCTCAGGGCAACGAGAACAGCGGTAGGGTAACACCAACTTCAGGCTCCTGTGTGGTTGCCTTGACTAGTCAGCCAGTGAATGCCGATTGAGGCCCTGCTGTGTCTGAAACTCCTTGGCTGGTCCTGGGCTTACAGAGAAGGTTTCTGCTTGGCTGTGCCACATGGAGCTGCCCACTGAGGGCAGCAAAGCCCCATCCGAGCCAGCCTGGCCTGGCACAGAGACCAACAGTGAGTGACACGTGTGCACTCCTGTCTCCCCAGCTCCCACCCCTTAGCTCAGCCCCTGTTGTGAGCAATGTGATATCTAAGTTCTTGAGGTTTTGTCAGTTTATCTAAATGTGGGTCCGTGCCTCCCTGCCTTTGTCTGAAAGCCAGAATCTTTTTGTAATCTCCAAATGCTCCCTTTAGTCCAAATTGAGTTTAATTTCACCTCACTCCCTACCCTGTTTCCGGGAGCACCTATGTCCAAAACCGGTTTCACACAGCTTCTGATGACTGAGTATCTACTATGCTTTATGAGCTTTGCTGCCAAAAAGCAAAAGATGGTGGCTTTTCTCTCAGCTACTACCCTGAGTACTCAGAGGAAAAGATCTGTCTCTTTACTCTGTATGACTAATACATAACACAACCCCAGGTAGCCCATGTGTAATATATCCAGTTGAATGAGTAAACAAGTGCCTTTTATTATTATTATTTATTTATTTACTGTTGGCTGTGCTGGGTCTTCATTGTTGTGTGGCGGCTTCTCATGGTGGTGGCTTGTCTTGTTGCAAACAACAGGCTCTAGGCACGCCAGCTGTCCGAGGCCTGTGGAATCTTCCCAGACCAGGGATCGATCCCGTGTCCCCGACATTGCAAGGCAGATTCTTAACCCCTGGACTACCAGGGAAGTCCATGAGTACCTTTTAGAAGACAGTCATGATCTTTACATCTCTCTTGGACCTGATCCTAGAAGGCAAAGAATAAAAGCTCAATAAACATTTGCTAAGTGAATGAGTTAGTGGCTGCACGTTCCAGACGAGAAGAAAGGAGGAGGGAGGGAGTCTTAGAAGCATCTGCAGTGAGTCCGCCCCTTTCCACGCTGGGCTCTGACCCCGCTTCCCCCCAGGAGATGCACATGCTTTTCCCTTTGTCTCTCCAGGTCCCCGACGTTTGCTGGTGGCCTCTTCTCTATCTCCAAGTCCTACTTTGAGCACATCGGTACCTATGATAATCAGATGGAGATCTGGGGAGGGGAGAACGTGGAAATGTCCTTCCGGGTGAGAGCGAAGAGGGCTTCGTGGGGGAACCACAACATCCCGGGGTACGGATGACCTGAGACCCTGTCTTTTAGGCAGCAGCAGGGTTGGCATATCTGGAGCTGAACTTGGAAGGGTGGCTCTTCCCCATCATGACACCACCTTTCCTCCGCCCCCCCACCCCTGTCCATGGCAGTAAGGTCATGGGACTCAGATTGGACATATGGCAACAGATGACTGGGCAGAACCCCTAAGAGGGAAGGGGTAGTGGGGTAACAGGGACCGGACATCTGGGACTGGTGACATCTTTCATGATGTCTCTGGGAACAGAATTAGGGTGAAGGTGGGACAGTTCAGTAAGCAGTCACTATCCTCTCTGGAAAAACCAGGCTTCACTTTCCAGATCAGAGGACACATGCCTTGGTAGCCTTTGGAGTTACTCTCCCCTATGCTCAGCATGCTCTTCATAACTGTAAGAGAAGATGATGGCCCAAATTCTGGTGGACCCCGGAACTCTGAGGGATTCCAGGAATAAAGCAAATCAGGATTAGGTTGGCAAGAAAGGCTTCCTTGTGGTGAAATCAACACAAATCTCTGTCCAGGGGAAAGTAGTTAACAAGGAAATGAGCTTGCTTATGAAGTCATTTGGATGGGATTGTCGACTCAATGGACATGAGTTTGAGCAAACTATGGGAGATAGTGAAGGACAGGGAAGCTGGGCATGCTGCAGTCCATGGGGTTGCAGAGAGTCGGACACGACTGAGTGACTAACAACAACAGTGAAGTCACTTATCACAATGCCTGGCATGTATAAGCACGTCATTGATATCATTGCTGTTACTATGGCTATGATTATGCATTTCTGTTGCTGCTGTCTGAATAGCACTGAAACATGTATATTATCATATGTGAAACAGATCACCAGTCCAGGTTGGATGTATGAGACAGGGTGCTTGGGGCTGGTGCACTGGGATGACCCAGAGGGATGGGATGGGGAAGGAGGTGGGGGGGGAGGTTCAGGATGGGGAACACCTGAAAACCCATGACTGATTCATGTCAATGTATGCCAAAACCACTACAATATTGTAAAGTAATTAGCCTCTACTTAAAGAAAGAAAAATCAAATGAATAACAACATACCTCCCAATCTAAAACCTAAAAAAGAAGACGCAAGTGGAAGGGGTGTCCTAAACCAGCCCTCTGACAGAGAACAGTCACCAACTTAGCACCATAATTCCCAGGGTTCTGATTCTGGGCTAGTTCATGAGCCTCTGACCTCTGTTCAGTCTTTCTGTAAGGAGGCTACTGTACTAAAGGTCAGGTGATTGCCATAAACCACCTAATGGTGGCTTTTAATTAGTGAATTGATGCTTTGATTGGGTCACAAGTCCATCTCCATTTGAAGGAACTTGAGTTCCTGAGTTTCCAGTAACACTTGAGTAAGCTGATAAAATCACCTTTCTGGGTCAAAAAGCCAGGTGGCGCCAGAGCTCAGAGTAGGTAGATGGATGTAAACTTGGTCATCTGTCTCTTCTCCAAAGTGGGCCCTGGTAACCCTCAGGACCCCGCAAATTTCCGCTTGCTTAAATCCAAAGTGAACCATATCAGAGAGCCAGGGATTGTGTAGTTACGGCCTGTGAAGAGGCCTAGTCAGTGTCTCTTTTTTCTGGAGGAGAGAGGGGTATTTCCCTGATTTCGTGGACCTGGGGTTTGGCACCCTGGGAATGGAACAGAGTTGCTTGGGGTGGGTTGTCCCACCCACCCGCTGAAAACCCCACCCCGTCTCATCTTACGGCAGGTGTGGCAGTGCGGCGGCCAGCTGGAGATTATCCCCTGCTCTGTGGTCGGCCACGTGTTCCGTACCAAGAGCCCCCACACCTTCCCCAAGGGCATCAATGTCATTGCTCGCAACCAAGTGCGCCTGGCTGAGGTCTGGATGGATGGCTACAAGGAGATTTTCTACAGGAGAAATCTGCAGGCAGCACAGATGGCCCGAGAGGTGAGAGGGGAGGATGCTCAGGAGATGTTCGGATGAAGAGAAGGGCATAATCACAGACCCTGATCCAGGGCTTCATGATGATGGAGGCCCACTCAGCTCCGCCACCCGGTGCCTTTACCCCTCAGGCCTTGGGAGCTAGAGCCCAGGCTCTATTTTGGAGGCTAGAGAATGAGGAAGGGCAGCCTTTGTTGTCCCTGCCTGGAGAGCCCCAGCATCTTTTAGAAGGGGAGGGAGACAAGATTTGGAGGAAGAACCTCTTACAGGAAGAATGGCTTTGCTCTGAGAACCCAGGAATTGAAGACTGGAGGAAAACTGAGAGTTCACAGGAGTTGGGGGGTGCTATGGGTGGGGATCCCAAAGCCAGGGCAGGGGGTTTGGGGTTAGACGTGGAGCCGACAGGAACCCCAACTGATTGGGAATGAGCATGAGACCCATTCTGGGAGAAAGTGGTCCCAGAAACCCTAGGCTACATCTGCCCAGACAGGAAGGTCAAGCCTGGTGAAACTGACCCTTTGGGGGCTGCCTTAATTGACAGAAATCCTTTGGTGACATTTCGGAACGACTGCAGCTGAGGGAACGACTAAACTGTCGCAACTTTTCCTGGTTCCTGGACAACATTTACCCGGAGATGTTTGTCCCTGACCTGAAGCCCACCTTCTTTGGAGCTGTGAGTCTTGACAACAAATATGCCTACCCATCATCCCAGAAGCCCCAGGAGAAGTTTCAGGACCACTGAGCCCATAGCTGGATGAGAAATAATCGATTTTTACTCTCCACACTCATTTATCCAGGAGGGTGACCTGGAGGCCACCCGGGCTTCTGGAGCTAGCTAAAATTTTCTTAAGGAGGAAACAGCCTGTAAGCAGTGGTTCTCAAACACTCACTTGCATTGTCACCAGAAACGCTTTTTAACACACTGTGTGTTGATTCAGGAGGACTGGGATGGGGCCTGACAATTTGCATTTCTAACCAGCCCTCAGGCAATGCTGAGGGTCTGGGGATCACACTTTGAGAACCACTGCTCAGAAGGACATTCCCACAGGCTGAGGGCTTCTCCCAGAGACCTGACTGGTTGCCCACCCTGCCCTTGCCCAGTCCCTGGGTTCTGCACCTCATTTGCCGTTCACTCCAAGCATCTGGATTAATGAGTGGGGGAGGAAGGTCAGAGAGGGGGAATGCAGCCATGCAGATTTATTCCAGATGGACCCTACACCACAAACCAAAAAACCCCCTCACTGTGCTCCCCTGGGTCCCCTTTCTGCTCACCATCCTGCAGCTCAAGAACCTCGGCGTGGATCACTGCCTGGACGTGGGAGAGAACAACAACGGGGGAAAGCCCCTCATCCTGTATGCCTGCCACGGCCTCGGCGGCAATCAGGTACACAGCCCAGCCCCTGACTGGCCTGTCTCCTGGGGCATCTCCTGTATGCACACACCCCCTTTCTCCACACAGAATAGCCCTTTCCTGAGGACAAGGGTGGGAGAGATCCAGAAAGAGAAGGAGGTACCAGTCCTTCCCTCAGGAAGCCCCCAGTCTGAGGGGAAACACATGATACAGACAGATAAGGTCCTAAGTGTGGATCAAGGGCACCCAGAGAGGAGAGGGCAGCAGTGCTGGCTGGTAGAGTGGGGCTGGGAGGGGAGGATTGTTTATCACAGGAAGCATGCTGGAGGATGTGAGCTGCTGAGTGATGTTTTAGGGTGACTGTGAAAAATTTTTGAGCCCTTTCCCTCACCTACACTCAACTTTTTTGTGTGTGTGTGCTATTTCCAGGAGGCCCATTTATTATATTTTTTAAGTGACGAACTTGTGACTTGACTTTTGAGATTTATTTATTTTTGGCTATTCTGGGTCTTCATGGCTGCACAGAGTCTTTCTCTAGTTACAGTGCTGGGGCTTCTCATTTCAGTGGCTTCTCTTAGTGCAGAGCACAGGCTCTAGAGGCTTCAACAGTTGTGACACATGGGCTCAATAATTGTGACTCATGGGCTCTAGAATGCAGGCTCAGGAGTTATGGCACAGGGGCTTAGTGTCCCAAGGCATATGGGATCTTTCCAGATCAAAGATTGAACCGGTGTCCCCTGCATTGCAAAGTGTATTCTTAATCACTGGACCACCAGGGAAGCCCTTACATTCAACTATCTTCAATGCCTCTCCTGCCCAGAAGCTACCACTCTGATCCTACCACCCATCAGTGACCCCAAAACAACTCCCTACTGACATCTCACAGTTACCTGCATCCACTGTAAGGGCCCATTTCCCCCTGTGCTACAATGTCCAGCTCTTTTCCTGAGGAATAACTAGTAACCTCACTGGCTCCAGTTCCTCGATCTACCTTGAGTGCCCAGTGTTTGATAAGTAAGAGGCACTTGAAGCAGAGCTGAAGGAAGGAAAAAGTGGCAGGGGACACTGAACAGGATGCCAACATATGCAAGTGAAGACAAAGTCATTCTGAAGCCATTGCCTGTACCACTGGCCTGCACAGTGATTTTAGGTGGTATAGTGGTGAACATTTTTTCTATAGTAACCTATTAACAAAAAAAGAACCAGCATATCAAACACATGATTTCATAGATAACACTTTAAATGAGGCAAAGTTAATTTTTTTTTACTCTTTTTTTTTTTTTGGTCGAGCCTTGTGGCTTGCAAGATCTTAGTTCTCTGACCAGGGATCGAACCCATACCCTCTGCAGTGGAAGTTCCCTGGACTGCCAGGGAATTCCCTAAGTTAAATTTTTACCTAAAGAAAAAATATTTAGTAACTATTATCTATTATTCCAGTATAACCCAGATACGGTGGCACATGAATTACTGAAATCTTGGCACCCACTCCCTTCCTCCCCAAGAGGTCATCTGTGATTGGTATCTCGGGCTGTTGGCTTGAACCTTCTCTTGTCTTCCGTTCTAGTACTTTGAGTACACAACCCAGAGAGACCTTCGCCACAACATCGCAAAGCAGCTGTGTCTACATGCCAGTGCTGGCACTCTGGGCCTTAGGAGCTGCCACTTCACTGGCAAGAATAGCCAAGTGCCCAAGGATGAGGAATGGGAATTCACCCAGGTGAGTCAGCTGTCCCAAAAGCTCAGAATCAAGAACCTGAGGCCACAACTGCGCCCTCCCTTCCTTCTGCATCTTCTTCCTGAGATACTATGGGATGGATCCAGACAATGTAGAAAGTATGAAGAATGTGAGCTTGGTCACAGGCAGGGTTCACGGGACTTAAGTAATGTTTGGTGATGGCTGATTCTGATTGATATAAAGATGGCGGTGGGGTTATGGTCTAGGGCCAGTTCTGTCATAGTTCAAGTATTTTTAGGCTGATCCCCAGGAGATGAAGTTGAAGAGTCACTCATGGTTACCACCTGGCCTCTGTGTGCCAACCACAAGGCTGTACACTCATGTACTTTGGTTTGGTTAACCTTCCAGAGGCTCTTCCCAAGTAGGTGGTGTCCCCATGACTAGAGATGGGCCAGCAGCAGCTCAGCAAGTTTGTGTCTGGCCCAAGATCCTTTGCTAGTAAATGGTAGACCCGGGGTTCAGACCTAGATAAGTCTGACTCAAAAGCACGGGTTCTTTCCGTTACACTGCCCTGCCTGGGATGAATGATGTAACTTCTACTGGATCGGGCTCAAACTAGCAGCCTCCAATGAGCCCCCACACCCACTCCACCCCAGTCCCTAGTCCTGGGCTTAGGAAAAGGGGGGCCTAACCTTGGGGCTACAGGGAAGGGAGTAGTCTGAATATGATCAAAGGCAGAAAGTGCGGGTAGACTGCAGTGGCCCAGGTCTTTGAGATTGGCCATCTGGAGGCAGTTTGCATTTTCATTTCATCCTGAAAGCATTTGTCAGTTAACCCATGGTCCTCCCTTCCTGTGTTGCAGTTAGTCATGCTAAAGCTGGAGGTGGGGAAAAAAATAAATAAATAAAGCTGGAGGTGGGGAATTGGCACCTGGCATAGGAATGCCAATTCCTGTGGAAACTCAGGAATGCATCCCATCAGAGTTTCTGGCATCCAAGGAAAGGAATGTGGAAGTATCCCCCCTGTGCCTTGCTGGATTTCCCTTCCCTTTTGTTTATTGTCCTCATCTCATTCACCCTAGTAGTACTGTCAGAAGTCTGAGGCCTAAGTTGACCCTTTGTTTTGCTGTGTCATCTTTTAGGATCAACTCATCAGGAACTCAGGATCTGGTACTTGCCTGGCATCCAAAGACAAAAAGCCAGTCATGGCCAACTGCGACCCCAGTGATCCCCACCAGCGCTGGCTCTTCATTTAACCCCCTGTGGGAGTTCCCACATGCTTCTCAGGAAACAGAATCTGGGGGAAACCTGATGTTTGAGAACCTGACCAGCAGCTTCCCTGTCAGCCTTAAAGATGGATTTCAAACCCAGTGGAAGTCAAGGCAGAACCTTCCTACTCCTTGCAGCAACATTGGGCCCGTTTTCTTTCCTCCACATGGGTGGACAAGACCATTAGAACACATAAGATGGGGCCTAGAGCTTTCCTTCTGTCCTAGAAACAGACCTCCAAAGCAGAGGAGGCAGCTGGGAAAGGACCCAGGGCAGCAATGATGAATTCAAGGAAAGTGCCTCTGCAGCCACGTCCTGGATCCCTGGTCATCTAGGACATCTGCAACTTCCAGTGAACTATAGAGTCTATCAGAGGAACTGGAGGTCTAAGTCTCCCTTGCTGTTATTACCTGAAGCACCTTGACAGTGCTTGACAGGTACACAACAATACTGTGAGAAAGACAGGAATCACTGTGCCCATTTTATAGACAAGAAAACTGAGGCAGAGAGAAGTAAAGGAGCTGGTCTGTATTCCACAGCTGGTACGTGGCTGGAGCTGAAACTGAGGCTCAAATTTGAACCTGGAACCCAGGCTCCTCCCACCACACCACGAGAACACTAAGCAACTAGCCACCAACTCTCCATTCTCTTTTCACTCCAGTCTGATCCTTTCTGGCTGACTGGTCTCCATAAAGCCTAGAACTGTGGGGCCAGGTAACCATGAGGGAGACCACATTTGGGAATCCTGTGATGTTCATTTTGAAAGAAACCTTGTGGAGCTAGCTAGTGATTTCTCAGGTTTACGTCCCAGAGCCTTCTTTCAATGCTCCTTGTATAATGTAGTTCCAAAGCAAATTAGCCATGGATGAAAACGAAGGTGGGATGAGGGCAGTGCCCACCAGGCCCTGATTTTCCAAAGGTCTGCAAGGACAATTTGAAAATCCTTGTTTTAATCCAACCCTATCATTTTCATATTATGAAACCAAAGCCAGATAAGAGAAGTTACTTGCCCTAGGCCACCCAAGGAGGTATTGGCAGCCCAGAGGCTAGGACCCAGATAAGGCTAACAAGACCCCTGGGAAGTCTGAGGAAGCAGGGCTCACGGGTGGCCTGGAGCATGACTGTGTGACTGGCCTGGTCTGCTGTTCTCGCGTGAACTCCCCACATGGAGCAGACCTGCTGTGCACGTCAGCTCTTCTCCAAGCAAGTTGGACCCCACCACTCATGGCTGCTTTGCCTGAAGTGGAGAACCCCAGCTGCCGGGAGGAGGACTCATTGCTTCCAGGAGTGATTCCTACTTTGAGTAGTGGACTGTCATCTTGGGCATCACCACATGAGGGCACCATGGGACCACAGCTGCCTCTCCTTGCCACTCAGGACATCTCCTAGGTCCCGTGGGGTAGCCCAGCCAAAGAGAAAGAAGAGTGGCCAGCAGCGGGGAAAGGGAAAAGTTCTTTCCCAGCAAGAGAAGAGAATGGCACATAGATCCCAGTGGAAATAAAGGTTTTATGGCATGGGTAAAGAAGGTTGGCATTGGGTTCCTCTTCTCCTGGCTTGTCCCTTAGCTGATCTGTTTGGAGGATCCACTGCTTCCAGTTGTGAAGAATCACACACATCTGAAAAGTTCTCTTGCAGCCACTGTCTCTTATCTCTAGATATCCTCCAGCTTTCAGTCTGGCCCTACACAACTGTGTCAAGCACGGGCAGACCTGAGGAGATATGAGGCTCTTCCCCCTGTGGAACTCCCGCTCGAGCTGGGAAAAAAGCTTGTGAACAAGTCATACCAAAACTAGAGATTTTCAGAGCTGGACTAGGTGAGTTAGAACAGTTCCTTTCATTTAGGGAAATCAAGGAAGCCTCACAAAGAGGGTGACATTTGACCTTAGACCTCAAAGGATGAATCCTCAGGTAGGAAGAGCTCAGTAAGGAAAGATGTCATGTGTCAGAAAAGTCACAGAGGGACGGCAGTACAAGTGGACGTGGGAGCTGGGAAGCCCTCAGGGTGAGGTTGCAGTGGATGATAGAAGCCAGAAGGTCAGGACCACACTTTGGCTTTCATGAGCCCTAGGCACTTGAGCTATCATTAAAAAATATTAAATTATATTTCTTACAACTCCATTGGTATTAAGGTGAATCTATTCCGGGGTGATTGTAGAGACTGAGACATGTTTGTGGGTCTAAGAGGTATTATGGGCCTTGGGCACTGTGCCTGCTGTGTTTACTGGGGGAGTCAGCCCTGTAGAACAATGGGTGGGGGCCCCATTGGGAAGACTTTGACTGCCATGCTAATAAGTTCAGTAAGCTCTAGGGAGCCTTAGTCCTTAACTCCAATCTTAGCCCTACTCTTGGTTGCATTAAGCAGCCAGACATTCATCAGGCACTGACTGTCTGCCGTTTATCTTGATATCCCTCATATTCTCTGTAGCATCAGCCAACAGCTCTGTAGCCCAGTCTTATGATGCACGCCCAACCGAGGTGCCCTGTCACGGCACTCACTTTCCTCACCCCGACCCCATAGCAGGAGAGCCTCACCCAGGGGCAGTCAGCTAAGGATAACCCACAGGAGTGAGAGATGCAGCAGGTTTGGGGGTGAAGGGAGGACCAAGGAAGAGAGGTGCTCAAGAAGAGAGAAAGGGCACTAATGGGATGGGGGAAGGGCTCAGAAACCAGCTTCATGGCCTGCCCTTAGCCCAGGCTGGCCTTGACCTGTTCCCTCCATCTGTGCTATTAAAATCCACCCCCTGATCATTCTCAGTTCAGTTCAGTTCAGTCACTCAGTCATGTCCGACTCTTTGCCACCCCCTGGACTGCAGCACGCCAGGCCTCCTTGTCCATCACCAACTCCCGGAGTTTGCTGAAATTCATGTCCATTGAGTCGGTGATGCCATCCAACCATCTCATCCTCTGTCGGCCCCTTCTCCTCCTGCCTTCAATCTTTCCCAGCATCAGGATCTTTTCAAATGAGTCAGCTCTTCACATCAGGTGGCCAAAGTATTGGAGCTTCAGTTTCAACATCAGTCCTTCCAGTGAACACCCAAGACTGATATCCTCTAGGATGGACTGGTTGGATCCCCTTGCAGTCCAAGGGACTCTCAAGAGTCTTCTCCAACACCACAGTTCAAAAGCATCAATTCTTTGGCACTCAGCTTTCTTTACAGTCCAACTCTCACATCCATACATGACTACTGGAAAAACCATAGCCTTGACTAGGCGGACCTTTGTTGGCAAAGTGACCATTCTTAGGGCTAAACTAAAACCTTAAATCCTGCTTAAAATCTGAATGCTGGCTAGCCATGTGCTACTGTCCCCTGGCTCCAGAAACCTTTCACCTTAGCACTGACTGGCTGGTCCCCTCTGGGGATCTATTTCCCACTTGAAGAGAATGTGTGCCATTGTCAAAACTAAATAAATGTCCTAGAATATATTTCTTAGTTTTAATTAAAAATAAGGGATTTCCTTGGTAGTCCAGTGGTTAAGATTCCAAGCTTCCAATGCAGGGGACATGGGTTTGATCCCTGGTCAGGGAACTAAGATCTGGCAGGCTGCCGGATGCAGCCAAAAATAATAATAATACTGTAGATAAGTCAAATAACAGAAAAGTGTGTTTAAAAAGTGAAACTTGGGAGTTCCCTGGTGGTCTACTGGTTAGGATTCTAGGCTTTCACTACCTTAGCCAGGGATCAATCCCTGGTCAGGGAACTGAGATCTCACAAGCCAAGGTGTACAGCCAAAAAAGTACAAAAAAAAAAAGGGAAATTGATCATCACAGTGCTCCCATGCCTATTGATTGTCTAGAAGTAATACTTTTCTATAAAAGTAGTAATTTCTAGGTATAAACCTTCTGTACCCTGTTTCTGTGACTATACATACATATATAATATATATTTATAAATATATATTACATATATGTGGGTAGCCATTCCTTTCTCCAGGGGCTCTTCCTAACCCAGGGATTCAACCTGGATCTCCTGCATTGCAGCCAGATTCTTTACCATCTGAGACACCAAGGAAGCCCATTATATAATATAAATATATATAAATAATATATGTATATATTTTAAAAAGGAGAAGGGGGCAGCAGAGGATGGGATGGTTAGATAGCATCACCAACTCAATGGACATGAATTTGAGCAAACCCTGGGAGATAGTGAAGGACAAAGGACCCTGGTATGCTGCATTCCATGGGGTTGCAAAGAATAGGATACAACTTAGCAAACAACAACAATTAATATATATGCACACAGAGTACCATATTGTTTGAAACTTTTTATCTTCATTTAATATACCAAGGACATTTTTTCATATCATGTCATTTAAGTCTAACTCATTCTTTTTATTTCATTTTTTTTTTCATTTTTTAAAATATTTATTTATTTGACTGTGCTGGGTCTTAGTTGTAGCACACAGGGTCTTCCATCTTCCTTGCAGCATGCAGGATCTTTAGTTGTGGCATGTGGGATCTAGTTCCCCAACCAGGGATCAAGTCCAGGCCCTCTCCACTGGGAGCATGGAGTCTTAGACACTGGACCACCGGCAAGTCCCTAACTCATTCTCTGTAAAAGCTGGATAGTATTCCTTAATATGATTAAACGCAATTTATCTAACCTTCCTCTATTGATGAATACTTAGGTTTTCCCCAATTTTGTGACAAATTTTATGACAAACTACACAAAATATGGTGACAACTGTACTAGAACCCAGGCTTCCCTGATAGGCTCAGATGGTAAAGAATCTGCCTTTAATGCAGGAGACCTGGGTTCGATCCCTGGGTTGGGAAGCTCCCCTGGAGGAGGGCATGGCAACACACTCCAGTATTCTTATCTGGAGAAGCCCCGTGGACAGAGGAACCTAGTGGGCTATAGTCCATAGAGTCACAAAGAGTTGGACACAACTGAGCGACTAAGTACATCACTTACTAGAACCCACATCTTTATACATGTATTTGTGTGCCTGTGTTTATTTCAAAAGGAATTAGCATTGCTCAGAAAAAATGCAGTGCCTCAGAATGAAAGCCAAGCCTTCCTCCACACATCACCCTCAGAGTCAGGATGAAAAGAGTCTGACCAGTGTGAGAGATGAGGCTCAGTGTGAGATTAGGCAACGGCATTGAGGGTATTAAGTGCAATGCTTAACAGTCTAATTTTTAAGCAAATACATATTAGGCTTCCCGAAGAATACAAAGATGGATGCGATGTTGACCCTGACCTCAAAGGCTCACTTTGGAGTTTGTAACCGTCAGGAGGCTCGAGCCTCCTCTTGGACTCTTCATCCTGAGGCTAGAGCCATCTCCCTATTCTCCAGAGGAGGCAGGGAGGTGGGAGGAGAATGACAAAGGAGGCCAGGTTTCCCAGCCAGCTCAGCCCTCTTCCCTGGGTCCAGGTCTGCTTTAGGTTAGGCGGGATTGGGCTGGAGAGGCAGCCCTTAGTACAATCCCCCCTCCCCTTCCTGGCTTCAGTTCAGTTCAATCTCTCCGTCATGTCTGACTCTTTGCAACCCCATGGACTGCAACACGCCAGACTTCCCTGTCCATCACCAACTCTCGGAGCTTGCTCAAACTCATGTCCATTGAGTCAGTGATGCCATCCAACCATCTCATCCTCTGTCGTCCCCTTCTCCTCCTGCCTTCAATCTTTCTCAGCATCAGCGTCTTTTCCAATGAGTTACTTCTCATCAGGTGGCCAAAGTTTTGGAGTTTCAGCTTCAGCATCAGTCCTTCCAATGAATATTCAGGACTGATTTCCTTTAGGATGGACTGGTTTGATCTCCTTGCAGTCCAAGGGACTCTCAAGAGTCTTCTCACAACACCACAGTTCAAAAGCATCAATTCTTCAGCACTCAGCTTTCTTTACAGTCCAATTCTCACATCCATACATGACTACTGGAAAAACCATAGCTTTGACTAGATAGACCTTTGTTGGCAAAGTAATGTCTCTGCTTTTAAATATGCTGTCTAGGTTTGTCATAGCTTTTCTTCCAAGGAGCAAGTGTCTTTTAATTTCATGGCTGCAGTGATTTTGGAGCCCCCAAAAAATAGTCTCTCACTGTTTCCATTGTTTCCCCGTCCATCTGCCATAAAATGATGGGACCGGATGCCATGATCTTAGTTTTCTGAATGTTGAGTTTTAAGCCAACTTTTTCACTCTCCTTTTTCAGGTTCATCAAGAGGCTCTTTAGTTCTTCAACTTCTGCCATAAGGGTGGTGTTATCTGCATATCTGAGGTTATTGATATTTCTCCCAGCAATCTTGATTCCAGCTTGTGCTTCATCCAGCCCGGCATTTTGCATGATATACTCTGCATCTAAGTTAAATAAGCAGGGTGACAATATACAGCCTTCACGTACTCCTTTCCCGATTTGGAACCAGTCTGTTGTTCCATGTCTGGTTCTAACTGTTGCTTCCTGACCTGCATACAGATTTCTCGGGAGGCAGGTAAGGTGGTCTGGTATTCCCATCTCTTGATGAATTTGCCACAGTTTGTTGTGATCCACACAGTCAAAGGCTTGGCATAGTCAATAAAGCAGAAGTAGATGTTTTTCTGGAACTCTCTTGCTTTTTCGATGATCCAACAGATGTTGGCAATTTGATCTCTGGTTCCTCTGCTTTTTCTAAACCCAGCTTGAACATCTGGAAGTTCACAGTTCATGTACTGTTGAAGCCTGGCTTGGAGAATTATGAGCATTACTTTGCTAGTGTGTGAGATGAGTGCAGTTGTGCAGTAGTTCGAGCATTCTTTGGCATTGCCTTTCTTTGGGATTGAAATGAAAACTGACCTTTTCCAGTCCTATGGCCACTGCTGAGTTTTCCAAATTTGCTGGCATATTGAGTGCAGCACTTTCACAGCATCACCTTTTAGAGTTTGAAACAGCTCAACTGGAATTCCATCACCTCCACTAGCTTTGTTCCTATTGATGCTTCCTAAGGCCCACCTGACTTCACATTCCAGGATGTCTGGCTCTAGGTGAGTGATCACACCATTGTGGCTTCCTCTGTGCCACATCATTGTGGCACCATTCCTGGCTTCTCGCTGCCTAAATCACAGCTCCACCCACAATGCTCACTCAGGGACCTCCCAATCCAGAGTTTGCCACCCACCACCAGGCACTCTACACCTCCCTCCTTCTTCCTCTCCTGACTCTGATGGGCAGAGCCTCTCATCTCCTGCAGGACACACCTGCTCCGTTTTGGAGCACTCCCCTGCCCTCCACCCTCATAGTCAGAAGACTAGCTTCCTATCCTGAAGTCTCTCTCTTCTCACCCACCCCATACTCTCCTTCTCTGAGAGCTCTTTCATCTGCTCTCCATATGAGTCTCCCCTAACCTGCCTCCTAATACCATCCTCCATCAGAAGTCTCTCCACGGAACTTCCCTGGTGGTCCAGTGGTTAAGACGCCTTGCTCCACTGGAGCAGGCACAGATTCCATCCCTGGCTGAGGAAGTTCCATATGCCAAGGGGCAGCCAAAGAGAAAAATAAATGCATAAAGTAAAATACACCCAATGGAAACTAAATACCATTAGCAATTTGATAGCATCACCACCACAATCACACCTTTAAAAAAAAAAAAAAGAATAAACACTTGGAAATTTACATCGTTCTTAAAAAAATAATAATTCTCTCCACTGCATCTACTCTGCTTTTGTCTCCCTGCATTTATACCTCTGTCTGCGTCCTGGGGGAATGACCCATCTCCCTCTTTGGGCAGGGAGATGCTGCTGTCTCGTCCTTTCTGCTGACCTTGCAGCCCTGTTTGCCTCCACCTCCTGGTGCACAGAGTGGGTCTCTGCACTCACCGTGCCCCTATGGGGCAGGAGGAGAGCACCCCAAAGGAAAAGCCAGTCCTGTCTCTCCATGTTATTTCTGGTAAAGAAATATTTGTTGGATGCTTTTCAACTGAAAGCAGATGATTAATTCAGCCCTGGCCTTGTTCTGTCTTTGATCACAGATAAATTAGTTTACCTGAAAAGAAACCTTTTCATTTATGTTTCCATGTCACCTGTGATTTCCCCTGCCTTTCACCCACAGCCCTGCCAGCTGGCAGGAAGAAGGTCAGCAAAGCTGCTGATAAGAGGCGTATAAAGAGGGCTTGGCTCATGGCAAGGGGGCAGTGGTCTACTCGCTGGCAACATGCTGCGCCTGCTGGTGTTTGCCTCCCTCGTCCTTTATGGTAAGTGGGTGGGAGATCTGTAGGGAGGGAGATAGAGCAGGAGGGTCCGAAAGCTTTCACTGAGCCCAGGTCTTATCCTGGGGCAGGCAGGAGACTCTGCCTGTGTGTCTAGCAAAAACTTTACTCTCCTGGAGCTCGTGATAAAAAAGGTCAGGAACCCCTGGCTGACAGGTTCCTGAAGCAGACAGGAGCCTCTTCCAGGCCCCAGGCTTCCCCATCATCCCCAAAGACAGGAAGACATCCTCAGCAGGTGCCTCGGGGCGTGTGTACTGCTGTCCCTGCTCCCTGGGGAATCCAGCTAACTGTGCGGGCAGGTGGGGGTGAGGTGAGGGGTAGAGGCCCTGAGCGAGGCTGAGACCACTGGGTCCTGTCCGCTGTGTGAAACGGGTCAGAGTTCTGGGGACACGTAGGGGAAGCAGAAGGCACTTGGACTTCCCTGCTTTCAAAAGGGACCCAGAGAACTCACAGCTGGGCCCCTCATTTGCTAGGGAGGAACTGTGAGTTTGCAGACAAAGCACAACTGCCATCCGCCCTCCCACCCTGAGCTGACCCCATGCTTAGTCATCACTCACTTTTCTTCTGCTCCACAAAGGACACAGCACCCAGGACTTTCCAGAAACCAACGCCAGGGTAGTTGGAGGGACTGCGGTCTCGAAGAATTCTTGGCCCTCTCAGGTGGGTGTTCCTTCACAGTCCCAGACTGCCAATGAAATAAGAGTTGCTTGTGCCCAGATATACATTGTTATGTATATTTGTGCATATCCTTATCAACAGGAAGTTCTCCAACTGCTTAGATTCTAAATGTTGACAAATGGGACCAGGCTTAGGAGTTTTTCTCTAAATGCAAAAACACCAACCACACTCACTTTCCCAGGCACACACCCAAACACAAACCTCATGTATACTCCCAGCGATACCACTTTGACCACACTAGCAAGACTGTATGCCAGGCTCACACAGATGCAACACACCTTCACACACACACACACACACACACACAGCCCTGTCCATGCGGTGTGTGTCACGCGTTTGGACACACCCTGCCCCCAAATAGAGCACCTTGTTCATGTGGCTATTTAAAGAGTTTCCACTTTCAAAATAAGGCAGCTAGGCTTTGATGTAAGCAATTCTAATTGTGTAAAACTGCCAAATTGACTGGTGAATAGCCATACTTTGAGAGGAATCACTGCAACTAATTCTGAATTAAACCCAATTTACAAAAGTTTGCGCCTCCATTTTCAGGAGTAGAGTTATTGTGTGATGAGAGCCACTGAAGGAGGAGGCGTGAACTGAAGAAAATGAACGCTCCAGTGGTGTTTCTAAGCATCCGCTGAATGAAGGGCCAGGGTGTATCTTGAAAACACTGGAGGGGAGTTCTGGGGACCTCGGCTTGTTGATTAGGTGATAGAGCAATTCCATGGCTACATTTCCTTCCCAAGAGGCAATGGAGGTAGAAGGACCTGGGTTCTTGGCCCTTTGCAACAACCTAGTGTAACGATGCCAAATGCACTGTATGTTTAGCCCAGATAGTTGGCGGGTGTTTTGAGGGATGGCAGGAATTTAAGGAGACCTTGGTTTGGGACAAAGTGTTTTTAAAAACACCAACCTATCCCTCTTTTCTTCTCTCCCCATCTAGATTTCCCTCCAGTACAAGTCTGGAAGTTCCTGGTATCACACCTGTGGAGGCACCCTCATCAAACAGAACTGGGTGATGACAGCTGCTCACTGTGTGGATAGGTGAGAAAAACAAACCAGCTTTTCTGAGACCCTGGGAGGGGAAGAATCTGGTCCTTCTAGAGGAATATGTATCCTGGACCACTCAGGACAAGACTTAAGAAGGTGTTTGGGGGCCTGCAGGGAGGTAGTAAGATGAAAAGTACAAACTATGTACTTTTCAAAGCCTGGCATCAGACAAGTTCACATTCAAATCCAGTCTCACCCTTCTTCTAGCTATGTGAACTTGGACGGCTTACTTAGCTCCCTAAGCTCTCGCTCTCTTATCTCTAAAATGGGGTAATAATACTTACTTTGTAGAATTATTGTGAGGATTAAGTAGATAAATATTTAAGTACCTAGTCAATGCCTGACCGGTAACCGTTTTTTCATATTTATCTTGAGCAATGGTTCTTAAATTTGAGCATGTATCAGAATCACCTACAAGGCACAGATTGCTGGGCCCCACCCAGTAGAGTTTCTGATAGAGAACTCCAGGCTGAGTCCTGATAATCGGCGTTTCTAGCAAGTTCCCAGGTTCTATTGATGCTGCCGGTCCAGGGACCATGTTTTAAGAACTCTTGGTCTAGAAGTTTATATACCTCTCAACATCCCTCTGTGGTCTGAGAGACATTCTTTCATTTATGCCCACCACACTTCTCCCAAGTTATGAGATATTCAGCCTCTGATGTTTAACTTAGTATATTGGGGAAATGAAGTTGATGGTAGTTTTTGTCACTTCCACAAGTTAGCAAATTGGGGATGAGAGGGCTGGTTACTTTTTCATCTGCCAGGGTCTTCCATATTCCCTCTGCTTGGGCCAGAAAAGATGAGTTCCTGTCCTAAAAATGAGATGGAAGATGCCTTCCCAACTTTTCTCTGAGAGAAGAAAGAGAAGGATCACTCAGGGGTTCCCTCTCTCCCTTCAGCCAAATGACCTTCCGTGTGGTGCTGGGAGACCACAACCTGAGCCAGAACGATGGCACCGAGCAGTACATAAGCGTGCAGAAGATCGTGGTGCACCCGTCCTGGAACAGCAATAACGTGGCTGCAGGGTAGGGCAAGGTGGGGCTGGCCCTGGGCTGGGAGGTGGAGGGCTAGCTGCCCAGCCACAGGGTCTGGGCTTCCTTCATATTCATCCAGGAGGACTTTGAGAATTAAGATGTTGGGGGCTTCCCCAATGGCTCAAGCGGTAAAGAATCTGCCTGCAATACAGGAGACACAGGAGACCTGGGTTCCATACCTGGGTCAGCAAGATCCCCTGGAAGAGGAAATGGCAACCCACTCCAGTATTCTTGCCTGAAAAATTCCATGGACAGAGGAGTCTGACGGGCTACCGTTCATGGGGTTGCAAAGAGTCAGACACGAGTGAGCACACACTAGGGCTTGAGAACATTTGAAGGTCTTTGGGATTTGTTTGATCTGGACTGGTCTGCATCATTGGATCCCCTGAAGCTCCTTCTCTGCAGAGTTTAATGTTCCTGTTTCTATTGTTATTTATTATTCATTTTATGGCACAGACTCCATTAGCAAAGGGCTTTCCTTGTAGCTCAGTTGGTAAAAAATCCACCTGCAATGCAGGAGACCTGGGTTCCATCCCTGGGTCAGGAAGATCCCCTGGAGGAGGAAATGGCAACCCACTCCAGTATTCTTGCCTGGAGAATCCCATGGACAAAGGAGCCTGACAGGCTACAGTCCATGGGGTCGTGAGAGTCAGACACCACTTAGCCACTATACCACCACCATTAGCAAAAACAGATTTCCTAAAATGAATCTTACAGTAAGAAAACTTCTGCAAGACTGAGCTGTAAACTTCTGGAAAAGAAGTAGTTAAAAGGGTGGCCAGTCTATAGAGTGTGGGAGTGGGGATGGGCTCCAGTAACTGGGGTATACCTGCAGAGCATTTATGTCTTTCTCATTTGAGAACTCTTCTCCGCTACCAAGATCACAGCCCTCCGCTCCTTTCTAAGCTTCACTCCCCGGGACTGCAAATCAGACCTAGCGACCATGCCAAGACCTCACCAGCAGGGGCTGCTATTACACATAGAATATCCTAGACTCCAAATGCGCAATTCCTCAAGTTTGAAGCTTGTTGAGTCCCCTCCTTCTTCGAAGTCACTGGTTTCCGATCCTCTGGGGATACAAGGCTTAGGGAGGGCCTGTCCCTATGCTGAGCTGAAGGCACTTCCGGTCGCGCGAGCGAGCAGTCTCCTTTCCACCCACAGTTACGACATCGCCGTGCTGCGCCTGGCCCAGAGCGCTACCCTCAACAGCTATGTCAAGCTGGGTGTTCTGCCACAGTCGGGAACCATCCTGGCTAACAACACGCCCTGCTACATCACAGGCTGGGGCAGGACTAAGAGTAAGTCGCCTGCACGGGCACCATCCGTCCCCCACATGGATACTGAATAGGTAGCTGAGCTTCTGCAGCCCTTGTTTTGTGGTCCTAAGTATTCAGAGCCGGAGGCCAGGAACTAGAGGAACCACCAGAGATAAAATAACTGGTGTGTGAAATCAACCTAAGAACAAGTCATGGAACAGTCAATTCAGAGATTTACAGACTGTTAGCAACAAAAGAAATAAGGCCTTACCTCAGAGAGTATTTTTTACTAGCCTCTCATTTTATATATGAGGAAACTGAGGCCCAAAGAAAGTAAAGACCTTGTTCAAGATCACATGACTAGTTAGTGACTAGTTAGTACCTGGTTAGCTGGGGCCAGAACACAGGTATCTTGGCTCCCACTTTGGTGGTCACTACAGCATCATGCTACCTCCATAGACACATCACCAGGCTGTGGGTTGGAGTGAATGAGCCAGGGGAGGTTGCAGGTCCAAAGAAGTCAAGGCAGAAGAGGCCTCAGCCCTCTTCTGGTCAATCATGGGAGGATTACTGGAAGGGAAAGTCACTGGATGACATGGAAAGGTGGGAGAGGCTATGAGCAGAGATGGTTAGCAAGGGTAGAGACAGCAGGCCTGGTGCAGAAGGCTGAGAGCCACTGGGCAGGATCTGAGCTCTGCAGGAGAGGCGAGGTCTTGCTGTGAGCAGCAGGCTACTGGGAAGACCTGGGGCTGAGACAGACATGCTTCTAATCCAGCTCTGCTCTCGCTTCACTTAATGTCATTGTGGTTCAATTTCTTGATCTGTATATAACATGAAAGGGTTGTTGTAAGTATCCAAAAAAAAAAAAAAATCAGATAAAGGAAAACTGCACTAAGTTCTTAAGAAATGGAAAGAAGGCTGCCAGATCCAGTTCCACTCCATGGGTTTATGGTATAAGGAAGAAGCAGAGCAGATAGGTAAGTTATTAACAAATAAGACCATTCTAGTTACTTAACTAAAGTAGTCATGAGTTAGTGGTTTGGAATCTGGGAATACCAGTCAAGGAAGGTGCCTGTACCTTTCATCTAAAGAGAAACAAGAGGACAATCTATGACATGGCAGAGAAAAGGAGCTTCCCCTGACTTCAGCTTTCATCAGAGCTTGGGGAAGCTTGGCCAGGTGTGGGAGGTTTTCCCTGCACAGCGTCGGGAGCTGACCTCTAAAGTTGTGTGTGATGTTCAGCCAATGGGCAGCTGGCCCAGACCCTGCAGCAGGCTTACCTCCCCTCCGTGGACTACGCCACCTGCTCCAGCTCCTCCTACTGGGGCTCCACCGTGAAGAACACCATGGTGTGCGCTGGAGGAGACGGAGTTCGTGCTGGATGCCAGGTGAACACAGGCTCAGAGTGTCAGAAGTCTCACCCCAGCTCCCTCTCTTCTCTGCCTCTCACCCCCTACCTTCTCCCCACCTCCTATTCCTCACCTACTCCCACCCTTATATACAGACTCAACTTTCTAGTCTAGTGTCTGGATGAGAATTATTCTGTGCTGGTAAGTCTGTATTCAAGGAATTTCAAAGTTGAAAGGAAACTTAAAATTCATCTTGCCTGCCTGATGCCCCCACCTCAAAAGTTTGTGTGTGGCCTAACATTTGTGTTAGTATATGTGAGTGTTCTTTAGAAGTTATTTGTGCCTTAGATGTTTAATGGCTGCAGTAGGGCTAGGCCTGGAGTGGTAGTTGAACTGTGTATAAGGTAGCTTCCCTCCTATCAACCCCAATTTTTCTTTTTTTTTTTTAATATTCTGTTTATTTATTTGACTGACCCAGGTCTTAGTTGTAACACGTGAGATCTTCTGTCTGGGATCTCTAGTTGTGGCATGTGAACTCCCAGTTGCAGTATGTGGGATATAGTTCCCTGACCAGGGATCAAACCCAGGTCCCCTACATTGGGAGCGCAGAGTCTTAGCCACTGGACAACCAGGGAAGTCCCGACCCTAATTTTTCTTATAGCTCCTCTACCACCACCCTTTTGACCCAGGAGTATTGATAGCAATATATATACAGGTGAATACAGCAGGGAAAAGTATACTAAATAGCTTTATAATAGTATATATATATATAACTATTATAAAATTATGTATATGTATAAATCATCTTCTATTTACACAAGATCAATCAGCAATACACCATCTTATAGAATTGGTAATGCAGCCCAATAAAATTTCTTGATTATCTGCTAAATGCTAGGCACTGTGTTTGATTCATCTTTGTATCAAAAATACAAAAGATACAAAGATGAATATAAAACACAGTCTAGTGGAGGAATGGAAAGAGCAGACATAGGACAGAACGTCTACAATGTGGCTAAGTGTTATAATAAAGACTTGCCTAAGGTGATACAGAAATCCAAAAAACAGGTCCTCCCCTCTACCAACTCATCAACTTCTTCCCTGAGAAGCTAGTGTTCGTAGTGAGTCACGAAGGTTAAACAGAAAGCCAAGCAAGAAAAAAGAGGAAAAAATATTCAGAGAGAGACAGAACATGAAGAACGACATGGGCTAAGAACCTAGAACACACAGAGAATTATAAGGCATTCCCTACAACTAGAGCAGCGGGCTACAGTCCATGGAAAGAATCAGACACGACTGAGCGACTAAGCACAGCACAGCACAGCAAGATCCCAGAGGAGAAGGAAGAGATGAACCAAGAACACAGGTGGAGCTGGCTTTGAACAGAAGAGGGACACAGAAACATGCGTGGACATGAAAGAATGTACAGGCTGAGTAGCTGAAAGTTGGTGGGTGTTCTGTAATTGCTTCTACTTACTCATGAACTAGGAGTCAAATTAAGTGCGGAAAATGAAGGGATAAAAAGGTTGTACCGATTTGGATTAATTAAGATGAATGGAGAAAGACTGGCCTCCATGATGTTGCTGATAGGCTGAGGTTAGAGACCATGCAATAATCATATGGGTAAATGATTCACTCCATTCAAAGATCTAGTTGTAGGGAATGGATTAGTTCAGGGCTGGGTTTTCATGCATTATTGAAACATAAAGACAGTATTGCAGATCAAATGCAAGCTCTAAGCTAGGTGGAGGAGGGACAGAAGCCAGAAGGAGACTGGTAGGCTGGCTAAAATAGTAGAATCAAAAATTAAAGGTTTTTTTTTGATGAGCACTTAGTACTGTGAAAGTAAAGTGACCAACTCATCCCAGTTTTCCCAGGACTTCCCCAGGGTCAGCTGAAAAAACCAAAACCACACAACCTAAAAGTTAAGTTTTGTTTTATTCGATGAACTTACTGAGGACTATAGCCTGGAAGACACCCTCTCAGACAGCTCAGAGGAACAGTTTCAAAGAGGTAAGAGAGGAGCCAGGGGATGTTAGAATTTTTGCTGGGGAAAAAAAAAAACAAAGAGTCAGCCATCAAAGATTACTGCTAATAACAAGAAACAAACATTTCAAGTGAATGGTTTCAAGTGTTTTTCTCTGTATGGGAAGATGCAAGAGCCTGGGCTCACAGAAATCAGCCCTTTGATAGTCATTGTAACTATCTAGGGTCAGCATCTTTTTTCTCCATCCTGAAATCCCTTCAGGATGTGGAGAGCAGCTTCAGGGGCAGGTGGCTTGATAGTGGGCAACATTCACTGTTTCCCAGAATAGCAGGCAACACTTTGTTTACTGACACAGCAGGCAACATTTTTTTGTCCACATCTAAAAGTCCTGTATCCTTGAAACCCTGCCTGCAAGTTAGGGCAAAAAAAAACAAAACAAAAACAAAAAACAATGATGCGGGACTTCCCTGGTGGTTTAGTGGCTAAGGCTCAGCACTCTGAATACAGGGGGCTCTGGGTTTGATCCTTGGTCAGAGAACTAGATTCCACATGTCACAACTAAGACCCAGTGCAGTCAAATGAATAAATAAATGAAGACAAACACATAAGTCAAATTCTTCCAAGTCCTCACCAGCCAGCCTCACCTATAACCTCTTAAGGTTTAACCTTTCTGAGTTTAATTCACTTTCCCCTGCTCTCTCTCAAAGTCTTGAACTCTGAAAAACTAGAGTACTTTCCTTCTGGCTGACACTGCAAATCAGATATTCTCTGAGGCCATTGTGTCTCCACGGTCTCTTCCCACTGGAATTTCCCAAATACTGTGTCTTGGTTTGGGGGCTTTCAGATTTCTGTGTCCCCAGCCAATCTCCTCAGAGGGGATTCATTAAACACCTCTCACCTCAATCCACCCACTCCCACTGAGCTGTCTTCCAGCTCTTCCTTCTGCCCTAAAATCCTGAGCCATATCCTCCTTCACTACAGAGCTTTTTTTTCTTTTCAGGTCAATTAGCATAAGACAGTAATACGGTACACAATTCAATTACCTTCCATTCCTCTAGTTTAGAAATACTCTCAAATCCCTATTAGAATTTAAGTGGAAGATATTTAAACTGTTTTGTATTGAGTACAATAACCTAAAGGAATATATATCTTTCTTTTTATAAAAAGAATAACCATCTTCTTTTCCCAAATATAGTTAGGGTGGGGTACAGCTACTTCCTTTAAAAAAAAAAAAAATTAGCCCCAATTTGAACTTTTGGTCTCTTTCCCTAGTTCTTCTTTTTTTAAGTTTTAATTTTCATTGAATGATTATTTTGTTTAAGGTGGCAAATAAAACTCTGAGGCTTGATAGTGGGAAAGAACAGTCATTGTGTTTCTTCTACCACCTCGAGTTCTCCCTCCCTAGAGGGGACTACTTTTAATTCTTGAGTTGATTTCTTTTATGTCTACCTCCAGCTCTCTAAAAACATGTACTTATATTGCTACTTAATTTTTCACTTCAGGCATTATGCAAGATATGGAACTTCTCTTCCTTTACACATTACACTTGCCCCTCAAGCACGAATTTTTCTGATCCCCACCCCAACCTCCCTAAATAATTTCTGTTAAACTAATGTTTAGTATTTATTATAATTATGTAAAATGCTATTCCCTGAATAATTTTGTTTTCCCTGGAGTTAATAATTGTCTTTTAAAATTTGCATAATATATATTCATGGCAAATAGATGGGGAAAAAATGAAAACTGGCAGATTTTATTTTCTTGTGCTTAAAAATCACTGCAGATGATGACTGCAGCCATGAAATCAAAAGACACTTGCTTCTTGGAAGAAAAGCTATGACAAACCTAGACAGCATATTAACAAGCAGAGGCATTACTTTGCTGACAGAGGCCCATATAGTCAAAGCTGTGGCTTTTTCCATAGTCATGTACAGATGTGAAAGTTGGACAATAAGGAAAGCTGAGTGCCGAAGAAATGATGCTTTCGAACTGTGGTCCTGGAGAAGACTTGAGAGTCCCTTGGGCAGCAAGGAGATCAAACCAGTCAGTCCTAAAGGAAATCAACCCTGAATATACATTGGAAGAACTGATGCTGAAGCTGAAACGCCCATACTTTGGCCACCTAATGAGAAGAGCGGACTCGATGGAAAAGACCCTGATGCTGGGAAAGATTGAGGGCAGAAGGAGAAGGAGATGACAGAGGATGAGATGATTGGATGGTATCACCAACTCAGTTGACATGAGTTTGAGCAAACTTTGGGAGATAGTGAAGGACAGGGAAGTCTGACATGCTGCAGTCCATGGGGTCACAAAGACTTATTGGACAAGTCTTGGATTTGTTGGACAAGTTGGACAAGACTTATTGACTGAACAACCAACAACATACTCAACTCATCACCAGTTCAGCCTTAAACTCTCCACTAATTTATAACTGACCTATTTTATCTTCTCTTGACCCTAGTGTTCTGTGTCTTGGTATGGGTCTATTTGCATTCATTTTGAGGGATACTTAGCAAGTTTTTTCATCCTGGAAACTCCAGACCTTTGGTTCTGAAAATGTTTATTTATTGATGATTTCCTCCCCTCCATTTTCATTTTTTGTTTCTAGAATTCCTGTTACTCACAATCCACCTCCTAAACTGGTTCTATTTTCTTATTTTCTCTCTATAGAGTCTGTCTACTTTATCTCCTAGCCTAATATTTCATTTATACTATCACATTCATATTTCCAAAGGCTTTTTGTTTTCTGAATGCTCTAATACTTTGCTCTTCTTTTATCATGGATATAATACTAATATAGTTTTATTGTTTATAGTCTTCTCTCTGCATAATCTTGGTTGTCTTCATTTTTGGTTTATTCATTTCTCTTTATTTTGATCTTTATTTTTTAAATTTTTTAAAAAAATTTTATTGGATATAGGTAATTTACAATGTCGTGTGAGTTTCAGGTATACACAAAGTAGAACCAGTTATACATATGCATATATTCACTTTTTTTTTCATTCTTTTCCCACATGGGCCACTACAGAATATTGAGTAGAAGTTCCCAGTGCTGTACAGTAGGTTCTTATTAGTGACCTATTTTACATATAGTACTGTATATACATCAATCCCTATCTCCCTATTTTTCCCTCCCCGCCCATTTCTCTCTCCCCTGATAATCATAAGTTTATTTTCTATATCTGTGACTCTACTTCTGTTTTAGATTCCACATGTAAGTGATATCATATGATATTTCTCTTTCTGTGTCTGACTTACTTCACTCAGGATCTTTATTTTTATACTGAGGTTTTCTCCCCTGGTGACTCAGATGGTAAAGAGTCTGCCTGCAATGCAGGAGACCCGGGTTCGATGCCTGGGTCAAGAAGATCCCCTGGAGAAGGAAATGGCAACCCACTCCAGTATTCTTGCCTGGAGAATCTCATGAACAGAGGAGCCTGGAGGGCTACAGTCCGTGGGGTCGCAAAGAGTCAGACACGACTGAGCAACTAACACTTTCTTCAGATGTTTGGTCATCCTTGACCATCTGCTCTTATTTCAGAGTAGGACAGTGGCAAGCTGACAGGTATCTCTGAGCCGTAGGTGGGGTTCATCTATAGGGAACTACTTTTTCAGGTGATCTGGCTAGGCCGTTTCGTTGGAGGGCTTCTAATGATAGTACCTCAAAGTCTTCCCTCTTGTGCCCGTCAGATTCTTCAATGAAATAGCTTCCAATTTTATGTCTGGAATCACAGAACTGACATCTGGGAACTGAGTAAGGAAAAGAGTATCAAGGTCATAATCTGTAAACTCAGATTCTTTCAATTCTAAGCCCAAGCACGTAACCACTACCCAATATATTACTTTCTCTTCTCTTTACCTCAGTTTAGTTTAACATGTTTTGACTACCTACCCTGTTATCTAAATACTGTCTAATTAGACCCATTGGTCTGAATGCTGAGGGTAGATAAATCATTAGAACATACTATTTCCCCACCATAGGTTCAATTTAAGTCAGTAACAGCTATTGAGCTTAAGACATTCAAAGTTCTATGCTAGCATTGTAGAGTGGAAAATATCAGCAAGATGTAGTTCCTGTCTCAAGAAGCTCACAGATAAGCGTGGGAGTTAGAAACAAATTATGAAACCAAAACACAAGGCAGAACATGACAAACGTGCTGCAAAAGAAAGGAAGAAGTACTATAATTGTTTAGAAAGTGGGGATGCGAAGGAAGTAGGGATTTCAATTGGAGCTTTTATACAGTACAGGATTTATAAACAGAGATGTGGGTGGGTAGGGTGTAAGCAGAAACAAAGGCCCAAAGATCCAAGGATCTGGAGTTTTAGGACTCTGCTTCTCTTCCCCACAGGGTGATTCTGGGGGCCCCCTTCACTGCTTGGTGAATGGCCAGTATGCTGTCCATGGTGTGACCAGCTTTGTATCCAGCCTGGGCTGTAATGTCGCCAAGAAGCCCACAGTCTTCACCCGGGTCTCTGCTTACATCTCTTGGATAAATAATGTGAGTCCTCTCAAATGATGGGATGAAATAGTCACCTGGAGATTCACGCATTGACTGGGGTAGGGAGCAAAAGTTGGGCAGGAGAAGCCATCATCTTCCTCATCACCTTCAAATATTTATTTACCCCTTTCCCTTCCCCTCTAGTGAACTTTCCCCTGATAGTGTTGCCATCCTGAGTTCCTCTTCCCATACCTACTAAGCAGGCTTCATCATATTGTTTACTACTTAAGAGTAAGGTGGTGGCAATAGCAGACCTGAACCAGGTGCCTATCAGGGCTGTCCAAGTCAAGGCCAAGGGGAAAATGGCCTCAGAAAGGCCTGCACACTCCAGGCAAGGGAAGAGGCACTAACATTCTCCCCTACCAGTTCTTTCTAAGGGCATCATGAGAATTTGCTCTACCCTTTGGCAAGAGGTTTTACCACCTTAAACAATGCTTGAGGGCCAGTGAGAATGTACCTACACTGACCTGGTGGTAGAGCCTCACACCATCCTACCTGTGCCCTCCAGCCTTCAAACACATTCTGCAGTCTTGCAGTATGAACCTTGACTTAAAACCAGTTCAAGGTCTGCCACTGAGTTCTGAGTATGTGCCTATAGCACTGAATTGTCCTAGCCCAGTTAAGCACTGCTTCCTGCCTCCCACCCTCACAACTCCCCATAAACCCAGTACAGGGCCATACTCAAATAGGACCCCTGAAGAAAAAAGAAAGGAAGTGAGCAGAAGTTGCTGACTGGATATAACCGGTTTTTCCTTCAGGCCATTGCCAGCAACTGAACATTTTCCTGAGTCCAGAGGCCTTCCCAAGATGATTCTGGGATTGACAGCAGAACTTGAGGCCATCAAGGAAAAAACCATTCTAAGACACTATTGAGCCAGATGTGGAAAAGCAAATAAAATCAAATATACATATCACCCTGTGTCTTTTTAATTGTAATTAAGTCTTCTGAGGAAAGGCAGTTATAGGGCCTGAGTTGGATTTCACCAGATTTCTGGGATGGTTCTTCCATTTGCTGCCATATCTGTCAGTTCACAAACTAAGCCCAAGTGAAAGTGGCCTTACATTATCCTTTTTGGATTATGTTAGGATCTACCCATCTGTTAATCTGCCTGTCTGCCCCTCTTCCCAGGCATATTTGCTATATTCAGAGGCACAGAGGGCTTTAAAAATGTTCCAGAATAACAAAATGTGCCCTGACTCTCCCAGGTAGATTGGGGGCTCATCCTTCTTTTGGTTCTCCCTTCAGTGCCTAGAACAGTGCTCACCCCAAAGTTCTGAGTCATGCAACTGTGGGATACATTAGAGATAGGAGTATAAGATTAGGTGGTAGGTCAGATGCCAGCAGACAGTGAAAGTGACAAATTAGAAAGGAGATAGAGAGAAAAGAATTGAGAAAATGAGAAAAGAAGATGCGGAACAAAGAAAGGAAAGGATTGAGGGGGAAATAATATGGGGCCTCAAGCTAAGTATGAGTCAGCACTTCAAGTGTGGACTAAAACAGGCAACTGGATCCGGGGTTCTATAAAAAACACAGAACTGGGAAGCTGATGAATCTTCCCTTTCCTGGCCAGGGCTCAGTCTGTTAAGAGTGGCCTATGATAAAGCAAAGAGGGAACTGAAAGGAGAAAGCTAAGGGGATGAGAAACAGTTTTTCATAGCAACTGCTGAGGATCAGACAAGAGGGATCTGGAGAGTTAACATTACATTAGAAGAAACTGTCTAAGACCGGTCTCACAATTTATAGGCTACTTTGTCAGCAGAGGCTTCTAGAACAGTGTGTACAGCAAAAGAAGCTGGGCAAGGGATTTCCCTGGTGGTCCAGTGGCTAAGATGTTGTACCCCCATTGCAGGAGGCCTGGGTTCAATCTCTGGTCAGCGAACTTGATCCCACATACCACTATTAAGAGTTCACACAAAAAAGAAAAAAAAAAGAGTTCACAGTAACTAAAAGATCCTGCATGCCACAACTAAGACCTTGTGCAGCCAGATAAATCAACTACTTAATTTTTTTTTTTTAAAGAAGCTGGGCTTGGCAGGACACCTGTATTCCCATCTCTGTTCTACTACTGACAAACTGGGTGTGTGTGCTTATGCCAAGTCGCTTCAGTTGTGTCCGACTCTATGCGACCCTATGCACTGTAGCCTGCCAGAGGAACTGGATAACCCTGGGCAAGTCACCCTTTCTGTTACTCAGATTCCCAGCCTAGTTACTTTCCAAAGATTTTTCCTGCTCTAATACTACATGATTTGGTGACTATCAATTTCAGTTCCCAAGGGATTGGCACTGAAGAGGCTTTTTTAGGAGGCAGTGGCTGGGCTGCATTGCTGAGGATGCTGTGAATTCCAGAGAATGACCCAGGTATTGGCCTCCTTCTGCTATTGACACATCTGTGGTGATTACTGTCTCTCTCAGTGCTCCCACAGCACCATGGTCCTCCCACTTCCCCCCACATCTTCCCATCCAACATCAAGTCCTTCTATTTTTTCACTTTGCCCCTTCTAGATCATCCCCACAGCTAGCATTATAACAGAATAAATCCTAATGACCAGATATGGCAGCAATTTTTGTACCCATCTCTAAAATCATCTGATTAACAACCTACCTCCACTTCCAGACTTTAAGCATTTTTAAGTCAAGAATCACTTTTTAAAAATTCATTCTTGGCTTCCCAACACCCAGCAATGCCTGTCACAGGGTTGATTCTGAGTGCAATATGGCTGTTTGGGGGAGTGATCTGGAAAATGATAGCAGAGAAGGCCTGATTTTGTTTCAGGCGTTCAGCTTCCTTCTCCAGTCCTTAGGAAGTTTATCTTGACCTCATTTCCTCCTTTTGAGGAATTTTACTTGTAAAATCCTTGAGTAAATAGTTCCTCCAAACCTAGTGTCCTAATTTCCAGCTATCTTCTCAATCAGGTCAGGAAGCAACTTCCATTTGGAAACTTTCTACCTAGAGAAGCAACTGTTATAATCTCAGCAGTCCCATCCCAGCTTACACAGTGTATTTTCTGCCTCCATCTAGTATACTATACTAATTCCTCCAGCTAGAAAAATTTGCTCCCCATGCCCAGCACAGGCTGCCATATCCAACTCTTTGGCCTTTTTTCTATAAGGTCCTCTCCCTTTCTAAGCATCTTCATTTCTACTTCTAGCTCAGCTGCTCCTCTCTTTGAAGTCTCCAGATTTGGAGTCCTGTCCTCTTTGCTCAACTTACCCCTCCTCCCAGTTTAGGTTTAGAGTCATGAGTGAAAAAATGTTGCCTGACATATCAGTAAACAAAGGATGTTGCAGTCATGAAGTCATCACATTACAGCCCCATCCTCCCCATGGTGAGCCCTGAGAGAGCTCAGGAGAGAGATAGGATGCTGGCCCTCAGGCCATCAGCCTCTGCAGCCACCCCTCAGTGTTGTACCCTGAGGAGACTCACGATGAGAAAGTGCAGGATACTGGCCCCAGATAGTTGAAGTACGTATCCAAGGAATGATTTCAGTGAGCCCAGACTCTTGCATCTTCCCCTAAATAGAAAAGTGCCAAATTCCTTGAGATACCTGGTTTTAATTAACTATAATCTTTTGATGATTACCTATTGGCTCTTCCCTTACCTCTTCTGAGCAGTTTCTCAGAGCTGAGAGGCTGCGTCCCAGGCTTAAGTCCTCAGTTTTGTCTGCTAAATAAAACATAATTCTCAACTTTTAGATGGTGATTTTTTTTTTTTTCCCAGTTGACAGAGCCAACCTCTCCAGTACAGGGCTTCATCTTTAAAAACTGCACCCTGAAGCAGAAAATCCATTTTACTTGGTCATCCAGTTGTTGTTTAGTCACTAAGTCCTGTCTCTGTCTCTCCACGAACCATATCCCACCAGGCTCCTCCATCCATGGGATTTCCCAGGCAAGAATACTGGAGTACATTGCTCCTGCACACCTATCCATAAACACCCCATTCAACACTCTCACTGAGTGGAAATCACAAAATTTTCTTCCCTCCTGTTCCCGTTATTTTCCCCTGCTGATCGTTACAGCTGGTTAGCTCTCAGGGAATATTGAGTCTTGGCCCAGATTTGAAAACTCTTCGCGGCTGGTGTTCCTCTACCTCACGGGTAGAGGGTTTGAAGCTGGCCTGGAGGAAGCGCCGCCTGAAGGCAGGCCTGCGTCTCCGGCCTCCTGGGAACAGACCCAACCCCAGCCTGAGCCCCACAAGTGCCCGCGGGCCCCTCGCCCATGCCCTGGGCCATGTCCGGGGCCGAACAGCCGTGGGCCTCCAGGGAGGGCGCCGGGAGAGCCGCCAGCTGGGCTAGGCGGCCGCCCTGGGCCTGTGTCGCGCAGGTCTCCGGCTGCGTTCGGCCCGGCCCGGCCCGGGGCCTCAGGCGGTCCAGGGTGCTTCCCAGGTGACAACGGGGCGGGGTGAGCTGCTCGAGGCCCGCCTGGCCGGATGCGAGGCATGACGGGAACCGCACTTCCTTCTCTGGGGGCCCGGAGAAAACCACAGGGCGCCGGGCCAGGGCAGGCCGCCCCCGGGGGAGCCAGCAGGATGGCTGAGGGCCGGGCGGGCGGCGCTGCTGGCCTCTTCGCCAAGCAGGTGCAGAAGAAGTTCAGCAGGGCCCAAGAGAAGGTAGGCGGCTGGGAACTGAGGCCGAGGCCCGACGCGGCCGCAGGGTGTGCGGGGTGCTCGGGGCGGAAGACCTGGGCTGGACACAGAGGCTGACCTCGGGAAAGGCGAGCAGGGGTTCCCATGAAAACAGGCAGATTTGAGAGAAGGCAGAGAGCCTCGCCCAGTCTCGGACAGGGATGGGGGAAGCTGAGAGACAATTCCCACTGGCTGTCTCTCTTGGAACCTAAACAACGCCCAAGCTGACCCAGAAAAGGGAAAAGAAAGGAACTAAGCGTTGGTGACAGCTCTGTAGCAGATTTTGTCCTCGCCACCCAGCGAGAGTGGTATTTTTCACAGATGATGAAACTGGAGGTTCAAAGAGGGTCATTTCCCACATAAGACAGCACTCACCAGCTGGGCTGGCAGCGAGTACCACCCATTAGTTGAGATCTGGAGTCCACGAGGACTAGAGTAATTCTGACAGATTCTCTCCATGCCTTACCCAGCCTGGCTGCAGGCTATTGTTTTAGCTGATGTAAGCAGAAACTCATATCTGCTTCCTGTGCCTCCGTTTGGTGTTGGTGACTACTTGGTTCAGGGTGGCCAAGGAGCACCTCTTTTTGCACTGTGTCCTAAATTAGCTTTGGGTGGTCCTGCTCCATGGGGCTTCCCTGGTGGCTCAGATGGTAAAGAATCCCCCTGCTATGCGGGAGACCTGGGTTGAATCCCTGGGTTGGGAAGATCACCTCGAGGGAGGGCATGGCAACCCACTCCAATATTCTTGCCTGGAAAATCCCCATGGACAGAGGAGCCTGGAGGGCTGCAGTCCATGGGGTGGCAAAGAGTCGGACAGGACCGAGACTGAGTGACTAAGCATAGCACGGCTCCATCGAGGTAGACTGTCTGTCTATCTGTACCTTGCCCACTTACCTGGATGGTGTGACCATTTCTCCACACATTTCACTGGCATTTTTGTTTCTATGTGTCCAGAGTATTTTCTTTGCTTCTAATCTGAATCCCTGCTCTCCACCCATCAACACCCTGGTAGGTAAGATGGTAAGGAGAAATGAATAGTCTAGAAGGAGAATGGGAGAGAGAGAGATAACCAGGACCTGAGTGAGAATCTTGGTTTCCTAAGACTTCATGGTCTTAGAAGCATTTGAGTGAACACCATACGCTTAAGAATTTAAATATTTGTATTATCTTCTAAAAGCAGAGCACTAGCTTGGGTGCTGGGAAGGATTAAAGGCAACCAGCTCTCCAAAGTGGGATTATTAACGGAGAATTGATGGAATATAGATTTAGTCTTTATCTTTAAGAGGTTCACAATGGAAGGGTAGGGGGAATATGTGTGTGTGTGTGTGTGTGTGTGTGTGTGTGTGTTTCCCCTGTCTTTGTCTGAGGAAGCTGGGTCATGTGAAAGAGCAGAGGAAAAGGGAAAGATTTTTGTGTGGCTAGATTTTGTTACTTTACCTTAACCTAACTTCACCTTGATCATGGTTTCGATCTCTCCAAAGGTTACAAAGCCTATGGAAAGGTCTAGTTAGAAGTCATTGTGGAGGAAAAGGAGGTACTAGAGAAGAGAAGGCTGGTTACTCTATGGGTTGGAAAAACAAAAAGAAATCGCCAAAGGCCAAAAATTTGTGGACAATAGTTATGTTTTACCTCACTCTCTCACCTTCTATTATCATCCAACCTATCAACACTATGCATGCATGCGTGCTAAGCTACTTTAGTCATGTCTTTGCGACCCTATGGATGTAACCTGCCAGACTCCTCTGTCTGGGATTCTCCAGGCAAGAATACTGGCGTGGGTTGCCATGCCCTCCTCCAGCAGGTCTTCCTGACCTAGGGATCGAACTCGCATCTCTTACATCTCCTGCGTTGGCAGGTGGGTTCTTTACCACTTGTGCCACCTAGGAAGCCCCATCACTATGCCCTTGCTTTTAAGATTTTTTTCTCTCTCTTTTTTAAAAGCATGAACTTGAAGCCTCAGGTAAATAATAGCTCTGCTCTAGGCTTCAGATTCTGCATCTGTAAAATGCAGTTGATGTTCAGTGATTTGGAGACTCAATTTGGTAAGGACACTGAAGTGAGAAGGGGAGAGGGCTCCTTGAACCTCAGAGTCAAATACTTCCCAACTATCCAGATACACCCTGTGCTTCTTAGTCTAGCCCCTAGAAGGCAGAGAGAGGAACAAACTTGAATCTGCCCTGAGAAAGTCCCAGGCTGTTGCAGAAAACACGGAGATACTCTGAACCCAGACTTAGACACAAAGGCAAGCAGACATTGAACTTCAAGCAGTACAGCTTGTACCCTAGAGGCAGTGGGTGTTGTCTGGATAGGATGGAAGTGACCTGGGTTAGGAGAAAGAGTTCAACTCAGCCTGTCAGAGTTTTTCAGTCTTGGGAAGTTATTGAAGGCAAAATAAAGATGGAGAAATTTACAGTCAAAAGAAAGGGTTCCCTGGCACACTGCAATTTTACAATACGTGGTTGACTGTAATATGTAACAACTAATGTGTCAAATATCAAGTGCCTCCTATAGACAAAGCACAGGAATATAAGAAGGACATGATCTCTCCCCTTATGGAGCCCACATTCTCGTGATATGATCTCACTTCATCTTTTCAACGCTTTAAGCTTTGTGTTAGTCTCCCAAATTTAGAAATGAGGAAATAAGGCTCAAAAGAGATTGGCAAGTGGCAGAATTATCACTGAAACTCAGGTGTCCTGCCTTAGGATCCCAATCTCAGCCTGCTTTCAATAAGGTTCCTGAAAAACCGATCTAACATCTGTGTCTCCCCACTTCCTGCTGTACCGGCCCACTTCCTGCTGATCTTCTTGCGGAGTAAAGCTGGGAGTGAAGGTCTGGTGACTGTTAAACCAGTGGAGATGAAGCATCATCTTGTTTTATTTCCCAGTTCCTTCTCAGATTCAAGATGAGTCTGGCTTTCTTGTGTTTTTACAGTATGCTACATCTTCACATTTCACACGAATGCTTTCACCATCTGTTTGTGATTTCTCTGTGGCAAGCCTCTCAGATCTCCCCCCAAGAAAGGGCATTCACTGTTTACCACTCCTCTGTTGGTCTTTTTCTCTGTTAACTTTCAGTCAACTTGTGAGGATTCAGTCAGCAATATTTACAGAAAAATCCCTTTGTCCATGATATGGGCTGGATAACTCATCTCTGGAACTTGGAGATGGGTTGAGTAAGAGGCATTCTTGCCTGCTAGAAGCTTACAATCTAGGTTTGTTTTGTTTTGTTTTGTTTTTTAAGTAAAATAAGTGACCTGAGAGAAATCCATGGGAATTCAGAAGACTTGAGAACAGAGCAGGGGTTTGTAGTGAAGGTTGAATTTGAGATAGGAATTATGTCTGATTAATAGTTCCTCAGCCAAGTGGTGAGAGAGCATTCCAGCTGAGGATTGCCAGCATGAGCAAGGCTAGAATCTGGAAATCCTTTTAGGCAAACTAGGGAGAAATGCCGCTGAGCTGGAGCTCAGGGATTGGTGGGAGAAAAAGCTGGAAAATATATGAGGGGATGAAGGAGAGCCTACTTTAGAATATATCTTGACAATAAGGATTCCATAATATCTAATATCCAAGGCCTCTTCAAATTACTCCAATTGACAGAAATAACTAAAATATAATAAATGATTATAGGGAGGGGTCATAGTGAGGAACTACAGCTACCAAACATGTCTGCAGTGGCTTTTTTTTTTTTTTTAAACTTTATACTTGTAACTCAACTTATGTAAAAAGTAAAATAGGTAAATGAACATCGGAATATTCTTCACCTATTTCACCAAGGGTTAACATTTTGCCACATTTACTTTTTTTCTTATCCCTGCTCTTTTCTCTTTAAATATCTGTATTCCAACTTCTCAGCTGCTAGGCCAGGCAAATTGGGGCAGAATTCTCAGTGCAGGACTTTAGGGATTAGCATTATATGGGCTAAGTGATCCAAAGGTAAAATTATTAATTCTTTCAACAAACATTTTTGGAGCACCCATACATCATCCTTTCTCAAGGAACTCAAGTTGAGGAGGAACATCTACAGCGTAGTATAAGTGCCCTGAGACTCGGCCCTATTGCTTAAGGCAACAAATACTTTGGCTCCAAGACACTGGGTTTTGTTTTCACGGTGATCATACTCATCTTTTCAGTTTCAGAATTGAAGGTGGGTGTATTCCTTCAACAAACACACTCCCACACTCTCCAAGCTTTTTTGCCTTGAGCCCTTTGAGGTTTGGGGATATTGGTCTGCTCTCAGGTGTCACATTGACTCTAGACTGAATCGACTCCTCTCTCCTTTCAGCCCCCCACCCCCACCCCCAAGAACCAAGCTCCAGGCAGAGGAAGGGAGGGGTGGCAGGAAGGAAGTGAGAGCTGCGATTACCACTAAGCAAGGTGGTTTTGCAACTTGTCCTTGTAGAGGACAGTGTTTGGTTGAGGGGAGAGGGTGGAGCTGGGGAAGATGAGTGACTCTGCACACCCAAGGCCCTGTGTTAAGTGAGGCAGAATAGAGACACTAACACAGATGGCTGCCCTGAAAAGGAAGTAAAGACAGGTATTTATAGGGAATAGAGTGGAACTCAGCACAATGATAGTGGATTTGTATTAACTATTCACCATAGCGCACCACTGTGAAAGCAATTTATGTGTATAATATCATTTAATTCTCCCAACAACTCCAGGAGATATCATTATCTTAATGGAGGAAAGGGAGTTCTACAAACGGAGGCTCTAGAGTTTAAGTGATTTGCCCAAAGGCTTATAGCCAGTAAGTAGAAAAGCCAAGATAGAGGCATATATCAGTTTGGCTCCAGAGATCTTGAGCTTAACTGCCATAGAGAAAGCTCCAGAACCTCAGGATTAAGAATGGAGACACCTGAGTCAGAGTCTGCATAGAGCTGGCCTCACCCCCAAGACCTGGGCACTCCTTCATATGATTCACAGTTCTTCACAATGAGACTCCAATCTCCCTTTCTAGTTTCCTTACACATCACTCACTGTAACACAGTCTAAACCAGTCATGCTGAACCATTTCATGACAACTGCTGTGAATCTGCACACTTCTGTGACTTTGCTGATGTTGTCTTTGCCTGAAATCCTCTTTCTACCCTCACCCTTTTTACTTTATTCCAGTCTAGCAAAATCTTAAATTCAAGGCCCAACCTTTAGGTCCCCTCCTGTATCAATCTCACTGTCCTTCCTGTTATAAGTAATAAGTATCTATTTGCTGGATGCTGAGAAATATAGATAACTAAGGCAAGTGTCCAATCCTCAAGGAGCTCACAGTTTAGAAAGAGACAAAGATAAATGCAAATAATAAAACTTTGAGAGGAATTCCCTGGTGATCCAGGGAAAACTGGCAACCAAAGACGAACGGTTTGAATAGAGTGCCAATAACTTCCATCAACAACAGGTAGTCTGGAGGGTGGGAAAGGGAAGCTTGGAGAAAGAAAGAAGGCATGAGGGCTGAATGGTAGAACAGCAGCAGGTTCTGCCAATCAGCAGGCAAGTTAAGACTCCATGCTTCCACTGAAAGGAGCTTGGGTTCGATCCCTGGTTGGGGAACTAAGATCCCACAAGCCACACAGTGTGACAAAAAGAAGAACAGTAATAGAAGTGTATACAGGTGCAGAAGTTGTAAGTGCTTAGGACCGACTGATTTAGCTTGATTAATGAGATGCAATAGATATGATTAAGTGTCACAAAGAATATAGAGTATGAATTTGGTCATTTTATATAGTTGCCTGACGATAAGAAAAGAAAGAACATTCCAGAAAGAGGGAATAGCATCTAAACAAGCAACAGTGCAGCTTATTAGAAAACTAAAAGCATGAGTGAGAGAGAGACCTGTAGGAAAAAGGAATAGTGAAAGCTGAGGCTTAATGAAGGGTCAGATCCTAGGGACCCATACGTATGCTAGAGTTACAACTATAACTTGTAGATATATAATGGACATTTAACTAAAAAATTTGTTGAGCAGATGAATGGAGAATCATTAGAAGGTTTTAAGCAGCAACAAGATAGGTCTATTATCACAGGCCAAAAAAAACCAATGAGGCCCTGGACTAAAGCCATGACAGTGAGACTAGAAAACACGGGATGGTTTCCAGAGGAGGACATGGTGAGGGATTCCATGAAGGAATAGTTGAGGGAAACTCCTGATTCTGACTTGGGCCCGGAGGATGGTGGTGCCTCTTTCCAAACTGGGGGTTACAGGTAGAAGAGTCAGGGCTTTCTTACTTGTTATAAGTGAGTGTCCTCTAGGAGAAGAGAAACTGTATCTTTCTCATTTCTGTGTCCTTTGCATCAGCACTGAGACCACTATTATGGTTCTCTGGGTCCCAGGGGAGAGGAGGTAGCTATTGATAGCATTCACTTCTAGCTGAGTTTCAAATGCATAATATCAGAGCTTCTCAGTTTTCCTACAAGGGCCTTCAGAGAAAAGAGTCTCCTCCCCACCTCTCTGACTTCATTTATCTAAAGGAATCTGCTGCTATGGCTGGAAGAGGGTGTCTCATGTGAAAAAAATGTCTTCAAAGCTCATGTTTTTAGCCATGCACATTTTGTATTCTTCTAATTAATCCTTATTTTAATATAATACTCTTCCCCCATCCCCACAGAAAACCATGCTAAATAACAATTTCATACCTTATTTATTCTGGGCTTTATATATACTCTAGCACATTGCTGAATACCCCAAATTGAGAAGAACCATAAAACATAATTGACTTTTCAGCAATATGCTGTATGTCTAATTCTGTTGGACTAATATATGTACATCCCTTTAGTTGAATCTGAGACTCTGAGAGAAGCCAGGGTCAAATGAGGCCAACAGATAAGAGAGACTTGACTCTAACAGTGTGGACCTCTCTTATTTATATTCTCAGGTACTGCAGAAGTTGGGGAAAACTGTGGAGACCAAAGATGAACGGTTTGAACAAAGTGCCAGTAACTTCCACCAACAACAGGTAATCTGGAGGGTGGGAAAGGGAAGCTTAGAGGAAGAAAGAAGACGTGAGGGCTGAGTGGCAGAACAGCAGCAGGTTCTGCGGATCAGCAAGCATTCCTTCTAACCCATCTAGCCCCAGGAGTCAGGGCCACAGGGTGACCTACCTGCTGCTTATTCTTCCCCTGGGAACCACAGAAAATCACCTTTCCTGTTCCTCCTCACCCTCATTCATAGAGGACTGAGAGTGTTTTTTTCTCATGGTGATTCTCCCAGGGTATAGTGATATCACCAGGTCCTTGGACAAAAATCAAAACAAGTGCCTTCCACTTCAGTTTCTGGCATATTCTTTTCCTCAGGCTGCCTCTCTTCTACCCTAGCATCTTCTCATCGCAGTGGCCCTGTGTCTTGTTGCCTCTTTGTCCATTACATCTACCTAACCAAAGCCTTTTATTCTAAAATAATACCTCCATCTTTTACCTGTCATTCTCACCAGCAAAACTCCTGCTCTCACTGTTGCATCTGTCTTCACTGGATGCTATGGGTAATTTTATGTAGAAAACTTACATTAAGAAGTGGAAAAGAAGGCACTGCAACCAACTCTGAAAATTCTATAGTGCATATGTGATTAGAACAAGAAAAAATATAATTTATATATAGTAACATTAAAAAAAAGAAGAGAAAGTGGGTAACACTTGGTGGCCTGTGGATGGGGAGAGGCACCTGGCCAGTCATCAGGCCTTGGGGAGCCGTGCTTCCAGAGCTGCTGGATGTGACACCTTCTCCAGACCCAGCATGTGAGTGCCAGATGACTGCCATGAACTACAGAGCCATGAGAATCCATAGCAATTCACATTTCCAGGGTGGAGTCCATGTCAAAAATAAAAAAAGAACAACCATCTTTGAACTCCCTGAAAACTGATAACAAACCAGAAAAGTGGGGAAAAGTATTTTACACTGACTTACCTTCTGTCACCATATCTGAAAAATTGCAAAAGGACAAGATCTGGGAGAGTGAGTTGAAGAATTTCTCAGTAAAGATTTCAGTTACCTAATTTCAAAGAAAAAGTACAGATTTCTCCTTTTAGTAGTTGAAAAAACTAGTAATGACTGATTTTATTCCTTCAAATATATTATCAAATGTCATGGGGAGTAAAAATTCTTCATACTGATGACATAAGATACTACATGGAACAAAAGAAAAAAAAAAAGGTATTTACTCAAGAAATCAAGAAGAGATGTGGGGAAAAGAGTAGGAACTGGCCCACAAAAAGCAAGAACAAGTAGACTCAAAAAGCCTTTTATAAAGGTAAATGACATGAGGCACATCTTGTAAGTGGACAACACAGAAACTTTGCACAGAGTCAGTTCATCAGTCGCTCAGTCGTGTCCAACTCTTTGTGACCCCATGAACCGCAGCACACCAGGCCTCCCTGTCCATCACCAACTCCCGGAGTCCACCCAAACCCATGTCCATTGTGTCGGTGATGCCATCCAACCGTCTCATCCTCTCCTCCTGCCCTCAGTCTTTCCCAGCATCAGGGTCTTTTCAAATGAGTCAGCTCTCCACATCAGGTGGCCAAAGTATTGGAGTTTCAATTTCAACATCAGTCCCTCAAATGAACACCCAGGACTGATCTCCTTTAGGATTGACTGGTTGGATCTTGCAGTCCAAGGGACTCTCAAGAGTCTTCTCCAACACCACAGTTCAAAAGCATCAATTCTTCGGGGCTCAGCTTTTTTTATAGTCCAACTCTCACATCCATACATGACTACTGGATAGCCTTGACTAGACAGACCTTTGTTGGCAAAGTAATGTCTCTGCTTTTTAATGTGCTGTCTAGGTTGGTCATAACTTTCCCTGTACAGAGTAATCACTATCAAGTTGTTGATGAAATTGTATCTAAGTTAGTTTTTGACTATAAAAACTGCAAATGTCCCGAAAAAGTCTGAATATAAAGAAAAGCTGGAACTGCAACATACGCCTCAGAAAGACATCAGGGAAAATAATGTACAGGTGCTTGACCAGAGTTTCCTGTATAAAGAAACCCAATAACCGAACAAAACTTTGGGTTTTTTTCAGAACATGTTTCTCTCCCCTTCTTCTATTGAATTGAAAGGACTTTATGAGAAAACATCTAATAAAAGTTCCATTTATGAAAATGACACAATTTTACATATCTGCTGCTACATAAAAATGAACAAAAATGCATTCTGGCATTTCTGAGTGGAAATTAATTATACATGAAATGAAGAACTAAGGGTAGATCACTGTCTGTGTAGGATACACAAATGTATACAAGTTTCTAATTTCAATATGGAAAAAACTGCATCTCAGCCAAAACAAAAGTTAGATCCTGTGCACTTCCCAGTGTAGGATCTGAAGGAAAAGGACCATCATTCTGTATTTGGTCAAGATTCTTATTTGTTATCAGTGAATAGTTCAGGGATGTGTGCTCAGTCGCTCAGTTGTGTCTGACTCTTTGCGACCCTATGGACATAGCCCAGCAGGCTCCTTTGTCCATGGGATTCTCCAGACAAGAATACTGTAGTGGGTTGCCATTTACTTCTCTAGGAGAGCTTCTTCACCCAGAGATCAAACCTACATCTCTTAGGTCTCCTGCATTATCAGGTAGGTTCGGGTTTGATCCCTGAATCAGGAAGATCCCCTGGAGAAGGAAATGGCAACCCACTCCAGTGCTACTTTTGCCTGGAAAATTTAATGGATGGAGGAGCCTGGTAGGGTACAGTCCATGGGATTGCAGAGTCAGACACAACTGAGCGACTTCACTTTCTCTCTTTCTTTTCTTTTTTTTTTTTTTTTCTTTCTTTTCTTTACCACTAGCCCCACCTTAGTTCAGAGGAGCACCTACAATTCAGGCAAAGGCTCCAATCCCAAAGTTCTAGGAATCCAATGAATGTGATGTCAAGAATACAGAGCCTTTACCATCTGGTAAAATCCACTGGAGAGTGAAAATATTTTAAGGAAGATATTTTATTAAAAATCTGGAACCAAAATAAAATAAAAATCTGGAACCAAAAAAAAAAAAATCTGGAACCAAATGTGGAGTTTTATAAGAATACTAAACTTCTTACTACGCAGGAAGAAAACAGAATTTATAGTTCACAAATACAATCTCATGAATTTGCGCAAGCTCTGGGAGATAGTGGAGGACAGAGGAGCCTGACTTGCTGCAGTCCATGGGGTCGCAATGAATCAGGCATGATTTAGTGACTGAAAACAACGGTACAATCTCTACTGAACTTATTTCAGACTAGTGAGAAGTCAGAATTTTTAGGTTACACAGGTTACACTGAAAACAATGGTATATGTGATGTTTTAGATATTTGGGAAGAGGGAAATTCAAATAATCTATTGTCACTGTTTTTCTCTTCTCTTTCAACCTCTATATTTAGTGGCTTTTAGACTTAAAAAACTAAATTGCTTTCAGAAGTGATAAAAACCAAATTCTTGAAATTTTTATAAATTTATATAAAAATTCTTAAGGTTTTCTTTCTCCCCCCAAGTTTGTTTACAGAACCAAATGTAAATAGTAACAATATTTTGTTTGCATTTTGCTGCAGAATTGAATACCTATTATAGAAAAATTATAGAATAAATTTGTGGTTTATCTTATTAAAAAGGAGAGAGAGAGAGACAAGTGTGTACAGAGATTTAATCTTCTATGGGATATTGACTTTCTATCTATGTGTACCAGGCCTCACATTTATCTCATTTAATTCTGACATCGGTCCTGGAGCGTGTGATCTTCTCTTTATAATAGAAGGGGATTATTAACTTAAATGCACATCCAATTGCAATGCAATTCTGACACTAAATACCCAGAGTTAGTCCAAACATCACAGGTTGAGGGCGTACGTAGTTCCCCACCAAACAACCTTATTTCAGATACCAGCCACAAAGCTCCAGAATTCCCAGGGCGCTTGCATTTTTGACCAACTGGCTACAAATTTGGGGGTTCTTACTGGCCACTCTCTGTTCGTTTCCAAGGCAAACCATTCAGTATTACAGTAATCCAAGTCTGTGCCCCAACCAGTAATGCTGAAGAAGCTGAAGTTGAACAGTTCTATGAAGAACTACAAGACCTTCTAGAACTAACACTGAAAAAAAGATATCCTTTTCATTATAGGGGACTGGAGTGCAAAAGTAGAAAGTCAAGAGATACCTGGAGTAACAGGCAAGTTTGGCCTTGGTGTACAAAATGAAGCAGGTCAAAGGATAACAGAGTTTTGCCAACAGAATGCACTGGTCACAGCAAACACCCTCTTCCAACATAACAAAGAAGACTCTACACATGTACATCGCCAGATGGTCAATACCAAAATCAGATTGATTATATTCTTTGCAGCCAAGGATGGAGAAGCTCTATACAGTCAGCAAAAACAAGACGGAGCTAACTGTGGCTCAGACGATAAACTCATTATTGCCAAATTCAGACTTAAATTGAAGAAAGTAGGGAAAACCACCAGACCATTCAGTAATGACCTAAATCAAATCCTTTACTATTATACAGTGGGACTGACAAATAGATTCAAGGGATTAGATCTGATAGACAGAGTGCCTGAAGAATTATGGATGGAGGTTTGTGACATTGTACAGGAGTCAGTGATCAAGACCATCCCCAAGAAAAAGAAATGCAAAAAGGCAAAATGGTTTTCTGAGGAAGCCTTAAAAATAGCTGAGAAAAGGAAAGATATACCTATTTGAATGCAGAGTCCTAAAGAATAGCAAGGAGAGATAAGAAAGCCTTCCTCAGTGATCAATGCAAAGAAATAGAGGAAAGCAACAGAATGGGAAAGACTAGAGATCTCGTCAAGAAAATTAGAGATACCAAGGGAACATTTCATGCAAAGATGGGCACAATAAAGGACAGAAATGGTATGGACCTAACAGAAGCAGAAGATATTAAGAAGAGGTGGTAAGAATACACAGAAGAACTGTACAAAAAAGATATTCATGACCCAGATAACCATGATGGTGTGATCACTCACCTAGAACCAGACATCCTGGAATGCGAAGTCAAGTGGGCCTTAGGAAGCATCACTATGAACAAAGCTAGTAGAGGTGATGGAATTCCAGTTGAGCTATTTCAAACCCTAAAAGATGATGCTGTGAAAGTGCTGCACTCAGTATGCCAGCAAATTTGGAAAACTCAGCAGTGGCCACAAGACTGGAAAAGGTCAGTTTTCATTCCAACCCCAAAGAAAGGCAATACCAAAGAATATTTAAACTATCGCACAATTGCACTCATCTCACACGCTAGCAAAGTAATACTCAAAATTCTCCAAGCCAGGCTTCAACAGTACATGAACTGTGAACTTCCAGATGTTCAAGCTGGATTTAGAAAAGGCAGAGGAACCAGAGATCAAATTGCCAACATCTGCTGGATCATTGAAAAAAGCAAGAGAGTTCCAGAAAAACATATACTTCTGCTTTATTGACTATGCCAAAGCCTTTGGCTGTGTGGATCACAACAAACTGTGGAAAATTCTTCAAGAGGTGGGAATTCCAGACCACCTGACCTGCCTCCTGAGAAATCTGTATGCAGGTCAAGAAGCAACAGTTAGAATTGGACATGAAACAACAGACTGGTTCCAAATTGGGAAAGGAGTACATCAAGGCTATATATTGTCACCCTGCTTATTTAACTTAAATGCAGATTATATCATGCAAAATGCCATGCTGGATGAAGCACAAACTGGAATCAAGATTGCTGGGAGAAATATCAGTAACCTCAGATATGCAGATAGCACCACCCTTGGCAGAAAGTGAAGAAGAACTAAAGAGCCTCTTGATGAAAGTGAAAGAGGAGAGTGAAAAAGTTGGCTTAAAACTGAACATTCAGAAAACTAAGATCATGGCATCCGGTCCCATCACTTCATGGCGAATAGATGGGGAAACAGTGGAAACAGTGACAGACTTTATTTTGGGGGGGCTCCAAAATTACTGCAGATGGTGACTGCAGCCATGAAATTAAAAGACACTTGCTCCTTGGAAGAAAAGTTATGACCAACCTAGACAGCATATTAAAAAGCAGAGACATTACTTTGAGAACAAAGGGCCATCTAGTCAAAGCTATGGTTTTTCCAGTAGTCATGTATGGATGTGAGAGTTGGACTATAAAGAAAGCTGAGCACTGAAGAATTGATGCTTTTGAACTGTGGTATTGGAGAAGACTCTTGAGAGTCCCTTGGACTGCAAGGAGATCCCACCAGTCCATCCTAAAGGAAATCAGTCCTGAATATTCATTGGAAGGACTGATGCTGAAGCTGAAACTTCAGCTTCAAATATTTTGGCCACCTGATGAGAAGAAGTAACTCATTGGAAAAAACCCTGATGCTGGGAAAGATTGAAGGCGGGAGGAGAAGGGGACAACAGAGGATGAGATGGTTGGATAACATCACCGACTCGATGGACATGAGTTTGAGTAAGCTCCGGGAGTTGACAATGGACAGGGAAGCCTGGCGTGCTATAGTCCATGGGGTCAAAGAGTTGGACATGACTGAACTGACTGACTGGCCACTCAGCTTCCATAATTCACTAGAATGACTCACAGAACTCAGGAAAGTGCTCTACTTGCAATTACAGTTTTATTATAAAGGGAATAAACCAGGACCAGCCAAATGAAGAGACACACAAGGGGAGGTCTTGGAGGGTTCCAAGCATGAAACGTCTATGTTCTCAAGACATGTTACTTTCCTGGCCTGTTGATATAGGATTACCAACCAGGGAAGCTTACCTAAACTTCAGATGTCTAGATTTTTTATTGTAATTTCATTACATAGTGAATCATAGGCCCTGTGATTGAACTTGATCTCTAACTTCCCTCCTCTCCTTTCCCCTGGAGGTCATGCTGATATCACCTATCTGAAAGCCCTAACCCGCTAATCACATGGTTCACATTTCTGGCCTGACCAGCCACCATCCTGAGTCATTTATTTAGCATAAACTCATGTATGATCTGAGAGATCCACCATGAATATCTTGGAAATAACTTGGAAAATCCCAAGAATTTAGAAGTTACTTCTCAGAAACCAGGGCCAAAGACCATTCAAATTCTTTATTGTCCTATATCAGTTAACTGAATTATATGGAAAATAATTCTTTAAAATTAATTTAAAAGCATATTAGCTATAATCTAATTCAGTAGTTGACTGTGTCAGAATCATTTGAGAAATGATTGTAAATACAACATCTCCGGTAGTAGAGCTTGGGAATCTGTATTTTAAAACTTGTTTTAATGGAAGATTTCAAATATATACTAAGAAAAACCTGTTCCTTGTTTCATCTTGATACAGATGAAATCTTGTTTCTTCTGTATCTGCACCCACTTTCCCCATCCTTGATCATTTTGAAGCAGATTCTAGATATTTTATCTATAAAAATTTTATTATCAGTCTCTAAAGATAAGGACTCTTAAAATTTCACCACAAAATCATTATCACACCTAAAAATATTTTTTATAAAACATTTACTCATTACAGCAATGAGTTTTAAAAATTTTTTTTGAGATATTTAAATTATAAATATCAAGAGGAAATTCCCTGATGGTCCAGTGTTCTCAGAGCCAAAGGCCCAGGTTCAAGCCCTAGCTGGGGAACTAAAATCCCACGAACCACATGGCCAAAAAAAAAAAAGTATATTAAGAAAAAAAAATGGATAAAAAATAATGGTTTCATACCGTCCCATGCTACAACTACTGTTTTTTTATACTTACAATTATTTTGCTGTGTATGTGTATAATTTCTAAATATACCCACAACAAATAAATAGGTTTACAAAAGTGTTATTATTCCATTCATATGGTTTTATAACTTGCCTTTTTCACTTAACAATACAAATATCTTTCAAGATATTTCAGGTTAAGTATCTGGCTTAAAACATATTTTAGCAGTATCTTAAAAATATCTAAAAAATTAGCAGTAATTTCTTAATATCATAAAATATACAATGTTCACACTCCTCGATTTGTGTCATTTTTAAAAAAATAATTTGTTTAAATCAACAATTTGTTGACCTATTTAACAAATCTCTTAATCTGTAGGTTTCTTATCTCTCCTTTTTGCAGTTTATTTGTGGATGATACTAGGTGGTTTCTTCTGCAGTTTCTAAATTTTGCTGATTGAATCTCCCTGATACTGTTTAACATGTTACTCTCTCTCTTGTATTTTCTGTAAATTAACAGTTAGATAGAGAGTTGATGAGATTCAGGTTTTTGTTTTTGTTTGTTTTGGAAGCAAGAACACTTGTTATTACAGGTGTTACATTCTCCCATTGGAGACACATAGTATGTGATTGTCTTCTTTTTTGTGTGATATTAACAGCCATAGGTGATCATTAACTAGAGTATCTGTTTTACATTAAGCTTCCTAAGTAATTATGACATAGCAGTGGGAGAACAGCATTTGGCCACCACCGATCTAGTCTAACTCCATCAAGGGGAAATAAGATCTGATTGAGAGGGAGGTAATTTAATCAAGGTCACGTGACTTAAGAGCTGCAGAGCTAAGATTCAAACTTAAAAGCCTTTGCTTTTTTCCCCCGTACCTCACATGGAGGCCTCCCTGGGCCTCTTCTCAACTGCAGCTGCTGCTCTGCTTCCAGCTCCGAGATAGGAAGCATACTTTGAAAGGTTTCTGACTCTCGGCCTATCTGGCCCTCAGTTCTTTCTCTGCCTTATAGGGTGGACCTAGAATGGCAGATGTGTGGTTAGAAAAGGTAGGAGATGAAGGAAGAGCCATGAAGAATAAGAGGATCAAATGGGACAAACGCCTCAGTATTCCCTGTGTGAGCCCACCAACTAACGGTCACTTGAGTGAGGAAATACATTGGAGAAATGAAATGGAGTTAAATTAGGAATAAGGGAAAGCATTTCTCCTGAGAGAAAGATGCACCTACAGTAACTGGTATTTGAATATGCTTGGAAAGTTTAATTAACAACCATTTCATAGGTACTTGCTACATACAAACAATACAGCACACCTGTTCTCAAGACTTTCACAGTTTAGGGAGAAAAACAGTGAATATACAGTCAGGTCTGAAGCTGAACTTGGGTGTCTAAAATGAACAGGAGGAAAAAGGACAAGGTTAAGGCAGTTGGGCTTCCCTGATAGCTCAGTTGGTAAAGAATCTGCCTGCAATGTGGGAGACCTGGGTTCAATCCCTGGGTTGGGAAGATCCTCTGGAGAAGGGAAAGGCTACCCACTCCAGTATTCTGGCCTGGAGAATTCCATGGACTATAAGTCCATGGGGTCGCAAAGAGTTGGACACAACTGAGCGACTGTCACTTTCACTTCCAGGGAAATTGAAAGTCAGTGAAGTTTTCCAGAAGTTGGACCAGCTGGTCATGTGCCCTACCTTTCATCTGCAATCAGTTTATAGGTGAACTTTTTATTAATAAACATTACTCTCAAACTACCCAGCCAGATTTCAAGGCTTTGACACTTGCCTAGGTGCTTAATCAAATTTTCATAAGTAATTTTTCTTTGAGGATTCTGCTTGTTTCCCCCTTTCCCTTTCCTCAAAATGTATTATATAGGAAGAATTATTTTCCTCAAGCAGCATTTTCATCTCTTATTTCTGGTAGTGACAGCTGCTTTCAATTCATTGCCTTTAAAATCACATCTAGGGACTTCCCTGGTGGTCCAATAGTTAAGAATCCCCCTGCCAATGCAGGGGACACAGGTTTGGTTCCTGATCCAGGAAGATCCCACATGGCACCGGGCAACTGGGTCCGTGTGCCACAACTACTGAGCCCACATGCCTAGAGCCCATGTTCCACAAGAAGAGAAGCCACTGCATCGAGAAGCCCGAGCAACCAGAGGGTAGTCCCTGCTCATCACAACTAGAGGAAGCCCGCACACAGCAGCGAAGACCCAGCCAAAAATAAATAAGTAAATTTAAAATCACGTCTAACAGTCTAGCTTCATCTTTCCCTCCTGGACCTCTATTAGATCAAGAACTGTCAACACTTGCTCAGGATTGGTCATGCTCTTATTTTGCTGAGTGTTTGTGCTTCTCTGAGTCCGTTTTTCTCTAGCAAGTTGGGAACCCCAGGACAGACTTCTCCATCCTCAGACCCCCAGTCTGTTAGGACACAGCTCTGTCTACCTGAGTGCTTAGCACAAGCTTCCAGAGTGGGTGATTCATTAACTGAGGGCTGGGACTGTTTGTTTAAGGGATGGGAAGGACAAACTTGGACTCTTTATGATGCCATCAAGAATTTTGCAAGGATTTAGAGGCTGGGAAAGATTGAAGGCAGGAGGAGAAAGGGACAACAGAGGATGAGATGGTTGGATGGCATCAACGACTCAATGGACATGAGTTTGAGTAAACTCCGGGAGTTGGTGATGGACAGGGAGGCCTGGCATGCTGCAGTCCATGGGGTCGCAAAGAGTTGGACACAACTGAGCAATTGAACTGAACTGAGACAGCAGAAGCGATAAAATTATAATATTTAGAGCCAGAATTAACATTTAGAGCTAGGCTTAGTTGATATTTATAGATGAGGAAATTAAAGCCAGAGAAGTAGAATAACTTGCTAGTTGGTGGCAGAAGCAAGTTTTTGACTTCCAGACAAGTGGGAGGCTAAGACTGTCAGAGCCCCATCTGTCCGGAGAGAAAAAAGATGCTGGGATTATTCAGCCTGGAGATATTATTTCAGGTCAAAGAAATAAAATGACACCGGTCCTGTCCCACGTCTCTACCCGTCTCTGTCCACTACCACCACCGCACAAACTCTCTCTCTTCATCTCCCCAAAGGAAAGAGCAGGAGCATACAGGAAGAACTTAGACCAAGACACTTGATCTAAAACACAGAAATGGAGTTGGGCTTTTGTGAGGTGCAGTGGAGGGCAGAAGCATTCCTGTCTTAAGGACAATGGTATAAATAGTACCCTTAGTTTTGAACAGTGTACATATAACCTGCATTATCATACATGGTAGCCTTGATTACTGATCTGATTTTTCAGGTCATATAATATCTAATGGGATAAAAAATTAAGAATTTCATTTGTAGAAATTATACAAGATAGTTTAACAGTTTTTATTACTCACATTTGTATTCTGGAGACCAAATCTTCATGGTGAAGTAAAAAGTTGAGACCATGTTGTTTTCTTTCAAAAAAGAAATTAATATCCTTGTTAACTTATATAATCCTCCAATCTCTTTCAAATCATGATTATCACGTTTTCAAAACTCTCAAAGTTATACCCACCTACCATATCCATGTTTAAAACATATTATGTACATCTTAGACTGTTTAAACATTTTTCTGTGAATGACAAAGCAAAGAGGAAGTGAGACATCTTTCCTGGTGAATGCTGTTTCTGAATTTTGTTAACTGAATCTGTCTCTATCATGCTATTAAAAGCACTTTCTCAAGGTCACCCATGACCTCCAGTTACCAGGTTCAGTGATTTACTGATTCTTCTTGCATTCTAACCTCTCTGTTGCATCTTACCCTTCTGTCAGGATGTTCCCTTGATCCTTGTTTGCTGTGCCACACATATGATCCCAGTTCTTCTCCCACCCATCTGATGGCGCCTCAGATTCCCTTGAGACCATCTGTGTCTTTGTGTCCCTTGAGCCCTGGCATGCAGCCCCTTGAAAAAGACTTTTAGCCTGAGGTATGGTCAGGAGTTTGAACTGGCTTAGAGGTGAGCTCTGGAGGCAAGAAGATGGATGATTATCATCTAGCTTCCTTTGTTTAGTTGACCAAGTAGACCTAGTTTTTCTGCTGCTGAAATTAAGTAATAATGATTTTTCCCACAAACAGTTCCACAGTTTAAAACTTTCAAATTATTAGATAGAATTTTCTGAGTTTTCATCTTTTTTCTCTTAACTTTTTGATACTCTTGGTATACTCAACAGCCTACCTATAATGAACATAAACGAATAAAACAAGCAAACATGCTCAGAAGTATTTTTATGATTTACTGCAAAATGCCTCTTAGCTCAGATCATCTGAACGGAGGATCACTGCACGGGTCTGCAGGCCTGGCCCTGTTGGATACCCTTGACGTGGGCTGTCCATCCAGTCCCACACTCCAAATGTTGGGAGTGTCAGTCTCCAAAATGGTGATGGCCTAGGGTCAAAATTCCTTCTCACTCAATTCCTAGAAACTAGAATTCACACGGAGGAAGGAGTCCAGATGGAATGGGTCTCAGACAACACCATGAGGAACAATTGAGGAGGCCTGTGAAAAAGAAGACCATGTGAAATATGTCTTCAAAGCTGTGTGTGTGAGAGACTAGTTTGCTCTGAATACAGAAGACCAACGTAGGACCAGTGGGCAGACGTTGTAAGAGAGCTATTTTAAAAATGAAGTGCAAACACAACCTTGTAAATCAACCTTACTCCAATAAAAATTAATTTAAAAAAAAACAACTATACTTTGGTTAGTGGTAAATAGTCCGCCTGCCAATGCAGGAGATGTATGAGATGCGAGTTTGATCTCTGGGTAGGGAAGATCCCCTGGAGAAGGATATGGCAACCCACTCCAGCATTCTTGCCTGGGAAATCCCATGGACAGAGGAGCCTGATGGGCTACAGTCCGTGAGGTCACAAAGAGTCGAAAACGACTGAGCATCTGAGTACACATGCACATACATTGGTCAAAATCTTCTGGAGATGACACAGTGTAGTCTCATGACAGTGAACCTAAATTTTCATAAGACCTACATATAATTACGCCTGGTAAAGAGTGTTGTTGATTAAAACATAAATACCAAAAGAAAAAAGGAAGTGCGGGGAAGGACAGGAATGGCCTGTGTCAGAGTACAAAGAAAGAAGGAAGACTGGTGTCTGCAGAAAATGGTAGCAGTTTATCTACCCAGAGAGGACAGAGTCAGCCAGAGGGTCACACAAATAGCATCACATAGGACCCTTAAATTCCAGCAGAGGAATTTGGGTGGGGGTTCTCGTTCACTGGGGAGAACAAACCGAGGAAAAAAGACATGCCAGTGCAGTGGGAGCAATTTCGCAACTTAAAATTTGTCCCAAAGCAGACAACCTACAACTTCTTGATGAAGAGACTAGAAGCATTTGCAAATGTTTGAAGAAATTCCAGGACTGATTTCTGCTTTTAACCTACTTTTCAACCTTGACCCCTAGAGCATATTTCCAGATGTATCTCTTTAGTCATCAGAGGCACTTCTTCCTTTCAGGCAGAAGGTCATAAGCTATACAAGGACCTGAAGAACTTCCTCAGTGCAGTCAAAGGTGAGTATCAGGGAGCACAGGGGGATCCAGATGGTGTTTATGCAGCTAAGAGGTCTAGGGGATGGAAAAAACCAACCGTACTCAGGCTTTTCATCACTTGCCTGTGCCTGACCCCTGGAACTTTGTGGACCAAGGAAGAGTAACTTTTCCTATCCAACCCCACCCAGCTTCCCTCACTGACGGCCCAAACCTATGGAGTTTGCCCTTTTGGAGTAGCCCCGTTGATTCGCCTGTCACCTATATGATTATGTCAGACTACTTTATGGTAGCACTGAGTTCTCTCCTTTCAGTGATGCATGAAAGTTCAAAGAGAGTGTCAGAAACCCTGCAGGAGATCTACAGCAGCAAGTGGGATGGTCACGAGGAGCTGAAGGCCATTGTGGCGGTAAGAGTATTCTGGGCTTTACAGTTCTTCAAGTCACCCTACCCTCATCTCAGCCTCATCCCAGCTTCTCTGTCCAAGCAAACAGGAGAACAAAGGAGCCAATTCACACTGTTTATTTGTATAGCCATGGTCACAGGTGGTAGGAAGGAGCTGTAACTATGAAGCTAAAAGCAAGTTTTCCCTTATCTGTGGATTCCTCTTGTTTATCCTCTCCCTCCCTTGAAAACCTTAGAAAGTTTTACCTACACAAAACTCAGTTGGTTGTTTTTGAAAACTAACTTTATGCAGTCATTTGCTCCCAAACTTCCCTATCCTTCAAACTCTAGAGTCCAAGAGTGTTCTTCATTCTAAGGATTCTAATCCCTAGAATGTATGTCCAGTCTCTTATAGCTCTTCCCTGAGGAAGACCTGTTTCTTCATCTGACTTTTCCCCAGAGTTCAAAACGACCTTTTAAAAGTATTGGTGCTCCCTAAGGAAGTTTGTTGCAGGAAGAATTGGGATATTTCTCTGGAATGAAGTTGCTGTTGAGAAGCGGGGCCCTTACCACTGCCTTCTGCCTCTATCCTACAGAATAATGATCTCCTTTGGGAAGACTATGAAGAGAAACTAGCTGACCAGGCTTTGAGGACCATGGAAAACTATGTGGCCCAGTTCAGTGAGATTAAGGTAATCAGTTTACAGCATCAAGGATGGGTTATGAGTGGCCCATGTAAGTTAGAAGGCCAGGGAAGATCCCCTGGAGAAGAGAATGGCAATCCACTCCAGTATTCTTGCCTGGAGAATTTCATGGACAGAGGAGCCTGGTAGGCACCGGTCCGGGGAATCACAAAGAGTCGGACTTGACTGAGTGACGTCTCTTTCACTTTCACTTGGGTAAAAGTACAGGTAGAGTTAGAGCCCGTGGTTAGGAATGAAGTTGGGTAGGTTAGGAAAAAGATTGAAAGTTGAGGGTTTACACAAGAGGTTAGGGTGAAGAGTTAGAGATAGTGTAAAGATTACATTTAGATTTAGATTTCAGTGAACTACATTTGGGCTGGTTTTGAATTAGATCCAGGTCAGGGCATCCCTTTTTGTTGTGAGAAATAGCTGGTGGGACTAAAGATATTTATTGTAGAGAAGAGAAAACTTAGAGGAGTCATAATAATTATCTTCAAATATTTGAAAGCCTGTTAGGTAAAAGAGGACTTCAGCCTGTTCTAAACTGTTCCAGAAAGTAGAATTAGAATACATTAATTCATTCAACTCATATTTATTAAACATCTACTCTGTTGAGCACTGTGCTGGTTTTAGATTAATATAGGAAGAAATTAAACGAAGCCTCACTTAAATTTCTCATAGCTAAAGCTTTCCAAAAAAGAAATGAAATCTACTGAGAGATAGTGAGTTGTCTATTCTCTGTTCAAGCAGAAGTCTAACTACTTCTTATCTTGGATATTGTAGATAAGTTTTGTGAACTGAATAGGAAGTTGGGTCAGATAATTAACAAGATCCTTTCAAGTTCTGTGGTTGAGAGAACAAGACAAAGCCATTACCATGGTTTGCCTCTCCCTAGTGTAATTTGTAGTTGGTATGAGATTGAGTAGATGTTCTCTCAGAGCTCATAATAGTTTGCCATTTTTATTATTATGCTTTAGGATTTTCAAACTACTTTATATTCAGCATTTGATCTTTAAAATAACACGATGGGGCAGCTGGGCTTCCCTCGTGTCTCAGTTCAGTCACTCAGTCATGTCTAACTCTTTGCAACCCCATGGACTGCAGCACGCCAGGCCTCCCTGTCCATCACCAACTCCTGGAGTTTACCCAAACTCACGTCCATTGAGTCAGTGATGCCATCCAACCATCTCATCCTCTGTTGTCCCCTTTTCCTCCCGCCTTCAATCTTTCCCAGCATCAGGGTCTTTTCAAACAAGTCAGTTCTTCATATCCGGTGGCCAAAGTATTGGAGTTTCAGCTTTGGCATCAGTCCTTCCAATGAGTATTCAGGACTGATATCCTTTAGGATTCTTAAAGAAATGGGAATACCAGACCACCTGACCTGCCTCCTGAGAAATCTGTATGTAACAGTTAGAACCCAACATGGAACAACAGACTGGTTCCAGATCGGAAAAGGAGTACATCAAGGCTGTATATTGTCACGCTGCTTCTTTAACTTACATGCAGAGTACATCATGAGAAATGCTGGGCTGGATGAAGTACAAGCTGGAATCAAGATTGCTGGGAGATATAACAAAGACCTCAGATATGCATATGACACCACCCTTTTGGCAGAAAGTGAAGAAGAACTAAAGAGCCTCTTGATGAAAGTGAAAGAGGAGGGCGCGCGGGTCGGCGGAGAGGCTGCGGGCAGCCGGGTGGCCTGCGGAGCCCCAGAAAAAAAAAAAAAAAAAAAGGAAGTGAAAGAGGAGAGTGAAAAAGTTGGCTTAAAACTGAACATTCAGAAAACTAAGATCATGGCATCCGGTCCCATCACTTTATGGTGAATAGATGGGGAAACAGTGGAAACAGTGACAGACTTTATTTTGGGGGGCTCCAAAATTACTGCAGATGGTGACTGCAGCCATGAAATTAAAAGACACTTGCTCCTTGGAAGAAAAGTTATGACCAACCTAGACAGCATATTAAAAAGCAGAGACATTACTTTGAGAACAAAGGGCCATCTAGTCAAAGCTATGGTTTTTCCAGTAGTCAAGTATGGATGTGAGAGTTGGACTATAAAGAAAGCTGAGCACTGAAGAATTGATGCTTTTGAACTGTGGTATTGGAGAAGACTCTTGAGAGTCCCTTGGACTGCAAGGAGATCCCACCAGTCCATCCTAAAGGAAATCAGTCCTTGGTGGCTCAGCGGTAAAGAGTTCACCTGCCAGTGCAGGAGACATGAGTTCAATCCCTGGGTCAGGAGGATCCCCTGGAAGAGGAAACGGTATTCTTACCTGAGAAGTCCGATGGACAGAGGAGCCTGGCGGGCTACAGTCCATGGGGTCACAAAAGTCAGACACGACTGAGCAACTAAACAACACAGGGCAGATGAGGCTACTGAGGCTCCAAAAGAGGCATGCCTTGCCCTGGGTGACAAGGCTAATAAATGGTAGTGTTGGGAGTAAAACCCAAAAACTCCTGACCTTCATTTTAGTATGTTTCTCAAGGCCATTTCTTCTGGGTGCTGAACCAGTTTCTAATAGAGTCGTAGGATATGTTGCAGTTCAGTGTAGGCTTCCAGGTGCTCTGGGGGATTGCCCTCTACTCTCTCCCCCTGAGAATTCCCCATTCTTTCCAGATAATGAGGGAGATCCCTGAGCACAAAACCCTGTTAGAAAGTACAATAAAATTTGATAATAGGACAGGAATGCTGCCTCTGATACTCTGTTACCAACATCCTGGCCACTTAAAAGTGAGAACCAAGGTCCTCTCTCTTGACTCTGGGTTAGGAAAGAATTGCCAAGCGGGGCCGGAAGCTCGTGGACTATGACAGTGCCCGACATCACCTGGAGGCGGTACAGAATGCCAAGAAGAAAGATGAGGCCAAGACAGCCAAGGTAAAAAAAAACAAACCCTGGTAAAACCCTTCCTGCCCTCCCTTTCCCCACATTTGTGGCAGGTGGTTGAGCCAAGTTCGGTTTAGGAAATGATAAATTCAGCATCCAGTGTCTTGAAGGAAATCCTGTTTCCTCTGACACCAATGCTCTCAGGATAGTCAGACTCAAGGCTGGGGAGGACACAGGTCTGGGGAAGGAGAGGCATGTTTCCTAGTAAGCCTAGTCCCTGAAAAAATGCAAAAGAGAGGGGAAGCAATCTCTAGCTTTGGGTTCAGGAATAAGGGGAATTGGTCTGTTTCTCTTACTACCTAGGCAGAGGAAGAGTTCAACAAAGCCCAGGTTGTGTTTGAAGATCTGAACCAGGAACTACTAGAGGAGCTGCCTGTCCTTTATAACAGGTAATGACTGAGTTTCAGAAGAGGGCTGGATCCCAGGCCCTGGGCAGCCCAAACATGTTGCCTCCTGAAAAGAGCCCTGGTTGAAGAATGGAATGTTGCTCCTAACTTGCTGGGGTTATTAGGCTCACCGCCTTATCTCTGGACCTTGATTCCTTCATCTGCAATTCAGAGATTCTTTGCCCTACCAGCTTTTCCGGGTTTAAAGACAAGATGTCTCTTAGGTAGGAGAGATCTTGGCAAATAAAGTGCTGTCATCATGCTTGCTAGGAGTATCTGGTTTTATGCTTGAGTGTGTATTGTTTGAAACAAGCTTGGTTCATGAACATCTAGATTCACGTAGAAGATAAACCATGGGATGAGTGTTAACATTAATGAAGATGTTTTTGCTTCACAGTAGGTAAAAATGTTTTAGATATAAATTTCCCACATTGGAAGAGGAATCTGATCAGAAGTTCTATTTTTATCCAATTTTCTTTTCATTGTACAAGATATGCTTTAATGCAGTTGTAGTCAGAGTATTTTATATTGTCACTTTATATTAGTCTATGAATGAGGGATCCTTTATAATGACTACATGTATTGTAAAATATTAATTATGTGATTCCTAATTTAAACAGAATTGAAATTTAATAGTTTCTTTAAATGTAAACTTCCACAGTTCATTTACAGTAGAATTTCATTAATGTATATACAGCTGCATAGACATCCAAGTACCACATACTGAGAAAGAATACTTATTATAATTATGGCTGTATGGCCTTATACATCACTTCTAAAATTCTTCAAAGCACTTTCACATCTACTTCAGTATCTGAAGAGCCTGAATCAGATAACTTCATTCACGCATGCTAAGTCACTTTAGTCATGTCCAACTCTTTGCAACCCTATGGATTGTAACCCTCCAGTCTCCTCTGTCCATGGGATTCTCCATGCAAGGATACTGGAGTGGGTCACCATGCCCTTCCCAGGGGCTCTTCCCAACCCAGGGTTTGAACCCATGTCTCCTGTGGCTCCTGCATTGCAGGCAGATTCTTTACCTCTGAGCCACCGGAAAACTTCATTCATAGAGATCTGTTATACTTTGGTGTCATGTCTCCCCTGCCTTCCCACTCTTGAGAGTCTAATGTACTCCTATCCTGGCTCTGACGAATCCAGGTCCCAACATCCTGAGTCTAGGCCATGGAGTGCTTTTCTGTGAGGAGCCCGGCAGTGGCTGGCTTTGGCTTATGCATCTACCTTATACTTCAACAGAGACTTCCTTTACCAGCACTTACTGTACGTGTTTGTTCTTTTGCTTCCTGATAGTCGTATTGGCTGTTATGTGACCATCTTCCAAAACATTTCCAACCTGAGGGATGTCTTCTACAGGGAAATGAGCAAGGTGAGAAACATCTGGCCAATTTAGACACCTGAAAGTGTTAGTCGCTCAGTCATGTCCAACTCTTTGCAACTCCATGGACTGTAGCCTGCCAGGCTCTTCTGTCCATGGAATTCTCCAGGCAAGAATACTGGAGTGGGTTGCTATTCCCTTCTCCCAAGGATCTTCCCGACCCAGAGATTGAACTCGGGTCTCCTGCATTGCAGGCAGATTCTTTATCATCTGAGCCACCAGAGAGCCCGTTTAGACACCTTGGAGGGTTTTTCTAATAAATATGACGATCACTTTAATTTACATAACTTCATTAAATATCCATATTGGCATCACAGATGTTTACTTTTTTCTCATGGTGTAATAACAGCACTTGATGGACTGTGCTGCTCCATTAACAACTGAATGGTCTCCAAATGAGTTTCAGGTGCACCAAGGAGATTAGGACTATAGAAGCAACAGCTGAAGTGGGGAACTAAATTGTGCAATCTTTTGTCTTCTGTTGCTGGGGGGTGGAGGCGGTGTTTAAACATAGCTCAGTTTCTCAGGTCATTGGTCTTGAAAAGGGCCAGTCCTATGTAGTGATGGGCAGCCATGGAACATGACCTCATGGGGTCTTTTCTAGTCCTGCAATTCCAAGACACCTTGCTGTTACAGTATGAATTATATTCACATCCATATCCACACATGTTCCTCTCCACAGTTTCTTTGGCTAAATTATGGTTTGCCTAGTTGATATTACAATGACTTTTTGTTCCCTGGGTCACCTGAGAGAAGCTAGAACCTCAAATCAACATCAGATATCAAGGACCTAGCCTTGAGAGAACTGCCAGTCTGATGGAAAAGACAGAAATTAAGACAAAACTGAGACACTAATGCAAAAGAGATGAGGAATTTTATCATTTAGGGTAGGAAGGTTTTATTTTGGGAGAGAAGGAATTTGTTGGTCCCAGGTTCCCACGTGGTTAATATCTCCTCTCTTGCTTGCTCCAGCTGAACCACAATCTCTACGAGGTGATGAGCAAACTGGAGAAGCAACATTCCGACAAAGTCTTTGTGGTGAAGGGACTCTCAAGGTGAGCTGCTTCTGAGACTCATTTCTGTTTGGTTTGTCCTGTGTGTGAACACATTCAGCACTCTCATCTCTGATCCCAAATCCTGACCTTTCCTTTGTGTCCAAGTACATAATGTTGTTTTTTGTTTGTGCTACAAATAAATTATTTTTCGTTTATGAAATACTTCAATGATAACTAAAGATATCAAAAATAGTACAACAAATAGCCATATACCCATCACCAAATTTAAGAAATCAACTAATGAAATACCTGGTGGCTCAGTGGATAGGAATCCGCCTGCCAGTGAAAGGGACGCAGGTTCGATCCCTGGTCCAGGAAGATCCCACATACTGCAGAGCAAGTAAGCCCACGTGCCACAACTGCTGAAGCCCACAAACCACAATGAAGAGTAGCCCCCACTTCCCCACAACTAGAGAACGCCTGTGTGCAGCAGCAAAGACTGAGTGCAAGCAAAACTGAATAGATAAATAAAAACTTTTTAAAGGGAAAAAATAATATATATAATTAAATCTCCCAGTGTCCCTTTCTCATTCACTTTCTCTTCCTGTCCCCCACCAAGGGTAACCACTATCTTAAATTTTAGTATTTATTATCCACATGCATGTTTTTTTACTTTGATTATACATATATATGAATATACAAAAATACTATTTTGCATGTTTTAAAATTTTATTTAAATATAATTATACTGTATATATTCTTTTGTTCTCTTAGTATTGTTTTTGAGATTTACTTATCCTTGTTGCTACATGTTGTTAGTGCTGATCTTTCCTTTTCATAATTGTTATGGATGTTACTGTATGGCTAGTTCACAATCTGTTTATCTGAACTGTTAGTGGACATTGACATTGCCTTCCAGTTTTATGCTATTACAAATAATGGTGCGATGAATGTGTTTTACATTTCTCCTTGTATGAATATTATTAAGAGTTTCTTTAGGATGTACTGGGAGTGGAATTGCTAACTCACAGAATCTGTACATTTGGGTTCCTTCAGCCTTACGAGACATTACCATTGCCAAATTGCTCTCCAAAGCCATTGTCCCAATTTACAGCCCACCAGCAGTGAATTAAAGCCCCCATTGCTCCATATTCTTGCTATATGTGACATGTCAGACTTCTTAATTTTTCCAAGGAAATGGGTATGAAATGGAGTTTTTTGCAGTTTTAATTCCATCTCCACAATGGCTGGTTAACTTGAATATTTGTTCATGTTATTGACCTTTTAAGGTTCCTGTTCTGTGACTTTCATGTTTATCCTTTATTCACATTTTTCATGTAGATTGTTTACTTTTTAAAAAAATTGATTTATATGAGGTGGGTTTTTTTGTATATTCTGGATATTAATCCTTTAGTGATACACATTGCAAATACCTTTTCTTAACCTGTCATGACCTGCTTTCCTGTGTGTGTCAATGTGGTATGTCTGTTACCTTCATAATGTGATCACTTTCTTATTCTAAAGCCTTTTAAGTTTTATTAAGTTCTTTCTATGCACAAGGTTTTATGCTGAGAGTTAGGGATCCAGAGACATAGGTGACTTGTCTTTTCCCTGAAGTGACTTACAAAAGTTGGAAGGACACAAAATGTGCCTAAGAAAACAAGACAATATAAAATTGCACATACTAAGCACCTAAGGAGACCAGTTAGGAATTCCAAGAGTTAAGTGATTGCAATATGCAGATAGATGGTCAGGGAAGACTTTGAGGAGGTGCTGAAATTGTGTTTGAGATTTGAAGAAAGAATGGGGCTCAGTATGTTGTTTGTATTTGATATTTGTACTACTCATTTAGCAGTCAGTTACAGACTATTAAAAGGAATCACTAACGGGCCAATATAGACTTCCCTTTTCCAAAAACTCTATTTCTTCTCTTCCCAGCATTGAAAACCAGAGTTCTCTCTAAGTGTCCATTCATCTGAAATTAACCATCATTTACACCAAGATGTCCTAGAACCTTGCAGAGAAATCTGATCTTTTCTTGCTATATCCTGGGCCTTCTAAACCTGCTGACCCATAAAATGCTAGTGCTAGAAAGAACCTTATGTCACTTAGCTTATCTTACATCAGAAACTCCCACGGGGCTGGAACTAAATTATTCCCTTTCTCTTCCTATCACTCTCTCCCATCCTTGAACCCAGGATACAGCACGTAGTTGCTACACATCAAGCAAATATTTGTGGGTTGCTTTATCAGGTAGTGGCTGGTACCCAGGAGACACTTAAGGAGATGAGTAGGAGTTAAGGTGATGTTGGCTGTAGATACTCAGCACAGTATTCAGCATACTCAATAAATGTTGTAGTCAGTTTTCATTGTTCATGGTAGTTTTGTTCTAGAAATCACCACAAGCTCTGAATTAGTGAATACTGACCCACTGCTCCTAGGGGAGACATGGGGTTAGGTTCCTAGAAGCCCCTGGTCCCAACATTTTCATCAAGCGATCCATACAGATCCATACGATCCATACAGATCCATATAAACCATATATTTGTTTAAAGACATCTTATTTAATATATATTGTTGATTCATTCATATTGGAAGAAGGCAATGGCAATGCACTCCAGTATTCTTGCCTGGAGAATCCCAGGGATGGGGGAGCCTGGTGGGCTGCCGTCTATGGGGTCGCACAGAGACAGACACGACTGAAGCGACTTAGCAGCAGCAGCAGCATTCATATTGAACCCACAGCCACCAGCACTATAACTCGTGCCTGAATGAAGCTTATCTTAACATATGTATTTTCTCTGGAAGGCACATCACAGACTTTCTGATCTCAAACAGCACTTTGGCACTGTACTTGGAGGCCATTTTAAGTAGCAAAATCACCAGAGAAAAGCACAACAATGTGTAAAAACTTGGCAAACAGGACATATTTACACTAAGAGAGTTAAAACAGGAAGGCAGAGGCTTGCCTTGTTAGACCTCAGTTGGGAGAGTACTGGTCAGGCAATCATTCTTCATAGCTGGCATGTGTCCGAGAGTGATTCTGAAAGTATCACAAGTATTGATCTTGAGGTGTAAATAAATTTCAGAGGGTAGATGAATTTGCAAATACAGAATCCATGAGGATCAACTGTATTTCACTCATGAACTGTTTTTCCCCGAGGAAAATACTTTAATATATTGCTGAGTTTTTTCTAGTCTCTTTTTCTTTATATATTTTTAGATAATCAAGATTGTGATATGGATAAAAATTCTATAGCCTTTTTCCACTTTACTTTATAATTTAAGCACTATTGCAAATTATACAAACTTTCTGGGAAAAGTTTTCAATTAGCAATAATCGCGCCTCGGATAAACCTCATTGGCTACGATACTGCCACTGCGCAAAGCTATATATACAAACTTTCTGATGCCATTTTAAATTGCTTTTCTCTGTTTTATTATTATATGAATCTATCATTATATATTTGGGGTATTGGGGTTACTTCCAGTTTTTAGCTCTTCTGAATCTAAATACCCTTCCTTTTTTTAGCAGCAACAGACGCTCTTTAGTCATCTCTCCCCCAGTTCGAACATCTACAGTCTCCAGCCCTCTAACCTCACCTACCAGTCCTTCTGCACTTTCCTTGAAGAGTGAGAAGGACTCCAGCTCAGCAAGTGAAGAAGAGCTGGCATCTGATTCAGCCCAGGGAGAAGACAACTCCGAAATTAAAGAAGAGCCCATAAAAGACAAGGAAACAGAGGAGGAGGCGGAGACAAGCTCCTCTGAGGAAGAAGAGCCTCTGCTAGCCTGCAATGGCCCCACCCAGTCCCAGCCCTCACCCCTCACTGAGGATAGAGAGTCCCAGGAGGAAGTTTTCCTTTGCTCCCCAGCTCCACCACCAGACAGAGCTCTGACCCCTTCAGAGCAGGCTTCATCTTCCTCAGCAGTAGTCCTCCGAACTCGTACCTCAAGCGAAGGATCTGAAGAGCCAAAGAAGAGAGTCTCTGTGCAGAGGGCTTCAGCACCACCTAATAGGCCTCCACCACCCAGAGCCACTCCCAGTCCCAGGGCCTCCTTAGGGAACACGCCCTCCAGCCCTCCAGCCTCACCCACCAGCCCTCGGGCCTCCTCAGAGGCCTCTCCTGACCCACAGCCACCAGAGAAGCCGGGAAGAGCAAAGGAAAACACCGACAGTCTGAACCCAGAAGAGCTCTGCACGTCCCCTACTTTGATGATGTCTCAGGTGAGAACAGATCTGGCTGAGTCTTTATTCCCTTTTATAATCTCCATTTGGACCATTTTTGCTAGGCTCAGGTTACCCCACAGTAGATAGGATTTTACGTCATTATATTACAGTTTCAAGGATAGTCTTGGACACCTGGTATTTCTTTCACATCATCATAGCAACTAATTTAGTGATCTGTAATGCTAGGGTAATTGACTTCTGCAAAGGGCTTATCTCTAATATTAGTATAACCAGATTGTTACTAATTCTTACTTTCTTCCTTTTGCTCCAAGTTCTAGGAGTTCCCAATATAAAGTATCTACAACTGACATCCTGATCATTACCTTTTTTAATGTGGGGTAGGGAGGAAGGTCTCATTTCACTTTGTCATACTTATAACTATGGTAAATAGACCCCAAGCAAAATGGCATCAGCAAATTTCCAAGGCATTGTCTTTGATGAGAGAGGCCTAGAAGGAGCTCATAGAGGACAGTAAAGCAAAAGGATGGTCTTTTGAAAAGTGAAAATTTTGATGAGAAAAGGATTGTGTTAAAATAGAGACATAGACCCTCTGAAAGATCTGGAAATCAAGTCATATTCTATTCAAATTACATGGAAAGTCTATCTTATAGTGGAGAGATTTGACTTGTTCTTCAAGACTCCTGAGGACAAAAAAATGCCCTATGTATAAAGTAGTTTTTTTTTTTTTTTAAGGTACACTTTGAATCAAGGTAGAGGAACTTTCAGCGATTAGCTCTGTTAAAAAATGGCATGGGAAAAATCTTTTTTTTAATACAGGGAAAGGGGGCACCAGGGGTGTCCAAAAACCAAAGGATGAGCCACCTTGAAAAACAGTTCCGCTTCCTTGATGTTAGAAGCTTAAGCTATATGGTCACCTACCTGCCAGGTACACTGTGGAGAGTGTTATGGTGCAGCATCTGACTAGATGGCATCCAGATTCATTCATTCATTCCACAATCATTCATTAAACCCCTCTATGTGCCAGACACTTTTCTAGGAAGTGGGGTTATTAGAGTGAAGCCAAACAAAATTCTCTGCCTTCCTGCATCTTACCTTTTAGTGGAGGGGAAAGAAACAAGAAACAGAATAAGTAAGTAAAATTACAGTTTAGTGTTAATAAGAGTTACAGAGAAAAATTAAATAGGGGAAGGCACCAGGAGGGGGTGCTGAATTGCGGTTTTAAACAGTGGTCAGAAAAGGCGACACTTGGGCAGTGAAGGAGGCCAGGGCATGAACCATATAGATATCTGGGAGTGTGAGATGTCTGGTACACCTCAGATCATAGCACCCTACTACTGAATATGCCTACCTGAAGGTTGACCCGGCTATCTTGGGAGCTCCCTGCTGTCTGAGAGGAGCTAACATAGACAAAGGACACAAGGCTGTGATGCCTAGCAAGACAAGGAAGATAGAGACATGAGGACAATAAGCTTATCGCAACTGACTCCCCTGAGGTACTAAAATCTGAGTCATCAAGTGTGTTATATCCTTGCCTGGGAAGGATATTCACGTGACTCAATGTGAGATATTGAGATATTGAAAATCCTAACACATAGAACATAAAACTTGCCCTTGGCTGGTTTCCGGTCTGAGGTTGCTATTCTGTATGAGAGAGATATGTAGGACATGTGGATAGTGAATAAGCACAAGGTCAATGTGGGCTTTTGTATAGTGAAGAGTAGAGCCACTTTTCTGCACTGAAAAAAGCAACTCAACTGTATGGAAAATCCAAAATTAAATTTGACTTTGTAATGTATGATTTTAGTATAGAGGCAGCAATAGAATGACCTGTTTGGCTCAGGTGAATAAGTGTGCATTCTTGGAGTAGTTTTACTGAAGGGGAAATTCTGGGGGCCGTGATGCTGCTTGACTGTTTTGAGGAACAGGCTAGTAACACTATCTTCCTAGGGAAAGAGGTACAGGACACAACCTCCTCACATTTGAAATTTATATAATCTTTCCTTACTCCCAGCCTCTCCTGTGGCATTGCTTTAGTCAGTGGCTAAGGAGATATAGTTTTCTTGTGGAATTAAGCAATAGAGCATCTTAGATCCTGGCCTGTCAGTATCATCAGTCCTCTGAAGCTTGTGTCCCTATAAGATTTGTTCACCTCCCTCACAGATGCATCATAAATCATATGTTCTCTCAAGCAGAACTATGGACCTATCACATATAAAAGTGGGTAAATAAAAAGATAACTGTGAGAAAATCTGTTCTTGCCCAGCATTTGAATCACCTGAGAGAACTGAAGATTTTGATAACTTCCTTGGAGGTAGCACTTACTTGGAGGTAGTATTGCTGTTGTTTAGTCACTAAGTCATGTCTGATTCTTTGCGACCCCATGAACTGCAGCCTGCCAGGCTCCTCTGTCCATAGGATTCTCCAAGCACGAATACTGGAGTGGGTTGCCATTTCATTCTCCAGGGGATCTTCACAACCCAAGGATCCAACCCGCGTCATCTGCCTTGCAGGCAGATGGAAGCCCAGAGTTAGTATTACCTTTGAGGTAATTCATGGCCTAGAATCAGCAGAGGGATTAAGAATAAGGAAATTTTCCTGAAAGGAGAAATCACAGGATTTCACGTGACTATCATACTGTTAGGTTTTACTTTAAAAGGATGACTTTTATAGTATATAAATTAAATTTCAATTTTTAAAAATTCTTTTAAAACCTTAGAGTGCCAAGTTCTTCCCCTGGCTTAGTAGTTCCATGCCTCAGGCTCCCATCTCAGAACCTAGACCTTTTCCCAAAGAAGACATCATGCCACTTGGCTCTCCTAACTGCCATGGGTTAGGATCATCTAAGTGTGTGCATTCTTGAGGAGAATTAGTCTAAAAGTGGTAGCTAGTGGTTTTAAGACCTATATTTGTATCGTTACAGACCATCACATAAATACATCTATATAGATGCATGTCACACAAATTATGGAAACAGTTCTGGAATTCAAAGGTCTGGTTGCCTGTCCCAGCAAGTCATTTCAGCCTTTGAATCTTGTTTTACTAATCCAAGAGAGGATGACATAAAGCGTTCTCTGAAGCTTTCAGGCTGCAGTGAAACAACTTTATATGTTTGCCCTTAGTATTACCTGTGACCCTTATAAAGTGTAAGGCACAAAAGACCCTTCTAAGCCGACAGGCTGGGAGGCTGAGCCACATCTCACCAATAGAACTCTTCTTTTTGTAGAACCAAAGTCTTCAGCCTCATGGCTCTGCAGTTCCAGAAGAGAGCAATGTCATAGCACCTGAGCCTGAAGAAGAGGTAAGGAGGCCAGATGCTCAGAGAACACGGGGGTGGTGAGACTGGGATTGGGGATGGACCAAGGCTTGGCTGCAGGCTGGAATCCTCACTGTGGGCTGTGAGGGGAACCCAGCAGTGAAAAGATTCCTTAGGGCAAAGTCAAGCAGGTAGGAGCTGGAAGAATCAAGAGTACATGAGGCTTCCTTTGTGCCCATTTCGCAACTGGCCTTGGATCTCCTGATCCCTTCTCATAATCGTCTCCTAAGAATGTATTTAGTTATGCCTAAACTTATTTCAAAAAGGAGTTAAGAGACACAAAACACATACAAAAGGTAAATACACACACGTACAAAATGTAGTAAAGTAACGCAGAATTCTGTACATTAGCAATAGTGACATAAGATGGAGCCATGAATTAGGCAAGTACAAAAATGCATTGTGTAAAATAGACTTACTAACAACAGACCACAAAATTGGTTCCAGACTTGCTAACATCCAAGAAGAAGAGGGAAAACCTGATCAGTTCACCCACTTTATGATGCCCCTTCCTTAACAGAACAACTCCTGCTACTAAGATGAAAAGAAATCTCTTCTGGGACTTCCCTGGTGGTCTAGTGGTTGAAGATTTGTTTTCTATTGCTGGGGACATGGGTTCAATCCCTGGTCAGGGAACTAAGATCCCACATGCTGAAGGTAGCCTAAGCCCAAGCACCACAACCAAGACCCAACACAGCTAGAAATAAGTAATTTTTTAAAAAAGAAAGAAATCTCCTCTGCGAATCCTCATAAAGAGATGGTGAATGAGATAGTGAACAGTCTCTGCAATAAGGCTTTACAATAATCCCAATAGCCAGTTTCACATCCTCCTCCCCCGCCCCATAAAGGCCAGTGCGTTACACTAAATATATTCAGGAGAGGAAGATTGATTTTTTACTTCTCTTGAGTGGTTGGTGGGAGGGCAGGTCCACATCTAATGCAATCATGTTTACTTTCTAGGTGTCTACTATTCAAAATGCGCAACTCTGAAGAGGAACTGCCAGGACTTCCCCACATACACCTCCCCAGAGAAACTCCTCAGCTAGAGGATGTAGGTCATAGGGACTGATGATCCAACATTCATTTCTGGTTTCTCAAACTGTGAATCCTGGCTGTCTCTAAAGACCTAGCATTAATGGAGGCTGAGGAGCAGACTTAAGGGAGGGAGGGAAGCAGGCTTGGGAGAAAAGACTATTGGACTTGGAATATTTAATTCAGGTTTTAGCGTTGTTAGAGTAATAAGACCTTATATACTAATTAAGTGGGGCTAAAATGATAGACTACAAAAAGCAAAAGCATCTGTAGACATAGACATCTGTCCTCATACAGACATATAACCACATATACTCAGAGACTTATGCACAGATCTTTGATTTACCACTCATTTTGCAGGACTTAAAACCAAAAGAACAGATTTTCAGATTGTTAAATAAAGTATTATTCTGATGTGTATGGGGTTTTTTGGTTTTTGTTTTTTTTTGGACACAAGAAGTTGTTCCAGGCCAGCACACTGTTCTCCACTTAGGCAAGGTTATTGACTGTACCCCAGGTACAGAAAGCTTTAGTCACATCCCTGACCTCCAGCTCCCCCTACCTCCTGACTATAACACTTTGCTAATGCCTGGGGCCACAGGCTCCTCTCCTCAGTCTAGATGCATTATTGCCTACCTCCTCTACCCTTTGGTTAATAAGCAAATATCCTTGGAAAGGGGTTTTATTTTAGAGCTGTGTCTAGTGTCTACAGATTGGTACTTGATGTAAGTAAGGCCCTGACCAGGATGGAAGAAGAAACAGAACTCCAAGTGAAGGGGAAGGATACATGATATAGGTACAAAGTGTAATGGAAATGTATGGAATTTGGAATCAGAAGTCTTAGATTCAAGTCCTATTATTTGCTTCTGTGAAAACATTAAAAACTAACTTTGAGCACTTCCCAGATGGTCCACTGGTTAAAAATACGCCTGCCAGTGCTTGGGACATGGGTTGAATCCTGGTCTGGGAAGATTCCACATGCCAAGGGGCAACTAAGCCCTCACGCCGCAACTGCTGAGCCCAAGCACCCTAGCCCATGCTCTGCAACAAGAGAAGCCACTGCAATGAGAAGCCTTCATACCACAACTAGAGAAAACCCAGTGCAGCCAAAAGTAAATAAATAAATAATAAATTAAAAATTTTTCACTTTGAAGTCCTGCCACCCTGATAAATATGCATACATATACAAGCGCTCATCCATTTTGGCTTTTGTTTCTGGGGGTGATGGATGATGTCACTATTCATTCAGTCATTCAGCAAGAATTTATTGAGTAGTCTGCCAAGCACTGCTCTGAGTACTAGAGACACAGTGATGCGGAGCGGGGGGAGTAAGAACTTTGCAGAGACAGAATACTCAGCAGGGAACAGAATAGGCGGGATTTAGCAATGAGTGAGAGGGGACATGTGAGGAAGACTGAAGTTTTAAGGAATTATTTTAGGTTAGGCTTGAGAGAGTAGAATTGGTGGTAACATTTCCTGAAATGGTGACTACAGGAGGAAGTGCATTATATATGAGTTTTCTAGTTTCGGGCAACAAACTAACACAATTCAGCACTAAAGGATATGATGGAAGGATATTACGCAGCTCACAGAACTGAAGGACAGCCAGGCTGCAGAAAGAACGAGTCTTTGGATGTCTGCAGCAGGAATGCATGGACTGCCCCTCCTGGCTGCTGTCATTGGAATACTCAGCTTCAGCTGCCTCCTGCCACTGTGTTCTTTCCCTGGAGAAAGACTCTGACTGGCCCAGTTTGGGAGGAGGCATGTTAGTGTCTACAGGAATGACAGGAAGACCTGTGATGATGGTGGTAGAGGGTGGGAGTAGTAAGGAGGGTGGATTCCAAAGAAGTGCAAAGAAACTTTGGGGTGATTTGGGATAGTGGTGATAATTTAATGTGTGTCCATTTGTCAAAACTGATCAAATTGTACCCTTTATGTGCAGTTTATTGGGTGTCCCATACAAACATTGATACAAAGAGCTTGAGAACTTGCAGGACTTTTCAGTAGACATGTCGCTTAGGGAGCTGGAAATGCATATTCGTACTTAGGAGTCATTTTTGTAAGATCTAATCCTGTTATTCTTCCATTTAAAAAACTTCAAAGAATCTCTAATGGAGTGGAGGTTGCATATCCCCCTATAAAAGTCCTCCTGCCTGTATTTTAATTCCTCTCCTAGAAGGCATCCCACTCCCCTGGCACTCAGTCACTGCTGTGGGTGATACTCCAGGACTAATGAAAGGGGTGGGGGAATGCTAGGAATACAGGCCTCCTGGTTGTCCAAGGCCCTCTAGGACCTGCTTAGAATTCTCCTCCCAAGGCAAACCCCCAGTTTAAGCCTTTTCTCTACCGTGCTTTCCCTGACCCTCATCTCCTAGGAAACTGATCCTCTTTGGAGAGTGTGCCAGAGAGGACTTCTGGGGTCCTTGGTCTATTGGTGGGGAGATGAGCACTCAAGGTAACTTCCACAAAAGAGGCACAGATGAAGTGGAAAACAGTACTATGTGAGACTGACCCTCTATTTGCATATGGTGCTCCCGGAGGCTTCCGAAAGATTGGGGAGAGGGCTAGTAAGCTGGGCATGAGTAATCATTTCGCCTATCTAGGGCAGATGGTCCCAGTTAGGAATCAAATTGTTTACCCTAATTTGAAAAATGATGAAGTTGTGGCTGGTTCAAAGGTAGTGCGTTGACAGAACTTATTAGACTAGGACTTAGAAGACTGCCATCCTGGCAGCAGCACAAGAAGGGGCTGAAAGCTGGGCAGAGATGAATATGTCTTACCCTCTACCCAGAGGCTGCTGGAGGTCTGTTGCCATAGGATGGCTGCTCCAGCTTCTGAAGTCTGGCAATTAATACTTGGAGAATGCTAGTAGCTCACCACCACCTGGGGCATCATTCATCACCTATCTGTATGCATCTAGAATTAATTGCAAGACCATCACTCAATCCCTGACTTCCAGCAATGTGAAGAGGACTATTGACAGACCAGGTAAAATATCCAGAGAATACTAGAGACAAGACACATCCAGGATACACGGGATACACCAGACAGCAGAGGACACACTGCTTACAGTATTGTTTATTTTATGCTAAAGTGGGTGCTGAGCATGTGCATGCATGTTGTTGTTCAGTCACTCAATTATGTCTGACTTTTTGAGACCCCATACACTGCAGCACACCAGGCTTTCCTGTCCTTCACCATCTCCTGGAGTTTTCTCAAATTCGTGTCCATTGCGTTGGTGATGCCATCCAACCATCTCATCCTCTGTCGTCCCCTTCTCCTCCTGCCTTCAATTTTTCTCAGCATCAGGGTCTTTTCCAATGAGTCGGCTCTTTGCACCAGGTGGCCAAAGTATTGGAGTTTCAGCTTCAGCATCAATCCTTCCAATGAATATTCGGGGTTGATTTCCTTTAGGACTGACTGGTTTGATCTCCTTGCTGTCCAAGGGACTCTCAAGAGTCTTCAACACCACAGTTCGAAGGCATCAGTTCTTCGGTGCTTAGCCTTTTTTATTGTCCAGCTATCACATCCATATGTGACAACTGGAAAAACCATAGCTTTAACTAGATGGACATTTGTAGGCAAAGTAATGTCTCTGCTTTTTAATATGCTATCTAGGCTTGTCATTGCTTTTCTTTCAAGAAGCAAGCGTCTTTTAATTTCATGGTTGCAATCACCTTCCACAGTGATTTTGGAGTCCAAGAAAATAAAGTCTGTCACTGTTTCCATTGTTTCCCTATCTATTTGCTGTGAAGTGATGGGACCAGATGCCCTGATCTTAGTTTTCTGAATGTTGAGTTTTAAACCAACTTTTTCACGCTCCTCTTTCACCTTCATCAAGAGGCTCGTTAATTCCTTAAATTCTTCTTTGCTTTCTGACATAAGGGTGGTATCATCTGCATATCTGAAGTTATTGATATTTCTCCCCACAATCTTGATTCCAGCTTGTGCTTCATCCAGCCCTGCATTTTGCACTATGTACTCTCTATATAAGTTAAATAAGCAGGGTGACAATATATAGCCTTGACATACTCCTTTCCCAATTTGGAACCAGTCCGTGCATGCATATGGATCCTATTTTTCTGCATGTTTACACTTTCAAAATGAATGGCATGTACCTACATGGATAAAATCAGGTACCAGCAAACCTTTTAACGTTACATTTTAAACAGAAAAAATAGTCTTCTGAGAGACTATGAACTTTCACATTAAATTGTAAAAGTAACAGCAAATCAGTAGTCAGTTAGACTGAATGGCTTCTGAGAGTCTGTGGTTCTAACAATCTTCAAACATAGTGGAGGGATTTCCTTGGTGGTCCAGTGGTTAAGAAACTGCCTGCCACTGTGGGTTCAATTCCTGGTCTAGGAAGATTCACATGCCTTGAGGCAACTAAGCCCATGTGCCATAACTACTGAGCCCGTGCGCCACAGGAGAAGCCCCACAATGAGAAGCCCGCAGAGCACAAGGAAAGGTAGTCCCCGCTTGCCGCAAGTAGAGAAAGACCAGGCTAAGCCATGAAGACACAGCACAGCCAAAAATAAATGAATAAAAAATAAAAATAGTTTTTAAAGTATTAGGAAAAAAACATAATGGAATATGCCATGGGGGAGACTGACCCAGATACAAGAAAAATCTCAACTTTCCCTGTAATTCATGGTCAGTTTGTCAATAAATGCAAGCAGTTGTCCACCTCTGCAATTAACCCTTAGGATTTGAGTTCCCTTTTCTCTTCTATTCTTTTATCTGAGGACTGGCCAGGCTTACCTTTTTATTAACTTACATACATCTTGCCTACGTGTTAACTTTCTTTGCCTTTCTTGGTTGGATTGGTAGTTTTCTCACACTTGGACTTTCTTCTTCCTCACTGACAACTGCTATATCTTTGAATATATATTTAAGTAAATGAATTTAATCAACTTATTTTGTTTTTTCCTTTTTTTAACCAATCAAATTGTATCTTTAGGAATAAAAGCAACTATCTTTGCTTACTTATTATTTTATTTATTCTTTGCTTCTCCCCCCCCAAAACTTATTTATTTATAACTGAAGGAAAATTGCTTCACAATATCGTGTTGGTCTCTGCCATACATCAACACGAATCAGTCATAGGTATACATGTGTCCCCTCCCTCTTTAACCTCCCCCCCGACCTCCCACCCATTCCCACCCCTCCAGATTATTAGAGTATTCTTTGCTTTTTTCCCTCACTCTATGCCCCTATTCATGCTTTTGAACTGTGATGTTGGAGAAGACTCTTGAGACTCCCTTGGACTGCAAGGAGATCCAACCAGTCCATCCTAAAAGAGATCAGTCCAGGGTGTTCATTGGAAGGACTAATGTTGAAGCTGGAACTCCACTACTTTGGCCACCTGATGCGAAGAGCTGACTCATCTGAAAAGACTCTGATGCTGGGAAAGATGGAGGGCAGGAGGAGAAGGGGACGACAGAGGATGAGATGGTTGGATAGCATCACCGACTCGATGGACATGGGTTTGGGTAGACTCCGGGAGTTGGTGATGGACAGGGAGGCCTGGCGTGCTGAGGTTCACAGAGTCGCAAAGAGTCAGACACGACTGAGTGACTGAACTGAACTGAACTGATGGCCCTAATTCTCTGAGAGTCTGTCTTTCAGTCCTTGTTTCCCAAATGAACAAGTACAATTCCTGTCTCTATCTGATTTATATAATATTGATTCCCAAAGCTAAAGAACTCCTTCCAGGAATAAGAAGCAAACACAGAAGTCCGTAACACTGAGAGGGAAGACGAGTAACAGAGTTCTAACTCTTGAAGTAGGAAGCCAAGATAACATTTACTGAGCACTTACTACTGTGCCAGGTAAGCTTCTAATGCTTTAAATATATGAACACATTCCATCCCCACAGTAATTCTGTGAGACACGTACTGCTCCAGATAAGAGAAATGAAACAGAACTGTCCAAGATCAAACAGCAGGGCAGATTCCAGAGCCCGTGTTAATACTAACATTACAGCCTTACTCATCGAGCTCCTCATTAATTGGGAACATTTCCTGCCACAAAGAAGTGAGTCAAGAGGTGACTAAAGTCTGGCATTAATTAAGTCTCAAATGGAGGTGTTTCCCAGGTGGTAGAACCACACTGAAACGGCATGATTTTTCAGTCCCCCATTACAGGGATGAGGGATCAGATTTTAGAGATGTTAACTAATCTGCCCAAAGTCACACGGCTGAGAAGCAGTGGAGTTGGGACTGTTTGAGTCCAAAGTCCACGAGGCTCTTAACCTCTGCACTACATCACCTCAGAAGAATTCGGCATCGTTCCTCTCCCCACCGCACCCCACCTGCTCCCCGACCCGAGGTGTGCCCACTACGTTAGCTTAGGTTCCAAGCTTCTGCACACAGACCTATTTACGTAAATGACATGCAAACGCCAGTGAAATGTAACTTTTCATCTGCCGAAAATTCAAATAATGTCGGTGGCGGGGAAAGCGTATGGATCGCACTAACCGCGGGGCTCATCACATCCCGTGCCCTCCGGAGCCTCGAGGCAGGCGGGGGAGGAAGCGGCTCCGGATGGAGAGTAAAGTGACAATCGGACGAGGAAAAGCAGCCTTTCCTCCCGGGGGAGCAAGAGGCGGCCCGGCGGGCAGAGGGAACCTGCAGAGGGCGGTTTCTCTCCTCTTTTCCTGTCCCACCCAGTCGGCCGCCCCCACCCCACCCCCACCCCTACTCCCGCCGGCCTCAGCAGCTAACTCTGCGCGTCCCTGCGCGCTTCCTCGGCTCCGAGTCCCCGGCGGGTCCCCGCGGTGCCCGCGGTGCCCACCCCCGTCGAGTTGAGAGGGACGCGCGGCGCCCGCCCGTCCCCGCAGCCCGTCCGACTGGTAAGGTGAGCACGCGGGGGAGGGGACTGCGCAGGGCTGGAGGGCCGGGCGCGCCGGGCGCCCACACTCACACCGCAGCCACCGCGGCCGCGGGGGAACTGAAACCCAGAGCGGCCGACCTTGGGCCTCGGCTGGAGCCTCCCGTCGCGGCGGCTCGGAACCGGTGCCCGGGACGGGCCGCCCTCGGAGCGCAGCGAGCCCTGCCTGGCGCGGTAAAGTGGGCCGGGGCGGGGCGGGGCGGGGGGCGCGAGCCCCGACGATCGTGGACGCGGCGAGGGCCCCAGGGTGTCCCAGTCTCGGCAGGGCCAGGTGGGGGGCGGGCCCGGGGGCCCGGCCAACGGGGGGTCGGTAGACCGCGCGAACGGCGCAGCGGACGACCGAGGGGCACTGGGGGGCGGCGAGCCGAGCCCCGACAACCGGCCGTCTCCTACGGGCCGGGGGACGATGGAGGAGCCTCCCTCCGGTGCCCCGCGCCTGGCTCCCCCAGCGGGGCCGGGTCCCTGCCCCCGCGCCGCCGCCAAGCCTGGGCCGGGGGCCTGCCCTCCCTGCGCTCTCCTGACACCTAGCGGACGGCTCCCCCCACTCGCGGGCTGGGAGAGAGCCGCTGGTGGGGGGGGGAACCTGTCAACCGCGCCTGGGCGAACCCGGGCCCGTTGCTAATTTGCAGACTTTTACCTAACTTTCTCAGGCCTTGATAAACCTCCTAGGTAAATGTGGTGGCCCAGTGAAAGGATCTCGGGATAGACGCTCAAAGGGGAAAGGGCGGGGAGGGGAAGGGGTTCCGGAAAACCTGGCACCAGAGGCTTTCTTGGGATTTCCGGTCGTTTTCAGCCCCAGGCACGGGCCCACCCACCTCATGCTGGGCTTTGTCTTTTTTCCTACAGACCCGCACCTCCCTACCAGTGCCCGTCCACCTGCCGCGATGACTAGCTTCCCAACCACGCCTCCTCCACCAGGTAGGTGAGCGCCTCTCCCAGTTCAAGTCCCTCACCCCCAGCCGTGTTCCGCAATTCCCTGAGGCCTCAGCCCGGAAGGGAAGACTCTTCCACCACTCTCCACCTGCCTGACACCACAAAACCCGGGAGGAAGCCAAAGGCAACCTGATGCACACTTCAGTAGAGTTTAAATCTGGAGTTTCATGGACCTGGGCCCATTCCTGGTACCACTTAGAGCTTTGTGACCTTGAGTGAATTATCTACCCACTTAGCGCCAGTCTACTCGCTTGTAAAATGGGGGAAATAGTACATTAAGAGATTATCTGTGTGGGTGAAATGAGATAATCCATGTAAAACAGCACAGCGTCTGGTATTTAGTAAGCGCTCAAAAACATGGGTTATTATTACTGGGTGCTTGTAAGAAAGTCCATCTATTCCAGGGAAGGAATTCTGCTTGTTTTTCTCCCCCTGGCCCCCCGGTTGTGTGGGATTTCCCCAAATCTCTGCCATGTGGCGTCTTAGTTCCCTCACCAGGGACTGAACCTGGCCCCCTAGAGTGGAGGCGCAGATTCTTAACCACAGGACCGCCAGGGAAGACCCTCTGCCTGCTTTCTAATTCCACTCCTCTGATGATTCACTCCAGCATCAAAAACCCCTTGTTCCCTGGAACTATTGTTAACCCTTGTTCCTCAGGCCAGTTCTTCCGCTTCACGTTGAGAATGGAGTCCCACTTTTCATTTCATAACCAAGCTTAGCTGGACAGTTTCTGTTTTCATTGCATGTTAATTAGGATGAGGGAAGAATGAAACCTTGGTTAGTCTATTTACATTTGTTTTCATATATGGTCTCATTTGTCATTAGGACAGACATTCTCTGCTTTTCTATTGTGGAAATGAGAACCCCAGGGGAAGTAGAAGGCACTGGCCTGTATGGTGATGAACACGATTCAGACCTTTAGTTGTCTGCTGAGAGATAAGGAAAGGGAGAAATGGGTAGCCAGCTAGATTAGTCAGTACAGGCCTCATGAGTGGGGAAGGGGATGAAGCGCTAACGCGTGAAGGATGGATGAGGTTTATACAGGCCGAGAGGGGTGCAGCGGGGATTCCAGACGAAGGCAGTGCCGCCTCTCGTGTGCCGCAGAGCCTGTGCTTCCCCTGGAGGGTATCCTGAGGGAGAGGACAGAGGGCCTCCAGAGTATGCCTGCCTGTAGGGAAGAAAAGTGGTGCTTGCCTGGCAGCTAAGGAATTAAGACTTGGGCAAAAGGAGAACTGTATACATTCTTCTTTTTTTTTTAAGTTTGTGGTAAGATAAACATAATATAAATGTTACCATTTTGATTATTTTTTGGCCTGTTGTTCAGTGCTGTTAGTATTGATTGACATTCACGTTGCTCTGCAATTATCACCACCATCCATCTCCAGAACTTTTCAACTTCTCAAACTGAACCTCTGTATCTATTAAATAATAACTCTTCATTCCACTTCCCCCACAGCCCCTGGCTACCACCATTATACTTTCCATCTGTTTGTATTTGACTAAGTACATAGTGTAAGTGGAATCATACAAAATTTGTCCTTTTGTGTCTGGCTTATTTCAGTTAGCATTACGTTTCCGAGACACATCCATTTGGTAGCATGTGTCAGAATTTCCTTCCTTTTTAAGGCTAAATAATATTATATACATATATATGTATATATCTTTTTTTATCCATTCATTCATCAATAGATTCTTGGTTTGCTTCCATCTTTTGGCTGTTGTGAATACTGCTGCTGCGAACGTGGTTTTACAAATATCTCTTTGAGTCCCTGCTTTCTTTTGGATTTATACCCGGAAGTGGAATTGCAAGAATGTGTGGTAATTCTGTTTAATTTTTTGAAGACCTGTCATACTGTTTCCCAGGGTAGCTGTACACTTTACGTTCTTACCAGCAATGCATAGGGTTCCAATTTCTCTACATCTCTACAACACTTGCTATTGGATCCTAGCATGTTGCCTGTTGTACATAGGGCGTAAGTTTCTTGACATTGTGGGCTCTACCCACCCCACCGGATAAAGCCCAATCCCTTGCCACCTAGTCACACTAGGTTGTCCTCACTCTAGATTAGGTGCTCAGGGTTTTTCATCTTGCTTATTCTTCATCACAATCCTGTGAGCACTTATTAAAAATTTATTTATTTGTTTATTTTTGGCTACACTGGGTGCTCATTGCTGTGCACGGGCTTTCTCTAGTTGCAGCAGGTGGGTGCCACTCTTTGTTGCCACGCACAGACTTCTCTTTGCGATGACTTCTCTTGTTGCAGAGCATGGGCTCTAGTGTGAGTGGGCTTCATTAACTGTCGCGCATGGACTTGGTAGCCCTGAGGCATGTGGGATCTTCCCAGACTAGGGATCAATCCTGTGTCCTCTGCATTGGCAGGCAGATTCTCAACCACTGGACCATCAGGAAAGTCCTGTGAGAATGTTTCATTCTCATTTTAAAGAAGCAAAAAACAGGTTCAGAGAAGTTAAATGTTCAGAGGTTAAGAAATTCTCCCAAGGTTAAGCAACTGATAATGGCAGAGGCAGGATATTGTGCCAAGTCTGATTTATTCTAAAGCCTGTATTCTTTCCATCATAGTGTACTGCTCTCAGCCACTCCACCCCGTGGCTGGGGCACATGAAAAAGAAGGAAGAAGAAAGGAAGCAGAATTCCAGGGCGGGTTCCCATGGAAAGGAGAACTGGGGGAGCCGCCCTGTGCTGGGCAGGGCTAGAGCAAATAAGTAGGTTGGCAGACTCAGGTGGCAAAGGATCTGATGTCTCAGTGATAAGAGATTTAGCCCAGGAACAAGGGCCACAAAGAAACCAGCCAGTATCTAGGTTAACTATAACAACAAAGAAAAAAGGTAGGTGAGCCAGATAGATCTTAAAGTTCATTTACTGTAGGTTAGGATTTGGGTGGAGCCTCAAATCTCACATCTTGTGGTCCTCAGCCCCAGGCCTCCCTCCTTAAAGAAAATCAGTGCTACAGTGTTTCCATGTCTAAGAAGGGAAGGGACAAAGTAGCATTCTTATTCCTTTGTTTGGAAGAGGAGACAGGAGAGAAACCGGATAGGAAAAGGAGATCGTGGAAGTAAACCGTTCCTTCCACTTAGTGCCAGGTTTCCTGAACTTAGTTTATTTTGTTGTTGTTGTTTTTTCATTACAAAGCTATTACATCCCCCTCAGGGAATAACCTCCTAGACTTCTGTGTGTGTGTGTGTTTATAGTTTTATTTTAACTTGCTTTTTCTTTACAAACATGTAATCATAATACACATACTGCCCTAGCAATTTGCTTTTTTTGTCTAACCATATATTCTGTTCCAGTAATTGCAGATCTACCACATTCTTTTTAACAACTGTGTACTATTTCCAGAATGAATGACCTGTCATTTATTTAATCATTCCTCTGCTGATGGACATTCAGATATATGTCACTCTTGGAAACAGTGCTCTTGAACACCCTTTCCATCCTGTAGTCAAGCTCTGAGAACCAAACCCAGTGGACGGTTCAACAAAATGTTCAGGCTGGAGTGAACAGGGATGGTTCCAGACTTTGGAGAGAACCTTGAAGTGAGGAGACAGATTTGTAGCCTGGCCCAGCCAACCGTTGAGTAACTTGGGGCTGGTGGATGAAGCTTGCTGAGCTGCCTCAGTTTTTTGGCTTGTCCGTAATGATAACACCAACCCTAGTTACATCACATTCTTGGGGTGGAGATAAAATAGCGTATGTTTTGTGAACTCTAAGTGACAAATATAGATTACCATTGTGATACTTGGGCTTCCCAAGTAAGCACTAGTGGTAAAGAACCCGACTGCCCATGCAGGAGACATAAGAGACATGGGTTCAAGTCTTGTGTCGGCCTAAAGGCCCCAGCTCATTCACTTGAACACCCTGTGACCTGTAGTCTGAGAAAAATTCTTCTGCAGAGAGTTGAGTTCAAATTTTGGGGTTTTTTTTTTTTTTGGCTACACCACATGACGTGTGGAATCTTAGTTCCCTGACAAGGGATCCAACCTCTGCCTCATGCAGTGGAAGCTCAAAAGTTTTAATAGCTGAAGCGGAAGCAGAGTCCCTGATTTTTTTTTTATTTGAAGTATAGTTGATTTACACTGTTGTGTTAGTTTCTGCTGTATAGTAAAGTGAATCAGTTATATACATAAACATACACCCAGTCTTTTTTAGATTCCTTAAAATTTTTTTATGCTTTTAATAGACATTTTATTTTGGAATAATTTTAAGTTTATAGAAAAGTTGGAAAAATAGTACAGTACCCTTCAGTTACTTCAAATGTCGTTGGTACATTTGACATTGATACAGAGGACCACAGTACGTTTGTGAAGACCAAGAAATTAACACTGGCATGATACTGTTAACAAACTACAGATTTCACTGAGATGTCACCAGTTTGAAAATTTGATTTTGAAGAGAATTCTGATAAAACACTTCAAATTTTCAAAAATTCTAACATTAAGACTGAGAAAAGTCTTGGAGGGTCAGCTAGTTCAGCTGCCCTTTCTGAGCTGGAATTCTCTTTCCCGTTCCCCATGAAGCATCTGTCAAGCTTTGCCCTTCATTCTCTGGGGGAGACACGCATCTCCCATCAGTTTCTGCCATTAGTCCTCTTGTACAAGTTAATATATTAGAAGACAGCACACAGGTCCTAGTCCTTGCTTCCTGACCAGGTTTTCACTCTGAGCTTTCTCTTGCAAGCTTTCCTTATCTGATGTGGTTTCCAAGCCATTCACTGTGTTGGCTGCTCAACTCAAAGACACCCAGATGCAACTCAGCAGCCTTGGAGTAGCACAGAGTGGAACTACACTGCTGATATCATTATTAGAGACCATATTTATATTCATGGTGCCTAAAATAAGAGCAAGTTTTAAATATTTCAGGATTATAAAAGTCATTATCATCGTGAGAAATTTGAAAGATAAAGGAAAAGATATAGAAGGAACTAAAAAGCGTCCAAAATCCTACCACCTCCCTGTCGCTTTCACTGCTGTTTTGAGGTCTGTGCTTCCAGCGTCAGTGAGTTTCTAGTGATCCCACTGTAAGTCTTTTATAGATGCTGCCACTCAGCTGTGGCTTCCCCCTGCTTTATTTGTGAGTAGTTGATTTCCTGGACCTACGAGCAAGGAGTCTGTTGAATTCTCATCTTGTTAAATCTGGCCCATTTCTCCAGTCATTTTTAATCTCTGTTTATCAACTTATCAGTGGCTCCTCTAACTTTGTGTCTTTCACAAATTTGCCAAAACTTCCCTGGGTCTACTGGTATCTGTATTTACCTGAAGGACACTCAGCCGTCCACACTAAGCCTGTGTGGAAGGCCACCAATAAGGCAGAACACTAAAACAAAAGCTCTTGTAAAGAATTCGATATTTAAACACTAGCAAAAAAGCTAAGAGTTGTTATCATAAGGGGAAAATGTATCATTGGACTTTGTTATATCTGTCTTTGGATTTAACATTTTTATTTTGAATTACATAAAAGCCTTAATTTGGCCCTGGCATGGTCTGTTGTAATAATATCAATTCAAAAAGAACTAAGGTCAAATCCCAGCGGAAGCAGCTCTGTTTAGACTGGCATCACTCCATTCCTCGATGGCCAATTACTACCCCACTTAGTCCTTAATAAAGCCAGGCTGTGTTAGTCCACAGATATTATAAACACTCTATCATGTGTTCTGGGATGATGCTAGCTACTCAGGCAGCACCTTCAACTCCCCTAACCCACCCCCTCCCCAGCCTTACTCTTAAGCTGATGCATGACCTTCTATTTTCTGGAGCAAATTAGAGTTCTCAGAACTACCGAAGGCTCCCCTGCCCCCATCTACATACCACCCGCCTCTGTGCCCACGTGCACATTAATCATGAGTGATCTCTGCTGTCTGCAGCCAATCGCTCCATCTGTGCCCTGGATCCCATCCCTTCAAGAACATGGCTCCAGCCGTCAATTGCTCCCTCTCATCTGAGTCATTCGTATCCATACATAAACATTCTGTCATTTCTCCCATCCAAAAACCAAAACCAAAAACTTGAACTCTCTTCCCCCCTCCAGCTATTGCTCTATTTCCCTGCTCACCTTTGCAAAAAATGAAAGAGTATATTCTGCCTTCAGTGCCTTTCCTTCCCCTTTTTTCTTTTTTACTGAAGTGTAATTATTGACTTACACATTGTGTTAGTTTCAGGTGTATAGCAAAGTGATTCAATGATTCAGTTATTCAGTAGATACATATATATCTATTCTTTTTCAGGTTCTTTTCCCTTATAGGTTATTAAAAAATAGTGAATGTAGTTCCCTGTGTTATACAGTAGGCCCTTGTTGGTTAATTATTTTATAGATAGTTGCATGAATATGTTAATCCCAAGCTCCTAATTTCCCCCTCTCCCCTTTGGTGACCATAAATTTGTTTTCTGTGTCTGGGTTTATTTCTGTTTTATAAATAAGTTCATTTATTTTTTTTTAGATTCCACATATAAGCAACATCATATCATGTTTGTCTTTGGCTCACTTAGTGTGATAATCTCTAGGTCCATCCATGTTGCTGCAAATGGCATTATTTCATTCTTCTTATGGCTGAGTAATATTCCACTGTGTGTGTGTGTGTACGTACCACATCTTCTGATCCATTCATCTGTCAAGTGACATTTAGGTTGCCTTCTCTCTTTTTTTTGAACCCCCTGTAAACCAGGGACTTATACTCAGCACTTCCCCAGACTTCTCTTGTCAAAGTGACTCATGACCTTGGCACGACAAAACCTGGTAGTCCTTCTGCTTGGTCTGTTTGGCTGCTACTCCTCAGCCTCCTGACCCTCCCTGGGCTCAGTGCTTGGTCCTCTTTATCTGTACTTACTCTCTTGGTGATCTCATTCAGTCTCATGTTTGTAAATATGCTGACTTTTTATTTATTTTTAAAAAATTATTTATTTATGGCTGTGCTGGGTCTTTGCTGCTGTGACGGCTTTTCTCTAGTTGTGCCGAGTACTCTTCATTGCAGTGCTCGGGCTTCTTATTGCAATGGCTTTTCTTGTTGCAGAGCATGGGCTCGAGGGTATGCAGGCTTCAGTGGTTGTGACTCCTGGGCTCTAGAACACAGACACTGAGTTGTTTTCTGCAGCATGCAGGATTTTTCCGGGCCAGGGATCGAACCTGTATCTCCTGCGTTGGTAGGCAGATTCTTTACTACTAAGCCACCAAGGAAGCCCTGTGCTGACTTTTAAAATCTCCAGTCCAGACCTCTTCCCCAGATTCCAGTTTTTTAATTTATTTATGGTTGTCCTAGGTCTTTGTTGCTTTGCTTGGGCTTTCTCTAGTCACAGTGAGCGGGTCTGCTCTTTAGTTGGGGTTCTTGGTCTTCTCATTGTGGTGGCTCCTCTTGTTGCAGAGCACAGGCTATAGAGTATGGGGTCAGTAGTTGTGAAGTTGCCCCAAGGCTTGTGGAATCTTCCCAGACCAGGGATTGAACCCATGTCCCCTGCATTGGCACGTGGACTCCCAGGCACTGGACCACCGGGAAATCTCAGTTTGTGTTTTTTTTTTCGGTGCACCATGCAGCTTGTGGGATCTTGGTTCCCTGACCAGGGATTGAACCTGTACCCTCAGCGAAAACTCTGGACTGCCAGGGAATTCCCCCCTCACCTTCTATAGGTGTTTATTTTACTCAAGTCACCTCCCTGGCCACCCCATTTCACAGTCCAACTCCTGATTCCCTTTCTTGCATAGCACTATATACTACATACATACACTACATAGCATTTTCTACATAGTACTAACCAAAGTCTAATGTGGTACAATCTTTACTTCTTTATCTGTTCATGGTCCATCTTCCTCCAATCAGGATGTAAATTGTATGACAAAATGGGTTTTTTTTTTTAATTGTTGTAAAATTAGACACAACACAAAATTTACCATTTTAAAGGATGCAGTTCAATGGCATTGTGTACATTCACATTGTTCTGCAGCCATCACCATCATCCATCTCTAGAACTTTCTTGTCATCCCAAACTGAAACTCGGTACCTGTTAAACAGTATCCCCTCATTCTCCTCTCAGCTGCTGATAACCACTTTCTGGAACCCAGAATTTGACTATTCTGGGTACCTCAAATAAGTAGAATCATGTCGTATTTGTCCTTTTGTGACTGGCTTACTTCAGTTAGCTTGATATCTTCAAAATTCATCCATGTTGTAGCATGTGTCAGAACACCCTCCCTTTTAATGCTTCATAATATTCCATCGTGTGTATGTGTGTATACACGTACATGTGTATGTGTGTGTTAGTTGCGCAGTCGTGTCTGACTCTTTGCAACTCCATGGACTGTAGCCCACCAGGCTCCTCTGTCCTTGGAATTCTCCAGGCAAGAATATAGGAATGGATAGCCATTCTCTTCTCCATGGGATTTTCCCAATGCAGAGATCAAACCCAGGTCTCTTGCGTTGTAGGCAGGTTCTTTACCATTTGAGGCACTAGGGAAGCCCATACACACACACACACACACACACACACACACACATATAAAACTATGCCATCTTTTATCTGTTCATCTGTTGATGGACATTTGAGTTGTTTCACTCAATAATGCTGCTGTTAACATTGGTGTACAAATAGCTGTCCCAGTTCCTGCCTTATTTCTTTTGGATAAATACCCAGAAGTGGAATTGCTGGATCATGTGATCATTCTATTTAATTTTTTTAAGGAACTGAACGCATGAGTTTTTGCCTGTTGTGTTCACTAATCTATAACCAAATTAATCTATAATCGAACAGAGGCTGGTCCAAAGTACACACCCCATAAATACTTGTTGAATTAACTTTTTAATTTCTCATTCTCTGGACAGTCTAAAAAGGCTCTGCAACTTGTCTGACCTAGCTTGCTCCTAGTGGTCTCACGCTAACTCTTAATGCTTGTGGTTTCAAGTTCAAGACCCCCAAAGCAGTCCCTTATAACTGGTAGTAGAATTTTGCTGGGAATGATATCAGTTTCACCAGTTGTTTATAGAACCCACCCCATTCTGTGGCCCTTCAGGCTTCTGGCCCCTGTGTCTTTCTCAAAAGCTCCTATGTCGCCAATAACTGTCCCATGTACGTACTCTTCCAGTGCCCTTGACTGTCACCTAACTGAATCCCTCTTAGATTAGCCTGGTGCTTTTTGCTTCGCTTCTCTTGAGCTCACTTCCCCATGTCGCCAAGGCTCCTGCTATTTTAGTGCAAAAATCATTCGCTTTGGTAGGAGACAGAGGCAAAATGGGCTAAGAGAGTTCTAATCTACTACCTCCAACCTCTTAGCTTCAGTGCCAGACAGCAGACCTGTCCCATTTCCTTGTTTTTGCTCCAAATGTAATACTTTTTAAATTGTCCTTCCAGTGTCCTTTGCCAGCTGGAGCTGGGCAGAGTTTCCTGACACGGTTCTCTAAGTTTCTGCTATTAGCTTTTATGTGCATTTTTTTTTTAAAGACTCACCTTCTGAAATCAGGTTACTGGAAATGGGCTTATAGGAAATACAGAATTGGGACAGAACACTCAAAACTTATGTAACTTTGTAACAAGAACCCTAAAACTACAACAACAATCTGAATTTAGCAGTCAAATCTCTGCTAACAGTCGAACCTCGGATCCTTGTCCGTCCTAGACCCCTGTGCCCTGGGGAGTGTGCTTCCTCCTAGATTAGAGGTAGGTTCCAGAGAGATGTCACTTCCAAGACTGTTTTCATCAAAATTAAAAATGTGATATAGGATCTGCCTTCTTCTAGTGTTTTTTGCACAGAGATAAATTTCATATAGGGGTCTCCCTTCATCTGATCTATTGTATAGAGGGAAAATTTTTTGTACCACCTTCGTTTCCATTTATTGCTTCACCAGATGGCTTAATGTAAGTGGAAACCAACAGATACCTGCATCCAAGGAAGGTACTTATCGTGAATTTTCTGTTTCTGAAGGTCTTTCTCTATTGCTAAAATGTACTCTTTAGTTCGTGGCACTAGTGGAAAAGAACCTGCCTGCCAGTGCAGGAGCCACAGGAGACTCGGGTTTGATCCCTGAGTCAGGAAGATCCCCTGGAAGAGGCCATGACAACCCACTCCAGTATTCTTGCCTGGAGAATCCCATGGACAGAGGAAAGTACTGGGCTACAGTCTGTGGGTTACAAAGAATCAAACACGACTGAGCAGCTAACACTTTCACTTTTCACTCTTTAGTTGTAGACAGCTTGAAGTTTTACATGAACCAACATGACAGGTATCATTCTGATATCATTCCCTGTTCACCAGTCGCCTGTGAACAGTGCACATTAAAAGAGCAATCTTTGTAGCAAACAGTCTGTATTTGGTTGTGGTCCTCTGTTTTTGTTTTTGTTTTTCCTGCATTTGTCCATATCTTTTAAAACCTTGCACTTTTGGAAATCTTGTTGTGCTACCTCATAGTTATCTTTCGCTACTTTTTCCTTTTTTTCCCTGTTGGAAAAAAGATGTTCCCTAGTGGCAGGAAGGTTTAGTATTTATAAATGGCTTGCTTGGGGGGACTTACCAGCAGTCCAGTGGTTAAGACTGTATTTCCAGTGCAGGGGGTGTGGGTTCGGTCCCTGATCAGGGAACTAAGATCCCACATGCTGTGTGGTGTGGCCAAAAAAGTATTAAAAAACAAAAAACCTTGCTTGGGCTTTGAGAGGGGTAGTCCTGGATTCAGATCTTGACTTCCTTCCACTGTTCCTTCATGAGTAATACAGGGCATGTCACTTAACTCTCCCAGGAGCTTTGGAGTTCACATTAGCAAATAAAAACACCTGCTGTGAAATGATTGGTATTCTAAGGATTAATAATTATGTGTAGGAAGTACCCAGCACAGAGTAGGGACTTAGCAAATGGCAACTGTTACAACTGGGATCATCTGCAGAATTTCCCAACTAGGAATCACCTTCCCTCCTGGATTTTCTTTCCCAGTACTTTTACACATCTGTTCTCTGAACCTTCACTCAGCTCCACGGTCAGGGCCCTGGGGGACCGCATCACTGCTGTTTTCCTGGCATCTATGACAGTGCCTCTGGCACATGGTAGATGCAAAGTGAATTGTTGATTAATTGAATTGAATCCTATTCATCTTTATATTGAAGCTTCTGTACATACATTATTCTTCTTGGTGCTTCATGTATCTTAAGTTCTCACATGTTTAAGGAAGACAAAACTGAGAGCACTCTAGATCAATTGTGGGAAGATGGCATGCAGCCCCGGGACGTGTAGGCGAGGAGCGGCAGTCTGAGGCAGTGACCAGATGGATAATTTGATGGAATCTCAGAAGTGGCAGCCCATCACTTTTGCTGCATTCTGTTTGTTAGAAGCAAGTCACTGGATCTGGCCAACACACAGAGAGAGGCGCTTACACAAAGATGTGAACACCGTGAGGGGGCAGATCATTGGGATTCATTTTAGAAACTGCCTCCCACACTCTTATTTTACAAATGCAAAAGATACAGGCTCAGAGAGGTTTAGTAACTTCCCCAAGGTTATCTAGGACTTTACTGGGGCAGGATGCAAACACAGAGCAGCTTTCCTTTTTAATCACTGAGCATATAAACAAGGTCACCTTAAATAATATTTTGAAAGAGTTTTTTAGTGTATTTATTTTTGTCTGTGCTGGGTCTTTGTTGCTGCACAGACTTTCTCTGGTTGTGGCAAGCAGGGGCTTCTCTTTATTGCAGTGCACAGGCTTTTCATTGAGGTGGCTTCTCTTGTTTCTATGCATGGGCTTCATTAGATGTGGCACACGGGCTTAGTGGAATCTTCCTGGACCAGGGATGAACCTGTGTCCCCTGCGTTGGCGCTCAGATTTTTAACCACTGAACCACCAGGGAAGTCCTTAAATAATATTTTAAGTAGTAGCTACTGTATACGCTTGCCTACATGTTTTCTCATTTAGCCTTCCCAGTAGCCCTGCAGAGCTGGTTAATGTAGTTCCCATTGGTTACAAATGAGAATGGATGGAGAAGGGTTTGGTGTGGCCCTGAGAGAGGGAGGCGATCCAGGCTGCCCACCTCTGCTTTCCTTGTGGCCTGTGTGAAAGAATCTTTCATCACCATTGACCTGTCTTTGCACTGCTCCCAGGCCCACCAGACTATCACTGGTGACTTCATTTCCCTTGTCCTGGGTGGAATTCCTATCTCAGACGAGATAGGAATCAGGCTCACTCCCTGTGCTCCAGCCACACTGGCCTTCAAGTCCTCTCGTCTCAGAGCTTTGAGCAGGCTCTTCTCTCTGCCTAGGATGTACTCCATATCACGCCCCTGTCACCCTGAAAACTCCTACCCCTGCTTCAGCTTGCAGCTCAAATCCTGCTTCTGGGGAGGCTGTTCTTGCCTGAAGACTATCTCAGCCCCTCTGCCACATGCTCACCTGCATGTTGCCTTTGCCACCTGTATCACAGTTCTTAACTGTGAACTTGGTGTGGTGGAGGCTGAGCTCCGTGAAGGTAGATGGTGTCTGTTTTGCTCACCCCCAGTGTACCTGGCACATGCCTGGCAGAAGGTGAGAGTTAACGAGTGCTGCTCTTACTATTTGGGCTTCCCTGGTGGTTCAGCGGTAAAGCAGCAGCCTGCCGATGCAGGAGACCCAGGTTCAATTCCTGGGTCGGAAAGACCCCCTGGAGGAGGAAATGGCAACCCACTCCAGTATTCTTGGGAGAATTCCATGGACAGGGGAGGCTGGTGGGCTACAGTCCATGGGGTGGGAAAGAGTCAGACACAACTTAGCAACTAAACAACAACTATTATTGAAAGCATGTTGAGATGCCTCTTGTGGGTGCTTCCAGGGTGAGTCAGACTATTTTCCCTGGGATATCTCTGTTCCACAGTCACATTTACTTTTTTTTTTTTTAATAGACATTGAAAGAAATGTCTGTTAGCAGGAATGGAAATTTTTGTTTATTTATTGTTTACTGCATTTAGTTATTCATTTTGGCTGTGGTGGGTCTTCACTGCTGTGTGCAGGCTTTCCCCAGTTGCAGTAAGTGGGGGCTCCTCTCTCGTGGCAGTGCAGTGGCTTCTCTTGCAGAGCACGGGCTCTAGGGCATGTGGGCTTCAGTAATTGCAGCACAAAGGCTTAGTGGCCCCGAGGCATGTGGAATCTTATGGGACCAGGGATCAAACCCATGCCTCCTGCATTGGCAGATGGATTCCTAAGCACTGGACCACCAGGGGAGTCTCCAGTAATATTTCCTTAACTGTTACCTTTCAAACCCGTACATGCTAAGTCACTTCAGTCAGGTCCAAATCCTTGCAACCCCATAGGCTGTAGCCCACAAGGCTCCTCTGTCCATGGGATTCTTCAGGCAAGAATACTGGAGTGGGTTGCCATGCCCTCCTCCAGAGGATCTTCCTGATCCAGGAATCGAGCCAGAGTGTCCTAAGTCTCTTGCATTGGGAGGTGAGTTCTTTTAGCACTAGCGCCACCTGGGGATCCCTACGGTAAAATGCTGACTAGGAGAAAACGGAAAGGCTTCCTGACTTCTTATGGAAACGGAAGCCTGGGTAGTGACTTTTTAGAAGTGGGACTTCCAGGCTCTGAAGGACGGATAGACCAATATAGCAGGAGGAGGTATGGGATATATTTTAGGATAGGAGAGGCCTTATTTCAAAAACTTTCAAATTGCAATTGCAAGGCCTACTCTGGCAGTGTAGAAAAGAGTTTTAATAAGGGAAGGAGAAATGTTTCATTATTTTTAAATAATGTTTGCAAAGAGTTTGTAAGAACATTAAAGAAATGCATGTGTTGTATAATATAAATACATGTACACATATATGCATTCATTATTTGACCTCATTTATGTAAAAATGTATATTCCTAACAATAACATACCCTTATTGAATTACTACATGTCACAACAACCCTATAAAGTAGGTAATTATCACCAGTTTGCAGATGCACAGATGGGTTAGGTAATTTTCCAAAAATGACACAGCTAGTAAAAGATAGAGCTCAGATTTGAACCTTGCGGGTGTATATGTATATGTGTGTTTGTGTGTGTGTATATTTTTTTGCCAGGCAGTGCAATTTCTAGAATCTTAGTTCCCTGACCAGGGATCAAACCCCGGGCCCTCAGCACTACAAGTGCAGAGTCCTAACCACTGTACCACTAGGAGATTTTAGAGCCCATACTCTTAACTATGTTAGACAGAGAGGAATCTATCAAAATGTTCACTGTGGTGGTTTGTTTTCTCCTCTAATCTCCAGGTTTTTCTGTACAGATGTCCTATAAGAGTTAAATGATTAAAGTTTGAATAGGGAAGAAGGGAGGTGGTGGTGAAATTGAAGGACAAATATGTATTTTAGAACAAAAGAATCCACCCTATTTCCTTTTCCACTTTGTTAAATTTTCCAGAAGAACTGATGGCTACCACAATTCTACAGGCCACTGAGGTCCAGTCCTCAGAAGCTGAAGCCAGCACAGCTCTCATTGCAGGTAACAAAGACTCTGAGTCAAATCCAAGGGGCCTTCTGAGCTCAGGGGCCCTCTTGCTCCAAAGACAGCCAAGAAACCAATGTGATGGACTAAGATTCTCCCTATACAGAACAGCACCACAAACTAGAGACCAAGTCTATCAGTGGGTTCACTTTGGCATGTAAGTTATGTTACACTCATAGAGGCTTCACATCAGAGGCACTGTCAGTAAATGAGAGGTTGGGAGGTGGCCACAAATAGATGCACTGCCTATGGGTGCTGCAGTCGGGTGTGGGGGTAGGGATGAGGATGTGTGTGGTTTGTTGAGTGGTAAGAAAGAGGATGGGAGGGATCAGAAACCCCTACAGGAGGCTATGGATTTAAAAACTCTTCCTGTTGGGATAAGCGATTTCCTGTTTCCCTCCTTCCTGTTTCTATCGTAATCATCAGGAACTAGTTGAGAGGGAGTTCATTTTGACAGAAATCAAAAGTCCTTAAGCCCAAGGAGACTCCGGATATCATATACTAAGGAAGTTGGGCTTGGTGGGAGAATATGGACTTGGACGTGGACGCTAGTTAACAGCAGGAGGATCCTCATTAAGAGTGAGGGAATTGTCTAAAGCAGGGGACCCCAAGAGTTACTGAGACTCCCCAATCCTGAAACATGTCTGCATTTTCCCTCTCCTTTCCAAGTTGTTATCACCGTGGTCTTCCTCACCCTGCTCTCAGTCGTGATCTTGATCTTCTTTTACCTGTACAAGAACAAAGGCAGCTACGTCACCTACGAACCCGCAGATGGCGAGCCCGGCGCCGTTGTCCTGATGGAGAATGACTCAGCCAAGGGCAGGGAAAAGGAAGAATATTTCATCTAATGGTTCCCAGTTCCCAGGTTCCCAGGAGCTTATCCAGGTTCCAGTGCTAACACACTATTCATTAGGTGAAAGTTTTACCTGAAACCGGTGAGGAGCATCCATTGATATGGGTAGACCTGAGCTGCTTCCAGGACGCGGGCCTAAATGCCAGCATCACTGTCACCATGGACTGGGGACACGAAGCCAGCTGCTCACGTCTCTGGCCAGGCCTGTCACACAGCTTCTGACTCATGAGTGAGATGGAGCCGTACTGGGCAACACTGGCTGGAGTATACGCCCAGTCATCTTCACTTTTTTCGCAGGCTGAAGGGAAGAAGAGAGTCAGGGGTCTCTGGATGCTCCTCTGCCCTTTCCTGGTCACCTAGTGACCACCCGAGTGGAAGGAGTACCCTTGATTATTCCCAGAGGTGGGACACCACAAAGAAAGGCCAGGCCAGCAGGGCCAGGAGACCGTGGAGACCTCCCTCCTGATGAACATGCCACGTCCCTTAATCTGAGCCCTTCCTCTCCTTATCCCCCAACAATCCAGACATATGCTATTTTTATTAGAATTAAAATCATTTGTTGATACAGAAATCAGATTCTCATGTGCCGGACATCACCATCTTTATACTCTGACTCATCTCTGCTCAAACTTTTGACAGTCTGCTCTGTTGTTCAGCCTCTCAGTCATGTCCGACTCTCTGTGACCCCATGAACTGCAGCATGCCAGGCTTCCCTGTCCTTTGTCTCCCAGAGTTTGCCCAAGTTCATGTCCATTTTTTGCTTACTCAACTCTTACCTGTGTTTTCTCCCAAGCAAAGGGGGCCCCAGGGAAGTTTCAGAAGTTCCCAGAACAATCTCACAGGTTTGCAACAGAGATGGTCCTGAGAAGTTTGTCCTAGAAGAGGGTCATTAGAAACAAACCCTGGGAGGTGAGTTGTTTAGCCTCCATCCTGGCAAGGGCCAGGATGTCCCTGATCCATTCTGTGTGCACACAGAGGGAAGCAGGAACAACCTGTGACTTTTCCCACCAGTGCCCTTTCTATCAAGCCAGAGAGGCTTCTGGGATCTCACTTCATCCATCTCAAAATGAGGCATATTTAAAAGGTACAGTGTTTTGGTAGAAATCATTAACTCTCCATGCATTGTTTACTTTGGAATTAAACTAAATCTCCTTCAAGGTCTTAACTATATTGCCTTCATTTTTCAAGCTCAAGTCCACCCAAGGTAAGACCCAAGAGTTGAGAAATTCATCTTAGCAACTTATATTCCAGTTTTCAGCATTTCTCCAAACAGAATTTTGGAAAAACCGAAGATTACCCTCAACTTACAACTTAACAAGTTGTCAAACTAAAAAACATTTTCCTCAAGTCAAACTTAAGGGCAGGAGGAGACTCCTCCAAATGAGGAGACTCAATTGTTCCCTTATTTCTAAGTTTATGTTCTGAATTCTTCTGGCCTAATAGGCTTTTAAGAACCTGAAAGCACTTAGGAAATAAAATGAAAAAAAGCTAAACATCTAGAATGGAACTCATGAAAATGGTCAAATTGCCTGCATTTATTTCAAAGACTTCATTAAAAGAAAAAAAAAATGATAGCAGCACTTATCTGAATTCTAGGTGGGATATAAAAAATGTTATATACAGAAGAGGTCTAAAAACAAGTTGAGTAAAGAATCCTTGAAGTGAGGTGTAATGCAACTTCATCACTTTATTCAAATCTTCAAAATAGTCTTTATTCTACATTTTTAGTATAAAAAATCCACAAGTTAAGTGCACCACAGTGTAGAGAGAGACATACAACGCTGAACTTCCATAACAGTCAATGGTACAGTCAAACATCACATGTACAGAACACAAATTTAGATGAACTGAAATTATAAGATAAAATAAAATAAAATCCAATTTTAGAAAACAAAAATCAAAATATTAAGGATCCCTGAAATATTCTTAACCCTAATGAGATTTCACTGGACTCAAGTCATTTAGTAGTGAGGCATTCACAACATGACCCCATTAACCCAGCTGAGGAATTCTTGGGAGCCATGAGTGGCTACATCAGACACTGACAAGAAATGGTAACCAATTTCTGATCTGCAAACTCCCCTTAATTTGGCTCCAGAGTCATCAGGCTTTTAAATGCATCTTCCTCCTTGTCCCTCAAAATTTATAAACAAACTGCTGTTTACGGTACAGTTTGCACTGGTATCCTTTGTTAAAACAAGGTTCAGTTTTTCTGGCACCAAAACAAATTTGGGTTTGGTTCATGTCTGAAGAGAAAACCTATGAGGAGGGTCCAAAAAGCACCCTCCGCTTTTGCCTGAGGAGATGCAAAAGCAGAAGAAATGGGTCCTGTGCTTGGGGCACAGAGGGGGTTTCAGAGGATCCTTTGTGAAAGACTAGTTAAAAGATGACAAGTGGGGGAAAGTGCAAGGAGAGAAGGAAATTAGTCTGACTGGCTTTCTGTCCTGCACCATTGATTCAATGGAGATTGGTGGGAAAGAGTGGAAGACAAGGATTGAGGGTAAGACCAGGGGCCAAGGATGGAAAGGAAAAGGCAGACAACTAATGCGGTTTGTTTATAACAAGTAATATAAATCAAAGACTTAAAGGAGATTAAAGACCAATCAGAATAATTTGGCAACTTTAATTCTTAGGAAGATCAAAGTTCCCTCCAAACCTAATTTGATGTTTTATTACTAAAAGCAAAGACCAGTATGGTACAGTATTACTCCAGAGGAATTAAAGGAAGATCCTTAGGGCTGCTTTACCCACATTCATTTTATGAATGGATACCTCCCCTACCTCAAAATGCTTTAGAGAGGTACTGCTACCATTACATGGTTCCTTATTAAGTTTGAAAAGTGCCTGAAAGTTTGGGCACCAGAAAGACACCCCAACAACATGTGTCTAAACTGCAACTTCAGGTTAATATGACTAAAGCAGTTACATTGTGAGAAGTGCTGAAGGTATGTGATGTCTTTCCCGGCATAGAGATGGCCTTGGTTCTTCACCAGATGGTGTAGCCACCATCTGAGCCACCCATGAAGAAGTTTCCCTTCCGCTGAGTTACGAGGACGTTGGCTCCCTGCATGACTGCCAGCTGAGCAGCATTGGGAGGGCATCCAGGGGGAGGAGGCTGAAAGGAAAAGACAAGGCTGAGTGGGCAGAGGGCAGCTGTGGGAGGAAGTGGACAAAGGTAACAGAGGACCAATCAGGAAGATGGCAGTGTGCTAACCACACTGAGCTATCTGGGCCACCAATCTGAGTCCAGCAGGTCTACATTCTTTGTGAGCCCAAACATATAAACAGGAAACCCACTCATTTAAAGGGTTCTGGGCCAAAATAAAGACTATGGATACCTTCTGAGTGTGGGAAGTCCAGACTCGTAGGCATTTTCAGTGTAGAAAATCACTCCTATTCACATCCCAAAACACGGAGGGGGTACCAGGTCCAGGGATCTATATCACAGGGTCTGACAGTTTTCAAATAGCCCTGGATAATCTGAAGGCTCTACCTGATGACAGCATTTTCACTTCATCCCTAGCCTATGGTTATTGAGTAGATGATCCTAGCAAGGACCATTTGGGCTCTAATTCCCATACATAGGGGAACTAATCAAGAGACATAGCTAAAATCCCTAGTATCTCTCTAAATGCAATTTAATAGGGATTATGCATTCTGTTGCCATGCTGATGGCACATGTTAAATAAATGCTTATGGAATGAATGAGGAGTGTTATTAGACTAGTATCAAAGTGAACTGGAAAAGCAGCAGGCAGGACTCTTAAGACAGGAGAACAAAGGAACCTGATAAATTCTGACATCAGTGAGTACGCCAGATGTTACTGACTGGCCACGGTTCTCCTGCCCCCTCGAGTGCTTTCTGCCTGACGACTGGACGTCAGTGATTACACCGATACCACCATTCCCCTCTCCCTTCAGTGCTTTCTGCCTGACGACTGGACGTCAGTGATTACACCGATACCAGCAACTATTACCCAGGGATGATGAAAGGATGACCAGTCATTTCAGGAAGTTAAAATACACAAGGGTTGAGGTTTTTTGTGACCAAGTCATACTCACAGGAATGTTTCCAGCAGTAGCGCCAGCTCCAAATCTGGCCCCTGCATCATACCCTCCTTCCACCAGCACTGTTGAACCAGGTGGATAGATGGGACCAACTGGATAATAAGCCATGGGGATTGTGGAACCTAAAGGCCCAACAGCCACAGACTGGGCCATGGGAAGATACAGTGAGGCGCCAGGAAATGCAGCTGACATGGTGGGGACGGTGGCAGCCCCTGGGTGCACAAAGCTCGGACGATACAGCTAGAAGAGGCAGAAGAGAAGGCAACAAGTTACTTTATGACATTCCTATTTCAGATCTCATTTTAATGAGTCAAGTCTTAATTCTCCTTGTACAGATTACACTCTTTGAGTTACACAAGTTGCCTTTCCACTGCCACTCAATATTCTCCTGGATCACTTCCTGCTATAGCTAATGTTAGGCTCAGGGAATGCAAACTCATCTTCTTAACTTCAGCCGGTGCCAAACAACATAAAACAATCAGATAATGCCTTCTCAAACTCAACAGAAATGGCTAAACTATGTCACGTTTTAAGATGATTCATGTGAGCACTCTCTCCTGTTTATGGAAAGTAAATAAATGTGTGGAGCCAGATTTGGCCACGGACTGAAAACATGATCCAAGAGTATTCCATTATTTAAGTCCAGTTAACTGGAAGCACCTCTGAGTAGGCAGGTGGAGCATCAGTATAAGGTGGAGCCTGAGGAAGATGCAAGGTCTGAGGGTACACAGGGTTCCCAGGAGGCTGCACGGGGTAAGTTGGCTGCGTTGGATATTGACCTGGAAGACAAGGGGGCAAAAAAACCATGTTGTCTACCATACAGAGTCACCAAAACAAAGCAGGACATACTGGGTAGCTAACCTAGCCAGGATAAGCAAAGAGATTTCCAAACAGACTGCCCTAGAGGGCCTGATTCCTGGAGTCAAGAAAATAAGCATTCTCTTTGCATCCTTAAAGCTGAAGAAGCTGGATTCCAACTGGACATCCAGTAGCAGACTGCTGTCAGGGGAAAGGTGAGCTGGGCCCAAGATGCTTTCAAAACGCAGGGCAGTTCTGGGCACCCCCTCTAACCGGTATTTCAACGGTGTGTCCTGTTTTCCTTCCCTGCGTAGTCTCCAAAGGTCTGGTTGTAACTGACCAAGACCTCGTGAGTAACGGTGGTTGTGGTCATCGACCTCACAGGTTCCTACTCAAGGTCGACTTCCAAATGAAGACAGTGAGTGATGGAAGTGAACACTGAGATCGGGGAGGTGGCTGAGGGGAATGTTCTGATACAGAAACCGGGAGACTTGCTGGCCGCCAGCGAGGGTAAGGGGAAAGAGACCCCCTTCGGGCCCGACTGGCCCGCCCACCATCGCGGCACTTCACTAGTTAAGCCCGGAGGCCTGCCTGTGGTTCCGGAGCGCGGCGCCCCGCCTCTGCCAGTTCTCCATTGGCCTACCCAAATCTCGCCTCCAGCTCCCCATTTGCTCCTACATATGCCCATCACGACAAACCTTCTCCCCCCCCACCATCACCCACCCACCCAACAGCCCCCCCGCCCCCCAACCCGAGCCCACAGCTCCAAACTGCGCCACAGAGATTAAGGGAGAAAGGGCCGTGAGGGAGCGAACGGCCGTAGTTCGGGGATGACGAAGGTGTCTGGCGCAGCCCCGGCCACTGAAGCTGGCTAAGGAGCGCGGCGCACCTCGCCCCAGGCCTGGCGTTCGGTGACCCTGGGCTCCGGGCCCGCTCGTTCCGGGCCAGCACAACTCCCCTCGGCGGCCTCAGCCACCCCCTGTCCTTGCCTTTGCTGTTCATGGTGGCTGCGGATCCGGCTCGACTCGGCGTCGCGGACGGTTATTTTTTTCGTCCTCTTCCTGTTCGTAGTCACTTCCGTGTCACGTGACGATCTGTCCGCCTAGCGTCACCCGACGCCCGAGTGCCGCTGCCACCGGAAACCCCGCCCCTTCGCTCGGCCTCCGGTCGCTGGAGGGAGGGCCCGCGTGATCCCGTCCTCTCCCGTAGGCCCCGCCCACCGGGTCTTGTCCTCCAACCCCTACCCTTGTCCCTCGGCTGAAGGAAAACCAAATACAGGTATTGTCTCAAAACGGGGTCTTTTCTCTCTTGGACGCTCGGAGGCAGTAACATTAAACTATTTTCTGGAGCCTTTTTCCACCTACGTTCGGCACCTCAAGGTCACCTCACCTTGACAGCCTTTCTACAAGGGGCATGCGTGCTTGCTAAGTCGCTTCGGTTGAGTCTGATTCTGCGACTCTGTGGACTGTAGCCCGCCAGGCTTCCTCTGTCCATGAGATTCTCCAGGCAAGAATACTGGAATGGGTTGCCATTTCCCATGGATCGAACCGGCAACTAACACACACACAAGGGGCATAGGTTCCTACAATCTTATCTAACTGCCTGAGATGCTCCGCAACCCTAGGTCTATCACTCGCTCCCGTCACTCAAGTCTTCGCTGCCTTTCTATTCTACTGAATTGACTGTTGGTATTTTATTTTTGTGTCGCTTTCTCACCGACTGGAAAGGGTATGCTGTGCTCTGCCCCGCCCCCACCCCTACCCACCCCCGCAACAGCTAACACTAAAACGCATGTTTTTGGTACCCAAGGAGTACCCATGCCCTGGCCCTTACTTTGATACCTGTCACAGACACTTTTTTTCTTTTTTCACAGACACTTGTATGGTACCTGATGTGTATTTTCTCTGTGTATCAGTTCTAACTTAATCGTTCTTAAAAGCAAAGATGCCACCCTTTAAGGCAACAATTGCTTCCATTCTTTAAGATATCTGCTGAACGCTTGCTGTGTTCAGGTACAGAGATGGAGCTGAACAAGACAGCCCAAGGCTATTTTCTCATGGTTTACATTCTGTAGTGGAGGAAGAACATTAGAAAAGCATCTGAAAAGAAAGCTTTGAAAAGAAAAACCCTCGGTAAACATTAGAAACCTGGTAAATATTTGCTGTTGAATGACTTAAACCACTGAAAAGGCCAGTACTCACTTCATCAGCAATCCGTTGTTTTTCTCTTCAGTTTCATATTACATTTTGCAGAACACCGTTAATATGCATGATTTTATGGAGTCATCACAGATCTTCACAACAGCCCTGTGTGGCAGGCAGGGCTTGTTTAAGCATTTCTGTTTTTCAAATGAGAGAATTGATTAAAGAGATTTGCCCTAAGTCACTCAGTGAGCAGGTTACAAAGTCAGGTGTGTTATCTTTGGTTCCCAAATCAGTGTTTTTGTTTTGTTTTGTTCTTATCCCTTCACTCTGCCTATCTTTGCTAAAATTCCCTAAAAGCGCAATATCCAAGACTGTATTTGGAGTTCTTTTAGGTTTTTTCCCTTTCATTAAATTCATATTATTTATTTGGTTCAGGCTGGTATTAGTATGATAAAGCCTCTGATGTTTACCTTTTCCTGTGTTTCTGACTCTAATCTTCTTGAAAGCAGGCACAGTGTTAGATATTCACTCATTCAACAGTTCTTTGGAGAACACTTAAAAATGCCAAGCACTGTTCTAAAACAAAACAAAGCTCTTGCTCTCCTGAATTCACCTTCTGGTAAAGGGGCTTGCAAAGTTTTGACCAAAATTCACAGTAATTTAAAGTAATATACTTTAAATCATGACCCAGTACACATATATATGTGTAGCTATATGTAACTGGAAATTTTATGACCTGATACCTATCCTTCTGTGTACAATGCACTGTCATATTTTCTAATCTCTCTTATTTCCTTTTTTCAATTCTGGTTGTGATTTTACATCCTACTAACAAGTCAGGACTCACACTTTGAAAAACACTGTTTTGGGGTTTGTTTGTTTAAGTGGACTTTTACTTTCAGGGTTTTGCATTTTTCTTAGCATGAAATTTTCAGTCAGTAACTGGTAAATTTGAAAGAATAAGTCCTTGGAGGTCAGACCAGTCAATCTTCTTCCTTGTAACCTAACTTTTACAAGTTAGATCCTAAACCACCCGAAAGCCTGAAGCTGGAGAGGTTACTAATCTATACCCATCCTACCCTGTGCCCAGCGCCTCAGACAATACAGGAATGAACCTAAGAAAGGAACTGCCCTTATTTCTCTTTGTGGACCCTCAGTTAGGAACCCTGAAATTGTGTTGACTATAGCAACCCATGCCAATGAGAGTGTAGGAGAGGGATGCTAGTTCTGGTCATCACTGTGTCACCAGCTAACTGACTTTGGTCCTCATCTTCTCTGCTTCTCCTTGTTCCTTGTCATATAGGAGTCAGAATCTACGCCAGGATCCTTGCAGATGCTAGGACATAAAGATGCTATGCACTATGTCCATAACAGACAGAAAACATTCAGGCAAGGGGACTGTATTTCAGAGAGGTTAAATAGCTGAACTAAGTTACACTGCTACAGAGCCAGTGTTCAGTCTCAGCTTTGCTTGATGTACAAGCCTTGTTTCTAATGTTTATTAATACATTGTTTAATCTGTTTACCTTGTTTTTAATCTGTTGCCTCCCAAGGGTCTCAGTTTCATCCTCTGCCAAAAAATTCACATGATTCTTGTGTCACCTCCTGCTCTAAATCTAAACTTTGTTTTGGGGAAGGAAAAAAGCAAAGAGGAGCCTGAGAAGGCAGAGGGGAAGTGGGCCAAGCTGATTATCAGATTATAAATTCTGGTCAGGCCCTGTGTGTGTTAATCGCTCAGTTGTGTCCAATGCTTTGCTCTATGGAGCACTATGGACTCTGTGTATTGTAGCCCGGCAGGCTCTTCTGTCCATGGAATTCTCTAAGCAAGAATACTGGGGAGGGTAGCCATTCCCTTCTCCAGGAGATCTTCGCAACCCAGGGATCGAACCCAGGTCTCCTTCAGTGCAGGCAGATTCTTTACCATCTGAGCCACCAGGGAAGCCCAGTCAGGCCGTATCAGGTGTTACAAGGATAAATACAAGTACTTCTACTGGATGATAATCAGCCACTGCCCCAAGCCTTCTCCCCAAATACCCTCCTGTACTCCAGCCCTTCACTGAAACCCCTCCTCCACAGACCTTCCCATAGTCTAGTGACTAAAGGGTTAACTCTTGACATCCAGGAAGCCTGTAGGACCTAGCTCCAGCTAAGGCTAACTGCCTTCAGACTGATCAGTCTTCATCCTCCTCTACAGGATGTTAGGTATTTTGCTTAATGCTTTCAGGGACCTGGGTCTCCTGAAAACCAGGGCAGAGCCAAATGAGATTACCACCGAAAAGAAGGAGCTGCAAACCCTTGTTTTCTCTGGTAGGTGGGATTAAGGAGCATATGGCTACTTTCTTGGACAGGCATCAAAAGCTTTTCTATTTTCTTCATTCTCCTGGGTCCCCCAGTGAGACAAAGATACCACTCAGTCATCAAACATCCTTTTCCAAATTAATATAATAACTGTTTATTGACGGACTTCCCTAATGGTTCAGTGGTTGGGAGTCTGCCTGCCAATGTAGGGGACACAGGTTCGATCACTGGTCTGGGAGGATTCCACATGCTGTGGGACAGTGGGGCCCATGCACCACAGCTACTGAAGCCCATGTGCCTAGAACCTATGCTCTGCAACAGGAGAGGCCACCACAGCGAGGGCCCGCGCATATAGGCAGGAGAGTGGCTCGCACCCACTGCAGCTGGAGGAGGGTGTGAGCAGCAACAAAGACCCAGCCCAGCCAAAAATAAATAAATGTTAAAAATTAAAAAAAGAATAACTTTAAAAAAGCCTATTTATCAAGCACCTGTTATGTGCCAGGCCCTGTAATAGACTCCAGGGAAACAGTAATGAAGAAGCAGACTTGGTCCCTGTCCTCATGGAACTTAGTCTACCTAATGAGAGAGAGAGAAAAGTAAACAGAAAGTCAAAGTAGAGTGTGATTAGTGCTGTCATAAGGACGGTATGGGGCCTCCCCTGGTGGCTCTGCCTGCAACACAGGAGACACAGGTTCAATCTGTGATCCAGGAAGATCACATGTGCTGCGGAGCAACTAAGCCCATGTGTCACAACTGTTGAGCCTGTGCTCTAGAGCCCTTGTGCCCTAGAGCCCGTGCTCAGCAACAGGAGAGCCACTGCACTGAGCGCTCCAACTAGAGAGTAGCCCTCGCTCGCAGCAACAAGAGAAAGCCCACACAGCAACAAAGACCCAGCACAGCCATAAATAAATAAGTAAAATTATATAATAAAAAACCAACTGGACTAATACTGAGGGTAATGTCCTGGATTAATTAACAGGATTAATGTCAGGGATAAAAACTCCATAAAGTCAAAAGAAAAATGAGAAATTAGGGGGGAAAATTGCAATTTGCATCACAAAAGGCTAATCCCCCTAATTATTAATAACTCCTAGAGATCAATAAGTATATGACCAATGATTTGAAAAAGTACCTAGGAGCAGGAGGAGTTAGATGAAGGTAGTCAAAATGTACAAGGATGTAACATACAACACGATACAGATAATTAACACTGCTGTAATTGTAAAGGAAAGTTCATAAGATAGTAACTCCTGAGTTCTCATCACAATTAAAAAATTTTTTTTCTATTTCCTTAATATCTACATGAGATGGATTTCACTAACTAAACCTATTGTGGTGATCATTTCATGGTGTTTGTAAGTTGAATTATTTTGTTGTATACCTTAAATTTACATAGTTGTTTAGTCACTAAGTCATGTCTGACTCATTGTGACCCTATGGATGTAGCCCACCAGGTTCCTCTGTCCATGGGATTTCCCAGGCAAGAATACTGAAGTGGGTTGCCATTTCCTTCTCCAGGAGATCTTCCCAGCCCAGAGATCGAACTCAAATCTCCTTCATTGGCAGGCAGATTCTTTACCACTGAGCCACCAGAAAAGCCCAAACTTACATAGTGCTGTATGTCAGTTATGTCTCCATAAAACTGGAAAAAATTTTAAAAACAAAATTAAAAAATTTCTTAGATAGCAAGTTATATTTACAGACAGTCCACGAAAAAGGAAATATGAATGGCTTCTCAGTTCAGCTCAGTTCAGTCGCTCAGTCATGTCCAACTCTTTGTGACCCCATGGACTGCAGCATGCCAAGCCTCCCTCTCCATCACCAACTCCTGGAGTTTACTGAAGCTCATGTCCATTGAGTTGGTGATGCCATTCAACCATCTCATCCTCTGTCGTCCATTTCTCCTCCCACCTTCAACCTTTCCCAGCATCAGGGTCTTTTCAAATGAGTCAGCTCTTCAAATCAGGTGGCCAAAGTATGGGAGTTTCAGCTTCAGCATCAGTCCTTCCAATGAACACCCAGGACTGATTTCCTTTAGGTTGGACTGGTTGGATCCCCTCGAAGTCCAAGAGACTCTCAAGAGTCTTCTCCAACACCACAGTTCAAAAGCATCAATTCTCAGCTTTCTTTATAGTCCAACTCTCACATCCATACATGACCACTGGAAAAACCATAGCCTTGACCAGACGGACCCTTGTTGGCAAAGTAATGTCTCTGCTTTTTAATATGCTATCTAGGTTGGTCATAACTTTCCTTCCAAGGAGTAAGCATCTTTTAATTTCATGGCTGCAGTCACCATCTGCAGTGATTTTGGAGCCTCAAAAAATAAAGTCTGACACTGTTTCCACTGTCTCCCCATCTATTTCCCGTGAGGTGATGGGACCAGATGCCATGATCGTAGTTTTCTGAATGTTAAGCTTTAAGCCAACTTTTTCACTCTCCTCTTTCACTTTCATCAAGAGGCTTTTTAGTTCCTCTTCACTCTCTGCCATAAGGGTGGTGTCATCTGCATATCTGAGGTTATTGATATTTCTCCCAGCAATCTTGATTCCAGCTTGTGCTTCTTCCAGCCCAGCATTTCTCATGATATACTCTGCATATAAGTTAAATAAGCAGGGTGACAATATACAGCCTTGACGTACTCCTTTTCTTATTTGGAACCAGTCTGTTGTTCCATGTCCAGTTCTAACTGTTGTTTCCTGACCTGCATACGGATTTCTCAAGAGGCAGGTCAGGTGGTCTGGTATTCCCATCTGTTTCAGAATTTTCCACAGTTTATTGTGATCCACACGGTTGAAGGCTTTGGTGTAGTCAGTAAAGCAGAAATAGATGTTTTTTTGGAATCTCTTGCTTTTTCGATGAATGGCTTCTAAATATATGAAAAGAAGTTCAGCCTCATTCTTAAGAAGGCAGATTAAAACCACACAGATACTACCATCAGATCGGCAAAAATCCAAACATTTACAAACTTTAATTGTGAGGCTGTGGATAGGCAGACACTCTTTAATTTATTGATGGTGGGAGTACAATTCCTATAGGGTTAATTTGACAAATGTCAAATTTTATGATCCCCACTTCTAAGCATGGTTCCTACAGATACATTTGCATTCATGAGAAACACTGTGTATATAAGACTGTTTACTGCAGCATTATTTGTAAAGCAAAAAATTAGAAATAACCTATATATGTCCATCAGTAGGGAAATGGTAAATTAAATCTTAGTACATCCATATAATTAAACACTGCATGGCTGTGTTTAAGAGAGCCATGAGAATGAGAAAGCTCTCCAAAATATATTTTTTTTTTCCAAAATATTTTTTAAATGAAAACAAGGCTAGGTTCAGAATCATATGCTTAGCATGGAGTCTTCTGTGTAAAAGAGCAGGAAAACAATATTCATTAGTATTTGAGTAAAGAAATTCTGGAAGATTACACATGATACCTATAAAAGTGGTTACTGAGTCAGGTTGGGGACAGAGACGGGAGTGACTTTTCACTGTATACCTTAAAAAACATTTAAAAAAAATTTGAAACGTGAATGCTTACCAATTAAAAAACTTAAAACAATGTTGGCACACCTATTTAAATGGTTAACATTAAAAAGACTAACTGGTCTTCCCTGATGGTACAGTGGATCAGAAGCTGCCTGCCAATGCAGGGGACACAGGTTCAATCCCTGGTCTCCCCATGCCACAGAGCAGCTAAGCCCGTGTGCCACAAATACTGAAGCCTGCATGCTTTAGGGTCCTGGAGCCACAACTGCTGAGCTCTGGTGCTGCAACCACTGACACCCGTGCCCCTACAGCCTGTGCTCCACAGCAAGAGAAGCCACTGCAATGAGAAGCCCAGGCACCGCAAATAAAAAGCAGCCTCCACTGTCCATAACTAGAGAAAGCCCTTGCGCAGCAATGAAGATCCATCATAACCAAAAATAAAATAATTTAATAATAATCATAAAAGACTGACTATTTCAAGCCTTGGAGAGTATGTGGAGCTATTGTTACTAGAATTCTCATACACTGCTGATCAGAGTGTAAAACGGTACAACCACTTTGAAAACAGTATGGCAGGATTTTAAAAGTTATATTGGGTGATCAGTCCTTTCACTCCTATTAACCCAAGAGAAACAAAAGAATATGGGCACACAAAGGCTTGCCCATGACTATTACAGCTTAATTTGTAACAGCCAAAAACTGGAAACAACACAAATATCCATCAACAGGTCAATGGATAAATACATTGTGGTATTAAGGAATGAACTGTGTATCCATGCAACGTGGATAACCTCAATTATGTTGAAGGAAAGAAACCAGATAAGAGTGGACACTAAAGGATGCCATTTATATAAAATGTTGGAGAATACAAACCATAGTGATAAAAAACAGATCAATGATTGCCAATATAAAGGGAAAGGGAGGGACAGGAGAGAAGAGGTGGACTTTGGGAAGCTTTGAGGGGTGATGGATATGTTCACTATTTTGATTGTGGTGATAGTCTTCTTGGGTATGTCAGAATTTATCAGCTTGTACATTTTAAGCATATGCAGGTTATTGTATGTTGTGTGTGCATGCTTAGTCACTCACCTGTCCGACTCTTTGTGATCCCATGGACTGCAGCCCGCCAGGCTCCTCTGCTCATGGGATTCTCCAGGTAAGAATACTGGAGTGGGTTGCCATTTCCTATTCCAGGGGATCTTCCCAACCCAGGGATTGAACCCAAGTCTCCTGCATTGACAGGCAGATTTTTTTTTAATCGCTGAGCCACCTGGGAAGCCCTTATTGTATGTCAATCATGCCTTAATAAAGGTGTTTTAAAAAAATTTTTGGTGATACCCTCCCCCCTCCTTTTTTTATTTTTTTGGCCACAGTGCGTGGCCTGTGGGATCTTAATTCCCCAACCAGGGATTGAACCCATGCGCCTGTAGTGGAAGAAGAGTCACATAGGCTGTGGAGTGTGGGCTCAGCAGTTGTGGTGCAGGGGCTCAGCTGCCTTAAAGCACGTGGAATCTTCCTGGACCAGGAATGGAACCCATGTCCTCTCCTTTGGCAAGCCGATTCTTAACCCCTGGGCCACCAGGGAAGTCCAATAAGTGTTTTTTGAAAATAAATTTTAAAATTGCTGGGATGAAGAAGAGAGAATAGCCAAGAATGATGGCTCATGAACTCTTAGTGTGTTTGGGCAAGAGAGATGCTGAGAGGAAAATCATAGAACTCAGTAAGCACTACAGTGGAGATGGATAAACTGCCCTCCGAGGGTTCAGAGATTGACACACCTCTTCCTGAAGGTTCTCCTGTGTGTGTTAAGTCATTTCAGTTGTGTCTGACTCTTCGCGACCCTATGAATTATAGCCCACCAGGGACCTCTGTCCGCAGGATTCTCTAGGCAAGATTACTGGAGTGGGTTGCCGTGCCCTCCTCCAGGGGATCTTCCTGATCCAGGGATCGAACCCGAGTCTCTTTTGTTTCCTGCACTGCAGATGGGTTCTTTACCACTGAGCCACCAGGGAAGCCCCAAAGGTTCTCCTAGTCCCAGTTAGGCTGATAAGAGCTTTTTTGGGCTATGCTGGGACTTCATTCATTGCTTTTTCTCAGACTTTCTCTAGTTGCAGCAAGCAGGTGCTGCTCTTCCTTGTGATGTGTGGGTTTCTGATTGCAGAAGCTTCTCTTGTGAAGCACAGCCTCCAGGCATGCAGGCTTCAGCAGTTGCAGCACATGGGCTCTAGAATGCGAGCTCAGTAGTTGTGGTGCAAAGGCTTAGCTGCTTCACACGGTTGAAGGCTTTGGTGTAGTCAATAAAGCAGAAATAGATGCTTTTCTGGAACTCTCTTGCTTTTTCGATGATCCAGCGGATATTGGCAATTTGATCTCTGGTTCCTCTGCCTTTTCTAAATCCAGCTTGAACATCTGGAAGTTCTCGGTTCACGTATTGCTGAAGCCTGGCTTGGAGAATTTTGAGCATTACTTTACTAGCGAGTGAGATGAGTGCAATTGTGCGGTAGTTTGAGCATTCTTTGGGATTGCATTTCTTAGGGATTGGAATGAAAACTGACCTTTTCCAGTCCTGTGGCCACTGCTGAGTTTTCCAAATTTGCTGGCATATTGAGTGCAGCACTTAGTGTTTATTAAAAATGCAGTGTAGTAGGGCGATTCTACCACATGACATTTGCTGGTTTAAGGGTTAAGCTTTCATTTTATTCTGCAAGGTGTGTGTGTGTTCTGTGTGTGTGCTCCAAAAGTTATTTTCCAAAGGGCAGTCAGAAGAACAGAGCCTCATCTACATCTCCATCTGGCCAAGAGACTGGAAGGGGTCTGAACTTGGGATGCCAACCTTCCTTGGACAAATTTTCTGGGTGGATTGTGTGCTAGAGTTCGTAGCGCCCACTCCATCCCTCACCCTCTGCCACACACTCACCTCTTCCAGACTGAATATGTCAGATTTAGGGAAATGTACTTCTGAATATGGGGCTCCCAGGTGGCGCTAGTCGTAAAGAATCCACCAGTAACTCAGGAGACTCGGGTTGGATCCCTGGGTTGGGAAGATCCCCTGGAGGAGGAACTGGTAACCCACTCCAGTATTCTTGTTTAGGAAACCCATGGATAGAGGAGCCCGACAGGCTACAGTCCATGGGGTCGAATAGAGTTGGACGCCACTAAACGACTGCGCATGTACACACTTCTGAGTAAAGGTGAGGAAGCAGAGGGAGGAAGCGCCTGGCCCCTCCCAGAAAGGAGTGGAGGTGTGAAGGAAGCGTTCCTAGGGAGGAAACTGACCTGAGGACAGGGAGTCAGAGTAGGGTTTGGAGTCCAGGCACGCAAAACCTGACCCGCTCATAACAACTTATCTGGTTTTCATCTCAATCACACAGAAAGTTAAAATAGAAAATTTAATGCTTTCTCTTATTCATTGGAATTCTCTTTAGCTTTTTTCCCAACTCCTCAATAAAGAACAACCTTGAGGGACTTCCCTGGTGATCCAGTGGCTAAGACTCTGCACTCCCAATGCAGGGGGTCCAGGTTCGATCCCTGGTCAGGGAACTAGATCCCACATCCCCCAACTAAAGATCCTTCATGCCGCAGCTAAGATCTGACACAGCCAAATAAATAATTTTCTTTAAAAAAAGAACAGCCATATTTAGTCATGCTGTGGAGAACTCACAGCTGTGCCCCACTGTGACTACAGCTGCATTTCATCCAGAGAAACCACACTAGGCAACTAGCAGCCAGGTGAGTGACGCAGGACAGAAGGAAACAGAGGATCAAGCGAAAGACTTGGGGGCACAGGCAAGCAACAAGCCTTGCCTTCCATTCCATTTCCCCAAATAAATATACAGTTCCCACAGGGTATATTGTTCTAGGATCCACCTCCCCTTCACAGATACCAAAATCCAAGGCTGCTCAGATCCCTTATATAAAATGGTATTTGCCTGAAACCTCTGCATATTCTCCTGTATAATTTGAAATCATCTCTAGATTACTTATAATACCTCAGTTCAATCGCTCAGTTGTGTCCGACTCTTTGCGACCGTATGGACTGTAGCCTACCAGGCTCCTCCATCCATGGGATTTTCCAGGCAAGAATACTGGAGTTGGTTGCCATTTCTTTCTCCATACAATGTAAATGCTATGTAAACTGCATAGTTTTAAATACTATGTAGTTGTAGATACTATGTACAAAGTTTGATTTGCAGCAAATTCACCTTTTGCTTTTGGGGACTTTCTGGAATTTATTTTCCAGATATTTTCAATCCTTGGTGGATTGAATCCTCTGATGCAATACCCATGGATAGTGGGTGGCCAGCTGTGCTAGAGACAGGGGGCCTTTAAAATAGAGGGAAGTGCTGACACTTGGGTTTCATATACATCATCTCATTTAATTGTTAAAAAACTCTAGAAGTATAATCCCCATTTTACAAATGAGACACTACAGCCTAAAGAGGCTATCTTACCCCCAGATGAAACAGCTAGTCAGTGACCATGATCAGATCTGAACCTAGATCTGTAGATCTGACTGAATTATAATATCTCTTCCTGGCTCCTGTGGCAGGGGAGTTTGGCGATCGTGGCAGTTAACTGCCTGTCCATTTGTTATTCTTTATTCTATAGAAGTTTGGGTTATTTGATGCTTTCAAGCCTGTATTGCTTCTGAAGTTCACAGAAATAACAAAGATACTAAAAAGAGAAAATAATAAAATCAGTGGTTCTTGGAAAACAATGTGAAATGCCTCTGGGAGTGGTAGGTTTCATCATGCCAGAGGATTTAGGAAGACAGAGTATAAAGAACATGGAATGTGGAAGAAAATGTAGGTCCCAGTCCTGCTCTGCTCTCCAGCTGTTTGGCTTTAGACAAATCACTTAACCTTTCTGAGCCTGAGTTGTCTCATCTTGAAATTACTCCTATCTCACAGACATGGTATGAAGGTCAAATAATAACATAAATGGTACTACTTCTTGGGCTGCAGAATGCAATCTGTATCTTAATATAAGTATGAAGTCTAAAAAAAACTATCAGATTTACTAAAGCTGCTCCTTTGTTGCAAGAAAGGAGATTCCTTTTGGACACTTCCTGGACACAATTTCTGTGGAAGCAGGAGTCAGAGGCCTTTAGCCAAGCTAAATGTATGATGGTTGATTCTGCCAACTTATTTCCTACTCCAAGTTTTCTTTTCCTCTTATCTACACATCTGCATGTCAGGAATAAAATTTTTCCCCTATGATATGAGTTTTTGATGGAAACTTCCAGACTTAGATGGGAGAAAGAAGAAGGGAGGAACAAAAGCCCACGTTTCTTCAGCATTTCAATCAACAACCTCATTTTCTTCTAACAGTTGAAGTGAACTTCTTATGAATAATGGATGATAACCTGATGAATATGCACACAGCCTATTATGCCTGTGAGGTTTGGTGAATAATTTATGAGCTAAAATGTTCCTCACCTTGTTACTGTACAAAAATTATGGGGAAAAAAATCCATATTTACCCTTTGAGCTGGTAAGGTGATCTGTCAGAGTGACAGCAGCCTAGCAATAATTTTACATCATTGCTAAAATTAAAGTAAATAGATAAAATATATGCATTTCAGGGTGGGAAGTCTATAAAAAATGGAGCATGCCCAACCACACTCCTTGCCAAGCAAGTATTCCAGAACTCTGACTTCCACCTTTAAATAGCCCTGCATTGTTACCAGCACTCAGGGATCTTCTCTTTGATGGTCCTTTTCCCCTTACAAGGACTTCAGTATAACCAGTCAAGGTGAACAATAGCTTATTTTATGAAAGCTGGCCAACTACAAGCCATGATGTAAAATTTAAGATGTCAGAGATTTTTTAAAAAGAAAGTCCTAAAAGCTTTCAGAGAACAAGCAGGTAAACACAGTGGGGGAAAAAGACAAAAAAACCTGGCCCAGAAACACTTGAAAAATGTATTTGCATTGCTGTCTTCTCTCACAGCTGAAAGGTTTTTTTCCCCTGCTGACCAGCCTGACTCCCTGCTGTATCATCCTTCAACTCACTCCCACCTGCCCAAGCCTCCTTCTCTTAGCAACAGCAAAGATGCCTCTAACCTGGTGATTGGCAGGAGGAGGGGCAAGATTAACTTGGCAGTTAAGGAAGGTGTCTGGGAAAATATATGTGGATCCTGGGGAAATTTGGTTGCTCCAGGGCAACTTTTGAAGATCTGAAACAGAGTCAGTCCTCAAACCACGCAAAACAGGATTCTAGGGATTATCTACTTAGATTCCAAGAGCTTTCTAGGAATAGAGTGCAGGGCCAAGGAAGACTCCTACTGTCAACAGAGCATCCCTGATGCTTGGAGAAGACTCAGGTAAAAGAGGAAACAGAAGGCCCTGTCCTACGTCTGTTGGGTAAACCAATATATTCTCAGGAAACAGAAAGAAAGGGCTATTTACTACAAATTATGAGGTTTTTGAAAAAATGATATAATTAAAATAATAATATTAATTTAAACAATTCAGTATTATTCAAGAAGGCTACTTAGAGCGGGTAAATCCTGAGGAGAGTTTGCAAGGAAAGAACAGCCCCAGCTGAATGGGAAGATTAGAGGTACATATGGCCAGGCCTTTCTGATCTGGCCCCTGCCTATCTTTCCAAGTTCATTTTGTGAAGTTCTTCCCGTCACTTGCTGTGCTCCAGTTTCTTGAGCACCAGGTTCTTTCCTGTCTTATCACCTCTGCTGTTCCTTTGGTCTCCTGCCTATTTCACTTTTTAAAAGTATTTATTTTTATGTATTTATTTGACTGCATTGGGTCTTAGTTGCAGTATGCACAATCTGTAGTTGTGGCATGTGGAATCGAGTTCCCTGACCAGGAATCTAACTCAGGCCCCCTGCAGTGGGAGTGCAGTCTTAGCCACTGGAAAACCAGGAAAGTCCCTATTCCATCTTTTAAACTTCGCCTTATTATGTGACTTCCTTAGGGAGGCCTTCCCTGCCCCCCAGTGTGATTCTTTCTCATATCACCTTCCGGTTTCCTTCACTGTCACATGTAGTGATATATTTATGTGCTTATTTTTTGTTTAACATGTGTTTCCCCAGAAGACTATAAATTTCAAGAAAGCTGTTTTGTCTTCCACTGGACACTTAGCATCCAATCTAGTAGACAATAATATTTTTTTAATAAATATAGGCTGAGAGGCATAGGAATTGGGAGCAAAGGAGAAAAAGAAAATGTGCTGGGCTGAGGATACTATTGACGAGTTTTCTTTGGCACAGCATGTCACTAGTGACAGCTTCTCCCTACTTACTCATGGAAATATTTGTATTGTTGGCTTTTTTTCTGACTATAAAATGTGTACTTATTCCAAAAATCGTATATTGCAATATTGAAAAAAAAAAAAAAAGACTGTATTTCAAGCATCAGTGAGGATGAAATAACTAAAACTCTCATACATTACTATTAAGGATATAAACTGGTTCAGACATTTTGGGAAAGTATTTAGCAGTATCTGTGTTAAAAGTGTTAGTGGCTCAGTTGTGTCTATTCTTTGTAGCCTGCCAGACTCCTCTGTCCATGGAATTTCTCAAGGCAAGAATACTGGAGTGGATAGTCATTTCCTTCTCCCAGGGGTCTTCCCAACCCAGGGATCAAACCGAGGTCTTCTGCATTGCAGGCAGACTCTTTAATGTCTGAGCCACCAGGGGAGCAGTATCTATGGGGTTAGCCAAAAAGTTTATTCGAGTTTCTGTAAGATGTTACGGAAAACCCAAACTCAAAGTTTTTTATTGGCCAACCCAATAAAAAGTTGAACATATACCCCAAACTTAGCAATTCCACTCCTCAATATTCACCTAGGAAAAATAAGTACATGTATTCATTAAGAGACTTATACAAGCATGTTTAGAGCAGCTTTTATGCATAAAAGACAAAAAGAGAAAGGACTCAAATGCCCATCAATAGTAGAATGGATAAATTGTGGTATAATTATACAATGGAATGTATAGAGCAGTATAAAAGAACAAGTAATAAACTGTTAAACACAACAACATGGGTGAATCTCAAAAACATGTGTTGAGTAACAGAAACCAGACACAAAAGAATACACATACTGTCTGACTCCATTTAGATGAAGTTCAAGAACCAGTAAAATTAATCTATAGTGATAATTGGACGTTTACCTATCAAGGAACACAGAGAAGTCTTCTCAGGTGTTGGAAATGCTCTATATCATATTGTAGATGGTGATTTTGTATATGTTTATAAAATATGTATGTATGATATATGATAAAATGTAATTATTATAATTATGCCCAGGGTTCCCTCATTGCAGACAGATTCATTACCGTTTGAGCTACCAGGGAAGCCCCAATTGTTATAAAAAATATTATATGTAAATGACATATAATCTATTTTACATGTAAATAATATGTGTAAGTAATGTAATGTGTAGATAAAAATAAATATTTTATGTATATATAAATAATTCATCAATATGTACATTTAGGGTTTGTGTACTTTACTGTGTGCATGTTATAACCGATAAATAAAAAATTTAGACCAACAAAAAAGTAATATTTGTTCAGGATCAAAAATTTAGGCAGAAGAGTATACAATACAAATTTAAGGCTTCCTTTTTCCAAAGAAAACCACAATTACCATTCTCATGTCTGTCTCCCTGAACCCCTTTGATCACATCTGTTTCTTTCTTCATACTGTCCCTGATATCATGCATTTGATTTATCTGTGTGTAGCACCAAACCACGTCACAGAGACTAAGAGTTTTGTCTTCATGTGATAACATTCAATAGCAATACTGAGCCTCTTCTTCACATAAACAGCAGTAGGGAATACAAAAATGAGTTGTCACCATCTGTGCTCTCAAGAAATTTACAGCCTAAGGCAAGGGACCATAGGGACAAAAGACCAAACAAAACCTCCACGAATTGTAATATTGTCATGTATCAGCTTCACAAGGCCAGTTTAAACAGATTAAAACTACTGCACAGGTAATGATACCTTACAACTGTATATCAGTTACAGTTTTTCAAAGTTCTTTCACATACAAGCTCACACAGTTAAACTTCTTGACCCTGTGAAGCAATGATGATAGAAAAGTAAGTAATGAAGTTAAATTACCTGCCTGAACTGTTAGTGGAAGGGTAGGGGCTAAACCCTAAATATTCTACCTTGGAATCCATGGGTTACTCATAGATGTGCCGAGTGCAGGTAAGGTTCTGGAAAAGTGTGTAGAGACGATCTACCACCTGGTGCTCCGCTCTCCTGCTCTCCCCTCCCTTGCAGTGTCCTTCCATGGAGGTGGGGGCGCGGGTGAACAGTCTCCGAAGGGGGCCGAGGGCTCCCCTTCCTTCTCCTCACATTACCTCTAACTCGTCTATGCTTACCTCATCAAAAGATAAGCCACCAAATCAGGGTGGGGGTCAGGGGAGGCGGGCAGTAGACGGCGGGGCAGAGGGGAAGCAGCCCAGGCTGAAGGCTGGCTGTCTCTAGGTCTCAAAGCTGGGACCCACAGTCGCTGGATTTACAGAGCCTCCTCCCTCCCCAATTCTTCTTCCCTCATTCTTTCTCTTCCCCTTTGTTCTTCCAACTCCTTCCTCTTTTATTTGCCAACGACGTCTCGGTCCGTTTTCCCTCAGCCTCAAACAGTGCCTCTGTCTATCCCTTCCCCTTTCCCTACCTTCAGGAGCCTCTTAAACCAAACCCTCCCCGACATCACCACCACCAAAGCAGAACGTTGGGTTTTTCTTTTTGCTCCATGCCACAGAACTTTGTCTATTTTTTACATTTCCTCAGGTACTTGGTCAAGAAAGCAGGCAAGCTAGTCTCTAGACAGCGGCTATTGAGGTGTGTATATGGGGGCTTTCGGGTCCAGGCCCCCACGCCTCCCACCTCCCCACCCCGCTCCCCCCGGGTGAGATGGAGCTCGGGCACAGCTGCTCCGGAGGTTGGTCGGGCGGTGGTTTTGGTCTGGCTGAGTTCCCTCCCTTTTCTCACAGTGGGGGCCCGGCCTGGGACTTGGGAATGGACACGAACTTGACTTTCAACGTTGAGCAGGGCAACTGACCAAGCTAGAGAGGACAGGGCGGCCGCTGGGAGTTACCGTCCCAACCCTAGGCTAACGGGAATGTGGCATCGGTTCCCCAGTTTGGACTTCTGTGCTCCCTACTCTCGCACCTTCCAAAATGAAACGACCTCAGGATGCTCCTCGGAGCGGGGCTGCGTGACCCGCCCCATCGACTTTCCACTCCGGTCCGGGGAGCTAGCCTGTGGGGCCTCTGGGAGCGGGGGTGGCAAGGGGCTGGGGTGCCCCCACCACCGCTCGTTCTCGGTTCCCCAGATCCCCTCCCTTCCCTGCCGGCCCGCCCAGCCCGCCGCCCCCGGCGGCTGGCGCGCGCGGTGCAGCATGCGGCAAAGCTCTTTGCATAAATTATGCTCATGACGCAGCAGCTAAAAAAATCCAAGTAGCAGAAGGAGGGAAAAAAAACGAGGGGGGGGGGAGGGAAAAGGGGGGGCCGTGGAAGGGGGGAAAGGAAGAAAAAATATATATATATACCTGACCGCCCCCCCCACCCACCCTGCTTCCCCTTCTCGCTTCCCAGCCGTCCCCCCTCCGCCCAGCGCAGCCCGCCGAGTCCCCTTCGGCTCTGGCCAGCCCGGGCTGGGGACCCGGGGGCGGCGGCGGGTCCCGACCGGCTCCCGGGCCGAGCCGAGCTCAGCCAAGCCGTACTGGCTTCTTTGTCTGCGGGTGGCGGCTGCCCCGGCCCCCGGGCCCCGGCCCCCAGCCCCCTGGCCCGAGCTGTGAGATGAATCTCTAATCGGTGGCCGCCGGGCACCCGGGGCGAAGGCAGCTCGGGCTCGGGCTCCGGTAAGTAGCGGGGTCCGGGGCGGGGAGGGGTTTGCACAGAGGGGGAGGGGGCCGGGCAGGGGAGGTTTCGGGTTTGGTTAATATGCAATGCCCGTAATTAGCATAATTTATATATTTATGATAAAGAGAAAAAAAAATGCCGCGGGGCCGGGGCGCCGGGATGTTTGGCCGGGGCGGCGGGGAGCTCCGGGAGCTGAATGGCGTGTGGCCGCTCGCCGGAGGCCGGAGACCCCGGGGGCCGCGCCCTAGCCTTCCTGCCGGCCCGCGGGGACCGAGGGGAGGAGGGGGCGGCCGCCAGGTGGACCCCGTGGGGAGCTTGGACCTGGTCCCTCCCCATTTCTGCTCCGGGAGCCCAGGTTGGGTACGGACCACGGGGACGTTCTTTACCCAGCCCCCGTGGCGACCGCGAAAGGATTGTCGCCCTACTGGAGAACCCGGACGCCTGGGTTCCCAGCAGTCAAGGTCAAATGAGGCGGCCAGAGCCACCTGTCACAATTCTCTCCAACCACCATACACCGGGAGGACTGGTGGGACTCGGGGTTAGGGACCTGGTGCTGCTGGAAGGGTGGGAGAGTGGTGGGAGGGTCACCGTCTAGCCGAGCACAAGCACTTCATAAATATTTAATAACAATATTATTATTAATAAATAGTCATCATAATGGACCCGCTATGTGCTCCCTGGGCATCCTCACCTGGCAAGGCCAAGGGAGCCACAGGGCGCCTTGCAACCTCCACTTTCGCCTTGAGGTCCCCTACTCATTTGTCATTGGAAGCCCCAAATCTTCGCAAAACAGCCTCCGCAGTCGGCTGTGGGGGAAAATAAAACGCGGCTGTAAAGCCTGCCTCGCTAGTGGAAAGAAGCTCTTTGCAGAGAGCTGGGATCTGCTCTTTCAAATTCCTTGATCCCAAAGTAGAAGGCTGGTCTTCAATTGTTCATGAACATATTTCTCACCTCCCTTTTCTTGGTGATCCAAGGCAGCCACCGTTGACCAGCAGGGCCTTCTGAGGAATAATTCCATGTATTTCGTTTTGATTGACATCCAGCTTCTCAGGGTGTTATTTCTGTGATCTGGTATTTCTTTGCATATCTGCTGTAGACCTTCATTTATTTGTTCATCAGGGCAACAAAAATATCCACTCTGTGCCAACTCTGAACAATACAGACGGAATTTGCCCTGTCTTGGAGTTTTAATTCGTTTGGTGGGTGGGATGGAGATGGGGACAGGCAGATCATAAACATGAAAAAAACAAGATAATATAGAGTGATTGTGTGTGTGTGTGTGTGTGAGAGAGAGAGAGAGAGAGAGAAGGAGATGGGTTATTCTCTTCTTGGAAGTACTACCTAGCAATTAAGAGATGACTCAGAAGAAATTTGCTTTTCTGAGGAGTCTTGGCATTATGAAGGAACATGGGACAAAATCATATCCCCCCTCCCCAAGATTTGCTCACTGTAAAGTCATAGTAGTAATCTTACACTTTTTTTATAACACTTTACAATTAAGAACAGTGCTTTACTTCAACTAAGCAATTACGTAGTGTTTGCTGTGTGCCAGGCCCTGTTTCAAAAGCTTTACATAAATCTTAGTGATTTAACAATAGCCCATGAGGTGGGCACTGGAATTTAGCCCCATTTCACAGATAAGGAAACAGGCTGTGAGGTGTTACCTTAAACAGAAGCAATACTCAATCTGAGTCTTCTGCCTTTAAACCCCAAGCTCTTTCTGTGTCAAAATGAGGGTCAGTGAGGCCACAGAGAGAATGGGACTCCGGAGAAACTGGCCAAATGAAGTAAGACTTGGGAATGAGGAGCTGAACTGGCACATTAGGAGAGGATGAGTGTGACGGGGTTTCTTAAGAACTTAATACTACTTCTTTGAAATCATTTTTAAGTATCCCTCGTATTGAAAATGAGGGCATGAAATTTGAAATAGGCTGTGTATTTTGAGGAAAAGATAGGAAATATGAGGAGACTAAAAGGGTATGCTCTGATATCATAATTTATGTTTTCAGCTCGTATTCATTAACCTCTGTTGTGTACCAGGAATTTTATGAGGCTCTGGGATATGATGGTAAGTGGATATGCTTTCTTGGTCCTTAAAGTCTAGTAGGGGAACATACTTCTTGTTTTTCACATTTACCCCCTCTATTCACCCTGCCTGGGATGAATCAAGTTTGGGCACAAGGTGGTGGGGGGTGGTGCAGGAGGAGAAACTAAATCTAAATGTGTCTTTATAAAACAGGTCTTTACTGTTTGACTATATATGTCTAAAATTTACAAATGGTTGGTTGGGAAAGAAGTAAGTTTGTTCACTACTGTCCTGTCTTTTACCCTTTCCTCTCCTTCTGGCCCATGTGTGTGTGTGGCTAGCTAGTCTAGCAAGTCATTTATCTCTGTCCATGAATTGGTGTTGGGAGAGGTAAACTGATTAGTGTTAGTCGCTCAGTCATGTTCAACTCTTTGTGACCCCGTGGACTGTATCCCATGAGGCTCCTCTGTCCACAGGATTTCCCAGGCAAGAATACTGGAGTGGGTTGCCATTCCCTTCTCCAGGGGATCTTCCCAATCTAGGGATCAAATCTGGGTCTCCTACACTGCAGGCAGATTCTTTACCATCTGAGCCACCAGGGAAGCCCCAAAATGAAAGTGTTAGTTGCTCAGTCATGTCCGACTCTGTAACCCCATGGACTCTAGCCCGCCAGGCTTCTCTGTCCATGGAATTCTGCAGGCAAGAATACTGGAGTGGGTAGCCATTCCCTTCTCCAGGGGACCTTCCTGACCCAGGGATCAAACCCAGCTCTCCTACATTGCAGGCAGATTCTTTACCATCTAAGCCACCAGGGAAGCCCGTTTTTATTTCTTGGCCACACCGCAAGGAATGTGGGATCTTAGTTCCCTGAACAGGGATTGAACCCACACTCCCTGTGTTGGAAGCTCAGAGTCTTAACCACTGGAATGATTTGGAGCAGAATTGAGAGCTTCCGCTTTCCACTGTGTCCTGATCCCTGGGGGCCAGAGCAGCAGCCCCCCCCCCCCCCATCAGCCTTCCTCCCATTTCCTGAATGAAGGCTTGGTGTGGTGTCAGGAGAATAGAAATCTGGGGCAGGTGATGTGACCTTGAAGTTTAAAGGTCATGGACTGTGCCCTTGAGCAAGTCACCTGACCTCTCTCCACCTCCATTTTCCTATAGATAAAGATGGGGATCATCGTAAGAATACAATGTTAAGCATTTTACTTGCATGATCTCATGAAAGAGTGAAAGTGTTAGTCGCTCAGTCGTGTCCTACTCTTTGCTACCCCATGGACTGCAGTCCACTAGGCTCCTCTGTCCATAGAATTCTCCAGGCAAGAATACTGGAGTGGGTTGCCATGCCCTTCTCCAGGGGATCTTCCTGATCCAGGGATTGAACCTAGGTTTCCCACATTGCCGGCTGATTCTTTACTGTCTGAGCCACCAGGGGAAGCCCTAATCTCATATCACCTTTATAACAACCGCATAAGGCTTGCCCATTTAATCAGCATTTTAAAGATAAGGAACTTAAACTTCAAAGAGATTCAGTCATTTGCCCAGGATGGCACAGCTATTTCATGACCAAACTGGGATTTGATCTAGGTTTTTCTCCTAAGCCTATTCCATTATCTGTCTTTGATCATCAACTTTCTCTTCAATAAAAATGAGGATTGTAATAGCTAATTGTTATTTGTGCTTTATACAGTCATTCCAAGATAAGCTCTCTTATTATTTATCCCTGAAAAAAACGGAAGTAATCTGCCTACTTGTCACTCAGGTGGTCAAGCTTTACTATGTGTTTGCTCTGTAGCCTCATGGGGCTGGTGTCAAAATTGAATAATAGTTAACAGTTCATATTTATTGAACCTTTACACAATTTACTACAACGCTTAGTTATTCCCGTTTCAAATATGGTGACTGAGGCAGAAAGACCTCAGTTACCAAACCTAGGTTCCTAACTGCTGTACTAAATTTAAATGAGATAATATATGTAAGGGCTTCCTTGGTGGCTGAGATGGTAAAGAATCTGCCTGCAGTGTAGGAGACCCAGGTTCAATATCTGAGTCAGGAAGATTCCCTGGAGAAGGGAATGGCTACCCACTCCAGTGTTCTTGCCTGGAGAATATGTAAATTTTTATAATAGTTACCATCTTCTCAGCACTTACTATGTGCCAGTCATTGATCTAAACTTTTTATGTGCATTAATTTATTCAGTCTTCATAATAGCCCTATGAAGTAGGTACTATTACTCTCATTTTTACAGATGAGGAAACTGAGGCAGAGAGGTTAAATAATTTGCCCGAAGTCCCACAGCTAGGGAATATCAAAGTTGAGATTGTGAACCCAAACGTCTGTCTCCAAAGCTCAGTGCAGTCCTATGCATAAAGGGGCTGGGTCCCCATAAACTATTTTTTAAATTTATTTTTAAATTGAAGTATAGTTGATTTACAAAGAGTGCTCAGTGTAGTACTATGCATCAAGGGGCTGGGTCCCAATAAACTATTTTTTAAATTTATTTTTAAATTAAAGTATAGTTGATTTACAAAGAGTGCTCAGTGTAGTACTATGCATCAAGGGGCTGGGTCCCAATAAACTATTTTTTTAATTTATTTTTAAATTGAAGTTTAGTTGATTTACAATGTTGTATTAATTTCTGCTGTATAGCAAAGTGACTCAGTTATACACACACATACCTTTTTTTTAATTGTCTTTTCCATTATTGTTTATCCCAGGACCAACAAACTAGTAATAATGATTAACAGTTTTTTATTAATCATTAACAGTATTTTTATTAATCATTAATAATGATTACTTTTCAGCAGATGGGAAGGGAAATCTATGTCCTGGGGCCAGAAATGGAGAAGGGTGGGAGAACATACAGAAAATCCATCAAGCAAGTGAAAACTTGAAAGATGTAGCAACCCACCTGAAGATTGATGGTTTAAGAACAGAGCAGATGATGCTTGCATGCAAGAGGGGATGTCATCTTGTGTTCCTTTGCCTCAGGTACAACTGCATGGACCATGAGGGAAGTCGTAAGAAGTGGAGGGATTCTGGGTGCGCTGGAAGGGAGGGCCACCAGGATTTGACGAAATCAATATAGATGGAAATATAAGAGCAAAGGCAAGGATGACAGCAAGGTTTTCAACCTGAGCATCTATGGAAGGATGAAGCTGCCATTTGCTGAGATGGGGAAGGCTGCAGGCAGGTGGAGCTGGTTTGGGGTGCAAATCAGGAGTTAGATTTTGAATATGTTAAGTATAAGATCTTGTAAGCAATCAGTAGGTAGTTGGATTATATGAGTCTGAAGTTCCCAGGTGAGGTCTCAGCTGGTGGCTGTCAGGCTGGGTGAGACCACCTCAGGAAACCATCCTTGTCTGGATGATCCGGCTCAACTCCAACTACCAGTCTGTACTAATCTCCTGCTTCCTGCTTCCTATGCTTGTGACCTTTTTAGATGGCAGCCCTGCAGGAGGTAAGTTGGTGCACAATTTAAATATAGAAGTGATGTAGAGCTGGAGATGCTAATGTCAACAAACAATCTCATGTGAGAGGATTATGTCAAAAATTTGAAAGGTAATTTCCCATAACAAATGTGACTTTCGATTAAATACCAGTTAAACTCATTCCATTCATTCCTTTAATCCACACGGAATACTCTCCATCCCCCAAAATGACTATAGTGAGAGGTACTTTACCTCTTGGAAACCTCAACCACATTAAAGTATAACGTGATTAAAATCACACAGATGAGTCTGCATTAAAAGTCAATCTCATACAACAAATTCCATTTTCCTCTATATGTCACAAGATGCTTCATGTACTATCAAATTTTATGTCTGAAACATATGCCACCCTGGAACAAGGGGCAAAGGACCACATAAAAGTGCATTAGATATCCCTTCAGTGTATCTTCTGTCACTCTCTGTTCATCCACCATGACACTTAAACATACTATATTGTCATTATCTTTTTATTTCCTTCATGCCCGTATTAGACTGTTGACTTCTTGACAAAGCTGGGGAACATGCTTTTTCCCACTGTATCCCAATGCCCAGCACGTAGTGGCCACTTAAGTATTTGTTGAATAAACAAAGGACAAAGCATTTCAGGATTTTTCTTGTAGGATCTCAGGCTATTCTAGGGGGTTCTGATTTCTTTTAGACTTCATTGCTCCTCCTGGGTATCTTGGAAGATTACCTTAAACCCAAAGCATTTCCCAAAGGAGAATGATAAGTAGAACCAGGTCCTCTAACTCAGTTTTTCCGCCACTGAGAGTCCTGGATGGTCCTGGACCTCTGGATTTTTGGGTTGGAGACACATGCCTCAGTACCTGCTGTTTATCCTCACTCTGAGGCTACTGTGTCCTCAGATGCTAGCACAGGGAAGCCAGGGACAAGTGAGCCATCTGTTAGCCTTGCCAGGTTTGATTCAGGTATTTTTCAAACTCAGCTCACTGGAGAAAGGAGGCAAAGGGGCATGCGGTGGCTGGGCACTGGCTCCTGTCCCAGCTTTAACCAAAGCAGCTCTGCCGTGACCTATGTATGCACCGGGGTTCTACTTCTAGGGTAATCATAGGAGCCCCTGCTCTCAAAACTGACAGGTATCGTCGCTCTTCATTGCTCTCAGGCTGTGGACACTGCGTGACATTATGAGCTCAAAGGAGGCAGGCCATCCAGATGTGCTATTTATTACAGGAGTGAAACCCCTCAAACCCCTGGGGTCAGCCAGCCGTTGCACTCCTAGGTATATACCCCCAAATTGAAAACAGGTGTTCCAACAAAAACTCGTATACAAAGATTCATAGATGCACTGTTCGCAGTAGCAGAAAGGTAGAAACAACCAAAATATCCATCAGCGGATGATTGAATAAACAAAATATGGCATATCCATACCATGGGATTTTTTTTTTGACATATGAGTTTAATTATATGCTAGACTATCCAGATGGAAGTATGTGATAAGTGGATAGAAATAAGAGTCATAAAATAAGAGAGGCCGGCATTTTTAGACCCATTTAAGTTTAGACATTTATCAGGTTGGACTGTTTTTTAACATTTACAGTAAAACTTTTTTTTTTAACCACAATAAACAGAACAATGTATTAAACCTGACTTCCAAAATTGTCCAAATTATTTTTGAATCACTATTAAAAATTTTCACGTATTTATTTAAATGTTTCCTTTGGCAGATTTCTCAAAAATACTGAAACCTTATTTTAGAACTTGGTTTATATTTGGATAATAACAAGCTTCATAAATTGGTGTTCATCAGGATACCCTTCTCTAAGCTCTAGTAGCTTAGTATTCTCTTTAAAATGTGCAAGTATCTTATTATGTTGTCATTCTCAGAGATTCTCTGGAGAAAGAATTATGAATGAAACTCTTACGAATTCATCTTCATTTCTGTTACAGTGGAGCAATTTATCATCTTACCCACAGTGATCTATCAACTGGGTGAGGTTCAGTTTCTTGTCCTTTGGGGACTTAGTTGATTGCCCCTCACAGAGCAACATTAACTACAGTGTCTTTGCTTCCTTATTAACAACTGTAACTGAGACAGATCATTCTTTGAGTGATACATTTTGACTAGTTTTAGCCTCTGAAGATTTTTCCCTGGAATCTCCTTCACCGATTTGGCTTTTTCTTCATTTAATCCTTGTTTGGAAAGATTCTCATTCACAAAATCGTTTTGGAGGACCTTACATGACCCAGTATCCAGTGATTTAGATTCACATGCATCATTTTTTGTTTGTTTTTGGTCACACTGTGTGGCATATGGGATCTTAGTTCCCTGACCAGGGATCCAACCTGCACCTGTCTCCCTCTGCCACCCCAGACTGGAAGTGCAGAGTCTTAATCACTGGATCACCAGGGAAGTCCTGAATCAATATTTTTTGAAGTATTTTTCAAATATAAATTTTCTTCTAACTCACTGTGTGTTTAAAATTTTCTTGAAATTCCAAACAGTTTTTCTTTTGTTAAGGGTCCTGTCTTCTCTGAAAAGATGATTGTTTTTTTCATTCTCAACTTTGAGATGCTTTACCACTCCATTTATTTATGAGAATTAAATGAAGATCTTGTTTTCCTTAATTGCCCTTTAAGTGTTGCACTCATAGGTTGTTTTCTTGAACTATTTGTATGGGGAGGTGGTTGATTGGCATAGGCATGCAGAGTGCTGGGTAAAGTCACAGCTGAGTCTGATGGACTTTCCATCTTGGAAACGAAGTCTTGACTTACCTGTGCTTCTGCCTTCCCTGGAGAGTGAAAGAGCCTATACGATGAAATTTTATCCAGCCATGTAAAGAAATGAAGCGCCGATACATGCTATAGATAAACCTTGAAAATATTCTGCAAAGTAAAAGAAGCCAGAAACAAAAAGGCCCCCTGTCAAATGATTCCATTTATTAATACATGAAATTTAGTGTTAGTCTCTCAGTCGTGTCTGAGTCATTATGAATATGGACTGTATCCCTCTAGGCTTCTCTGTCCATAGAATTCTCCAGGGAAGAATACTGGAGTGGGTAGCCATTCCCTTCTCCAGGGGATCTTCCCAACCCAGGGATTGAACCCAGGTCCCTGCATTGTAGGCAGATTCTTTACCATCTGAGTCATCAGGAAAGCCAGAGGCAAATCCAAAGAGAGAAAGCAGATTCATGGTTGTGAAGGGCAAGAAAGGAGAGTAACTGCTAATGGACATGGAATTTCCTTTTGGAGGATAAAAATGCTCTGGAGCTAAATAGTGGATGGTTGCACAACACTGTAAATGTACTATAAATGTACTGAATTCCATTGAGTTGTACATTTAACTTGATGTCATGTGAATTTTACCTCATTAATCAAATAAAACAATGAAAGGAAGCCCAATGAAACAAACCCAGGGGTAGAAGAGGAGGAGGAAGAGAAAGGTGAGGTATGTAGAACACTTCTCCGAGCGGAGTATCCTCATCTATAACATGGTGATGCTAATGTTCCCATACCCCAGCTGGCATAAGTAGTACGTGAATTAGTATTCCATAAAATGCTTAGCACAGTGGGCACTCAGAATAAAAATGTTAGTTGCTTCTCCTCTATTTCAGCGTCTAAAACTAGCTGTCCTAGGTATTACCTTTATTTGCTGTGACTGTGGTTAGTGGCTCCAGCCAGCCCGTTTGTCCTCACAAGGTCTCTCACTCCCGCTGCATGGGGCAGCTGCTCCACCATCTGCTGTGTTGTCCTGCCTCCCATGTTAAAGGCCAGTGTGGTTCTTGGGCCACTGCCACAGAAACCCCTGAGGGACCCACCTACTGAATCAGACTCCCTGGAGATGTTGGGTCTGGGAAAATCGGGGTGGGGGAGTCTGCAGTTTTAATGTGTTCCAGGCACATTAAAGTCTGAGACAACTGTTTCAATTTATTCCTATCTTTGCCATCTCTTCGGGGGGGAAGTCTGCTCAGACCCCGCCCCTGAGAATTGCTCAGATACCCAGAGTGCTCCTTACTTGTGTCTGGTTCTGAGTGTCTGGGTCAAAATCACTTTGGGTTCTGCTGGCTCTGCTCTTTCCCATTGGACTGGGGAACTCCCAGGGACAGACATCTGGCCACCCTCCCCCTCCATTCCTCTTGTTACCCTGGCTCCTCCTGAGTGTAGGTTGTCCTAGGATATTGCAGGAAGTCAGACATTTTAATTTTAAAATCCTTAGAATCCTATTTCCTTCACTTCTACACATACCTGAGAGAACTTAGCTTCTCTCTCTTCCTACCATTCTTCTTCTGACTTTCTGAGATGATATGGAAATTGTCTTACATTGTCACATCAGCCTTTGCTTTTCCCATCTCATCTCACCCTGCAGAATGTGTAGGTGTGGGCCAGCCCCCACCCCACCCTGACAAGTGACCATGGATCCTGGAGCTGGGCCAGACTCATCTCTGACTGTCAATGAGCAGGTATCTTTTGGAGCAGGAAGAGGTGGGAGTGGGGAGGGGGAGGGGGATGGACTGAGGGGGGTGGGCAAGGAGGAAAACTCCGTAGAGCCCCTTGTTGACTATTTCTTACCAACGTTCATGGTCACTTGACCCATCCAGATGTGGCTGCCAGCTAGGATTTTTCAGGGGCAGTGTTTGGGGACTTTAGTTGTGACTTTAAAAAGTGAAATATGTATAAGTTAATATGGGGAAAGATTTGGGCATCAGGGAACTTATTTATTTTTCTTGGTTATATATCATTTTCTAATTTTTCCTTCAATGACCTTTTATTACTTATTTAAATTTTTTTTTAATCAGCCATACCTGTAGCTTGCAGGATCTTAGTTTCCCAACCAGGAATCGAACCCAGGCCCCTGGCAGTGAGAGTACCAAGTCCTAACAACTGTACCACCAGGGAATTCCCTTATGTATTTTTTTATGTAAAAATACTTATGTATTTTTAAAAGGAGAAAAAAAGATGAACAGCTCTTAAAATGTAATTGGAGTAAAGTTTCTCATAGTCAGATTTGATTCAGAAAGGGAACTGCTTGGGAAGGTTATTTCACTCATACTCCCCTGATGGGTCACATAGTTGCTTTTTTCCAGCAGAGTCTCTGGCTGGATCCAGTTTTCAGTCCCAAGGAGTGTTTTGTGGGAGTGGCTTTGGGCCCAGGAGAATTGCAGGGAAGGCCTGATGCAGAGCTTTTTAATGTACAGGGTGTCCCTGATTCTTGAATGACCCAAGTGGAAGCCTGTCAGTGCTGGAGGTAAAGCACTAAATGCTGGCTGGCTGAGCAGGAAGGAAGACCCAGTGTTCTGAGGAGGCCCAGGGGCCACCCGCATCACTTTGCATGGGGCTCCCCTCAAGGAGGTGCACGGTTAGAGCACGCACACACCAGATGGCACGCTGGAGCTGCAGGTCTGCAGGGTACAGAGCTCTAGTCCACGAGGGCCAGCAAGAGGCCATGCCCTCAGAGTTCCTGACCCTCGCTTCAAGAAGTTAGCTTGCAAGGAAATTATGGCCTCTAACCTCAGGGTTTTGGACATTAAGGAACCATGAACTTCAAAAGTTCCTCAGCATCCTGGAGCATTCATTTTCCACTCTTGTAATGTCTGGAGGGACATGCAGAGGGATTCCTGTCTTGTCCCAGCTGAAGCTGTGGGTCCTGTGTGAGGGGTCATCATAACCACACTCCAGCGTCCTAGCAGCCAAGGAGACATCCTGGCAAGGCTGTGGGTGAGGCCATTTACCAGTCCCTGAACTGAGAGCATGAGAGGGAGCAAACAGAATTGTCTGCAAGTGGTTTCGCTCAGTGGGAGTTTTTCTAGCTTGTGTCAGACCCTTCCCCCTGCCTCCAGGGCCTGCTCTCTCCTGCACTTCCTTCCTTGGAATCAGGGAGCTTCAGGCTCTGGGAATTCTCACAGAGCACACAGTCCTCAGGACAGGAGGTCTGCAACCTGAGATGCTCTCTCCTCTCTGCCTCAGTCACACCTAGAGCTCTAGCTCCCTGGAGGCTGTATCCCTCGCAGCCTCTTCCCCCAGCAATGTCCCTCTCCTCTGTTCACAGGTCATCGTGATGTCAGGCCATGAGACCATCCGAGTTCTGGAGGTTGGAGTGGATGCCCAGATCCCTGCTGAGGAGGAGGGCAAAGCGCTGGAGGCTGTGGCCACTGAGGGCTCCCAGAGCGGAGGCCCTGCTGAAGCTGGTGAAGCTGCTGGTGAAGCTGGCCCAGACCACCCAGACTCCTCTGTGGAGGCAACTGGTACGAGGCCACTGCTCCCAGGGACCATTGCTCCAAACCTGAGTCCCTTCCCGTGTTCCTCCTGGGGAGCCAGCATGAATCCCAGGGGGGCTAGGTGGCTTTAGGGGTGTGTTGTCTTCCTATCCATTGAGCAGGCCTCTGGTCACAGCCTGTACTGCTGTTCAGCTCCTAGGCCACTCCTCAATCCCTGGAATGAGGGACTGTTTTCAGTTATTTATAGACCTAAACTGGGATGGGTCAGGGTGAGGTGGGAAGAGAGTGGTGGGGCTCAGCTGAGGGGATTGCATTTTCTTTATTTTCAGACAAGGCTTTCCTGGGGCCCCTGCTGCAGCAGAGGGAAGCGAGAACAAGCAACAGGTTCCCTTGCTTGCTCGCTCCCTGAGGGAGGACCAGCTTGTTCCTTATATGGGGTGAAGGTAGGGATGTGTCCAGGGGTCAGGCTGGAGGGGTGGCTTAGGTATTTTGCCCGTCCCTTAGGTGGTGTGTGCAGGGGGCACGCGCAGTCCTCTGCTTTTGCTCTAAGCTCTTCATAAGTGGCAGTTGGGTTTTTTGATCTCTTTGTATCTTTTGTTCAGAATTTGCCGTAACTGCACGTGCACACAGAGGTGATTGAATTAACCTCAGAGAGGGCTCCCAGGTCTAAACCAGACCCTCAGGCTCAAGGCAGAGAGGACTTAACCTTTAGGATACTGCCAGCCCTTGAAAATCAGTACCTTTTATGGTGGAGCTGGGAGGTGCCAGGAGCTGGGGATGGAAGGGCATCTTACCCACATTGAGCTAAGAATGTGTGTTAGGGAGGGCCTTGTAGAATCACAACTTCTCACTCCTGGCTAGACTGACATGTGTCTAGCCTGGTGGGCTTATCTGGGCTGTTTTTCTCCAAAGGTGACTTTAGGGCATGAGTTTGATTCTCCTACATGGGGAATGATTGACTCACACTGTCTCCCCTAATGACCCTACGGTACAGCTGTGAGATGGCCAGGCTGTTCTAAAAGCTGGCACTGGTTGTAGGCACTGCTTTCTGGGCACAGGGCACCCTTTCATTGACTTTCCTCATTTACACCTTGCAGAATAGACATCTCTTTTTACAGAAAGCCTCCTTTGCCAGTTCCCCCAGAAAGCCATGGTTCATCTCGCCTTGCCTTCTCCTGAACTTCACCACTTCCCTAGATTGGTGATCTGGTTGGGGGAGGTGGGGTGGGCCAAGAGGAAGAGCCATAAAGAGAGCAAAGAGAACAGAAAACAGGCAAAAACACTTCAAGATCTCACCTCCCTTGCTGTACTTGCAAATCAGTATATAGATCCATTTGGGACCCTGGTATTTTATTTTTTCTCCTTTTGATTAAAGGAATGACAAGACACATGACCATTTTCCCTAGCCTGGCAATGTTCTGCTTCCTTGTTGAGGAAGTGTCCTGGGCCAGTGTCCTGGTGAGCGGGCAGGAAAAACAAGGATTCTCCATCTCGGCCACCCTTTCCATTCCTTTTCATTGTGGGGATGGAGCCCCTTTTCAGGAAACCTGGCAGGTTTTCCAGGTTTCTCCACAGTTCGTGTGTGTGTGTGTGAAGTTGCTTTAGTCATGTCCAACTCTTTGTGACCCCAGGGACTGTAGCCCGCCAGGCTCCTCTGTCCATGGGATACTCTAGGCAAGAATACTGGAGTGGGTTGCCATGCCCTCCTCCAGGGGATCTTCCCAACCCATGGATTGAACCTGGGGTCTCCTGCGGCTCCTGCACTGCAGGTAGACTTTTTACCACTGAACCACCAGGGAAGCCCCCCACAGTGCTTACCTTTCTTTTTTACCCTTTTATACATCTTCCATATGCCTTAATTCTATTCCTTACCCAAAACTTACTCTCAGAAATGGATCCAAAACCAGTAATTTACACCTTAGCATGAGTGTTCATGGTAGTGTGCATCTTCTTCCAGAAGTTTATCTAATTAAGCCTTTCATTAAAGTATTCTTTGTAAAGGAAATTTAGTCACAGTCAAGCAGGTAGGGGAGGTATGTTGGTAGTAATTCCTAAGAAGTTGCCAGCTTAAATTGTAGCTTTGATAGAACATTTCTGCATATGAAATATTGACAAGAGTTTCCTCTTAAAGCTAAGTAATAGGAAACTTTTTCCCGATGGAAAAAGAATCTAGTGATTTGTGTCACTCTATTACCCAGACCTTGTCACATATACATATTTTTATAGGTGTGGCCCCTGAGGGCAGGCTAACTAGTATGACACCTTCCACCGTATTATTTCATATTCTGTGTCCTTTATTAACAGATTCACTCACTGAGTTTGGCTTTGGCTATTATCAAACTCCCTGGTTTTTTCATTGTCATAAACAGCTGGTTTGAATGGCCCTTTAATTCTATTTTTCTTCGAGGTGTAGTCCACTAAAATTCCTTTTGAAGAGAAATGAATTGTTTACACAGTAGGAAATCATTACATGGAAAAACACACAAAACCTTGCTATCAATGAGAGGAAAAGTAGTCGGCCAAGAGGTACCATCTATGCCTCTGAAGCCAGAAAAAGAAATCGTGATAAAATCTAAACTGGGTGGTGTTGTGGAGAAACAGGTACATGGTTGATGGTTCCACAAATTGGTTCAGTCTTCCTGAAAAGCAATCTAGCAGGAAACCAAAAAAAAAAAAAATCTGGAAATGTATCCTAATGAAATGACTTATTTCTTCAGATGGTAAGCTTTCATCACTCATGCTTGTTACATTTCCATTTCCTCAGTTTCCTTTATAGGTTTCATCACAGTTTTAAAAAAAAATAAACAACAGCTGGTATTGTTGCTTGTTTTTATTTATTTATTTGGTTGTGTCGGGTCTCAGGTGTAGGACATTGGATCTTCGTTGGTCCTTCACTGTGGTGCATGGACTCTCTAGTTACGGCACACAGGTTCAGTAATTGCAATGCCCGGGCTTAGTTGCTGCACAACACTTGGAATCTTAGTTTCCCAACCAGGGATTGAACCCACGTCCTCCATTGCAGGGCAGACTCTTAACCACTGGATCACCAGGGAAGTCCCGGTTTCATGACACATTGTCAAGTGAAATATTTTTTAAATTCTCAGAGGTTCAGATTATCCTTATCTTCTCTGATTTTTATTCAATAGTTAGAAATATATTTCCCTTCACAGTGGACATAAATCTGCCATTTGGTTTTCTTTGATATTTTTATATGGTTTTTGTGGTTGCCTGTCTCTTTCATCCTTGAAGCAATCTGGATTTTTAAATTGTATACTGTGAATAGTCCTGGCTTAGGTTGGTGCCTTCCCAGATTAAAACAGGAGCTGGGAATGCAGGCTTGGAAGGTTCTCTAGTTCAGTGGTTCCCATTTTGTCTGTGTGGTATATCACAAGGGAGCTTAAAAGAAAAAGAGAGAGATGTGAGGTTGCCAGCCTCCACTCCTGGACATTCTGACTCAGTTGGCCTAGAATAGGATCTGGAAACCTGTGCTCAGCCACCATTAAGAAGCCACTCATCTGGTCTAACACCCAACAATTAGACTCCCTGTAATGTCTCACTATATATTAAATAACCCTTCTCCATATTGTTATGTGACTTTGAAGAGTTTTTCTGGTAGGCGTCCCTACCTAACTAACTCCAGGTAGTGAGAGAAAACTCTCACTTGGTTGAAAAGCTACAATTTATGGGAAGCTCCTTTAGAACCTCCTAAAAGCTGCTCATCAGACTTCAGACCTCAGGGAATGGCAGAGAAAAGTTATCTGGCCTGGAGAGCCCCTGGGATCCTGAGTGTGGCCATGACATGTCGCTTCCTAGGCTTCACCTTGCAGAAATCCTACCCCTTCCCTGAGCCAGCACTGCATCCCCAAAGTAGCTTGGAGGTAGAGTGACCGTTGATCCAGTTGCTGGATGAACCAATCAATCCCATTGATTCTGGCTCCTCCTCTCCCTGACACATGTTCATTTCTACTGCTGGTTATGTGATAGGTCCTAGCATCCTACCAAGCCAGGAGACGAGAGGCTGATACGCAGCTGTGCCTGGGTCTGCATTTTTTTCATCCACATGTGGGACAAGGGTGGTCTACCTTCCAGGTCTGGCACAGGGCTCTCCAGCCTCCCAAGCTCACTACCAGTAACTTTGGGGAAGCTCCCTCTTTGGGCCAGGGAAGACCAGAGGTCGGCCTCGGGTTGTGCAGAAACGCAAGGTGGCACTGAGGGTTGTCCCACTCACGCCAGGTTCACCCCTTGTCCCTCTCTCTCCCAATGCTGCATGAAGTGAAGTCGCTTCCGGGGATGCCTTTGAGCCCTGCCCCTGCCGTTGCCACCTTCAGCCAAGCTCCATGCCAGCCTCAGGCATCACAGACCCTGACGCCACTGGCTGTACAAACTGCCCCCCAGGTAAGGGCCACCCCAGGGAGCTAGACAGAGGGCAGTGGGCAAGAGAAAGGCAAGGGATAGCCAACATGGGCTGGCCACGGGGTCTGGGAACTTCATAAGGCAGAACAGGGAAGGGGCTATGGCTTGAGGGAGGGAATCTCCTACTAGGGACCCCTGGCCTTTCCCCTGTCCCAGATCAGGCCCCCTGGGAAAAGTAAATCTGCATTTGTCAGGTAATCCCCTTGGGTCCAGCAAGGATTATAAGAGTACAGTAACTCCTTCAAGTCATCTAATGATTAATTGAGTGAATACCCTCGTCAGCCCCTCTAGGGGGTGCCTGGAAGAGTTAACGGCTCCTCATTTAGAGCAGAGGGCAGCCCCAGCACAGCCAGAAGCTGCTCCAGGGGCCTCCAGGCAGACTGAGCACCCTGTGACATCTTTCACTGCACACACGTATCCAAGGTGTCCATCAGGAGTGTCTTCCATCATAGCTTCCCAGAGGCCTCTGTGGGCCTTGACGATTCAGTTCCACCAGCCCCTACCCCTGCTTCCTGGTCACAAAGCAGTGGTCCTGTGGGCAAAGACCCAGGGAAGGCTTGGGAGGCAGCCGACCATGGTGGGAGAGACCTGTGACCCTTTCTGATGGGCTCCTCCTCAGATGGGCTCCTCCTGGGATGGGCTCCAGCTAGGGCTCATCTCTTCCCTGCCCTCACGCAGCCTTCCCCGCCTCCCCTCAGAATGCTTTGTGTATGCTCAGCTGGGTCGACCCAGCGTTTGCGCTGTTGATGTTGATTTTTTATTTTTTCTTTTCTTTTTTGAAATCTTGTTTGCTTTTGCAGGTCTTGACTCAGGAAAACTTAGCCACAGTTCTGACAGGAGTTATGGTTCCAGCAGGGGCAGTTACTCAACCTCTTCTTATCCCCATCAGTATTGCAGGTCAAGTGGCTGGTCAACAGGGGCTGGCCGTGTGGACAATTCCTACTGCAACCGTGGCTGCCCTCCCAGGACTGACCGCTGCTTCTCCCACGGGGGGAATTTTCAAGCCACCTTTAGCCGGTCTCCAAGGTAACGGCAACTCTCCCCAGGACTGCACCAGGCCCCCGCCACCTTCCACTACCTTCCTTGCTCGTGTGTTTGCCATGTTGGACTCTGAACCCGCGGCCCTCCCAGGGCAAGAGCCCTGGAGTCTGGATCTGGTGTCCCAGGCCCCCAGCCAGAGAGCTGCTGCACCATCTCAGGACTCTAGGCCACGACACCATGCTGGCCCAGCAGGCCTGTCTTCCTCCAGCTGTCTGGACTACCCTCCCCCCTACGCCAGACCTCACCCTGTGACCAGCCTCCTGAGAAGGACTGCAAGAAGATTCCACTTCTGGTTCTGAACCTACACATCTCCAGGCCCTAGGGAGGGGGGATGAGAGATGTTGGCATGTGCCACCCCTGCAAGGATCAAGGGAATAACAGCAGCCTGTGCCCCCACCCCAGTGCCCCGACCCCCGTCTCGTTCTTGTACCAGATCCCTTGGGATTGGAGCTGCTCTGGCCTGCGGCTAGGCATTTGAGCGCCTCTGTCTCTGCCTTGCTCCATAGCAGCTGCTGTGCTGAACACCGCTCTCCCGGCACCTGTACAAGCCGCCCCACCGGCCCAGGCCTCCTCGCCCGCCCAGCCCCGACCACCGGCCCAGCCCCAGACGCTGTTCCAGCCCCAGCCACTGCTGCAGACCACACCGGCCATTCTACCGCAGCCCACTGCTGCCACCGCCACTGCCCCCACCCCCAAGTCTGTGGACACCCCCACACAGATCACCGTTCAGCCTGCAGGCTTCGCATTCAGCCCGGGAATCGTAAGCTGCTGCCCTCACCCAAGGCTCACCGGGGATGGACCGGATCTCTGGCCAAGGGTGAACCTGACCCTTGCCACGGGGGAGTATGGAGGTGGAGGACCAGCCCCTTGAATGCGGCTCTTTTCCAACACTTCGGCAGAGATGGGCTCCTTCCAAGGCAGCTGTCAGCCCATGCATCCCAGCCAAGAGCAGACAACCTCTGCCAAGAGGGCTGGCCCAACCTTCCAGAACCTGGACCATGGACCAGCCTTGGAGGGTGGGATGATGTCTGGGGATTGCAAACTTGTGAGCTGCTGCTAAAGTGGCGCTAGAGGCTCACGGCCCCATGCCAGTGTCTATCCAGTGTGGCTCCTGGCTTGGTAGTAGAGCTGTTAGGCATGACTAGATGGCCTCTAGTTAGATGTGGCAAGAGTCACGTCAGCCCCTCCAGCCTGGCCCTTCTTCTGCTCTCCCAGGGCTGGCCTGAAAGATTAGCCAGAGTTACTCTTCCAAGACTGTGGCCCCGCCCTTCCCTGCTTACCTCCTGCAGCCCCTAGCCCTGGATACCATTCAGTTGGTAGACTTGGGCTTGCAGCCCACACTCATATCTGCCCAGCATCGGTTACCCCCCACCCCTGCCCCAGTACCCTCAGCCCTCTTCCCTCTGCCTTGGGCTGTTTCTCGCCCCATTGCCTCTGAGCAAGGCTCTTCCTCCACCCACAGATCAGTGCTGCCTCCCTCGGGGGACAGACCCAGATCCTGGGCTCCCTCACCACAACTCCGGTCATTGCCAACGCCATTCCCAGCATGCCGGGGATCAGCAGTCAGATTCTCACCAACGCTCAGGGTCAGGCAAGTGGTCAAAGCCAGGCGGAGGGGTGGGGAGCGTGGAGATGCTGGCTCTGGGTGAGGGCACATGTGTGGGAGGACTGGGTCATAGAAACTCAACCAGGGTGAGACGTTGCTGTTTATTACTGCCTGTGTGACTGCTCTCTGCTGATGCTGAGGCCAGGCGGGGGCATAGCCCCCACCCCAACCCTGGGTTGGGTGCTCACTCTAGTTGGGGGTTTTCATTTAGGCAGCCCTCGCTTTGTGGCCAGGTTCTGTGCTAGGTGCCTTCTCGTACATTATCCCACTTCATTCTGAGTACAACCTGTTGGGTGGAGATTTTTGTTCCCATTTTACAGGGGAGAAGGCTGAGGTTTGGAGAAATTAAGCTAGTTAAAGTGTGGCAGAGCAGGGCTTCACATGTAGACCCACTCCTGCTCCCTCAAGGCTCTGGAGAATAGAGAAGCAGCCCCTAGGGTGTGAATCCTTCACTTTACTTTGAGGACACTGAAGCCCAGAAGGGTTAGGTGACTTGTCTAAGTCCCTTCCTGCCAGTGTGGGGATTTGGGTTGGGGGTGGAGCTGGACGCTGCCCTCACACGTGGGGTCCCTGTGTTTCCTCCCAGGTTATTGGAACACTTCCTTGGGTAGTGAACTCGGCTAGCGTGGCGGCCCCAGCACCGGCCCAAAGCCTGCAGGTCCAGGCTGTGACCCCCCAGCTGTTGTTGAACGCCCAGGGCCAGGTGATCGCGACCCTGGCCAGCAGCCCCCTGCCTCCTCCTGTGGCTGTCCGGAAGCCAAGCACTCCTGAGTCCCCTGCTAAGAGTGAGGTACAAGGGCTGGGTTGGGGGAGGGTGGCAGGCAGTGCTGTCAGGCATGAGCGGCCTCCCTCCAGAGGCTGGGCATGACAACATTATTTTCCAAAGTCCCTGGGAAAGCAGGACACCTCCCCAAAGTGGAGGGAGGTGCAAGGTAGATGGTCCCTTTGGTTCACACGTGCTCTGCCCGGAAAAACACTACCACCACCCCGACCCCTTACCCCCATACACCAAATATGTGTATATGTGCCCTCAGAGGCCAGTGCCACTCTGAGAAGGCCAGGGAAGGGTAGTCAAAGTAAACTGGGCCTTGGGACTTCCCTGGTGGTTCAGTGCTTAAGACTCTGTACTTCCAATTCAGGGGACGCAGGTTTGATCCTTGGTAGGAGAACTAAGATCCCACATGCTGCAGGGTGAGAACAACAACAAAAAGTTAATTGGGGCTCAATCAACTCCAGGGTGAACAAATTGCTGGAAAGGCCCTGGGAGGTTCATTCTGCACCCGCCTCCTCTTCACCCCTTCATCCCTCCACCCCTCCTCCACTCTGCACTGTGGCATCGATTATTCACTCACGCATTCATTCTAGGAGTGGTTTTTGAGTGCCTACTGTATTCCAGTGCTGAAGATACAGAGATGAATAAGATGCCCTTCCTTGCCTTAGGTAGCCCAGCATCAGAGATAATTAAAGTCAGTGTGGCAAAGGCTCTGATAGGGGCAGGATAAGGTGCTTTAGGAACCCAGTCTGCTGACTGAGGAGTCTGACAAGGCTTCACAGAGTACGACGCTGAACTAATCTAAAGGGATGGGTTGGATGAGAGATTCTTCTACTGCCACAGAACTGCAGGCAGTAGAGTGTGCCAGAGCAGGGGTTCTCCAACTCGAGTGTGCCGAAGAACACCTGGAGGGCTTGCTAGGATGCAGGTTTCCAGGCCCCACCTTGGAGTCTCATACAGTAGGTCTGGAGTGGGGCTGAAGGATTCACATCTCTAACAAGTTCCTAGGTGATGTTGAGGCTTTGGTTCTCAAATATGATATCCTGCTTCCCAGCTTCATTGAATAACCTCAGCCTCATCTGTAGAAGGAGAAGGCAATGGCAACCCACTCCAGTACTCTCGCCTGGAAAATCCCATGGACGGAAGAGCCTGGTAGGCTGCAGTCCATGGGGTCGCTAAGAGTCGGACACGACTGAGCGACTTCACTTTCACTTTTCCTTTCATGCACTGGAGAAGGAAATGGCAACCCACTCCAGTGTTCTTGCCTGGAGAATCCCAGGGACGGGGGAGCCTGGTGGGCTGCCATCTATAGGGTCGCACAGAGTTGGACACGAGTGAAGCAACTTAGCAGCAGCAGCAGCATCTATAGAATGGGAATGATAAGAGTACCAACTTAAGGAACAGTCTCTCAGAGCGATCTGAGGTGCTGCTTCCCAGGCTGCAGTCCTCATTTTGCACCCAATAAAATTTAGCTTGCAACTTTCAACTTCTGCATCTTTTTAGTCAACACTTCTGTTACTGCTTCCTTCTCACAGCTCGGGGATTTCAGTTCAGTTCAGTTCAGTCGCTCAGTCATGTTCGACTCTTTGCAACCCCATGAATTGCAGCACGCCAGGCCTCCCTGTCCATCACCAGCTCCCGGAGTTTACTCAAACTCATGCCCATCGAGTCGGTGATGCCATCCAGCCATCTCATCCTCTGTCGCCCCCTTCTCCTCCTGCCCCCAATCCCTTCCAGCATCAGGGTCTTTTCCAATGAGGCAACTCTTCATATGAGGTGGCCGAAGTACTGGAGTTTCAGCTTCAGCATCAGTCCTTCCAGTGAACACCCAGGACTGATCTCCTTTAGGATGGACTGGTTGGATCTCCTTGTAGTCCAGGGGACTTCTCCAACACCACAGTTCAAAAGCATCAGTTTTTCGGCACTCAGCTTTCTTCACAGTCCAACTCTCACATCCATACATGACCACTGGAAAAACCATAGCCTTGACCAGACGGACCTTTGTTGGCAAAGTAATGTCTCTGCTTTGTAATATGCTATCTAGGTTGGTCATAACTTTCCTTCCAAGGAGTAAGCGTCTTTTAATTTCATGGCTGCAGTCACCATCCGCCATGATTTTGGAGCCCAAAAAAATAAAGTCTGACACTGTTTCCACTGTCTCCCCATCTATTTCCCATGAGGTGATGGGAAAAAAAGAAACAAAAAAAAAAAAATAAAAGAAAAAAAAAAAGAAAAAAAAAAAGAGTACCAACTTAAGTTATGAATGTTAAAGGATACATCACACAGAAAGTTGGTACACAAAGTGAAATGTGTGTAAAATGTGTAAAAAATGGTGCTTTTATTGTTATCACTAACATTAGGTAACGGGGAGTCACTGGAGAGTTTTTAGCAGGGAAGTGGCTAGTTATATGTGTATTTTAAAAATTCCCTTTGCTCTCCAGGTGGAGCCGAGAATTGGACTGTGGTGAGACTTGAGTCCTATTTGTTATTGTTATTCAGTCACTCAGTTGGGTCCGACTCTTCGCGACTCCATGGACTGCAGCACGCCAGGCTTCCTTGTCTTTCACTGTCTCCCAGAGTTTGCTCAAACTCATGTCCTTTGAGTTGGTGATGTCATCCAACCATCTCATCCTCTGTCACCCCCTTCTCCTTCTGCCCTCAATCTTTCCCAGCATCAGGGTCTTTTCCAATGAATCGGCCCTTCGTATTAGGGAGCCAAAATATCAGGGCTTCAGCTCTAGCGTCAGTCCTTCCAGTGAATATTCAGGGTCAATTTCCTTTAGGATTGACTGGTTTGATCTCCTTGCTGTCCAAGGGACTCTCAAGAGTCTTCTCCAGCACCACAATTCAAAGGCATCAATTCTTTGGCCCTCAGCTATTAGGAGACAGCCTCAAGAATTCTAGCCAAGGCCCATCCTAGAGAAATCTGCACTTTCAGGAAGCTTAAAAAAAAGTCATACTTCAGATACTGATTTCATATGTTTATAGTTTATCCTGATTATAAACATGATAAAAGCTGTTTATTAAAATTCCAACATTATGTATGATGTCAAAAAGTAAAAATCCCTTCTAACTCCACTTCCAGAGATGACTTCTGTTGATACTTCGCTTTATATGACTCCAGAATTTTTTTTCTTGGAAATTCGTGTTTTTTTTTAAAGGGATTATTCCATAAAAATTGTTTTTCACCTTACTTTTTTTTTTCTTTCACTTAGCACTGTGACTCAGAGGTCTTTCCATGGCAGTTATTAAGAGATATTCTTTTTCATGGTACAGTGTCTTACTGTAGTGAGGCCCCAAAAGTCATTTGCCAGTTACCTATTAATGGGTATGGGATTTTCCTGGTGGTTTAGAGGTAAAGCATCTGCCTGCAATGCAGGAGACACAGGAGACACTGGTTCAGTCCCTGGGTGGGAAAGATCCCCTGGAGGAGGGCATGGCAAGCCACTCCAGTATTCTTGCCTGGAGTATCCCATGGACAGAGGAGCCTGGTGGGCTACTGTCTATATGGTTGCACAGATTCGGAAACGACCAAAGCGACTTAGTATACATGCTCGAACGCGTTAATGAAGATTTGGGGTGTGGTGGCTCTAGAATCAGGTTTAGGTTTCTCCTTTGAGGGCAGAGACTTGAGAATCAAGGGTGGATACTTGGAGCTTTGACCAAGTAGCTGGAACCTTTCTGAGCCTCTGACCTGCCTGGGTCATAGACACCTACAAGGCCCTGGCTCGGTGGGGCACATCCTGTGCTTATTTTGGAGGTCATCATCATTGGGTGGGTGCTAATGCATAGCTTCTAATCTTGCCTTCTGATGGGGCACAGGTAAAAGTGTGCTGGATGAGGGAGGATTCCATGCCCGCTTTTGCCCTGCCTCCGGACTGCCCAGAGACTCCACCCTGCTAACCAGGCAGGCGGGCAGTGGGGGTTTGTTGGCTCTTCTTCTCACAGGTGCAGCCCATCCAGCCCACACCAGCCATGCCCCAGCCGGCCGTGGTCATCGCCAGCCCAGCCCCAGCAGCCAAGCCTGCTGCCTCTGCTCCCATCCCCATCACCTGCTCAGAGACCCCGACGGTCAGCCAGCTGGTGTCCAGTAAGTGGCTCCAAGGGAAGGGTATGGCGAAGGGGTGAGGCATTTTTTCAGACACCCTGACCACATTAGATGATGCTCCCCTTAGTAAACTTTTGGGAGTCCCAAAGGGAAGAGCAGAGGCCCATTGCCAGGAACTGACTTTCTTATTCTCATTCTACGGAGCGGGATTATGTGCATGACCATGGTGGAGGCTGCTTAGCGGGCTGTCTGGCTGCTTCTCTGAGAAGCCAAACCATTGGCTGTCTCTCCTATGGTCTCTCACCAGTATTTGAAGAATGTGGATAGCTAACAGGTGTGCGTGGGGCCAGACTGGGGAGAATTAGGGAGGGTCAACAGTTAGAGCTGGAAGAACTTAAAATAGACCTCTGTCTCCAGACACCTTGGTCCTGGCCCATTGCTCCCAAGTTTTATTTGTCTTGGGGACAGGAATGATGAGGGTCTTAAGGGTACACAGGCCTTTTGTCAAACGTCCTGATCCCTCACTACTCACCAGGCTAGGCCAACGGGCTGGGTAAATGTGTGTAGACATGATGTGTGTAAGAAATGTGTGTAAGACAGATGATTGTCTGTCTTACACACTCACTCCTGCCCCCTTCCTCTGGCCTAGAGCCACACACCCCCAGTCTGGATGAGGATGGGATCAACTTAGAAGAGATCCGGGAGTTTGCCAAGAACTTTAAGATCCGGCGGCTGTCCCTGGGCCTCACACAGACCCAGGTGGGTCAGGCTCTGACTGCAACGGAAGGCCCAGCCTACAGCCAGTCAGCCATCTGCCGGTGAGTAAGACTGCCTGAACAAGGTCAGGACACTCACAGGAGCTCAGGTATCTGGCACTTAGACATGAACACCTGCAGTAGTCAAAGTCTTTCTGGGGGCCCTCTGAAGTTTATCCTCCAATCCTGAGCATTTATATTGTCTATTTAGGAGGAATCCAAGATCCTAATCCAGTTAGGAATCCTAGAGGGACAGGTACAGCTTATGAAATTAATCACAAGAGTGGGAACTTCGGTTCCGGCTTGGTTCTTAACTATAACCCACCATCACCTCTATCATGCTTCCACCTCCCCCTCTTATGAGACATGATTCTGAAGTGATGTAACTGACTTTTCTGTGTGCAGGTTCTGGCGCCTGTATTATAATTGATTGTAAAGTGTAAATCAACTATTTCAATTTTTTTAAATGGTGAAAAGAAAGATAAAATAAAAAGCACATCCTTAAGTCATGTGCTTTTTCGAAAAAACACATGGCTTAGGGATGGCCAAAAGGTTTCATCTGCTTGCCAACTCTATATATTAGACTAGAGTGATTATTACGTTACAGTGTCATGTTGGGAATTCTGTATTCTCATCTGGGTTCAGCCAGAAAGAGTATTCTGACTTAGTGATGCTGCAGTTGGAGGAAGACAGCACTTAGGACATCTATTTGCCATGTTTGGAGGCCTCTCAACATGATTCCTCAAAGGACCTCACCCATTTGGGTGTGAAGGTTTTGGAATGGTGTTCATAAAGCAGCTGCCCTGTTATCATTGCACTGTAAACTGAGGCCATGGGAATGGTCTCCCTGTTGTGACCTGGGAGACAGGACACTCTGAGGAGTCTGGGCTGGGCCGAGCCAGGGGATCTTAGTGAGGGTTGTAGGGGTCTGCCAGCCCCAGGAGGAGCAGCCTCCTGCGGCCAGCACTCACACCCGGGGTGGGAAATAAGACACTGTCACTGTCCCTTCCTGGGCCTGGGTCACCCACAGGTTTGAGAAGCTGGACATCACACCCAAGAGCGCCCAGAAACTGAAGCCGGTGCTGGAGAAGTGGCTACATGAAGCTGAACTCCGGAACCAGGAAGGCCAGCAGAACCTGATGGAGTTTGTGGGAGGCGAGCCCTCCAAGAAACGTAAGCGCCGCACCTCCTTCACCCCCCAGGCCATAGAGGCTCTCAATGCCTACTTTGAGAAGAACCCGCTGCCCACAGGCCAGGAGATCACCGAGATTGCAAAGGAGCTCAACTATGACCGGGAGGTCGTGCGGGTCTGGTTCTGCAACCGGCGCCAGACACTCAAGAACACCAGCAAGCTGAACGTCTTTCAGATCCCTTAGGGCTCAGCCCCAGCCCTGTGTCCCAGCACTTTGTACCTCCCTTGGGCATCCGGCTCCGGCTGCCACCCTGCAGCATCTGTCATTCTGCTGCCCGTGGCTGTGTTTGTCCTGGGTTGGGAGTCTCCACCGTGCGCCTGTGTGTCAGCTGCCTCCCTCCTCTTCCCCGTGTCGTCCGCATCCCATGGAGGGCAGTGGGCCCCACCTGAGACCTCCAGGTTTGGGGCTGGTCATGCCGAAGGAGGGGATTTGCCGTGTCACTTAAAGAAGCACTTTGCTGATGTGGGTTTGTGAAGGGTGAATTCTGGTTGGGAACCAGAGGCTCCCCATCTTTGGGACGGGGCTGTAGTCGCCTCTAGGACCACTGGCCATTAGCTCTTGTGTTTGATGGCACTCTCTCCATTGTCTCTTCTCTGTTCCTCTGTGTGAGTGTGGCAGGTACAGCAGCTCATCCAGTGGAACCACAGCCTCACCCACCTGCCCTCCGCCTGCAGTCACACTGTCCCCCGACAAAATCCAAGAGATCTTGTTCTGAAAAGTGTGATGTGATGTGCAGCTCAGAAAGTCAGATTCCATGTATGCCTCGACCTCACGGTCAGAAGGTTTCCACAGACCTGGGGCCAGAACACACGATCACTCCCATCTTTCCTTGGCTCCTATGTAGGGAAAATGGCACTAAAGCAAAATTCTTTCTTTCATACATCATGTCGGAAGAAATCAGCCGTGAACTCTAGCTGTCCTGGAGTTGACCTGGGTCTATAGCAGGTTGTGAAGTGAAAGTCACTCAGTTGTATCCAACTCTTTGCGACCCATGGACTGTACAGTCTGTGGGATTCTCCAGGCCAGAATACTGGAGTGGGTAGCCTTTCCCTTCTTCAAGGGATCTCCCCAACCCAGGGATCAAACCCAGGTCTCCTACATTGCAGACGGATTCTTTACCAGCTAAGCCAGCAGATTGGGAACTTGATAAATACGGTATCTCTCCCAGATTTTAATCTGATCTCTGTCCATGTCCATCTCCACATCAGAATATTGTGGTTAAGAGAACTTGCAGCCTGGAAAATCCCCCTGCCCAGATAAGCAGGCACTCGGGGGAAAAAAAGAATGAGGAAAGGAATGCTAAGTCTCTCTTGCCCTCACACTCACCTCCCACCCAGTCCTGGGGTCTTCTCAGAAGCAGCAAATGAAACGACACCAGACAGGAAGGCCCTAGGAAAAGCCCACATCCATAAAGAGCTGACAGCAGCCTGGGAAGGTCCTTTGTGGAAGGTGACTTAACTAATTTCCTTTGTAACTTGCAGTCTTGGATACCAGAGGAGAAATCTAATTTTGTCCAGAATCTTAGACCATGTGTTTGTGTGAACAAGCCCCCTAGAGTGCTTCTGAGTTAAGAATACCTCTAGAGCAGGCTGGGTTTTGCCCTCAGAGAGGGTATCTGTGGTACACTGGAGCTTGGCATCTCATGCAAGATGTTCAGTGAGTTTCCCAGCCTCCCTGCGGCTGGGTATCCCCTGGAACTCAGTATGTGACTCGGGGAGGTCAGGAGGGCACTGGGAGGTTTGCTAGAGGCGCCCAGCCTGCTATGTAGACTAGACTTAAAGGTCACACACAAGTCACAGGGGTCAGCCGCCCCCACCTTTCACAGCTCCTGTCCTTACAGAACCTGGTCTCTAGCAGCTGCCCTCCAACACCCCTCACACGATAAACCCTGAAGAAGTGACTGCTGTGTGAGGGCATGTTACCAGCTCCTTGGGACACTGGTGCAGAGCCCAGCCTTGCTTCCTCTGGCAGACTGGGTTTCCTTTCCCACCTGAAGCTGGTGCGTCCCAGGCCTCTCAGGGCCACTGGGCCATTGTCTTGGTGGCCCTGCCAGTGAGAGGGCAGTTGTGTGTCAAATTGCCACATATGTGCACACACACCCCACACCACTGCATTCTGACCAACCAGACTTGCTCACGTGTGGTGGGGGATGAGGAAGCAGGTGGGAACCTCGCTTTGCCGCAGCCTCCCAGCAGAGAATACGTCTCCAAGGGTAAGGCTGCACGCTCAAGTTCAAGGTTATCCACCCGACTCAATGAGGTGACAGGCTCACTTTAGAGGGGCACTTGAGAGAGGTGTTGTAAACAAGTTTTAAGTGAGAATCAAGTACCAGAGCTTGTGAAGGATTCAGTGACTTACAGTTCAATAAATTAGAGAGATACAGGTTTTTACCCTCAAGCCTTTGCATTCAGTTATGCTTTCTTTCTTGGGAGAGACAAGTGGGTCATGCCTGGTGCATACAGGAGTAGCATGTGATCCAGGGCGTGTCCACGGCAGTGGATATGCAGGAGGACACCATCTGTCCTGTGTCACGGCAGGAAAAAACTGCTCTAAATTAGGCCTGGACATGCTTTCTTAGCTCCTCCCGCATCTAAATCTGTCTTCTCAAGGCTGGGCTAGAACGAAAGCTTTTCTTCTGCTGGAATGATGGGTTGGTCTTTCAGAGAAACAAGCCCGGGGGGGGAGGGGGGCCAGAGTGTTTGCAAGCTGAATTCCCCAGACAGGGGCTACAGGGTGTCCCTGAAGTACGCACACAGCAGAGCTCATCAACCTGATCTCTGCTCTTACTGCCCCACCATAGGGCCCCCTGGAAGCAGCTATGGCCCTGAGGTGGGGTTTTGTTTTGTTTATATCCTTGTTACGAGCAGCATCAGACTCTGAAGGGAGTTGATACTGATTTTGTTTTAAAAGCACCTTTCTGGTTACCAGCCAGAGCCCAGTGGCTCCTTTGCCATGGAAAGGCAGGCGAAAGGGCAGAAAAAGCTTCACTGTTTGCATGTGGTTTTGTTTTTGTTTCAAAGAGCAAAATGTTCTGTGGCTTAATGAATCGGCTGGGGCCTTTGACCCTGCACTAATCATGGCATTTTATCCAAGTGGGGTTCAGGGAGAGAACTCAGCCAAGTGGATTAAAGAACCTGTTTGAATTTGGAATGAGAGGCCCTGGCTTTTTTGTGTGTCCTTGGAAATTCAATCACCTTCCTATGCCTAGATTCCCTTCCTGTCTCACAGGCCAGGCTCTGACACCAAGGTTCTAACTGTTCCCGGACATGGACAAAGTCTGCTGAGAGCTGGAGTGAGGGGTGGGGGGAGGAGGATGGGGGGAGGGGGCAAGCACTTGGTGTAGTTGTGTGGAATAAACAGTATTTTTTCTTTTGTACTGGTCTGCTTGTTTCTCTTTTACCTCTCAGAGTGATGTAAGAAAATCAGGGTCAGAGACCAGAGGATGAGCTGCCTTTGCTGGCAGAGCTTGTGGCCTGGAAAATCCCATTGCAAGAGGAAGAGGATCAGTGCCCTGGACTCCTACTTCCCTGCCATGATCTCCCTATGGGGTACAGGGTCAAGGGGATGTGACCTTTTTCTTTCCAGATCACCCCTGATACCTAGGACCCCAGAATTCCCTGCCAAGAGGGCAGCTGTTTGTCAGAAAGCTGGGTGGATAGAGCTTGGCTGTGCAGGCTGGATGCCTCTACATATGCACAAAGCCCTTTATGGCGTGAGGTGGAGCTGCGAGGGGGTTAAGAGGAGGCAGGCTGGGGGCCAGGACTGAGGCACATTCTAGCATAGAACTTCAGGGAGTCCTAAAAGTCCAAATTCAAACCTAGCCTTCTGGGTCATTATGAAGGTATGCTTATCGTGATGAGAGGCTAGAATAGTCACAAGTAGGTTGATTTATGCTTTTCCTGGAGAAGGGTATGGCAACCCACTCCAGTATTCATGCCTGGAGAATCCCGTGGATAGAGAGCCCGGCAGGCTACATTCCATAGGGTCACACAGAATCAGACCTGACTGAAGCAACTTAGCATGCACCCACATGCTTTATAAACATTTAGATATAGGTAAGACTGCTGATGGTGACTGCAGCCATGAAATTAAAAGACACTTACTCCTTGGAAGGAAAGTTATGACCAACCTAGATAGCATGTTAAAAAGCAGAGACATTACTTTGTCAACAAAGCTCCATCTGGTCAAGGCTATGGTTTTTCCAGTGGTCATGTATGGATGTGAGAGTTGGACTGTGAAGAAAGCTGAGCGCCAGAAAATTGATGCTTTTGAACTGTGGTGTTGGAGAAGACTCTTGAGAGTCCCTTGGACTGCAAGGAGATCCAACCAGTCCATCCCAAAGGAGATCAGCCCTGGGTGTTCATTGGAAGGACTGATGCTGAAGCTGAAACTCCAGTACTGCGGCCACCTCATGCGAAGAGTTGACTCATTGGAAAAGACCCTGATGCTTGGAGGGATTGGGGGCAGGAGGAGGAGGGGACGACAGAGGATGAGATGGCTGGATGGCATCACCGACTCGATGCGCATGAGTTTGAGTAATCTCCGGGAGTTGGTGATGGACAGGGAGGCCTGGCATGCTGCGATTCATGGGGTCGCAAAGAGTCGGACACGACTGAGCGACTGAACTGAACTGAACTGAAGAGGATCTTCCTTTGTACTGTTTCCCAGGCCAAGAAATATTATGAGCAGGCCCCCCACACAAGTTCAGAACTGGGAAAGTATGGCTGTAAAAAGGGTCTCCCTCCTAGGAGTAGGGTTCATGCCATACCTCCCTGCAACTCTCCCTCCCCCCATCCCCCTGCCCCATCTTCTTGGTATTGATGAGGTCTGGGCTACATAATCTAAACTGGTGAGAACAAGGCATCACCTTTGATTCCACCCAGCCAGAATTCCCGAGTCAGGCACTGTGCTGGGTTCTAAATCATGCTTTACCATCCCTTCCCCACCCAAGGGACAAGAGATGTCTAAGATACTGATGTTAGGTTTGAGGATCAGAGGCACTTTACAGGACTTTGAAATAATGAGGCCAAAATGACACAGAAACCAGTACTTGTCTCTGTATAGATCTCACGATCCTAATACTGACGGTCCACACTAGGCTGTCACTCAGGACCCAGGCCAAGGGCACAAAACATTGCTTGATAAATAGCAGACAGATGACTGAATGCATTTTCTACCTACTTTTTCAAGGAAATCCTAAGAGCCGAGTCCCTGACTTCAAGCTACTGGGAGAAAGCAGGTTCAGAGGCTTCGGTAGTAGCACTACAAGGTTTAGACTGTGACTCACGGGAGTGAATGGAATCTGGGCAGCGACTGGCCCTGAATGCAGACAGGCATCTCCCAACAACTCCTGGCAGAAGCATCAGCGGAAGCTGTTATCTCTGGCTCAGACCAGTTGAGGGTATTTCCTGGCAACTTGCCCCAGAAGGCTTTAAAGGAAGAGGGGTGGGTGTGTGGAGGGACTGCAGTTTCTATTGTCGAGTTTGGGATGTTCCTCTGGGTTCCTGAACGTGTGTGTGTGTGTGTGTGTGTGTGTGTGTGTGTGTGTGTGTGTGTGTGTGTGTGTGTGTGTGTGTGTGTGTGTGTGTGTGTGTGTGTGTGTGTGTGTGTGTGTGTGTGTGTGTGTGTGTGTCTTCCCCACATCAGCAAGCAATTCTCGGATACTAGCAGTGTATCCAAAAATTCAACTCAATTCTGACATTATCTACCCAGAGATGGCATCAGATTCCACAGGTAAAGGGCTCTGTCCCGAAAGACCACCCTTCACTTCAGATGCCTTTTCTCTCAACTGCAGGGGCCATCAAAGAAGCCAGACTGGGACTCAAAGTTTCTTCATATGGAATGTAGGAAGACATGAAGAGTTAAAACTAGATAGTTCCTGAAAAAGGCCAGCCCGGATAATGACCTCTTCCTGTACCTGGAGGAAAATGCCTGGTAATTGACTTGGGACCTCAGCAACAGTGACTGACTCTTAAATGGATGAGAAAGAAAGCCCAGGGGATGGATAGGTACGGATCCTCCAGAGAGCTTGAGCCCTCAAGCTTCTGACCCCTGGTGGCTCAGATCGTAAAGAATTTGCCTGCAGTGTGGGAGACCTGTGTTCGATTCCTGGGTCGGGAGGATCCCATGGAGAAGGAAATGGCAACCCACTCCAGTATTCTTGCCTGGAGAATTCCATGGACAGAGGAGCCTGGCGAGCTACAGTCCATGGGGTCACAGAGTCAGACACAACTAAGCAACTAACACAGACAAGGAATTGAGGCACAGAGAATACGAGGCATCTACTCAGGGTTGCTTTGTTTGTGAGCAACAGAACTAGGCCTTAAATCAAGATGTGCTGTCTCTAAAGCCTGTGTGGTTAACTTTGTCCCATACAGGGTGGGACCTGGGGAGTGCTATCCATCCCAATCTTTTGGGTAGGATTTCCATGTTTCCACCCTCTAGGGTAGGTCTTGCTGTGTTCCATCTAAACAGTGTCTAGTTTCAGGACCTAGTCTAGGGAAATGAACCCTTTACAGTGGGCCCAATGGTTCAGAATACTAAATTTGGAGCTCTGGGCCACAGGTGTTCTGGTTAATTACTCAAATTTATTATGAGTAATGGCCTAATAGGAACCATGATTTTTGTTATGGGCACAAAAATTTTGATTTCTTGTTGGATGCTGCTGGATATCCAGAGGAACACCTGATGATCTTTTCTTGGAGGCAAAGCTTCCAGGACTGCCCCTGGAATTCCTGTTTCCAGGCCTGGCGTTCCAACTTCATGAGGAGAAGGAGAAAATGGGGAAAGTCCACTCCCTGGGGTAAAAGTGTTTACCCCTGAAATGTGACTCAGCTGGTAAAGAATCCACCTGCAATGCAGGAGACCTGGGTTTGATCCCTGGGTTGGGAACACCCCCTGGAGAAAGGAAAGGCTTACCCATTCCAGTTTTCTGGCCTGGAGAATTCCATGGACTGTGTAGTCCATGAATCACAAAGAGTTGGACACGACTGAGAGACTTTCAATTTATTTCACTTTCTGAAGGTCACAGAATTCCAGGGGTAAACATTGTCTTATGTCTTCTCCCCTCAGGTGGACCTGGGCTCAAGGACCAATTAGCTCAATGCTAATCTGTACTCCAGCTGGGATGGGGGGCGGGGGTGCCAAGCTTTAGGACTCACTTTTCATTTCACCTCTGTTTGTTTTAGAATGGCAAGGAGGACTTTTGTGAAGTCTTTGTTTTGGTTCAGAATTAAAACTTAACCTCAAACCTTTCCAAGAAATATATGTATTTCTTTTTTCTAAGTATTTCCCAGAGGACAGGGCTCCATGGGATTTCTGGATATGGCTATGTCTTCCAAATATCTAATATGGTTTTCTTCCAAATATTAATATAAATCTCTCTTGTTTTAATGTTTATTTATTTAGGCATGTGGGATTTTTATTTATTTATTTGGCTGCACTGGGTCTTCGTTGCTGTGCCAGGCTTTCTCTAGTTATGGAGAGTAGGGGCTACTTTTCATTGCAGTGCACAGGCTTCGCATTATAGTGGCTTCTCTTGTTCTGGAGCATAGGATCTAGGCATACAGGCTTCAGTAGTTGGAGCTCGAGGGCCCAAGAGTGCTGGCTCGGTAGTTGTGGAGCACAGGCTTAGTTGCTCCATGTCACATGGAATCTTCCCAGACCAGGGATTGAACCCATGTCCCCTGCATAGGCAGGCGGATTCTCATCCACTGAACCACCAGGGAGGTCCCTCTTTGTTTTATTTTTCAATCTGTTCCCTTTGAGCTATTTTACTGTTGATAAATCATACTTCATCCAACGTTCCTTCCTGGAAACAAGTTTTTGAAAATTCGATATTCTCCTCTCCACAGATTCAAACTTCATCTCTGAAAGGAAGAAAGGATGGAAAGTTTATTTTTTTTTTTAAGGTTATAACTATCCATAGGGGTGTGGCACCATGGTTAGAGGCCCAGAGTGTAAGGTTAGTTAGTCAGACTTTACCACTGGGTGATCCTGGACAAGTCAATTAGTTTTTCTAAGCCTCAGTTTCCTTATCTATGAAATGAATCTAAAAGTAGTACCTTCCTTACAGGGGTGATGTTGGGAGGATGAAATGAGATAACCTACACAAAGCATCTAGTCAGGGCTTGGTACCTAGCAAAGGCTCAGTAAACAGTAGCCTGTCATTATTATTAGCTATTATTTGCTCTCTATCTGTACAGTTCCCAGGACTGTACCACCAGCAGGGAGGCATCACTGTAGGCAAAGGCCAGCTGAGAGAATTAGGGACTCGGACTGTAGTTCCTGGCTCAGATGCTAATTTATGTAATATTTGTTACATATTCAGGAATACATTTTTTGGTAAGTTATGAAAAATAATGATGAAACAATAACCCATGGAGCTACCATTCAACTTGTGTAAACTACTACCATGGGTTAAAGCTACTTTTGAGTTCCTCCCCTAGCCCACTTCCTTGCCTTTTCTTAGATGTGCTCCTGCTCAGTCATTTCAGTCGTGTCCGACTCTCTGCGACCCCATGGACCACAGCCCGCCAGGCTCCTCTGTCCATGGGATTCTCCAGGCAAGAACGCTGGAGTGGGTTGCCATTTCCATCTCCTGTGATAAAGTAGGAAGTGAGTGAAGTGAAGTCGCTCAGTCGTGTCCGACTCTTAGCGACCCCATGGACTGCAGCCTACCAGGCTCCTCCGTCCATGGGATTTTCCAGGCAAGGGTACTGGAGTGGGTTGTCATTTCCTTCTCCATCTTAGATGTGACCGTCTATTAGTAGAAAGAAAGCTGAGCACTGAAGAATTGATGCTTTTGAACTGTGGTGTTGGAGAGACTCTTGAGAGTCCCTTGGACTGCAAGGAGATCCAACCAGTCCATCCTAAAGATCAGTCCTGGGTGTTCATTGGAAGGACTGATGGTGAAGCTGAAACTCCAATACTTTGGCCACCTGATGTGAAGAACTGACTCATTGGAAAAGACTCTGATGCAGGGAAAGATTGAAGGCTGGAGGAGAAGGGGACAACAGAGGATGAGATGGTTGGATGGCATCACTGATGCAATGGACACGAATTTGAGTAGGCTCTGGGAGTTGGTAATGGACGGGGATGCCTGGTGTGCTGCAGTCCATGGGGTGGCAAAGAGTCAGACACGACTGAACAACTGAACTGATTAATAGAGTTGTGTTTATCATTTCACTCCTTTTAAAAGGAACACCTATGTATGTATAATCCCCTAAATGATATATCATTTAATTTTGCTGGGTTTTAAGCTTTATAAAGTGATGTTATACTGTATGAGCATTTCTGCCTTTCTCCCACAATTCTAAGACTAATTTATTCATGTATTTGCATATAGCTCTAATCATGTTCACTGCTGTATAATAATCTATTACACTCCAACTCATCCTTTCTCTTATTGGCAGACATTTGTTCTGTTTTGTTGCTATAAATAGTGCTGCCATGAACATTCTCATACAAGTTTCCTGGTGTGTGTAAGCATTCTCTAGTGTATATATGAAGAGTGGAGTTGCTGAATCACAGAATAATTTTCAGGACAATTTCTAAAGAGGTCTGCAGAGAACACAGTTTCCATCCCTGGTGGGGAAACTAAGATCCCACATGCCATGTGCCCCCCAAAATTATAAAGCCCTGTTTATAAAGGATTTTGATTATGACACCTCTCTGAGTTCAAGACACCTTCCTTTACACACAAACAAATATTTTGAGATACAGCTGGCTCAAGGAAAGAAAAAAATGTCTTGAACAGATATTAAATGTCTTGAGAATGAACAAAGACTTGGATGCTAGGCTTACTAAAGTAAGAAGATGGATAACACAGAGCCCTCAAAGATAGAAGACTCTAGTTGAAACTGGAAGCATGCTGTCAACTTCATCTCAACCTCTTTTCTTTCTCTTTCCTTTTTTAAATTCAATAAGCATTAAAAAAAAAAAAGCCCTATTGAATATAGGAAATATACTAGGAGATATTTAGAACACAAACCTGAAAAATATATATTCTCTTTTCTTTAGGTCATACTAGTGATAAAGGGGCTTCCCTGGTGGCTCAGATGGTAAAGCGTCTGCCTACAATGTGGGAGACCTGGGTTTGATCCCTGGGTCGGGAAGATCCTCTGGAGAAGGAAATGGCAACCCACTCCAGTACTCTTGACTGGAAAATCCCATGGACAGAGGAGCCCGGTAGGCTACAGTCCATGGGGTCGCAAAGAGTCGGACACGACTGAGCGACTTCACTTCACTAGTGATAAAGGCATCTATCTACTTGTATCTATCTATCGCAAGGCATTGTACAAATTAAATACCTGAATACAGTAATGAACCAACACTTTCATACAGGCAATGTCTTGTAGTGAAAATTATAACTTTATGATAAAATTAACACATAATTTTACAATCCACTCTGAGATTGGCACCCCAATTTAGTTCTGGCGAATTTAAGGCTTCAGCCTCCTCTCCTTATTGGAAAAACGAAGGTCATTAATACTTACATTTAGAATTGTAAATCTAGTTACAATTGCTTTCAGGATTATTGATAATGTAAAAAAGTTCCTTGTATATAGTTGATGCTCAAGAAACAATGGACATTATTATTTAAACCTCAAAGGAGGAAGATGGAGCACGTGGAAGAAGATGGAGCACGTATGGTTTTACCCCCATTTTTCAAACATAAAAAAGCTATATCTTGGTAAGATCAAACGACTGACTATTCTGGTCACCAAGCCAGTAAATGAAGACGCCAGCACAAATCCTCATTTTCAGATCACCACCTTTTAAAAACCACAATACTTTCACCCATCTCATGCTTTCCTGTTGAAAGGCATTAAAGGAGAATTCGGAAGATAAAAAGACTATCCGGGTAAGTGGAACTTAAGTAGGTTCTTGACCCCAGGAGAGGTGAGTTTAAGGAGAGAGTATTTAGAAGCATACAAGCACTTGTTAGGAGTGTTTGGGTAACAAACAAGAGTCAGCCAGGGATGGGTGTAGGTCCAATAAGAATAGAGTTAGAGCTCCACCCACGCCTTATGGTTTTGACTAGCTACTTAGCGGACGCCAGAAGCCCGGGAACAACTAGGAAAGACGTTTAAACCCGGCCACCTGACGCACGCCCAGTCCTCTCCCAGATCGCCCAGTCCATCTCAGGAGGCGGAGAGCCGTGGCGTCGCTAGCCTATCATCATTGCCAAGGTCAGCGGAGTCGATTCTTAATTGGCTAATGTTAGGGTGACGTCACACTTGCCGCTCCGGCGAAGGAAGAGGACGCCATGATTGGTTGGCGCCGGGACGGCGGGCGGTGGAGGAGCCTGGCTAGTCTGGGTTTCAAACCGGTGCTGGGCTTTCTCCATCCATGTTTTGAGGCCGTGGGGGGCAGCGGAGGGCGGGGAGTCGGCTCAGTGGAAACCTGGATTTGGTTCTTAGAGCCGTGGAATTGAGAAGAAGTGACCGGAAGTGATCTTGGGACTGACCGGAAGCGAGGCCTGGAGGGGAAAGGGAGAGTGGTTCCCGGGAGGGAGGGGATTTCCAGCGGAAAGGGGCGGGGGAAAGGTGCGAAAGCGGCGTGGGAGTGCCGGCTAGGCAGCGGATCGCTGCTGCGGGTCTTTTTGGAAAATAGCGAGTGACCACCGCGAGCTCAAGGGGAGATCCCAAAGAGAGGGCGAGGAGTCCAGGGTTGCCTCTGGACAGTCTGGAAGAGTTAAACGAAAGGGCCCTCGCTCGGCTCCAGAGACCTGGGTGCGGGGGAGGGATTTTGGAAGTCGGGGTAGGCGAGAGTGAGGAGCCAAGGGTACGGGAGATTAGTTGTGTGGGAAGTGTGGGTGGGTTTGGGGGTGGCTTGGTGGGTGCTGCGTGGGAGATCTTGGTTTGGAGTTTTCTACAGTCTTGCAGTCTTGCCCCGGTTGGGTAGAATCACGCTACTCGCCTTTGTACAAGAAACTGTGTCCTGGGGCGAGGAAGGAGCCAGAATGGCCTGGGCTCTGAAGCTGCCTCTGGCCGATGAGGTGATTGAATCCGGGCTGGTGCAGGACTTTGATGCTAGTCTATCCGGGATCGGCCAGGAACTGGGTGCTGGTGCCTATAGCATGAGGTGAGTGAGATTTTCCCAGACCCTGCACCTTCTGAGTAACAAAGGCAGGATAGAGAATAACGGGGGAGGAAAAGAGGTGTGTTGAGTTAGAGAAGCTCTCCGCGGTTAGAGAAAAGGAACTTGTTTCTTTTTTGAGTGGGTGAGTATTGTGGTAGAAATGGAAAAAGAGATTATGGACAGTATCAAGAAGAATGGCTCTTGATTAGCAACCAAGTGAATGTTCAGTGTGGGTGATTTGGAGACTGTTTGGGGGTGTGTGTGTGTGTGTGTACGTATGTGTGGGTAGGTTGCACTGGACTTGTGTGAGTAAGAGGCCACACTGAACATGTGAGATGTTTAGGGAGTTGGGACTTAATGATAAATATTGGTTGACTGCTTTGGGGGACGAAATGTGAGGTCCTAAGTCCACACATCTATATCTTAACCAGCTTTCAGGCTTTACTCAGTTCTGGGGTTTCTGACTTTTGAAACACAAGCCGTGAAATGAAAAAGTGTCAACAAGAACTTTTAGATGCTTCTAGACCTTCATGTATCAAGCCAAATATTGATAATAAATAAAAATCTCCTGTGAAAGCAACATAACCTGCCATGTAATTTATTTGCATGCCTTAGCTACTTCATTCCCCCAATATAGTTTGTTTCATTTAAAAGATGTGCAAGAGCCATGTCTGGAAATGTTGAAACATCTGCTTCTTAATGTTTGATGGAATATTACTGGGTTTCCAAATGCATAATAAGGCTTAATCTCAGTAAGTGAGTCAAAGAGACTTTAGAATTTAGCATTTTTAATTAGGTTTATGAGTTTATAATGGGATTTTGCCTTTTATGGTGAAAGTGGGCAAATTTTGTATTCTGTTAGTGAGTGTCTTTGAGAGTTATAAAAGTGAACTTCCTTTCTTTAACCCTGCTAAGCCAAAGTGAACTTTCCTCACTGAAGTAAAATTGAGTTAGAATTTAATACTTCATTTTCAGGAATCTTTGCTTATAGTTAGAATAGTAAAGGCCATCCTTTAATGCATATTTTAGTAATTTTCAGGGAAATTTGAGTTCTGTCATGCAGTGCTCTTAGCCTTGAGAAATTTAACTTTAATTTTGTCAGTTCTTATTTAAATAAGTCTTACCATTAAAATAGGGATTAACCTGGTCTGCAAGTAAATGTCCTGACCCTGAGTGTCAGTACTGACATAATATTTGACAATTTATGGTGGTGTTCATATAAAGATTACGACCACAAAAAGTTAAGTTGTGTCTAGGTTATCACAGTTATGGATGGAGATAATTGAATATAGCTGTACTTGGTATAAAAATAGTTTAACATCATTAGCAAACATTTGGGTATCAACTGTGTGCTCTCTCTACCATGTGACCTTACCTTACATTTATGAATGCTTTCCTATTCATATCCTGAGTGGTCCTCACATGTATTAGTAGAATGCCTTGTATATTTACACGTTTGGAATTTTTTTCCAACATTAAATCCACAATGGTTTTCAAACATCACTTTGTTTTTTCTCAATAGCATAATGCGTAAAAATTTTTTTCAAGTATTTTTTTCTTTGTCCTCTTTCACCTTCCTCCTTTTCATGCACTTTGCTATTGTCATGCTTCTCTTTTCTCTTACACACATTTAATCATTTGCGTTAATTTGTGTTAAATAGATATTAGTTCTCAAACTATAGTATTTATGAGAGTCATCTGGAAACATAAAAAATAGTTTCCAGCATCCCATCTTTGGTGATTGACTGGGGCACAGACTAAAAAGCTGATTTTTTAAAAGCAAGTTCTTCGGTGATTTTGATGCAAATAGTCCACGGACCACATTTTGAGAAACACTGATTGGAGGAGATTTTATACTCAAAGACAATAATTCTTTGCTCTCCATTTTTCTTGTTTTAACTAAACCTGTGATTGCTTTTTCTAAACCTTTGTTAGGGAAATGTTCTCTCTCACAGCAATTTTTAAAACAATTTTTATGTGTTTATTTATTTTGGCTGCTCTGGGTCTTTGTTGCCGTGTGAGGGTTTTTTGTATTATAGTTGGGGTGAGCGGGGCCTCCTCTCTAGTAGCAGTGCGCTGGCATCTGTTGACGGTGGCTTCTCTTGATGCAGAACTTGGGCCCTAGGGCATTGCAGGCCTCAGTAGTTTAGAGGGCAGGCCTGGTAGTTGTGGCCCATGGTCCCGGCTACCCCAGGGCACGTGGGATTCCCCTGGACCAGGAATCGAATCTGTGTCCCCTGCAGTGCCGGGTGGCCCGCCAACCACTGGACTGCCAGGGAAGTCCCAACAGCAGTTTGTTTTGTAAAATATTTTCCTAACGTATTTGTTTTACCCTGATTTGCTTATTTCTACTGCATCTTAAAATGGTTTCATTTATACCTCTGTTGGTTTATATTTTATAAATGATTTACCTTAGTTGGATGTTTTGTTTCTTCATCTGCCATTGCATTCATTAACTGTATTATTTTCATAAGTGGTCCTTTAATAGTCTCTATATTTTTTCCTTACGTCTTAATACATGGCACACACTTTATAATTAAAATAAAATTCCCCGAAAACATGCTGAATAAAAGAAGCCAGTCACAAAAGACTACATATGATCCTATTTCTTAGGAATGTCTAGAATTGGCAAATCTCTAGGGACAGAAAGTAGATTAGTGGTTGACTAGATAGTGAAGGACAGGGAAGCCTGGTGTCCAGGGGGTCACACTGAATAATATATCTTTGTATCAGTTTACTTATCCATTCACCTACTGAAGGGCATCTTGGTTGCTTCCAAGCTTAGGCATTAGGAATAAAGCTGTTATAAACATCTGTGTACAGATGGTTTTCATCTTCTTTGGGCAGATACCAAGGAATGCCATTGCTGGATCATATGGTATGAGTATGTTTAGTTTCATAAAAAGCTGCCAAACTATCCTCCATGGTGGCTGTACCATTTTGATTCCTATCAGAAATGAGAGAGTTCTGGTATTACTCCACATCTTGTCAGAATTTGGTGGTGTCATTGTTCTGGATTTTGGCCATCCTAAAAGGTGTATAGTGTATACTTAACTTTTTTAAGATCTGCCAAGCTGTTTTACACAACAGCTGAACCATTTTATATTCTCACCAACAATGTACAAGGGGTCATATTTCTCTGCATCCTCATCAATACCTGTTTTCTGTGTTTTAAAGTCATCCCAGTGAGTGTGAACTAGGATCTGATATTATTTGTTCTACGTTCCCTTGATGACCATGACGCTGAACACTTTTCATGCGTTTGTTGGCCATTCATGTGTCTTCTTTGGAAAAGGGTCTGTTTGAGTCCTTTGTGAAAATGAAAGTCGCTCAGTCGTGTCTGACTCTTTGCAGCCCTATGCGCTATACAGTCTATGGAATTCTCCAGGCCAGAATACTGGAGTGGGTAGCTTTTCCCTTCTGTAGAGGATTGTCTCAACCCAGGGATCAAATCCAGGTCTCCCGCATTGCAGGCGGATTCTTACCAGCTGAGCCACAAGGAAAGCCCATTTGAGTCCTTTGCCCAGTTTTAAATTGGGTTGTTTTCACATTGTTGAGTCGAAGAGTTCTTTATGTATTCTGGTTACTAGATCATTAGGCTTCCCGGGTGGCTCAGTAGTAAGGAATCCACCTCCTATTGCAGGAGATGTGGATTCGATCCCTGGGTGGGGAATATGCCCCGGAGAAGGAAATGGCAACCCACTCCAGTATTCTTGTCTGGAAAATCCCATGGGCAGAAGAACCTGGCAGGCTACTGTCGATGGGGTCACAGGAGAGTCAGGCATGACTTAAGGACTAAACAGCAGCAACAACAAGATCATTATTACATAATGTGGTTTGTAGATACTTTCTCCAGTTCTGCATGTTGTCTTTCACATTCTTGACAATGTCCTTTGATTCACAAAAGTATGTAATTTTAAAAAAAATATTTGTTATTTTATTTGGCTGTGCTGGGTCTTACTTGCAGTATGCAAACTCTTAGTTGTAGGAAGTGGGATCTAGTTCCCTGAGCAGGGATTGAACCTGGACCCCTGCATTGGGGATCCAGATTCTTAGTCATTGGACCATCAGGGGAGTCCCCAGCAGTGTTTAATTTTTATGAAGTCCAATTTATGCTTTTTGTTGCTTTGTGCTTTTGATGTCAGCTCTTAAGAATCTTGCTAAATTCAAGTTGTGGCCATTTACACTGTGGTTTCTTCTAAGAGTTTATAGTTTAAGCTCTTATGTTAGGTTGTTTATCTATTTTGAGTCAATCTTTTAATTTAAAGCGAGATAGGGGTCCAGCTTCATTTGTTTGTATTTAGATAGCCAGCTGTCCCAGCTATTTGTTCGTTTCCATTGAATGTTCTTTGTAGTCCCATTGAAAATCAAGTGGCCATACTTGTAAGGATTTGTGAACTCGATTCTGTTCCATTGGTTGACATATCTTTTTGCCAGTACCACACTATTTTGATTACTGTAGCTTTGTAAAAAAAAGCTCTGAAATTGGGAAATGTGATTCCTCTTATTTTTTCTTTTCCATTATTGTTTTTTGCTATTCAGGGCCCCTGGTAGTTCCATACAAATTTGAAGGTAAGCCTTTCTGTTTCTGCAAAACAGGCCATTGGAATTTTGATAGGGATTTCATTAAATCTGTAGATAACTTTGGGAGTATTGCTATCTTAATAATACCAAGTGTATCAATTCAGAAACATGGGGTGTCTTTCCATTTATTTGAGTCATCTTTAATTTCTTTAAGCAGTATTTTGTAGTTTTCAATGTATAAGTATTTCACATGCTTGGTTAAATTTATTCCTACAGATTTTATTCTTTTAGAGGTTGTTATGTGCTCAGTTGCTCAGCTGTGTGTGATTCTTTGTGGCCCTATGGACTGTAGCCCACCAGACTCCTCTGTCCATGGAATTTTCCAGGCAAGAACACTGGAGCATTTCCTACTCCAGGGGATCTTCCTGACTCAGGGACTCGAACCCACATCCCTTGTATCTCATACACTGGCAGGCAGATTCTTTACCACTAGCACCACCTGGGAAGCCCTGGAGGTTATTGGGACTACTTTTTTTTCACTTAGCACAGTGACTTCAAGGTTTTTTTCCATGTTTCATGAAAGGATGTTGAATTTTGGTCCTGTGCCTTTTCTATCAAAATGATCATACAGGGTATTACATTGTGATTTCCTTGTCTGAGCTATCCTTACACTTCTGAGATACATCTCACTTGGTCATAGTTTAGAATCATTTTAATGTACTATTGGATTCAGTTTGGTAGTACTTTGTTGGGGATTTTTGTGTCTTTATTCATAAGGGATATTGGTCTATACTGTTCTGTATCATTTTCTGGCTTTTGGTATCACAGAATGTTAGGAAGTGTTCCTCCCCTTTTTTGGGGAAGAATTTGAGTTAGAATGGTGTTAGGGACTTTCCTGTTGGTACTGTGGATAAAAATCGCCTGCCATTGCAGGGGACATGGGTTCAATCCCTGGTCTGGGAAGGTTTCACAAGCCATGGAGCAACTAAGTCCATGTGCCACATGTACTGAGCCCATGTTCTAGAGCTCACAAGTTGCAACTGTCAATACTGAAGCCTGCACACCTAGAGTCTGCTCCACAACAAGAGAAGACACTGCAGTGAGAAGCCTATTCATCTCTAGAAAGAGTAGCCCCTACTCACTGCAACTGTGTCTTTGTATGCTTTGTAATTTAAAACAATGGAAATGCAGTTGATTTATAATATTGTGTTTGTTTCTGATGTGCATCAAAATGATTCAGTTATTTTTATATATATATTTTAGATTATTTTCTATTATAGGTTATTATAATATATTGAATATCGTTCCCTGTGTAATACAGTAAATCTTTGTTGTTTATCTATTTTATGTATAGTTTGTATCTGTTAATTGCATACTCCTTTTTTATCCCTCCTTCCTCCCTTTCCCCTTTGGTACCTAAAGTTTGTTTTCTTAGTCTATTTTGTGTATAGATTTATTTGTATTATTTTTTAGATTCCACATATAAGTGATAGCATATAATATTTGTCTTTGACTTATTTCACTTAGTATAATATTCTACAGGTTCATCCATGTTGCTGCAAATGGCAGTATTTCATTCTTTTTTATGTCTGGGTAATATTCGATTCATAAGGGATTTGATTTAGGTCATACCTGAGTGGTCTAGTGGTTATCCCTACCTTCTTCAGTTTAAGTCTGAATTTGGCAATAAGGAGTTTATGATCTGAGCCACAGTCAGCTCACAGTCTTGTTTTTGCTGACTGACTGTATAGAGCTTCTCCATCTTTGGCTGCAAAGAATATAATCAATCTGATTTCGGTGTTGACCATCTGGTGATGTCCATGTGTAGAATCTTCTCTTGTGTTGTTGGAAGAGGGTGTTTGCTATGACCAGTGCGTTCTCTTGGCAAAACTCTATTAGCCTTTGCCCTGCTTCATTTCATACTCCAAGGCTAAATTTGCCTGTTACTCCAGGTGTTTCTTGACTTCCTACTTTTGCATTCCAGTCCCCTATAATGAGAAGGACATCTTTTTTGGGTGTTAGTTCTAAAAGGTCTTGTAGGTCTTCATAGAAACGTTCAACTTCGGCTTCTTCAGCGTTACTGGTTGGGGCATAGGCTTAGATTACCGTGATATTGAATGGTTTGCCTTGGAAACGAACAGAGATCATTCTGTTGTTTTTGAGATTGCATCCAAGTACTGCATTTGGGACTCTTTTGTTGACTATGATGGCTACTCCATTTCTTGTAAGGGATTCCTGCCCACAGTAGTAGATATAATGGTCGTCTGAGTTAAATTCACCTATTCCAGTCCATTTTAGTTCACTGATTCCTAGAATGTCGACTTTCACTCTTGCCATCTCCTGTTTGACCACTTCCAATTTGCCTTGATTCATGGACCTAACATTCCAGGTTCCTATGCAATATCTGGGGCAGGAGGAGAAGGGGACGACAGAGGATGAGTTGGCTGGATGGCATCACCGACTCGATGGGCATGAGTTTGAGTAAACTCCGGGAGTTGGTGATGGACAGGGAGGCCTGGCATGCTGCGATTCATGGGGTCGCAAAGAGTCAGACACAACTGAGCGACTGAACTGAATATTCCATTACTATATATATGTGTGTATATATATATATAATATTCCATTGTTTTTAATATATTTTATATATATATATATATGTGCTGTATATATATCACATCCTCTCAAACCAATCAATCATCTGTTGGTTGGTACTTGAGTTCTTACCATATCTTGGCTTTTGTAAACAGTGCTGCTATGAAAATTGAGGTACGTGTGCTTTTTTGAATTAAAGTTTTTTTCTTTTCTGGATATATGTCCAGGAGTGGGATTGCTGGATCTTATGATAGTTCTATTTTTAGTTTTTTGAGAAAACTCCATGTTCTTTTTCATGGTGGTAGCACCAGCTTGCATTCCCACCAACGGTGTAGGAGGGTTCCTTTTCCTCCACACCGTCTCCAGCATTTATTGTTTATAGACTTTTTGATGACAGCCATTCTGACTGGTGAGTGGTGATACCTCATTGTGGTTTTGATTTTCATACTTCTCATAACTAGCAATGTTGAGCATTTTTTCATGTGCCTGTATGCTTTGTAATTTTTTGTTGAGAACTGGACATTTTGAATATTATAATGTGGTAACTCTGGAAATCAGATTCTGCTCCCTCCCTAGAGATTACTGTTGTTACTGAATGAAAGCTGCAATTGTCTATTTGTTTAGTGACTTTTCTAAACTTTTTTTGTAGAGAGTATATTCATTGCTATTATAGTCACTGAAGTCTCTTCTGTTATGTCATTATGTCCACCCTGTCAGTGACTTGACAAAGATTTCCTTAAATGCCTGGATCCAATAAGAAGAGAAAAGGGGGGGAAAAAGAGTGTTCTCTTTCTTTAAATCTCTTTGTCTCATTTTGCTTGGGAAGCCACTTCAGCCATGGGGGCTGAAACAGTGGTGAGCCTCTTTGCCAGCTCCTCAGCAATCAAAAACAGTGATCAAGACACAAAACTCTGGGAGTTCTTCCGTGGCCTAGTAGTTAAGATTCTGAGGTTTCTCTGCCATGGCCCAGGTTCAATCCCTGACTGGTGAAATAAGATCTTGCAAGCTGAGCAGTGTGGCAAAAAGGAAAAAAAAAAGACACATAACTTTGAATTTTGGAGACAAGATCTGTATTGCATATTCTAGCACCAGCAAGCTACAGTAGGATCTTGGGCTATTTATTGTTCCCACTGCTTCCTGCCCTGGGACTGGGTGCTGAAAAATGATAGGTGCCATGCCAAATGCTGAAATTAACTAAAATTTACCAGCCTCTTTCTTTATCAAGCACTCCCTTGGATGCTGAAAGTGTTGACTAGATTCCAGAGTTTCAAAATAATTGCTTCAGGCATTTCTTGCCAGCTCAATAGTTCTTTTGGTGAAAGACCAATTCCTAGAGCTTCCTACTCTGCTATCTTCCATGACCCCTGTCCTTAATCTACAATAGCCTTTTAATTGGTTCAACTCTGTTTCTGACTCTGCACTCACCACCATCCCCCCACCTAATCTGTTCTCTACACTGAAACCTTTGTGTGCGGGTATTTTGTTCATTTAAATAAAAAGTAATTTCAGACTTGTGAAAGATTTGCAAAAACAGTACCAAGAATTTGTGCATACCCTTCACCCAGATTTCTTAAATGTTAACATTTACTAAATTTGCTTTATCTTTCTCTATCTTTCTTCACACACCTACAGTTATTTTTTTCTGAACTGTTCAAGTTGCAGATATGATGCCCTTTAACACCTAAATACTTCAATGTGTCATCTTTTGAAACAAGAAATTCTCTTACATAACCACAGTACAATGATCAAAATCAGGAACCTGACTCTGACACAATGCTATCATCTACCTATGAAACGTTTTCACATTTTGCCAGTTGTCTCAGTAATGTCCTTTATAACAGAGAAATATCCAAGATTATGTGTTGATTCAGTTGCTCATTTAATCTAGAATGGCTCCAGTCTTTCTTTGTATTTTCATGGCACTGGCAATTTGATGAATACAAGCCAGTTATTTTGTAGAATATTCCTCAATTTAGGTTTGTTGTTTCCTTATGATTAAATTCAGTTTATACACTTTGTTGTTTAGTTGCTGAATCATGTCTGACTCTTTTGTAACCCCATCCCGCCAGGCTACTCTGTCCATCGGATTTTGCAGGCAGGAATACTGGAGTGAGTTGCTGTTTCCTCCTCTAGGGGATCTTCCCGATTCAGGGTTCGAACCTGAGTCTCCTGCATTGGCAAACAGATTCTTTACCACTGAGCCACCAGGGAAGCCCTCAGTTTATGCACTGTTGGGTAGTAATACCTAAGTAGTGATGCTGAGTTCTCTCTGCATCACGTTACATTGTTGTTTTTTAGTTGCTAAGTTATGTTTGACTCTTCCATGACCTGGTGGAGGATAGCCCACCAGGCTCCTCTCTGTCCATGGAATTTCCCAGGCAAGAACACTAGACTGGGTTGTCATTTTCTTCTCCAGGGGATCTTCCCAGGGATCAATCCGTGTCTCCTGCATTGGCAGGCAGATTCTTTACCACCGAGCCCCACCTGGGAAGCCCCATCATATTACATAGCACATGCTTGATTCTATTACTGGAAGTGTCAACTTCGGCCATCTCGTGAAGGTGATGTATACCTCTTTTCTTTTTGGATATTTATTGTCTTTCGTAATTGATAAATATCTTGTGGGAAGATACATTGAGACTATGTAAATATCCTGTTATTTTTCAAACTTTTACCTATCAATTTTAGTGTTTATTCTTGCCTTAATCAGCTATCGTTATGATGGTTGCTAATAGATGATTTTCTAACTGTGCCTTTTCTTCTAAATTTGTTCATTGGCTTTGCACTGTATGAAAGAGCTTTTCCACATACACGTACCCCTGTGTTCATAGAAGCACTATTTACAATAGCCAAGACATGGACACAACTTAAATGTCTGACAGGTGAATGGATAAAGAAGATGTAGTATGTATGTGCACAATGAAATATTACTCAGCCATAAAAAAAATGAAATAATGTCATTTGCAGCAACATGGATGGACCTAGAGATTATCATACTAAGCAAAATAAGTCAGAAAGAGAAAAATACCACATGATACCATTTATATGTAGAATCCAAAATATGACACAGATGAACGTATCTACAAAACAGAGGCAGATGCACAGAGAGCAAACTTGTGGTTGCCAAGGGGGAAGAGGCAGGGGGAGGGGAGTGCTAGGAGTTTGGGGTTAGCAGATACAAACTGTTACATATGATGGGTGAGCAACAAGGTCCTACAGTATATATAGCACAGGGAACTGTCGTCAATATCCTGTGATAAACCATAATAGAAAAGAATATGAAAAAATATATATATATCTGAATCACTTTTTTAAAGAACGAACTTTTACTTCTTATTTTTATCAATGTAGCCTCATTACTTAATAGATTGTAATTGTTTATTAATACTATCACTATATATTTTGATCAGTTCCGGATTTGGCTGGAGGAACCCCTTCAAGTTGGCTCCACATAGCAGCCTTTTAAAATGAAAGTCTTGTTAATGCCTTTTGTCCTAACGTAACTATTGATAGCACCCTCCTTCACTCACCCAAGTGTCCCTGTTTGAATGACAAATTATATGATTGTCTTACTTGAAATGTAGATCAGATTGTGCTACTTTTCTCCTAAAAACTCTCCAGTGATTTTGCATCCCACTTTGAATAGAAGGTTCAGTTCTGGCACTGTTCCACATGTGGTGCCTCTGTATCTTGTACATATCAACTCTTCCCCTTGCTGCTGACCCCAGCCACATCTAGCCTTCTTACAGTCCCTCAAATGCACAGTCCCTCAAATGCTATGCACACTCCCACCTCAGGGCCTTTTGTATCTGCTGTAACTCCTCCTAAGACTTCTACATTCCTCACTTCCTTTAGGTTTCTGCCTAAATGTCACTTTATCAGAGAGGCCATCTCTCACTACCTTCAAAGAACATAGCAGGCACCTCCTTCCTCTCACCAGCACTCTGCCTTCACTAGTCTTCTTTGTCTTTTCCCCAATATCTGATGAGTTATTCATTTGCTTACCTCTTTCCCCAACTAGAATAAATGCTCCTTGAAAGCAGACTGTCTTCTGATTTCTACTGTATCCCTACTACCTTAGAAGAGTGACTAAAAAACTAGCTGCTGATCTGTTGAGTGAATGTACTGAACACACTCTTTTTTGTTTCAAAGGCAAGTTCAGTTCAGTTGCTCAGTTGTGTCCGACTCTTTGAGACCCCATGGACTGCAGCACGCCAGGCCTCCCTGTCCATCACCAACCCCCAGAGTTTACCCAAACTCATGTCCATTGAGTCGGTGATGCCATCCAACCATCTCATCCTCTTTCGGCCCCTTCTCCTCCTGCCTGCAATCCCTTCCAGCATCAGGGTCTTTTCAAATGAGTCAGCTCTTCGCATCAGGTGGCCAAAGCACTGAAGTCTTAGCTTCAACGTCAGTCCTTCCAATGAACACCCAGGACTGATCTCTTATAGGATGGACTGGTTGGATCTCCTTGCAGTCTAAGGGACTCTCAAGAGTCTTCTCCAACACCACAGTTCAAAAGCATCAATTCTTTGGCACTCAGCTTTCTTTATAGTCCAATTCTCACATCCATACATGACTACTGGAAAAACCATAGCCTTGACTAGATGGACCTTTGTTGGCAAAGTAATGTCTGCTTTTTAATATGCTGTCTAGGTTGATCATAACTTCCTTTTGGTCATAACTTTCCTTCCAAGGAGCAAGCGTCTTCAAATTTCATGACTGCCGTCACCATCTGCAGTGATTTTGGAGCCCCCAAAAATAAAGTCAGCCACTGTTTCCCCATCTATTTGCCATGAAGTGATGGGACCAGATGCCATGATCTTAGTTTTCTGAATGTTTAGCTTTAAGCCAACTTTTTCACTCTCCTCTTTCACTTTCATCAAGAGGCTCTTTAGTTCTTCACTTTCTGCCATAAGGGTGGTGTCATCTGCATGTCTGAGGTTATTGATATTATGTGAGGCCACTGTTTCTCTCCATTGACACTAATTTTTGTTCTTTTTTGTTGTGCTGCTTTTCCAGTACTGTTTATTTTCACTTTTTTCCCCTTTAGCTGTCTTCTAAATCTTCATCTCTTTGTCTTAAGTGTTGATCCCACTCCTTTCCCCTTCATTCTGAGTCTCTTATGATGGATAGTGTATTTAGACGAAATCTCTCAATTTGTTACAAAATTTATCCACTACTTTTTAAAAAACGACCTCACTGTAAAAGTGTAAAGAAATGACTAAGCATGTTTATCTTCTAGTTCAGGATACTTTTGCCTCTGGGAGTTGACAGAGGGATATAACTGAGGAATGAACAGAGGGCTTTAGCTATAAATACTCTATTTCTGAAGCTAAGTGGAGTATACACAGGTATTTGTTGTACTTTTTTTTTTTTTAACCTTTTTATATGTCTGAAGTACTGCATAATTTGGGGGGAAAAGTCTCTACTGCAGCATAATCTGTTGCTTGCTAACTTCCCACATCTTTTAAAATTGTCCTTTCTCATTTGTTGGTTTTGTTCCTAAAGGTCTATAGATGTTTCTTTGCTTTGTTAGTTTTCTTGCCCTCTTATAATTCTAATGGAAGTTGACCTACAGTCCAATAATGTTGCCATTCCTTACTTATCCCATTTGTTACATTCCTTTTCTTTTTTCCACTTCCTCTTTATCTAACTTGTTGGCAGTAGTTTCCAATTGTAACCAGAGGTTGACTCCTACTATGCATGCATCATCAGGCTAGAACCTGGGAGAAAAATTCATTTGGGACTGGTTTTTTTTTTTTTGAGTCTTTATTGAATTTGTTACGATATTGTTTCTGTTTTATATTTTGGTTTTCTGACGTTGACATATGTGGGATCTCAATGCCCTGACCAGAGATGAACCTGCACCCTTTGTAGTGGAAGGCGAAGTCTTAACCACTGACTACCAGGGAAGTCTCCTTTTGGGACTTTTTAAAAGTTAGTTTTATTTATTTATTTTGAAAGTTATTTTTTAAAATAATTTTATTTATTTAATTTTAATTTTGGCTGCTCTGGGTCTTCATTGCTGCCTCCCGGCTTTCTCTAGCTGTAGCGAGCAGTGGCTACTCTGCTTTGCCCTGCACCGACTTCTCCTTGTGGTAGCTTCTTTGGCTGTGGAGCACAGACTCTAGGTGAGTGGGCTTCAGTAGTTGCAGCACATGGGCACAGTTACACCGCAGCGTGTGTAATCTTCCCAGACCAGGGGTCGAACCCGTGTCCCCTGCGTTGGCAGGGATTCTTAACGACTGGACCACCAGGGAAATCCTCATTTGGGACTTTGGTGTTCTGATTTTCCTTTCATCACTAGTCTTTATAGTAATTTAAAATACATTTTGATCATCATCTTTTGTCTTTATTTGTATAGCTGGTATCTTCTCCCAGTTTATGGCTTGTAATTTCATTTTCTGTGTCACTGGTTCCAAAGTTTTTAATTTGGTGTATTATAGTTTATCAGTCCTTTCCTTTATGGTATATGATTTTAATGTCTAAGAAATTCTTCCCTAGTCTTAAGGCCATGGAGTTATTCTTTTTCTTTTTTTCTGTTGTTGTGCTGGGTCTTCGTTGCTACCTGAACTTTTCTCTAGGTTTAGAGAGCAGTGGCTACTCTTTAGTTGCAGTGCATGGGCTTCTCATTGCCCAGGCTTTTCTTATTGTGGAGCACAGTCTCTTGGGCATGCAGGCTTTAGTAGTTGCGGTTCCATGGCTTGAAAGCACAGGCTCAGTAGTTGTGGCACATGAGCTTAGTTGCTCCAAGGCGGTGGGGTCTTCCTGGACCAGGAATCAAACCCATGTCTTCTGAATTGGCAGGCAGATTCTCTACCACTGAGCCACCAGGGAAACCCATAAAATTATTCTTTTTTATTGTTTTCTAAACGTTTTACATTTTTGCTTTTTATACTTAAATCTTTAACCCATTTAGATAATTTTTTTTTTTTGGCCACATCATGTGGCTTGCAGGATCTTAGTTCCCCAACCAGGGATTGAATGCAGGCCATAACAGTGAAAATGCCAAGTCCTAACCACTGCACCGCCAGGGAACTCCCAGAATTGGTTTTTTAAAAATTGAATTTTGTATTGGGTGTTGATCCAATTTCATTTTTTTCCATGTAAATATCCAATTTTTCCAACATTGTTTATTAAAAAGTTCATCTTTTCTTCACTGATCAGTGATACCACCTCTGTCATAAAGTAGATTTTTGTGTATGTGGAGTCAGTTAATGGGTTCTGTATTCTGTTAGTTAGGTTAATTTGTCCATCTGAATCAATACCATGCTATCTTAATTACTAAAGCTTTGAAATAATATTTGATATCTGGCAGGGTAAATCTTTTTATGTTTTTTTCTTCTTAAGGAGTATCTTGGCTATTCTTGGTTTTGCTAATTGATACAAATTTTAGAATCAATTTGTCAAGTTGAATCTGTTGGGATATTGAATGGGATTGAATTTGTAGATCAGTTTGGGAAAAATTGACATCTTTAAAATATTCAGTCTTTCAGTCCTTGAACATGCTATAACTCTCTATTTAGGTCTTACTTGAACATTTCATAAATTTGAAATGTTTCTACTTTCATTACTGGTTTAGACTTTATTATTTACCCAGACTGTTGCTTAGCTTTGACCTGATCTCCCTATCTTTTTTTTTTTTTTTTTTTGGCCATGCTGTGTGGCATGCAGGATCTTAAGTTACCCAACCAGGGATCAAACCTAAGCCACTTGTCGTAGAAGCTCAGGGTCTTAACCACTGGACCTTCAGGGAAGTCCTCCTGATCTCCTTATCTCTAGTCTCTTTTTACCAAGAGACAGTCTACCACAGTGAAATCTGGAACTAGATTTAGGAGTTTGAATTCTGGGTCTCTCGGGATTGGACAAGTTACTTAACCTCCGTTGCTATAATTTAAAATAGAAATAATAAAAATAATAATAGTACCTACCTCACGAGGTTCTTATGAACATTGAAAGAATTAATACATGTAAAATAATTAGACAATGTTAGGCAAGCAGTAAATGCTCAGTAAATGCTGTTATTATTGCTTTGATTTAAATTCTAGTGTCTAACTTCAGAGCCTATCTACTTAATTCTTGTACTCTACTGAAGAGAAGATGAATGTAAGATATGTTTTAAAGAGAAAAATTCATAGGACATGTTAATGGGCATGAAGATAATGGAAAAAGTATCAATCTAGGATGCCTTCAAGTGTTCTAGTTTGAGCATTTTGATGACTCATTTGTCATCTGGTACAAGGAGGAATAGGGGGTGGAGTGGTAGGCTGGGAAGGTTTGGAGGAAGATCAAAAGTTTGCATTTGGACTTGGTTCATTTGATATCCCAGAGAGACTTCAAAGGGGCAATATTAGATAGATATTTAAATATGGGATCTGGAGTTGAAAACAGAAGTCTGGACCTAGGTGTGTTTGGGAGTCATCAGATTAACAGTGATATTTAGATATATGGGAATTAATGAGATCATCTGGGAGTGAGAAAGAGAAGAGCCAAAATCACGTCCTGAGGTTTTATGGAGGAAGAGGGGTTGCTACAAGGCTGTTGAGGGGGCATTGCTGGTGAGGCAGGAAGGAAATTAGGAGAGGATTTAGGAGGCCGGACAGGGGAGTAGCCACCGTAGGAGTTAGAGCTCTGTTGAGTGCTGCTGAAGGTTGAAGTAAAGTGAGCCCAGGGGAGTGACAGTGAGTTTGGCTACATGGAAGTCCTCGGTGACCACGACAGTCACTTTTTATGAGGATTGAAAGCCTAACTGTCACGGTTGGAGGAAAGAATCTGAGATGAGAAAATGGACACTGAAGGTATATAGATATTTTTAGTTGTGAAAGGTACAGAGAAGTATAGTAGTAGTTGAAGGGAGATGTGGGAAAATTTTTTTATGAAGGAGAGATAGTCAAACATGAATATATGCTAATGAGTATAATCCAATAAAAGGAGACTGATGGTACATAAGGAATTAAGAACACATGGGAAAAAAAAATAAAAAGAACACATGGAGTCTAACTCCATGGGTAAGGATTAGCCTTTCCCAGCAGAAAGAATTTTGCCTTCATTGTATCAGGAGCAAAAGAGAAGATGGTTTCAAGAGTAAGTAGGTTTGTAGGTTTGGTTGTTAAAGATGCTTAGAAATATTGTATGAGAGATTTAATTAGTAAAATTGTATGTGGAGAGGCAATTGTGAGTAACATGGAGTGCTCAATAGATTTTTTTTTTTTTTTTTTGTATGTATTTATTGGCTGTGCTGGGTCTTTGTTGCTATGCGGGCTTTTCTGTAGTTGCAGTGCACAGGCTTCTCATTACCGTGGCTGCTTCTCTTGTTGCTGAGCACAGGCTCTGGGACACATGGGCTTCAGTAGTTGCGGTTCCAGAGCTCTAGAGCACAGATTCAGTAGTTGTAGTTTAGTTTACTCTGCAGCATGAGGGATCTTCCTGGACCTGGGATCAAACCTGTGTCTGCTGCATTGGCAGGTGGATTCTTACTGCTGAGCCACCAGGGAAGCCTGTCAATAGAGATTTGACAATAAATGAAAGAAGCATTTTCTGGACTATTCATCCACAAGTATAACCCAGTCATGTCTGCTGAGTAGCCTAAATTATAAAGACCTGGATTTTCTAATGGGATTATTACTATTCCTATTATTATTGTGGTACTCATTTAAACAATATTTATTGAGTACCTACTATGTCCAGGCCTTGTTAATACTAGAGTGACAAAACAAATGAGGTCTTTGCACCCTGGGAGCTTGCATCCTTTTTTTATGGGAGGAGTAATAAATAGGTAGGTAGATAGTAGGTAAATAGATAGATAGATAGACAAGGAAGTGCCCTGATAAAAACGCATAGAATCTATTTAGGTAGAGTGACCAGGAATGTTTCTCTGTAGACGTGACAGTATAGCAGAGACCTGAATGATGCAAAACAATCTGGAAGTTTAGTTTGTGGACGGAGGAATCAACTGTTGCAAAAGCTTTGAGTCCTTTTAGTGAAATCAGTTCACTGATACTGTCATTCTATTAGTATGACTTGCACAAATAACCATGTGTAGAGTGCTGGTGTGCATCATCTTAAGAAATATCTTTGGAGCACTGAATAGGAACTCTTGATTACATTTTCCTTAGTAATGTTTTAAACAAATGCAACGTTATGCCAGGCATTGAGTAATAATAAAGAAGTATAAAACTTGGATAAAATTTGTTTACTATTTCTTTGCTGCCTGAAATGGTGCCAGACCTAAAATGCTCACAAAATATTGAATGAGTGGATGAATAGACTTAGATTTATATTTGCTGTTTTCTAGCCATTTAACCATGGGCAAATTTTTTAACACTTCAAATTACTTGATCAGTTTCTTCAACTGGCAAATAAGGAGAGGGACACAGTTGCTCCTTGTGTGGATTAAATGCTAATTGACATGTAAAAAATTAGTGGTGTTAGTTGAGTTAGAGCAAGGGAAAGGAGTTATATTTTGTCAGCTGGAACTGTTAGAAGAGGGAAAAGAGAGATGAGAAGTATGATGATAGATGAAGCTGAACAAGTTAACTGGATCCAGTTTGGAAGGGCCTTGAGTGCCCTGTTGAGCTAGTGTTTTATCAACATTTCTTTGGGAAGCCTCTGAAGCATTGTAAACAGAGTAGTGACATTTTCGATTTACATTTTTAAAGGTTACTCTTGACTGTAGATTGGGGGATAATGATAAAAAGCTAGGTATCATTCCTGAAAAGGATTGAGGCTTAGTGAACTGGGTGTCTTCTGTTCCGCATATCCTTAGAACTGCAATTTAATTCTCTGTCTATCATGTGTGTATCCATCTATCTACATACCTACCTATCTGCTGTCTATCCATAAAAGAAAGGGAGCAAAAGCAGTTCTGTCTTGATTGCATCATCAGGCCTAACTTGGGACATTTCCAGGGAATTTTGGCCCTTTTAGAAGAAAAGACCTTCATCAAAGGTGTGGTCTGAAGGAGAAGGCAGAGAACTTTTCATAAGCCCTGCCACTGTAAGCATAAAGAGGGGAGAGGTAGCTAAAGTCTTTTGACCATTTCATAGGATAAGTATTCTGATACTTTTAGAATTTCCCCCCAAATTATTAGTGGTTAAAACGTTAACAAACAGGAAAATGTCTGTCTTTCACTGCAGAGAGGAATGGGGGACTAGATAGGCTTGGCAGTGGGAATGGAATGGGCAAGGAATAAGAACCCCAGAAGTGATGCTTGCTAATGAAAAGGGAGGGAAGTCTAACTGCAAACAAAGAAAATCATAAGAACTGGGAGACATTTGGGACCTGAAAAGAAGCTTTGAAGTTTAGCAATATAAGGGTCTAAGTGTGGTTTCCCTTAGTCACAGGAAAACAAACAAAAATTGTTGTTTTCATGGATAGATCGTAATGTAATGCTAGATATCAGATCTTTGAGTACTGAAAGTGGAGCTCTATTTTTTATGTCAAAACTGCCAGATTCTCTGGAATATATAACCCACGGTTGTCATTCATCACCTAAATGGGAAGAGTCAGTGATTTCAGAAATTGAATAAAAGAGCCTGGTACTAATGATGCCACAGGTGATGTTTTCAATTAGCAGTGTTTTAATGAGATTTGTAGGCTGTAAGAGCTAATCCTGTAATGTAGGAAAAAAACTGAGAAAGCAGGCCTATATCTGGCAAATCTCCTGAGGTAGGGCTTTGCTGATTCTGATTTCTTTGATTAAACTTTCAATATCTTACAAGCTCCCTGGAAGTAAATTTGATTCTGATATTGGTCAGATTCTTTTCAGCTTCCAAAAATAAGTAAAGCTTCTAGACAGATTTGAAATGAGACGTTTTTAGTGACTTTCTAAGTTAAAGGAAGATAACACATTGCTTATAGAAGGAAATAAGTGGTAATTGGCAAATTATTCAGCTAAGGAAAAATGAGGGAAACTCAAAGAGTTGGAGGGTGAAAAGAAATTAGCTTCATTTGGGGGGAGACTTTGAGATGTATTTGATAAATGACAACAATTCAAACCTCTGATCTCTCCTAACTGTGCTGAAGAATGGTTTATTCCCAGAAGCAATTCTTAAAGTGCTTAAAGAACCTTAAGCCCAGTACTGAGATCTGGAAAAAAAAGTTCTAGAAACACTATTCCTAAAGAAAGACTGTTGGATGATCAACATCTCTTTCACAGACAGCATCAGCAGAAAATCCACATGTGGTGGTTTTATCTAGCTCACTTGTGTTTTGAGGTCACACCAAACAGTCCTTGTTCCAGGTTTGAAGTTCAGATTTGAAGTTCCAGAGGCGTAGAGTTAAGCTACTGAGGGCAGAGTTGTATATAAAACACCTACTGTAAACATAGTAGACCCTTTTGAGTTACATAATCTTTATTTTTAAATAATTCATTTATGCTTCCTCAAGTATTAGTCATACTTTAAGGGCAATGAACTGGAAAGTAGAAAAACAGTAGGTGTTTGTAGAATAGTAAGATTTGTTGATGTGCAGAAAGAGAAATTTAGGTGATAATGATGCTTTTTGCTCTGTAAGAGGATCTTATCTAAACCATGTTTATTACTGTATCTCTTCCACGTAAAAGAGGGCCCAGAACATAGTAGGTGCTCAAAGACTGGTGAAAGTCGCTCAGTCGTGTCCGACTCTTTGTGACCTCATGGACTATACAGTCCGTGGGATTCTCCAGGCCAGAATACTGGAGTGAGTAGCCCTTGCCTTCTCCAGGGGATCTTCTCAACCTAGGGATCGAACCCAGGTCTACTGCATTGCAGGCAGATTCTTTACCAGTTGAGTCAAAGACTATTGGCTGAATAAATGCAGGAAAAAAAAATTATAGAAATTTACTAATTCAGTGTCAAGGTGAGTGCTTTCTCTCCAGTAGTGGTGATGGATTTGCACAAGTCTGAACAAACTCCCTTACCTTCAGTGGTGATGTTTCAAGATGGCTTGCCTGGGGTCCTCTGTAGGGGTCTTGGTGCAGAAAGGTGGTCATCCTAGATGACACTGAGATCAAACCCTTTACTTTGGCTTAGACTCGGCACTAAGTAGTTAAACTCACCAAACTCTCCCCCACCAGTTTGGCTTTAGCTGGCATGGGATATGGCCTGGAAGGGAGTTTTAAAAGCTCCTCAGGAGATTCTTAAAATTCAGCTAAGGTTGAGAGCTAGTGATGCTCATATGCCTTCTGTACGGACCTTTAATTTAGTAATGCAGTCTAAAAATGTGACAGAAGATGACTTGAAAACTATCTTATATTTACAAATAATTTTTTCTGACTTAACAAAGCAAGATTTGGACTATAGTTTTTAAGATATCTTCAGTGTGAATATATTGGCTGTTAGATTTAGCAGCATCCTTCATTGCTTTACATTGGAGAGTTACGTACTATATGAGTTAAAAAATGAGAGCGTGTGAGAGAGCCAAAAGTGATCTAATAAGGATGAGTTGAAAGAAGAATGATTTTTCTGTTGAGTACGATCTGTTTACTCTCTGTGGGTATTTGTTTAACTAAAATTAAATTTAGTTGATTTATTAAAGTAGATAATATAGTTTTTTTGGTTTAATCCCAAGCAGTTAGATGAGAGTTGCTTTTTAAATAGAGCTATTCTAAGAAAGGTTGACTTAATATCTTCCTGTATATAACCACCACTACTATTAAGTTTTATTGCAAAGAATTCTTTAGAAACATTGGAACAAGGGCCTGTTCCCTTCTCTATCTTATTGCTTAACAAACCACTCCCCAAATGAAGTGATTTGAAACAACAATTTATGAATTCTCATGGATCTGAGGATTGATTGTGCAGATCTGCCTCGTGTGGTGTCAGCTGAGGTTCTATGGTCATCTAGGGGCTGGAACATCACCGTCTAGTGCTAGGTTCTGTGGGACCCTGGGATGGCTGCATTACCACCCCCACTACCACATCCTACATCCCTGCGCCTGCACCCTGCCCCATAGCCTCAGGGCCTCTCTCTCCACTAGCCACTCCCTGTGATCTCTCCAGCAGGATGGGGGTAATGGTTTAGTCACTTAGTTGTGTCCGACTCTTGCGACCCAGTGGACTGTAGCCAGCCAGGTACCTCTGTCCGTGGCATTCTCCAGGCAAGAATACTGGAGTGGGTTGCCATTTCCTCCTTCAACGGATCTTCCCGACCCAGGAATTGAACCTGGGTCTCCTGCATTGGAGGTAGATTCTTTACTGACTGAGCTACAAGGGAGGTCCAGCAGAGTGGGCAGACTTCTTGTGTAGACCTCGTATAACCAGTAAATAAATAAATAAAAGCAGGGAAGGCAGACTTCTTATTTATTTATTGGTTGTACTAGGTCTACATTGCTGCGGGCTTTCTCTAGTTGTGGTGAATGGGGGCTACTCGTCATTGTCATTGTCTCTTGTGGCAGAGCGCGGGCTCTCGGGCAGGTGTGCTCAGTAGTTGAGGCTCCAGGGCTCTAGAGCGCGGGCTCAGTAGTTGTGGCACATGGGCTTATTAATAGCTGTTCCATGGCGTGTGGAGTCTTCTGGACCAGGGATTGAACCTGTGTCTCCTCCATTGGCAGGCAGATTCTTACCCGCTGTACCACCAGGGAAATCTGGTAGACTTCCTACCTGGCAATTCAGGGTTTCCCAAAGCACAAAAATAAAAGCTGACAGTCTTTCTTAAAGATTGGCTCCTAAGCTAGAGCTGGCACACAATTTCCTATACATTGCCTATGTTAGAGCAAATTACTAGCCCAGATTCAAGGTGTAAGGAAGCTACTGAAGGGTGTGAATACCAGGAGGTACTCATCATCAGAGACCATTTTGGGAGATTAGTTACCAAAGGGACATTTAGCAGCCTAATTATGAGATCTCATGCAATTTTACTGGTTTATGAAACTTAAGGCTACACTTGGCGTTATTTAGATTTTACTTATTTTCATTTTTTTCACCAAACTCTGTTTTAGCAATTGCCGTGTTACAGTTAGATAGGAACTGTCTAGCCACTGTTAAGCTAAAAGTGAGATATAAATGAAAAGAACTTAGTAAGTTGTAGACTGATTAGGGAAAAGTGAGTACAGAATGGGGAATAATGTCATAAATTTTATGTTAGAAAAATTAATAATTAGTTTTCCAGAAAATTTGGAAAACTCAGCAGTGGCCATGGGACTGGAAAAGGTCAGTTTTCATTCCAATCCCAAAGAAAGGCAATACCAAAGAAAGTTCAAATTACTGTACAGTTGCACTCATTTTACATGCTAGCAAGATTATGCTCAAAATCCTTCAAGCTAGGCTTCAGCAGTGCTTGAACTGAGAACTTCCAGATGTACAAGCTGGATTTAGAAAAGGTAGAGGAACCAGAGATCGAATTGCCAACATCTACTGGATCATAAAAAAAGCAAAGCAATTCCAAAAAAAATCTACTTCTGCTTCATTGACTACGCTGAAGATTTTGACTGTGTGGATCACAACAAACTGTGGAAAATTCTTGAAGAGATGGGAATACCACACCACCTTACCTGCCTCCTGAGAAACCTGTATGCAGGACTAGAAGCAATAGTTAGAACTGGACATGGAACAACAGATTGGTTCAAAATTGGGAAAGGAATATTACTCGTTAAGGCTGTATATTGTCATCCTGTGTATTTAACTTATTTGCAGAGTATATCATACAAAATGCTGGGCTGGATGACTCACAAGCTGGAATCAAGATTGCCAGAGGAAATATCAACAACCTCAGATAAGCAGATACCACTTTAATGGCAGAAAGTGCAGAGGAACTAAAGAGCCTCTTGATGAAGGTGAAAGAGGGGAGTGAAAACGCTGGCTTAAAACTCGACATTGACTTTTTGTCCGACATCTTAGCAAGGCGGCAGTGGTCGCAGTTGCTCTCCGGCCTTCGCTATGCCGCCCAAGGACGACAAGAAGAAGAAAGAAGCCGGAAAGTCGGCCAAGAAAGACAAAGATCCAGTGAACAAATCTGGGGGCAAGGCCAAAAAAAGAAGTGGTCCAAAGGCAAAGTTTGGGACAAGCTCAATAACCTAGTCTTGTTTGACAAAGCAACATATGACAAACTCTATAAAGAAGTTCCCAACTATAAGCTTATAACTCCAGCTGTCATCTCTGAGAGACTGAAGATTCGTGGTTCCCTGGCCAGAGCAGCCCTTCAGGAACTCCTTAGTAAAGGACTTATTAAACTGGTTTCAAAGCACAGAGCTCAAGTGATTTACACCAGAAACACCAAGGGTGGAGATGCCCCAGCTGCTGGTGAAGATGCATGAACAGGTCCCACCAGCTGTACATTTTGAAAAATAAAACTTTATTAAATCAAAAAAAAAAAAAACAAAAAAAAACCACGACATTGAAAAAACTAAGATCATGGCATCCGGTCCTGTCACTTCATGGCAAAGAGATGGGGAAAAGTGGAAACTGTCAGATTTCATTTTTCTGGGCTCCAGAATCACTGTGGATGGTGACTGCAGCCAGGGAAATTAAAAGCCCCTTGCTCCTAAGCTTCCCTAGTGGCTCAGATGGTAAAGAATCTGCCTGCAGTGTGGGAGATCCAGGTTCGATCCCTGGGTCGGGAAGATCCCCTGGAGAAGGGAATGGCAGCCCACTCCAGTATGCTTGCCTGGAAAATCCCATGGACAGATGAGCTTGGCAGGCTACAGTCCACAGGGTCACAAAGAATTGGACACGACTGAGCAACTAACTCTTTCGTTTTCTCTTTCCTCCTTGGAAGAAAAGCAATGACAAACCTAGATAGCATATTAAAAAGCAGAGATATCACTTTATCGACAAAGGTCCATATAGTCAAAACTAGTTTTTCCATTAGTGATGTATGGATGTACATACATACAGAGTTGTACCATGAAGAAGGCTGAGTGCTGAAGAATTGCAGCTTTCAAACTGTGGTGCTGGAGAAGAGTTGAGAGTCCCTTGGACTGCAAGGAGATCAAACCAGTCAATCCTAAAGGAAATCAGTCTTGAATATTCATTGGAAGGACTGATGCTAAAGCTGAAGCTCCAATACTTTGGCCACCTGATGCGAAGAACCAGCTCATTGGAAAAGACCCTAATGCTGGGAAAGATTAAGGGCAGGAGGAGAGAGGGGGCAACAGAGGTTGAGGTGGTTGGATGGCATGGACCTAAGTTTGTGCAAACTCGGGGAGATAGTGAAGGACAAGGAAGCCTGGCATGCTGTAGTTCATGGGGTGGCAAAGAGTGGGACACGACTTAACGTCTGTACAACAACAACAACAAAAGAGATACCATTTATTGACTGCTATTGGGCTTCCCAGGTGGCACTAGTAGTAAAGAGCCCACCTGCCAATGCAAGAGACAAAAGAGATGTATGTTCGATCCCTGGGTTGGGAAGATCCCCCAGAGGAGGGCATGGCAACCCACTCCATTTGCTTGCCTGGAGAATCCCATGGACAGAGGAGCCTGGCGGGCTACAGTCCACAGGGTTGCAGAGTCAGACTGAAGCGACTGAGCACTGAAATATAAAAGGCCAAAAGAAAGAAAAAAATAGGAAAGAAGAAAAATAATTTTATTTTTAAAGTTGATATGTAGTTTTTAGTACTTAAAATAGTCTGTCTGACACTGCTGCTGCTGCTGCTGCTGCTAAGTCACTTCAGTTGTGTCCGACTCTGTGTAGTAGATACTTAATAAATATTTGAATGAATGATTGAAGTTTTCTTTTTAAAGAGGGAGTTATCAATACTTCAGGAAACATGTTCTACTTGTTAGCTAGTTCATACATAGTTTAGCCAGAGGAGAGTGTGTTCCAAGTAGAATTCATTAGAATTATCTTTGGCCAAAAGAAAGTGTAGATTTTGTTTAAGAATTGAAACCCTTTTTATGTCTTTTATCAAGAATACAATTTTTAGGAATCATCTGTGTTAGGAAAAACTATACTGATGAATCTCTGGATTTGTTATAAAGAAGATTTAGCGTGCCTTGATGTTATCTGTGCCTTTATTATGATTTGTGTAGTACTTGTTTTGTCATGGCAAATACACAAAGGTAAAAATGAAAAATTGTAAAAATATGTAGGAAGGTTTATAAGCCAGTTGGTCTAGCCAGTATACAGGCTTTATAGTTATTATTTGGTCATTGCTTTCTGTAGCAGATGATACAGAGTAATACGCTTTGGACTCTAGTAGCAGTGAGCTTGTGATATTTCTTCTTCTGGAGGGCACTATATGCCGTATAGTCTTTTCTGATAACACATAGGCTTTCTAGGCCTATCCCAGTCATCTTGTAAAACTTGAGCAGGCTCAAGACATTTCATCTTTTTAGAATAATAAAACCGTTTAATTGATTTTGTGATTTATTTTTGATTGGCTTAATTTAATGATTAAAATGAGGCCAACTCTGAACTGATCAGTCCTAAACTGATCGTTGAATCTCTTAGTAGACCTAACAAGACTTCTTTGCCTCAAACATCATTGCCTTCACTTACTCTTCAAACAACATATGTTAGATCCCCTCATTTATTCTCATCTATTTCCTTAGATTTTTAAAGTCTTTTTAAAGTTCCACATTCAGAGCTAAGCACAGTTCTCAAGTGTAGGCTAGTTTGCATAGAGAAGAATGTCATTTCCGTCCTCAGACATTACTTTTAATGAAACCTGATTATCAGCATTTTGGGCAGCCATATCACATTTTGTCTCACAGAAATAGATTTTTTTTTTTAAGTCCTAGTCTTTCTCACATATATTGGGCCATTTTGTTGATGTTAATTCTAAGTGCATGACTTTATATTTATCCTTATTAAATTTTACCCTGTTAGATTTAGCCTTCTATTCCAGCCACTTAGGATTACTTTAAAAGTTGATTTTATCATATATGATATTGCTTTCCCATCCCAGATTCCTGTCATTTGCATATTTGATCATCATCCTGTTAAGTGTCCTCATCCAAGTCATTTATTTATAAAAAATGTTGCAGAGGACAGGTTTCCCTGAGGTCCTGTGGAGTTTCACTAAACCTTCTTCCAGACTTACCCTCACTGTAGGTGCAGTTTGCATATAGTAGTTATCTTAACCACTTAACAGAATTCATATGTTTCACCTTCAACAAAGATCTCAAGAGAGACTATATTATACATTGCTGAAATCCAGAAATATTTATGTTTATAGCATTCCTTTGTCCAACCACATTTAAAAAGGAAAATGAGGTACTTTGGTTATGGTTTCTAGCGATCCTTGATGCCCTGTGTGAATACTCACAATCTGTTCTTTTAATGGGCTTCCATGGTGGCTTAGCGGCAAAGAATCCTACTTGCAGTGCAGAAGACGCAGGTTCGATCCTTGGGTTTGAAAGATCTCCTGGACGAGGAAATGGCAACCCACTCCAGGAAAATCTCATGGACAGAGGAGCCTGGCAGGCTGCCGTTCCTGGGGTCTCAAAAAATCAGACACGACCGAACAGTTGGGCATTCTTTTTTGGGGGGGCATTCTTTTAATAACTGTTTCTGCAGTCTTGCCTTGGATTTCATATCAGATCACTGTGGTGTAAGGTGTGAAGAATATACTCTCTTTTCATGTTGAAAATTGCTACTACAGACATAAAAAGCTAGTGATGTTTGGTATTATCAGAACCATGAGATTTGTCTGAGTTTACATACTGAGTGTCACCTATAGATCTCATCTTCTCATTCCCTAATTTTCCTGGTATACAGTTTCATCCAAGTATGTAATTTCATTCCTGGCACTTTTTGATAGTCTCCTTATGTATTGTTATCCATTAATCCCATATTTGGTCTTCTTTTTCTATTCTTAACGTGGTGTTTCTTTACAGAAAAGATAGAAGAAAAACCAGGAATTGAGATGTTCTCCTGTCTCTTTTTTATATTAATTATGTGTCATATACAACAAAAAGTGGACCTGTGCTTTCCCTTACCTTTTTTTGCAGGTCTCAGCACAGTCTGGGCTTCAACTCAAGCTTGTTCCTTTTATATATTGTTGCCACTTTTTAAAATATAGTTTTCCCCTTTTATATATGTACATTTTTCTTGTGCATGTCCAATTCTGTGTTGATTGGTGAGCTTTCCATCCACTCTGTGTGGATACCTGCCTTCTTTTTCCCGTTTATCTCAGATAACTTGGGATTGGCAGATTTCATTTTTGAGGACTTTTTTTTCATCTCAGACCGTGAGCTTGGGTCCTGTCTTCTTCACTGTTTGAACCCTGCTCTTACTGTGTTCCTTATTCTTCTCCCAGCTTACCTGGCTTGGTTGCTTTCATTTGAGGCTCCCAGCACTTCCTCCTTTGCAATCAGTTTCTCTTTCTTGGTCAACTTGGATTCAGAATTATAATTCTTGTCTCTTCTGTTTTCTGGATGACAAACAACTAGCCAGGCAGATTTTTTTTTTTTTTTTTTACCATATATGCTGCTTTTTAGTTGAAAAATTTTCACCAGTTGATCAGGTAGCAGACATCTTTTATCACTTGTGACAGAGGGTGCTTACCAAGAAAGTTAGCTGATTTCACCGTTACTCAGTAGTTAGGGCATCTCACTGGCTTCGTAGTAAAACTTTCAGGGCCATCACTTCTTGCCAGGTGTCCTCCCTTATCTGCCCTTCCATCCTTCCCACAAATCCCAGGAAATCATTCTGCTGTCGTCTCCTATTTAAAAGTATCATAGCCAGTTATTTACTGGATACTTTTTTTTCTTTTTATTTATTTATTTTTACTTTTTTTTCTTTTGAGGCTGACCTCAGAGTAGGGTGTATAGTCTTTTCAGTTCTGGTCCTTTCATGCTGTAACTAACATAGGAATATTGGCATGTTTTCTTTTCATCGTGATGGAGTCTAAAGTATTATAAATAGGGAAGTTAGATGTTCATGGCATCTTACTGTCCCAAGTTAGTTTCTAATTTGCTTAGTTGCTATGGACACCTTTCTGTTTACCTCTCTTACTCAAGGTAAAGCTCATCGAACCTTTACCTCTTTTTGCTCCAGGCTCTCTAGAAGAGGGTTCAGGAGCTGGCAGGCCTGAGGGAGAAGGTTAAACTGTAGGTGTGCACTAGTAGAGACCATTCAGAGGCTGCCTTATCTCAAAAGGGTAATTTATACTTCAGGGGGCCATGAAGCGGCTCCTCATGGAATCCCAGTTACAAACAGGAAAGCGCGTACCTGATACTGTTCCTTTCCCTCAATGACTTCCAGTCAGATGCTTTCTGCTAGGCTTCTACACTCATGGGTGGTTTTCTACTTAGTGGCACACATTTTTAATATGCAATCAACTTTAACAGGTAAGGTTTCTGTATCCTTACATTTAACCAGAGATACTGTGAAATGTTGAGAATTCATAAATGATCAAAATATATTAGGACTGAATATTCTGGAGAATGCAGGCAAATAAACAAAAATATAAATCATGTCAACAAGTATTTCAGCACACCAAGGAGTAGTTATTCCCTTTAAACAGCTCATGTTTCACTGGAATGAATTAAGTATATGAGGCAGAGAATACAATAAAATGCTAAATTGGTAAGAACCACTTAGAGTTCACGAGAGTTGGTTTTCCAAAGCAGCACTCAGTTTACGTCAGAGAAGGAACAGACTTCTGTATTTCAAAATTGTTTCTTGCTGAATTGTTATTGTTGTGGGATAAGCAGGGGCCTAGAGCTGTGTTTATCAGTGACCTTTAGCCTTCACTTCTAAGAATGTGGAGCTGAATGGATTCTTGCTCCCACAGCAGAGTAAAAGCAGCTCATGTGGCAAGAACACGAGTGATTATAATCAAGGATTTTAGATTTTAAAATCTCTAATGAGAGAGTACTTGGGTTGGCTGTACTGTTCTGAGTTGATTTTAGGGGTAGCTTGTAGAATCAGTTTTAGATTTCTAGCCTCCATTGACAGCCCTTTGCTTAGTCACGAGGGGCTAGGTGTAATGCCACATTATATTGAGAAGACTAGGTTGTATATTAACCTCACTAGGCACTGATAACTTGAGAACAAAACAACACAACCACCCTACATTCATAGTGTTTCAGCTGTTGCTATGTTGCAAAATCTGATTGGCCTTGATTCTTGGTAGTCATCAGGAATCTTTCAAGGAACCATCAGGTATGATGCATTTGGGAATGATAAGGCAGCTAAGACTCCTGAAGACTGATATCATGTTTCTTAATTTTGCTTTACTTTCCACACTGTTTGCTATGGAAGCAGTGGTAGCTTCCTCATTTTCCTGAGAAGAAGAACTGGGACAGAGTACTTTTCTAGAAACCCCAGTGCTTCTACGTTTTATACTGTTATCTCAAAGGTACCATAGTACATCTCCCCTGACAAATTAATATGGATAGAAAGGATTCCCTGCCTTCTCCACCCTTAACACCACGGTGTGAACAAAGGACACACGCCTCCAGACCTGAGGAAAAGGAAAGCACGCTTTGTTTTTCTTGCCTTTGAAATTCTTTTTGGCTGTAAGAAACCTGTGTTTCATGAATACTGGTTTGCATCTCGGCTTCCCGGATTCAACTTATAATGCATATAGCCTTGCTAAACATTAGATGTCAGTTGAAAGAGAAATTTCTTTCTTTTCTGACCCTCCTTTTTTTTCCTTTAGCATTTATACCATTAAATTTTTATTATACTATGTGTATTCTTAGATCAGTAATCAGAACATTTGTTGCTTGTTTTATATTCCAGTAAGACTTATGATGTTTTTGTGATTTGCATGGTTATAGTCATTTTTCTATAAATGATTGTTTTTGCCTGAATGTAATAATTTTATAATCTAATGTTTGGGAATAATGTAGACTGCTGAGGGATATAGGTACACATAAGGAATTGCCTTTCCACCTGTGCTTAGTAAAGTTGATGTTGATCTCTTGTTTATAATATAAGCATAATATTTAAATTATAGGTAAAAGTTTGAGTGTATTTCATTTTAATGTGGAGAATGTTGATGAGTCACTGCATCCCTGACCTCTAACCTTTTAGTGTCAACTGTTTATGTTGTGTATCTTTTACCTTTCTTTTATATGTGCAAGTACGCTGTGTCCTATACATATTTTTTCTATTTAAAAAAACACTTTATTTTAGAAAATTTCAAACATATATTAAGAAAATAATGATTTTGTACATATCCTCTTGTACGTATCCCCCAGCTTTAAATATTACATATTACGACTCTTTTATAGATTCTTTACTACCAGCACCACCTGGGAAGCCCCTACCATTTCTCATCCTCCAATTACTAATTTTTTTTTTTTTTAGTAAAATTTATATATGTTAAAGTGAATTTCAGCTGTACTTTACAACTATGTAATCCATATACCTAACATAATATAGAACACTTTTATATTCTAGAAAATTCCCTTGTATACCTTCACGGTTGACCCCTGCCCTGGTAGGAAGTCACTGTCCTTTTTAATTTTGCTTGTTTTAGAACATCATATATCATGCATTATATTAATATATTCATTTTTCTGATTTCTTTGGTTCAATATCACATCTGTGAGATTCAACCATTTTGTTGAGTTCCTTGTTTTGCTGAGTAGTAGTCCATTGTATGAGTATACTGCAGTTTGTATTAATATATCCATTTTCTTAGTTATGAACGTTTGGATTCTTTCCAGTTTTTGCTTGTATGCTGTGGATATGTAAGTCTTTGGCTGGTCTTATACTTTCATTTCTCTTGGATAAATATCTATGAGTAGAATTGCTGGATTAAGGGGCCAATGCATGTTTACTCTTGTAAGAGACTGCCTACCATTTTTCTAAAGTGGTTGCATCATTTTACATTCCTGCTGGCAAAGGATGAGAGTTCTAGTTGCTCCACATCCTTGCCAACACTTGGGTTCTCCTTCCTCTTCATTTTAGCTGCCCTAGTGAGTATGTATACATAGTCTTTAAATTAAAATACATTTTATTTTGAGAATTTTGTGGCATGTCTTGAGATAATAGGAAATGCTCTTTAATTTGACACAGCTCTTAAAATCCTTTTAAAGTTTGATCTGTGCTGAATGCTGATCACAACAGTTGGTCTCCAGGGCCCAGGATATTCTTTCTCACTAACCATGGCTAGAGGTTCTGACGGGAAATTATTGCTTATCTTTTACATCCATTTTAGCCCCTTATTATTTCCGAAATACTTTCTCATATACTTATTCTTGACAGCAGATGTGGTTCCCATTTTATAGATGAAGCGATGAACACTCAAAAGAACTTGCCTAAGATTTGCCCAAGGGTTTTAGAGACTGAAACCCAGGACTTCTAACTTGGTCCCCTACTGTTTAACTAGGACACCAGAAGGAGTAACATACTAGAATTCATCAGATATGTGTGTTTGGTTTGCAAGTTTAGATAAACTGATGGAAATATAAGAAGCTTTTTCTTGGAAGAGGTTGCTGGTAGGGATATCTCCATGTTAGTTGTATTCCATAGAATGTGAGCTGACCTTGAAATAATACTGGTCATTGATTTGTGCTTTTCATTTGGTTTCTTGGAATTTTGATTCTTGTTTAAATCCTTACAGTAGATGAGCTGATGTGGTTATAAAAATACTGTAGTTGGTGCCTTTCTGAGAACAAACACATCACTGAGTGTCCTAAATTGACATTTTGGAACCCTGCATACAATTTTCAGAGCCATTTTAGGAACCCCTGTCTGATTCCTCGAAACGCTCTTTAGACACTTAAGTGATTTTTAGCAGTGAATGTCTGTCACTGCCCACATTGTTGGGGTCAGAGGGATATCCCAGCAGGTAACCTGAACTGGATGGTTAGGAAGAAACTTCACGATGAGTAATGTTTATGGTTTCTGAAAGCAAACTGCAGTTAAAGGTTTCAGTATTAAATCTGCTCTTACACCATTGTCAGATGTTAAAGTCAGGCATTTGTTTTATTTTAGTGATGTTCTTGCGCTGCCCATCTTTAAGCAAGAAGAATCAAGTCTGCCTCCAGATAATGAGAATAAAATCCTCCCTTTTCAATACGTGTTGTGTGCTGCCACCTCCCCAGCAGTGAAACTCCATGATGAGACTCTGACATATCTCAATCAAGGTGAGATGTGGTCTTACTCATTAGTATAGTTTATGGACCTACTGGGTTTGTAATATTTAATTGGGTACACTTACATGTAAAAACTATACCTTTCTAGTGTGACCTGTTAAAGTAAAAAACTTACTTTAAAAAAAAAAAAAAACTTACTTTAGAAATTTGAGTTTCAGTGTTGTATTTGATAAACATTACCAGTTTCTTTCCTCTGCCTGCCCATTTTTAGTTCCAATCTCCCTTTTTCTAATCCCTGTTCCCTGAACATCCCTGTTTGTTACTGTCTGAGAAGTATTACTGGATCCAGCTCTCTCATTTACCAGTTGTGTGACCTTGGACAAGTTGATTAAACTCTGCATTTCAGTTTCCTTATATGTGAAACTGAAATTGTTAATACCTTAGAGAGTTGTATCAATTAAATGATATAATTTATGACAAACATTTAGCATTGTGCCTAGCATATAGTAAAGGATTATAGTTGTTACTAATACTAATACTGTTACACTCTTGTGTATTCAGACAACTGAATTTTATTCTTTTTGAATCTTGAGAAGTTAACCTATGATAAATATAATATATAGTTACTTTTTTCTTCTAGGACAGTCTTATGAAATCCGAATGCTAGACAATAGGAAACTTGGAGAACTTCCAGAAATTAATGGCAAGTTGGTGAAGGTAAATGAAAACAAGAACTGACCCTTTTTGGATTAATATTTTTTCTTTTCTAAGGGGCTTGGTGGTAATCTCTCACCTACTATAGTGTGTTGGCAGAGTGGTAAACTGCTGTGTTATTTCTTAGGGGGCAGAATGAACCCACCTATTCACCTGGATTTTTCAGAGCTGTCGAAAGAGAAAACTTACCATACCAGGCCTGGAAAGTCTTATGACTCAGTGAAGTTCTTTTTGGGTGGAATAAAGTAGCCTCCTTGAGGTCTTTAGAGAAGTTCCAGTGTGTCTTTGGATACTTGGTCTAGTAGCAAGGAAACCAGGAGCTACTGTTGATGAATAGCAGTTTTCTTAGTCTGGACTGATAGTAATGAATTCACAGTATAATTGAGATGGAGGAGTTTGGTCAGCTGCTGTAGAAGATGATGAGAGAGATGTTAACACGCATCTCCACAATATAAGAGTAACAAAAGGAAAGTTGATGGAAGTAGCCCTTACCTACCCTCGTTTACAGGTTGTATGGTGGGTTAGCAAGCAAGGGACTTGGTAAGAATTTCACATACATCTAAAGAACTGAGCCAGACATTACGTGGTAGCAGTAGACACATGTAGTAATGCTTCCGGTGGGAGTTCTTTATGCCTAGTGACCAGTCAGGGCTAATGTAAAGCCAAGTTTTAATTATGGTACTAGTTAACTATGAAGATTATATTTGAGCAATTATAAAGTTTGCCTGGAAATATAGAATGGTATGGGTTTTAAAGTAAAACAGGTCTCAAGAGAAATAATTTTAGGTTGTGTCTAGAAGCCAACTGGGGGTGACTCCTGCTAGTTTTCTTTGTCAGTACTGATTTTTAAGGGTTCCTGTTATCATTTGATTTTGTTGTTTCCTTTTAGAGTATATTCCGTGTTGTGTTCCATGACAGACGTCTACAGTACACAGAACATCAGCAGCTGGAGGGCTGGAGGTGGAACCGACCTGGAGATAGAATTCTTGACATAGGTAAGTTAAGAGAATCCATTACTTAGGAAATGCCTGTAACTATGGTCTGTGAATTGGTTTTCTTTACTTGACATTTGCCTTGACTCAAAATGCTCCAGGGGCTCAATTAACATGAACTAAGCATAAAATATCACTGGTATAATGATTCCAAAATTCAAGTTGAAAGTGTAGACACTTCAGTTCTGTAACAACTGCATCCATTACTAAAGAGTGATTTTTGTTTTTATTTTTTAATTTAGTTGTGGTAAAATATATATAAAATTTACCATTTTAACCATTCTTAAGTATATAATTCAGTTGCATTAAGTACATGCACATTGTTGCACAAACCATCACTACCATCCATCTCTATAATTTTTTTCATCTCACGAAACTGAAACTCTATATCCGTGAAACAACAATTTCCCATTCCTTCCTCTCCCCAGCCCCTGGTAACCACCATTCCACTTTTTATCTGTATGAATTTAACTGCTATAGGTGCTTCATATAAATGAAATCATTCAGTATTTGTCTTTTTGTGACTGGGTTATTTCAGTTAACATAACCCTCAAGATTCATACATATAGTAGCATGCGTTACAGTTTCCTTCTCTTTGGGAACCCTTATACACTGTTGTGGAAATTCAGTTGGTATAGCCACTGTGGAAAACAGTATGGAGGTTTCTCAGAAAGCTAAAAATAGAACTATCATATGACCTAACATTTCCACTCCTGGGTATGTATCCAAAAGAAACAAAAACACCAATTCAAAAAGATACATGCACCTCAACTGTTCATCAGTTCAGTTCAGTTAAGTTGGACTCTTTGTGACCCCATGAAACGCAGCACGCCAGGCCTCCCTGTCCATCACCAACTCCCGGAGTTTACTCAGACTCATGTCTATCGAGTCGGTGATGCCATCCAGCCATCTCATCCTCTGTCGTCCCCTTCTCCTCCTGCCCCTAATCCCTCCCAGCATCAGGGTCTTTTCCAGTGAGTCAACTCTTCACATGAGGTGGCCGCAGTACTGGAGTTTCAGCTTCAGCATCAGTCCTTCCAATGAACACCCAGGACTGATCTTTAGGATGGACTGGTTGGATCTCCTTGCAGTCCAAGGGACTCTCAAGAGTCTTCTCCAACACTACAGTTCAAAAGCATCAATTTTTTGGCACTCAGATTTCTTCACAGTCCAACTCTCACATCTATACATGACCACTGGAAAAACCATAGCCTTGACTAGACGGACCTTTGTTGGCTCTGCTTTTTAATATGCTAGCAGCATTATTTACAGTTGTCAAGATGTGTGTACAACCTAAGTGTCCATCAACAGTTAAATGGATAAAGAAGATGTGATACACACACATACACATACACACACACACACATATATACATCCAAACTCTACAGTGTTAGCCTCTCTTCATGAATATACTTTTAGTTCTGGCATCTGTCCTTGATCTCTTATTGGTTATTATCTCCTATTGGTAAACATAGTTGCTAAACAGACCTAAGTATTACTAATTTTATCTGAGAAAACACTGGTTCTCCTACAGATATCTTGATATCCATTTGATAAACTGACTTTAGGATAAGTCCAACACAGCTAATAGTGTGGAGTGGGACCCACTTAATGCTTTGTTGTTTGAATCATTGATATTAAAACAGTAGAGAAGTTATAGCATAGTTATAATAACAAATATTAGCTGGCCTTATCCCTCAATTTGAATTATTAATAGCAGTCAGGGAATAATATTTAAATATATGCCATATGGAACAGAAAGTAAAGTTCTAAAGTCCATTCATTTTCCTCCCCTCTTGAGTATAAGTTGTGTCATTATATTACAGGATTCTTTGATGACTTCATGAGTCAACATCAACCAACTGTTATGTTAAATTTACCCATTTATATTTGTGATGCAGTGATTTCTGTCTTTATTCGGACACTCTGCTTTATCCTTCTATAACAATCCTCTTACTAGAGTTTTTCTCTAGCAGTAACACTGTCCTTAAAACTGTAAGTGAAGCGGACTGTAAATTAAATTTTTCATGACACTAGAGCCAGTGCATAGACTAAATTTATCTTTAAGTAGAATTCTGGCAAATTAAAAAGAAACTACTCATAAATTGTCTTATTTTAAAAACTTTTTAAAGTGGAAAAGAGATGCTCAGAAGGAAAGTACTTAGATCAATTTTAGCTCTAATTGAACTCTTTTTTGGCAAAAAAAGAAAAGAGGTATTAGGGTATCTTGGTAATTTGGGACCAATGATAGAAGAATCAGTGCTTTCTTATTTAAACCCAGTAGCACCCAGAATTGTTCAATGATCACCATTTATTTCTCAGATATCCCAATGTCTGTGGGTATAATCGATCCTAGGGCTAACCCAAACCAACTAAACACAGTGGAGTTCCTGTGGGACCCTGCGAAAAGGACGTCTGTGTTTATTCAGGTAAGACACTGTGGACAGGGCTCCAGTTTTAAAAAGGATACCTTACCGCCAGTTTGGTCCTTAAAGGATAAAAACGTATTGAATTTGAAATCTTTCCAGGGTTGCAACCTGTAAACTTCTAAACAAGTGCAGACTTCTCAACATGTAAAAGCAAAGAGGAGTTTCTGAGTTGCTCTTCCCAGTTTGTTTGTTTCTCTCAAAAATACTTGCTAATGCCTGCATAATATTTTATTCTTGAGATAAACTTACATAACAGTTGTCTAGCATTGAGATTGTCCTCATTTTTCAGTACTACCAAAGAAGTTATTTTGAACATCTTCATAGTTAGAATTTGATTTGCATATCTGATTATGTCCTTTGGGTAGACTGCCTGAAAACTCTTATTTGTAATGATAGCCAGTAGTTTATTGAGTGCTTCTCATCAGATAGTCACTGTGTTAACACTTTTTACCCATCATTTTAAGACTTTCAACAAGAATCCTGTGGAGTAAGAATATTCCTTGAGTCTTAGATAAGTTAATAACTTACTGGGTAATAACTTACTGGTAATAACTTACCCAGGCTAGTATTTGGTCAACCAGGGCTCCACTGTGAAGATTTATTAAGATCTTGGACTTTATGCAGTAGCCTAGCAAACAGTTTTCTTCCTATTGCTCATGAGCTTTCATATTTACTATTCTCCCAGCATGGATGATGCCTCTGTTTTCTAAAATCTACCATAAATTTCAGGAGAGTTTCGTTAACAGAAACCATTTCTCTTTTATGTTAACTCTGTCTTTTCTGAAATAATTAATGAATTCCTCAGAGAAGCTTTTTGTTAACATTAGAGCTGTACATTTACTTTGTTTGCATTTGTAAATCATTGAAGTTTTCCTCATTTCCTCATGAGAGTATAAATTCTTCATGATCAGAAAGAGAGTATAAGTTTTGTTTTTGTAGGTGTTTAAAGGTTTTGCTGTTGCCCTAAAATGTTGCTGACTGGTTTGGCTCCTAACAGTACTGAAACCTGGCTGGATGGTGTGTTCTTTTCAGGTGCATTGTATTAGCACAGAGTTCACCATGAGGAAACATGGTGGTGAGAAGGGAGTGCCATTTCGAGTACAAATTGATACCTTCAAGGAGAATGAGAACGGGGAGTATACTGAGCACTTACACTCAGCCAGCTGCCAGATCAAAGTCTTCAAGGTATTCCTGGGCTTTGCGCTGGTCCTTGGACTTTTTTTCCTTGTCTTTCATTTGCAACATTGGCCACCAAGTGAGAGAGTCAGCTTGTCTCTTTTCAAAAACTATGAAAGCCCCCAGCCTTAATTAGAGTTAGTGAAATAAGTACTGAGCTGCCCAGTAAAGAAGTTTAAATAGGGATGGTGGGAGAAGGGGAACTTGGGAAAGGAATCGTAGGGATATCATATGGATAAATATCTTCTCATTGCAAGATTCATTAATATGAAAGTATTTGGAGCATGACATGAAGTCCCCCTTTACCACTCTTACCCTGACCCCCCCAACCTCTCCTCAGAGGTAACCAGTGTCAATAATTTCATATGTATTTTAATTCGCTTCTGTGCTCTTATGTACATATGTACATAGATATACACGTATTTTCCTTTCTTTGAAACATAAACAGAATTGTATGAATTGTTTTGAAGCTTGCTTTTTTCATAACTATGTGCTTTAGAGATTTTTCCATGTCTGAAGCTACAGATCTCTTACTCACCTTCAATTCCATTACACATTTAAATATCCCATTTTCAGGCTTAGATTTAATGATGGATCTTGTCTTTACCTCATTGTATATATACCTTTTTGTTTCACAAGTGATTATTCTAAGTTTGTAGAAGTAATGTTGAATCGAAGGGTGAGTACTTGAGTTTAAAATGGAATATTTCTCCTTTCAGCCCAAAGGTGCAGACAGAAAGCAAAAAACAGATAGGGAGAAAATGGAGAAACGAACACCTCATGAGAAGGAGAAATATCAGCCTTCCTATGAGACGACTATACTCACAGAGGTAACAGGATTTCTTTGGGTGACAGTTTCAATCAGAACTTTTTACTCTTAAAAGAAATATCCAGTTATTTTGTAATATACTATTGACCCTTGAACAACACAGGTTTGAACGGCATGGGTCTATTTATACATAGATTTTTTTTTTCCCTGCTAAATATGTATTAATACTAGGGCTTCCCTGGTGACACAGTAGTAAAGAATCCGCCTGCTGATGCAAGAGACTTGGGTTCAATCCCTGGGTCGGGAAGATTCCCCCGGAGGAGGAAATGACTACAGTCCATCAGGTTGTGAAGAGTGAAACATGACTGAATACGCAGACAACTGTGGACTACAGTACTACATGGTTTGCAGTTGAATATAGGGGTGCAGATACAGGGGAATGACTATCAGGTTACACCCAGATTTTTGACTGTAGAGAAGGAGATGGTACCCCCTAACAGCTATGTTGCTCAAGGGTCAACTGTATACATATTATCATTATGTTGTGTACCTAAAACTAATATTGTAAATATTTGTCAGTTATATTTCAATTTAAAAAAAATAAAAGAAACATCAGTTCTAGTCTGATCAAAACTTATTTGTCCTCTTAGTTGTGAGGACTTATGAGGAATTAAGATTTACTAACCAAGATGTGCTTTTTGAGGGACTTCTCTGCTTTTTCAGTGGTTAAGACTCCACGCTCCCAATTCAGGGGGCACAGGTTCAGTACCTGATTAGAGAACTAAGATCCTACATGCCGCACGGTATGGCCAAAAAAAAAAGGTGTGCTATTCGACAAATGAACTTATCTACAAAACAGAAATAGAGTTACAGATATGGAAAACACACTTATGGTTACCAGGGGATCAGGATCAATTGGGGGACTGGAATTGACGTACACACTCCGTGCAGTGCTACGCTTAGTCGCTCAGTTGTGTCTGACTCTCTGTGACTCGTGGACTGTAGCCCACCAGTATCCTCTGTCCGTGGGGATTCTCCAGGCAAGAATACCAGAGTGGGTTGCCATGCCCTTCTCCAGACATATACATACCACTATATATAAAATAGATAACTGATAAGGACCTACTGTATAGCACAGGGAACTCTACTCAGTACTCTTCAATGGCTTATATGGGAAAAGAATCTAAAAAAAAAATAGAGTAGGTATATGGTATATGTATAACTGATTCACTTTGCTATACACCTGAAACTACTACCACCTTGTAAACCAACTCTGTGTGTGTGTGTGTGTGTGTGTCTGCGCGCGCGTGCCTAGTCGCATCCAACTCTCTTCAGCCTCATGGACTGTAGCCCGCCAGGCTCCTCTGTCCATGGAATTTTCCAGGCGAGAACACTGGAGTGGGTTGCCATGTCCTCCTCCAGAGTATCTTCCCAACCCAGGAATTGAACCTGCGCTCTCTTGTGTCTCCTGCATTGATAGGTGGGTTCTTTACCACTGCACCACCTGGAAATAAAAAAAAAAAAAGATGGGCTATTTAAGTAACAGTGTTTTGGTGGAACTCTTGAGTCATGTACTTTCTGCGTCTAAATTGTCCTTTGTTTTTAGTGTTCTCCGTGGCCTGAGATCACATATGTCAATAATTCCCCATCACCTGGCTTCAACAGTTCCCATAGCAGTTTTTCTCTTGGTGAAGGGTAAGTCTAGAAAGTGAAATTGCCTTGTGTTTGTCCTAAAAATATATTATTTCATTATGTCTCCATAAGCAAAATCTTCGCAAGTCAGTAAGAGTTTCTACTTGGTCAGTCTTTGATGGACTTATATATTAACTGAGGTTTGGATTATCTTCAAAAGAGACTTAAGTTTTATGTAGCCTCCCCCACCCCACCCCATTATTTTATTTATTTATTTATTGGTCATGCCACAAGACTTACAGGATTTTAGTTCCTCAACCAGAGATTGAACCCAGTCCTCTGGACCTCCAGGGAATTCCCTTCTCTCCACTCTTAGAAAATAGCATCATGGTCAGTGTTTAGTGATTTGCAGACTGATTTTCTGGACTTTTCCCTTCTTCTTACTGCTTATCTTGAGGTTATTTCACTTCCTGATTATAGCATGGTCATTGGGAACTGAAACACAGTTGTACAGACACTAGAATCTGTTTGAAAGTTGGCATAGATGCCTACTCCAGTTAAAAAAAGTTGTATTCTAGTCCCAGCATTCAACACATTTTCTACATAGGCCATATTGAAATTTGAAATAGGCTGTGAAATGTGTGACTAGTTTGATTATGTTTGCTTTTGAGTTTATTTAGGCTCCATGTTCATGCTGCTTCTGAAAGTATTTAATTAAGGTAGCTTAGAGAATTCCCTGGTGGTCCAGTGGTTGGGACTCCACACTTCCATGCAGGGGGCACGGGTTCAGTCCCTGGCAGGGAACTAGGATCCTGCAGGCTATGCAGCACAGCCAAAAAAAGGGAGAAGGATAGTTAGCTAAAATACTCAAAATGTAACTAACAATTAAGAATAAAACTAGATAGCAGTTGCAGAAGGAGTAGATAGATAACTAAGGCCCTAAGATAAATTGATTACTAAATTTGAATTTTGCAGCAAAGGCCAAAATTTTAAAAAAGAAAAAGATATTTTTTGAAAGAAAAATCTGTTACCACCCTATGGATTATGCAGTCTACCTATAGAGAATTTAAAATATTATGCAAAACTTGAGAGTTCTAAAATTTTCTCTTTGTCATGTAGTTCAATATTAGGCTCTAATTTTTCTCCCATAAAAGAAGTAAGCGTTAGAGAAGAGGGACAAACTACTGAGCAAAAAGAACTGTAGGGAATACTCAAGGGTGTGGAGATAGCCCTTGGATCACAAATTAGTACTAATTTTTGAAGCTTTTTAAAAAATAATTATTGCGTTTTTTATTATAAAAGTGTGATCACATTTTATTGTATACTTTTTATTCTAATTTTTCTTGTATCTATTTGTATATATTTGTATGTTTCACATAGTAGTAATATATTGATTACTTTTATATTTTGATATTTTTAATTTATAGTCTAATAAGCTCATGTTAGTATTGTTTATGCCATAATTTAATCAGTCATAACTTACTGGATTTTTTATATTTTTTTCAATTTCTTCAATAATAAAAAATGACATAGTTTCTACTGCCTCCCACCCCAAAGTCTTTATGCTAAAATAACAGATAATAGAAATGTTGGATCCAAGAGTTAAGAATGTTTTATGAGATAGTACAAATTCCTTTAAATCTCTAGCTTTAAGACTTAGAATGATGCAGAGTGAGACGACAAACCCTACTGCGTTTCATGGACTCATCCTCTCATTTTAAATGTTTCTTTAGAAATGGTTCACCAAACCACCAGCCAGAGCCACCCCCTCCAGTCACAGATGTAAGTCCAAAGTTAAATGTCAGTTACTGGCGATGTCTAATAATACTTTGGTGACTGTGTGATTCAGTAGAAATTCTCAACTTTTAGGGAGTATTAGTCATTCTTTCACTAAGCAAACATTTATTAAATTTTGACTAAGAACCAGATACTATGCTGTATTTAAGGAACTTTCGGTCTAGTGGGAAGGATAAAGATGGAATTTCATGGATATCTTGCATGGTTAGAGAAAGAAGACCTGATGTATAAACAGCTTCCGAGCAAACTCTGTCTGAATGTGGGTGGATTTGGCTGTTGTAGTGTTTACCTTTTTAAAGTTGAGTCTGTTTAGTTACCAAAAAAAATACTTTCCCTTTTTCAGAACCTCTTGCCAACAACCACACCTCAGGAGGCTCAGCAGTGGTTGCATCGAAACCGTTTCTCCACGTTCACGAGGCTTTTTACAAACTTCTCAGGTTAAATTTGCTTATCCTTTGTTTTGCCAGCATGGGATTTCTTTTATACTCTAGGAACTCCTGATATTCCTGTGTTATTTTGTGTGTGTGTATTGGGGGAGAGAGGGGTGGCTCTTAATGCATTTTTCTGATTAAATGAATTTCATTGAACTCTTCAGATTTTCTCACCAGCTGCAACTGTGCTGTGAAATACTCAAAAAGAAAACCTCTTAAACTCATTTTAATTTTAAAATATTTATTCTATACAATACCTTTAAAATATATTATCCATACAGTATTTTATCAAGGAGCATTGCACATAGTCTGAAATTTCCCCCCTGATATTACTATATTATATTTTCTTTGCACATTCCACTTTTATTTAGCATCTTCTATGTACCATGTATGGTAGGAATATATAAATAGATAAGGCATAGCTTCTGTTCAGTTATCATCTAGTATCAAAGAAAATCCAAATCAAAATAAAACCTTGAAAGAAGGAAAACAAATAGTTGTGATGCATTAGATAAATGTAGACAAAGTTAAGCATTTGGAGAAGGGTCTGGAGTTAGGGAACATGCATGATGCATGAGGTAAATCTTGAGGGCTGAGGAGGAGTCTGTTAGTCAGAGAGTGGAAGGATATTTTAGGCAGGAGGAACAACTTACTTATTAGGCATGATCAGTATGATGAAAGCATAGGGTTGAATGAGTAAGTTAATTGGGTCGGAATTGAGAAGGGAGAGGATACAGAGGCCAGGTCATGGAAGGCTTTATATCCCATGCAAAAGATTATGACTATAGCTTACTGGTAATGAGGTGTCCTTGTAAGAGTCCATTTTAAAAGTCATTAACAAAGAGAATCTTTACCTTTATCACCCATTTGCTTATATTTATTCCAGGAGCAGATTTATTGAAACTAACTAGAGATGATGTGATTCAAATCTGTGGCCCTGCAGATGGAATCAGACTTTTTAATGCATTAAAAGGCCGGTATGTAATTAGCGTTAAAATATCAGTGGGGTTGGATTCCAAATGGATTTGGATTCAGGGACTCTTCAGAATACTCTTTGTGCAGCTAAATACATCTTGTCAAAACATTCTATTTGAATGCCAGCTGTGTGCCAAATAAAGATGAAAATTATCTTTTCCTGTACTTGATCCAAGAAATTCCTCATGATACTTCATTTTGCATTTCCAGGTAGCTTTTTTCATTTAATTAAATATTCATTGTCCCTATTATGAGCCATTAGGCTTTGGTGATACATTGATGAGCTTTCTGGAGAGAGAGAGAGAAAGATGATATACAATAAGTATTTTGAATAGTAATAAGTGTTTTAAAGAAAAACAAACAAAAACAAGATTGTAGCTTGTAGAGTACTCAGAATATAGCCAGGGAAGACCTTTCTGCGGAGGGGATATTTAAATTGAGTTATGAGAAGGATGGAAGCTTTGGAGTCATGAGGGAAGAAGGTTCTATGCAGAAGAAACAGCAGGTACAAAGGTCCTGGACTCAGTTTTACTAGATAAGAGCTCATTCTTAGGTTTCGGCAGGAATTCATGGAATGTCTGCTTAATACCGAGTAAGAGTAATGCCTGAGAGTAATTAAGCAGAGTAATTAATGTCTGCTTAATTTCCAGTCTCTGTTTGGGATTTACAATTTAAAGTAGGTAGTGGTAATATTGATGGAAAAAAAAAAATACAGGTCAGTGCCATAGAACCAAATCAGTGACTCAATAATGAAATAAGATTATGAAGTATTTTTGTTTATTATTAGAGATATTAAATCAAGTTGGAAACTTTTAAGCAAAGAGGTGAAATTCAAGGGTTGATTACTAGCTGAGAAAGAATGGATCATTCATTTTTAAATGTATGATCTACAGAGCATTTAGAAGTAGGAAGGAATAAGATGATCAGAGCAAGAGGTAATTCAGTATGGTTGTCTATGAAGAAAGAACAGAAGAAAGACTAAAGCGACCAGGCGACAGTAATGAGGGAAATGAGATTTTCTAGTCTGTGGCATTGGTGCTCTTAAGTAAAAGGTATATCTTTGCACCTTAGAAAATAGTGGCTTATACATAGTGAATCCTTCTAACCTTTACATCAAAGGTTACAAACTCAGTGACTACAGAGGCCACGTGTAAATGAGTGACACTCAAGTCTGGGGTGTGCTGAAGAATGCATGCGCACCATGCCTGTGGGACAGCTGATTGGGTTTTGCTTTGTAGAATGAGGACCTTGGATTTTTCAAGGAAAACCAAAGATTCAGAGGTTGATGATGCCTTCTGTTGGAATGAATTCAGTTAGACACACACACACCCCAGTGAGGAGTAATAATTCAGAGCAAATGAGCTGCACTGGTCCAAGGGCTGCCAGTTTTCAACCTGTGCTCTATGGTATTAATGTAGATACACAGGTTCTTCCGTAAAATGTGCTCACCATAAGAAATGTGACTAACAGTTTTTTTTTTTTCCTCCTTCTCAGGATGGTGCGCCCAAGGCTAACCATTTATGTTTGTCAGGAATCCTTGCAGCTAAGGGAGCAGCAGCAACAGCAACAGAACCAGCAGAAGCATGAGGATGGAGACTCAAATGGTACTTTCTTCGGTAGGTCGTTCTGGACAGGCCAGGACAGATGTGAAGAAAAATGAAGAGATGACTTACGAGCATGTGTGATGGGAATTTATCAGGCAGCAGAGTCAGGATTTGCTAAAAGTAATGGTAATTGCTCTAATGTTTATTGAGTTCCTAATATACACCAAGCACTATTCTTAGCATTTTTTACAACTGGTGTCTCCTTATTGCAATAGATTTTATTGTTCTTCCCCAACATTTAGATGAGGAAAATGAGGCTTAGAGATGTTAAGTAACTTGCCCCAGGTCGCACAGCTAGCAAGTGATTGAGCTGGGATTTCCATTCAGGCAGTCTGCTTCTGCGTCCTTTAGAAAAAGTGGGCATTTGAAGTGATCAGATTGCCTTTAAGAGCAGAGAAACTCTGTGCTGACTGTCTTTGCTTTCTCCCTTTTGCAGTTTACCATGCCATCTACCTAGAAGAACTGACAGCTGTTGAACTGACAGAAAAAATTGCTCAGCTTTTCAGCATTTCCCCTTGCCAGATCAGCCAGATCTACAAGCAGGGGCCAACAGGCATCCATGTGCTCATTAGCGATGAGGTAGATTATTAGCACAGCTGAATCACCAGATGACAGTGATCTGTCTGGGCATATGACGGGAACAGGAGCTGTTCCATGGGGGCAGCATGCTGTTTTCCAAGACAAGACGTTTTCAAACATTTTTGTTTGTTTACCTCCTAAGATAATTTTTTTAAAACTGTGTATCCCCTTGCACATTTTTAGGTTGACTTAAAAGTTTTTGTTTTAAGTTTAAATAGTGGCAAAAAATGTGCCCATTTTGGGGCATATTATAGGACATATAAAAATGAAATGATTGCAAAAAAAAAAAAAAAAAAAGAAATGATTGCTTCACTTTTCTAACTATGTTTCATGTAACCTGAATACAAGAGTAGTTTTACCACTGTCATCTGTTTAAAAAAATACATGAATATACTTTTTAACAGAATATTTATATCATTTCTTTTTCTTTTTTCTTCTTTCTTTGTTTTCTTAAGCTGATATTTTCATTCACTTCCCCCATAGAATTTCATCTTACCCTAGTCTACTTTTATGCTTGAATGTCTTTTATTCGTTTTTCCTACCATATTTCTTTGAAACAAAAACTTGTTTCAGTAAAAATTTAAAATTATTTGTTCTGGATAGAATTATCACCATAATTATACAATTGATTAAAACAACATAAATGTATTATACATTTTGATATTTTGATAAGTAATTGTTAAACATTAAGAAAAGATTTATTAAAAGTACATCTGGGAGGTTCCCTGGTGACCTCATGGTTAGGATTCCGGGCTTTCACTGCCAAGGCCTGGTTCAATCCCTGGTCCAGGAACCACAAGTCATGTAACTTGGCCAAAAATAAATAAATAAACACAATACAGTGAAAGTGCATATATTAATGTGATGGATGAGATTACCTGATTCCTTACCCTCTCTCCCAGACACACTTAATTCATAGATAAATACTGCCTATTGATTATTAGAATGAAATAGTGTTCAACATCAATTTCATCCTGTTTTTTTCCTCTAGATAAGAAGTACTGTGGAATCTGATTCACATAAATTGATAGATAGGAATAGATGAAGTTTGCTATAATAGCATTGCTGGATTTTTTTTTTTTAACTTCTGAGTTATGTGCCGAAAATTACATAGTGATGGTATCAAAAGTTGTTTTGAATCATCTGTCATTTGACAATTTGTGGTTAGGTCACTCTTCAAGTCTGATGAAAGGAAAGAATTGAAAACTTCATGGCTCCTTGACTGTATCACCCAGTCATTCTAGTTTTCATTTGCAATTACACTTTTGCATGCTGTAGGGTTTTATAGCCTAGGGCAGTGCATCTCCATAAGATTTCAGGAGGGTGAAACTCTTGCCTTTACTTTATAAAATGGGGAAAAGGAGTTTGAAAAGGGAAGTGAGAAAGGAAAACAAGAGGTTCTCAAGCGGTTTTAGGAGAGAACAGATATAAATGTTTAATTCCTCCCATATGGGCCTGTCTGGACCTATGTGCCCTTTGGAAAGTCCGGGGGTTAACCCAGGAAAATGCATTCTCGAACTTTAAGAAAGCTGTTTCAGAGTGTTTAGCTTTTAAAGCTTTTGAAAACTAAACAGGAGAGAAAACAAAACAAAGGATTGTTTTTCATTTATATCTAATATAATAAAAAGCCACATAGGCAAAATAAATACAGCAAACCAAGGTTTTTAATGAACAGCAAAATTTCCTGCTTTTTTCAGATGATACAGAACTTTCAGGAAGAAGCCTGTTTTATTCTGGACACAATGAAAGGTAATAAAAAGTAAGATAAATGCCTTTTTCGAAGGAGTCTGACGGTTTTTTTTAAATAGTAATTCTTTGAGGAGAGAGGGAAAATATTAACCACCATATTTGAGATAAAGAATGTGACATTATTAGAGATTGCTTCTCTGTATGAATTGGCTTCTTGCCATTGTCAGAGTAGACAAAGTGTGACTTTCTGCCATCATCTTTTACCTTCCATGGACAAGTGATGAAATTGAGGCAAAATGTTGTTTTTCGAGTGTATATTTATTACACGTATTCTATGATAATTAATAAGTATATACTACACTTTGTCCTCCTGTTTTTTCTTTCTCTAAAGAACCTAGCACATGTATTTTTCTCCTTCTGTGTTTTGGAGGTGACTAAAGATGATTCTTTTTTCTTTTTTTTTATAGCAGAAACCAGTGATAGCTATCATATCATACTGAAGTAGATGTGGCTGCTGCTTCCTTCACCTATGTGAAATTCTCCTCTTGGAGGGGATCACAAATGGAGATTTGAAGGCTGCAGGAACCTGACCTGTCTGACTGTGTGGGGGAGGCAGAGGCAGAACCCCAGCCATCTATGTTGGGGCACACACAGATTTCTGCCTGACATGCATTTCTGCAACTGTTTCTTAGTTAACATTTCTGGATTCTATTGTTGTTGAATATCAATAGAAACTCCACATCATTTAGGGTGTGTGTGTAGGGCATAATGATGATGAGAATTGTGTGATGTTTAATGGAAAGATGTTAAATTCTGTGGTATGCAGCCCATGTAATTTTTTTTCTAACATAAAAGCAAACATCTATATTCATAAGACTAGATCCTCGATCTTTTTTGCCTGTGAAAACTTCATCAAGGAAGAGAAATGTGAAGAAAGAACAAAATTCTTCTTTTAATTCCCCCATAATTCGATGACGAATAGTAATTTTGGCTAACACTTATTACACATTTAGTTGTGCCAGGCAGTGTGATAAATTCTTTAAATGGATTATCTTGTTTAAATCCTCTTAATAACCCTGTATGAAGTAGGTAATAATGATCCCTAATTGAAGATAAGGAAATGGAGGCACAGAGTGGCTGAGGAGCTTGGTGAGTAACAGGCAGCTAGTAAGATAGTGACATGAAGTGCAAACCCAGGCAGGCTGGCTCTTACTCACTGTCATCCATGACGGCCCCCCTCACAGTACTCTGTGCATGCCATCATTTCTTACTGTGGCTCTTCTGGTGAATCACACATAAAAGTGAGCAAGAACTGACGAATTAACACCTAAAGGGACAAACCAATCAAGAGCTACAAAAAATGAAAACACACTTTCAAAGCATCATTAGTTGTCAGATTCACAGAATTTAAGGCAGTGAAAACCAGAGATTATCTGTTATTCCCCAAATTCACTATTCTTGAATAACCTCAAACTATTTATTAATGAGATAGACTAACCTCTGCTTTCTCTTTCCCCTCTCTGCATCTTCTCTTGGGATAGGAAGTTCTTTTACTCATGTAGCATTCTTTTATATGAGCTTTACAATTTATTCCCATCCCATTCACATTCTTACCATATGCTTTAGTTCTTCTGATTGCAATTGTGTGCGCTTGTGTGTGTGCATGTGTAAGACTATGGGTCATTTTTTCACATGTAAAGTTTTACCCAGAAATCCCTCTACATGTTATGCTGAGGTGAAAAACGATAATGTTCAAAAGATTCTGTATTGGATTTGGATCTGTGTGTGTGTGTGTATTTTTAAGCATTTGATAAAGTTTAAATGTTTTTATACAGAGATTTTTTTTGTTGTTATTCATTAAAATCAGCCTGCAAATAGTCTTGATTTCTTTTGATTTGAAAGAAATTGAAAATTTTGAAACTGGAAAATTAAGTCAAATGACTTTATTTAAAATTGACCTGGACAGCTGGACATACTAGGCCAAAATACTTTTTTAGTGATTGATTACTGGATGTCTCTCTTTTTCTTTGGTGGGGGGGACATTTCTAATTGTATTATGTTCCTAAGACTGGTTCTCAGCCTCAAGGGAGTCAGCTGTCTCCCCAGCAGGCTGCTAATTTTTATTTTTATTTATTTATTCCAATCCTCCTGAATGTTAGGCTGGGAGGGTTGGACTTTTAAGGTCCTTTCTAAATCTGAATCTGTGACTCTTGTTTACTGTAAATGATACACAGAATTCTATTAATATATTTACTATAAATTTTATACTTGCTAATTTTTACTTGGAGTTAGAGGATTTTTTAAGAGTAGTTCTCAGATTTATATAGAGATGAATTTATATGTTTGTAATCATAGATCCTCAAATTAACTAGAACATCTCTTAGGCTTTCTTTAGCTCCAAAAAAATATTTATAGTGCCAATGCTATATAATTGGTAAGAACTGGTATAGTGATAGAACATTGTAATTATTCAGTTTCCTTTAAAAAATTTCATTTCTTCACTATCGATCTTTTCAATTAAATGAAAAAATTTAAACTAGCTTTTTCATAATGAAAGTGATACACAAAGTGATAAATTCAACAATAAATAACTTTTTCTACTTATAATAACTATTATAATAAAATATAGCTTTTTCTACTTATAGTCCTAGTCCCACTCTATAGAGGTAGTCACTGCAAAAAGTTTCTCTCAAACACACACAAACACACACACATATGCAGACGGGCTCATGTAGTATTAATGGTCTGCAGTTTTCTTTTTTGTGTTTAACATGTCTTGAACATCTTTCTATATTAAAATTTATAGTTTGACATCATTCTTTTGAAAAATGGCCATTCCCTATGAATGGCATTTAGGCTAAGTCCATTTAAGCATACGTCCTAATAATTTTTTGCATTTATTTCTAAGATACCTTCCAAGAAATAAAGTTGGCTGGATCTTACCTCTTTAACCACGTGACAGTTGGTATTTAAAATAAAGAAGATGGTTTACTATTTCCATTGGAGTGAGGCTACATGAGAAGGAGAAGGGTTAGATTTTAGACCCTCCTGAGAACTGTAGTAGCATCCTGTTTGACTTAGCGTTGTCTGCACTGTTCCCTTGAAGCGTAATAGGTTCCCGTCTAGAAGAATCTACAGTATAAAGACTTGACAGTTAAAAGGGAGACATTGGAAAGTAAAAGGATCATTGCAGAACTCAAGGACTGAATACCAGTCACGACATAAAATGTGACTACTAAGTAATGAGGTTCCATATTACGCCCCAATGATAAGAACGTTTGCCCACATAAATGATTTATTTAAGAAGCCATTTAAAGGGAGTGGAAATGGAGGTTGTCATTCTTTCTGGAAAGAGATTACAATATGACAAATACAAGACAACTAGAGTCTGAGAGACCTGAGAAAGAGGTCCTCATGAGGGGGTGGACGTGATTCCTGGAAGTCTGGCACCGTCAGGCACTGGATGCATTGTGAGGGGCAGAGCATGATCTGACCACTGAGTTGGAGGAGCAAGGGGAAGCTTGGCAAGTGGAGAAGGCTTGGCATAATGGAACTAGCCATGTCTCATTTAGGCCTAATGAAAGAGTGTTCTGAAAACCCTTTGTATCCCCAAGTGTTCTGAGAAAGTCTTTTGTATAGGGTTGCTGCAGAGATTTGGGCTATCTTCAAACTTCCATGACGTATTGGCTGAAGCTTCAGCATTTAGTTTTGAAAGTAACACAAATTTCAGATGCAGATATTTGAAGTCAGGACTGAGTTTTTCCTTCTCCACTTAAGCTTTTTTCTCTGGCCAATACCTAATAATTCCAGGTAACTTGGGACTCAAGACTCAAACAGCCTTTGTATCATTTTTCTGAATTTTTAGTTGGCTTTCTTGGCTATGGATGGTTCCTCTATGGCAATCTGATCTGTTATGGCCTCTGCTGGTCTGTTATGAGAACTCCAGCCTCACCAGGAATGGCACAAATGCTCCCATCTAGCTGTATCTTTTTACTGATATATAAAATAGTCCTTCATTCTTCTGCTTCTCCTAAAAACAGCTCGTATTTTCTCAGTTGTGAACTAAGGTTTTTCCTGCTAAAATATTTTTATTTGTGATTAAATTTTTGTTTCATTATACAAATTCCAAGACTTAAATGAGGAAGAAAGATGCTCTATGTGATATGAGGACAATGGCATCAGTACTTGTTTTCTGTTTTATTAATACTTTCTTTCTCCTTGCTTCTTTTAATGACCTTTTATTTTACCTTTGATCTTAAACTCCCATCTATTTCTACTTCCTCCCTTTTTCCTCATCTTTCCTCTTCACTTCCAGATTTCTTCTATATTTTTCTTTATGAATACTGGCCTGTTCAACAAATTAATTTGGAAATTGCAACTAAATCTAGCATTTGCATTCTCAAATTCAGAGGTGTAAAAGTTGTTTATGGGCTTCCCTGGTGGCCCAGTGGTATAGAATCTGCCTGCCAATGTAGGAGATGTGGGTTCGATCCCTGATCTGGGAAGATCCCACATGCTGTGGAGCAACTGAACCCTTGCACCACAACTAGAGCCTGTGTTCCAGAGCTGGGGAGACGGAACTGCTGAGCCCACTTGCCCTAGAGTTTGTCCTCCATAGCACAAGAAGCCACAATGAGAGGCCTATGCATTGCAACTAGAGAGTAACCTCCCCTCACCACAATTAGAGAAAAGCTAGAGCAGCACTGAAGACCCAGCACAGCCAACTTAAAAAAAAAAAAAAAGTTGTATATGAATTACAATTTTCAGTTGGATTAGTATCAATTATGAGAGAACTTGGTATTTAAAAAATACTAATGTATTACTTACTATGTGCTATGCTATGCTTAGTTGCTCAGTCATGTCCAACTCTGTGCAATCCCATGGGCTGTAGCCTGCCATGCTCCTCTGTCCATGGGATTCTCCAGGCAAGAATACCGGAGTGGGTTGCCATGCCCTCCTCCAGGGCATCTTCCCAACCCAGGGATCGAACCCAGGTCTCCGACAGTGCAGGCAGATTCTATACCGTCTGAGCCACCAGGGGGGCCCTCAGGAGGTAAACAGCAATCTGCAGTGATGAAAATGAGGAATGTGTACCTCACCAAAGCAGTACCATTTTGTATTATGTGGGATCTCTGGGGACATGAGTAATAACCTAGGTTTATTCTATTCTGTGAATCTGTGTTTTCATGTATTTGCGTAAGGTGAGGTACACATTCCTCATTTTAATCACCGCAGACTGCTGTTTTGAGTTCTTTTTTTTTTTTAAATCACTGAATTGCCAGAGAATTCCCTCTTTCTGAATTCTCATGTCTAATTTTTCATTTAAGGGTTTAATTAATATCTTTCCTTAGACATCTGTATAACTTTGCTTCAGCCTTTCATTCACCTTTTTTAGGTTTATTAAGCTTGACTTCTCTAAATTCATCCTTGCACTCTAGCTCCTCAAAAATGGTTGTTATTTTGCTTTACTAACAGGTTTTTGTGTGTATTATACACTTATGTAGATCAATTTGTGAATGTCTTTTTTGAAACCTTCCTCGATAAAACATACAGCTTCTTGTTTGTGCTTTTCAACTGCTATGGCCCTGTCTTTCTCCCAGATTTGTTCTACTGATCTCTTTTGGTTAGTGTGGAATTAGTCACAAAGGTGCCTGTCTCTCTAGATCTGGATTCTAATTAAATGTAAATTAGTAAAGTAACATACAGCCTCAGGGCTAAATCTACAGATTCCCTGTCAAAAAACAAATAACAGTGGCTTGGATTTTTATCTTAACTCTTTTTCTCTAAGCATCTCAGCACATAGTATCCTCTGATCTATTCATTTTCAGCCTCCCAGGAGAGTGTACTCTTTTATCTTTTGTTTGGTAAAGAGTGGTTGTTAAAATGTACACTTTGGTGTCAGATGAACCCTTGTTCAAATCTCAAATCTTGCTCTTCCTGGATGTGACTTTGGACAAAACAATCTCTTAAACCCCAACTTTCTCATCTTAAAAAGGAGATAATTCTTAATTCATAGGGTTGTTAAGGAGACTACAAAGGATAATAAATACAAAACAGTTATATCTTGTTGCAATTTTATTCCCTTGCTTAATAAATTTAGGATACTATTGAAGGCAAGATCACCTCTACATGTAGATATGACCAAAAGAGAGATGTATAAACATTGACCAGGATATAAAATTTGACCTTTGGTTTTTGTCTTTGTCTGTTGTTCTTGATCATCTGTCTTTCCTTCCTACTTGAGTTTTTCGCCCCTAAAACCCACCCAACCATGAATTATGCATGGTCTGGAGTCTAACAGTCACACATTTAGAATTAGATATAGTGTCCAATGTTATAATTTACATATTAATATTAGCATTTTTTTTTTACTTATAACTTTTACTCCACTGCACTCCTGGTCATTTGACCTCCACAGGTCCTGCTTGGGCTGGAAGCAGAATCGCAATTATGAGTGAACAGGCACCATTGTAATAACTTACCTAGCGATTCTATTAAGACAATGAAATATGGTTAATAAGTGACTCTGTGAGAAGTGGTTGTGATGTTTGTTCTAACAATCCAGATGATTGTTTTGACTGATCTACAGCTTACTGGCAAACTGAATTCTGCTGTCTTCTCAAAGGATTTGCAAACTTTTCTTTGGCTGTCTTCTAATTTGGTGTCATTAACCAAGAAAGCCTGGGTATTGAGGCTGATGGTACTCTGACAAATTTCCCTGACTGATGCTCAGATTCTAGATGTGTTGGTATATGAAACACTTAGCCTACCCAACAGGGCCTTTGGGCTATTTTTTGTTACTCATCCCACTGACTCTAAACATTCTGGGGTCTTCTCTTCCTTTTTGATTCCTGTGTGTCCAGGAAAAACAGAATCATGTGAACATTTGTATCATAATGTGTTGTCAACAGTTTATACCACTATTTGACCTCCACAAAATCCTGTGAGACACATACTTTTATCCCCATTTTCCAGATGAGGAAGCCAAGGAACAGGGAAGTTACCTACCTTGCCAAGGGTCACACCATTAGTAAGAGGAGTTGGGGCTTCTGGTCAGGGCATCTGGCTCCAGATCTCATGCTCTTGGTTACATGTTATATCATGCCTAACTTTAGCAGATAGGTGGATGATCAGTACTCTAAGGATTGCCTTTTTGTGATCTGCTTTTTTTCATTTTGCAGTATTGTTTCTTGGTCTCTCAGAATCTTTTATATCACTTAGGGGAGAGAACTGGAATTCTTGGCATTTTTCCAAGTCACTTAACCTCTTAATTCTAAAACTGAAATGGCTTGATACCCAGTAGATCTGGCTCGTAGTTCTTGGTGGCAGTGTAAGTGCACCATGCTTTAGAACCAGCCTAACCAGAGTTTAAATCCTGCCATCCATCCATTTGCTAAATAAAAAGCTTCTAAATGCCAAATACCATGCTTTGTACTTGGTGCTGAGGATACAGTAAACAAAACAACTTCTTACTCTCATGGAATTTACTCAATTGATAAAAGACTGAAGGACAAATATATGTCAAACGGTAAATGCTTAAGAAATATAGGGCAAGGGGATAGATACTTAGGGGAAGCCCCCTTTTAGAAATATGGTTAAGGAAGTGTCTCTGATAAGGAGATGTTTGACCAAATATTAAGTGAAGAAGTAAGTATGGGTCTAGCTGGTTAAACAGTGTTCCAAGGGAAAAGGTCCTGAGATGAGAGCATGATTGTCCTGTTGCAAAGAATCTAGTGGGCCAGGGCAGTTAAAACAGAGAGAGGGAGGGGAAATGTAAGAGACAAGCTGACATACAGGATGGTGGCTGGTGAGGCAAGAGGATTCACCTATAACTTACAGGGCCTTACAGGTCAAAGGAGAGACCTGTTCTTCCTTTCTGAGCGAGACAAAACCAAGATTGGGTGTCCTTGGCAAATGACGTACAACATTCCGATTTCTGAGCCCTCGTTCTCCGTTTTAAAAATGAGTTGCAAAATTGTGAAGATCAGAAATCACGTAAGAAAATTTGGAAAGAAAACAATCCATCAATACACGCTGAAGATTACTCTGCATTGCTTCTATTTTCTTCATACCCTGGGCAGGCTGCAGCACGTCGCGCTGCTTAAGACTTAGATCCCCTGAGCGAGGATAATGGGGATTACGTTCCTTAGACCTGGAAGTGTGGGCCTGATGAAAGGAAAAGGGGAGTTTTAGGCGAGAATTTGTTTAGTCATCGAAGATCTGGAGCTGAGGGTCTCCCCTCATCCTCTTCAAAAGGCTGCAGCGGCGTCAAACTCGCTTTCCCAGGCTGCAGCGGAATCGCCGCCTCCTGAGTCTGTTTGCCGGCGAATTTCGGCTCTGCGCAGGTAGCCGCCTCCAACTCCCGGCATGCCGCTGGGCGTAGGGCTAGCACGTAGACTCCATTTCCCAGCCTGCCCCGGGGCTCGGTCCGGACGTGCCGGCGCCTATAAGAGCCAGAGCGCTGCGACCGGAGCCTATTGTTAGCCGGAGCCGGGGCGGTTCTGGGCGGCTGCTGCCGGGGGGCGCCCGAGTTGTCGGAGCCGCCCGCCCTCTGCCGCCTGCCGGCCGACCTGCCCACCCACCGTCCCTCCCCGCCCTGCTGCCCTGGGAACTCCCAGACCGTCTGTGCGGCCCCGGGACTCGCTCTCTCTTCCCTTCTTCCCACTTGGGCTAGGGCGGCGGCAGCGGGGGCGGCAGAGACCATCACGGGAGGAGGCAGCTGCGGCGGAGCCGGTAATGGGCCTAGGGGTGGGGGTCGGAGGGTGCCTCCTCGTCCTTTCTCGGGATCGGCCCCCGGGCGACTGTGGAGGAGTGGTCAACCCAGAGCCGCGCGGATGGAGGGGTCAGAAATGAGGGAGGCACGGACGGCAGCGGTCGGGGGGCGGGGAGCTAGAGCGCCGCCGGGAAGGGAAAGAGTCGGGAGAGGCGTGGGAGCGAGGGGCACGGAGGACGCGGGCCCGGACTGCGGGGGCAGCTTAAGGGAGCCCGACGGGCGGCTTAGAAGCCGGCAGGAATTCGGATTGAGGGTTAAGTTCGGAATGGAGCGGAGATGATGTAGGATGGAGGGAAGTGAAGGAAGGGGAGGGGGGAAATAGAAGAAAATGTGGGAGGAGTGGTTGGGAATTTGTGGGTAGCAGGCAGGAAAGGATGGGAAGCTGGGTAGGGGCTGCAGACACTTGGAGTGAGCAGGAAGGTTAGCAGGAAACAGAGTGAAAAGGTGCCCCAGCGCTGAAGGGTTCAGCGGGGGTGTCCATGAAGGGGAACTGGTGACTTGACATGTCCTTTCAACCCAGGTTCCTGAGGTCTCCCATTTTTTCGTGGCGTTGTGTGGGAAAACGAAAGCATCAGTTGCCCTAGTTGCTAGTTGGATATTTTTTCACAGGCCCAAACACGCAGCCGACTGCCATCCATTCCTTTTAGTGCCACGGTCTCGATTCATCCTTTTAAAGGGAGCTAGAGTGGCAATGTGACACATACACCGTTCTTCAGTATGAAACGTTAGAAGTTATCCCCAAGAGACACAGTGTCCCCTTGGCTTGCAGTTTTCAGTTCAAGGTAAATCCACAGTTAATTCAGATTTTCCTTTTCTTTTACCGACTTTCCATTTTGCAAATGTCCAGAGCCAGGAGGATGTTGATGTGTGCCAGAGTTATAAATGACTGGATATCCTTGAGAGTTCATGGGTCCTGCAGCGTCATATTCCAGTTCTCCCACAAAGATCTCTTGTCCTTCATAGGATGGGAGTTTAGACATGGAAAGCCAGATTCTAACCTTGTGTCAGTGAAGGGATGAAACCAGAGAGTGAGGGTTGTAGGGGGAAAGCTTCCTTGAAATAACCTAGTTTAAACAAAATGTTTTCACTTGAGCACCTTGTTAGTTCATTATCCTGGTTATCACAAGGACACATGGAGCCACAAAATTCATAGTATTTGAGGAGCAGCTCACAATATTTTGTAAAAGGAGAAACAGGACTGGTCATCTTATTTAGGTTGATCCTAACTCTTAGCAGCAAGCTTTCCTTCCTCTAATCCAGCTACACATGGTAGCACTGACATCTTACTAGAGATTTTCGGCCCTTGACCTTTAGCAGAAGGTTGGGTTCCCGTCCAGTAGAAATGGGATGTGAGAGGTACCTTGTCTTATTTTGGACTCCTTTAGGAGAGGGATTTCATTACCTAAACTCCGTCAATACATTCTGCATCCACAGAATTAGGGGAGGGGCAGTTCTTTTCTTGCTAGTCTCACATATGCTGGGTTTTGGGGTTTGATGGCGGTTACAGGAATTCTCACAGGCCTGAAAAGGCTTATGCTTAGTACTGAAATACATATATGCTGTAAATCTGTTTTATTTGGTGCTAGCCTGATCTCTTCTATATACTATGGATCTGAATTTTGTATACCTTTGGGAAATGTTCAACTAGCAGAAATACTTAAGAAAAGGCAGTAAGGCATGCAGCTAGAAAGTGTCAGCTGACCTTCCGTTTTAATGGCACAAAAGCTTTTATAGAAGTTTGCATTATTTTCTCCAAAAGCATTTATTCTTTGAGTTGGTCATTTTGACAGTTAACTGTCAGTTATGACCTGCATTTCCAGTCTCATCTTGATTATTTCTGTATGGGTTAAGTGCTTGGGAGTATAAGTGTTTTTCTTGAACATAGGTATTGATCCTCTGCCAAAGAATAAATAGTTGAGAGAGGTGGAGATGACTGATTTCTAACTGTGGTTGGAAAGGAAGTTGAATTGATAAATTGAAAAGTGGAACCCATTGTTGTTATTGCTATTTCAGAGAAGGATTTCTTCAGGCCACAGTGGAAGTAGATGGGAGGTTTCTTGGTGCCCAGTGGACATCTTATATTTCACAAGTTCACTCCAGAGAGCTGGACAAGGAAAGCTGGGTTGAAATTTTAAGTTACATTGGTTCTCAGGACAGAATTTTTGGATTTTTTTTTCTTTTTTGGTAAGAATGGGTTAATGACAGAAAAAGTGATGCTAACCTCCTGGGTAGGGTGAAGAGAGCCCAGTCAGTATGCACATTACTTACATATATAGCCATTCAGATGATGCTCAGACATTTTAAGGAAAATATTTTTCTCCCAGGTTTTGCATCTTTTTTTCTTCTTTCTTACTAGCCTCCTCCTATCTTTGCCCAGAAACCTCTTTTCCAGAAATGGGAGTGAGGAAGACATAGAAAAAGAATAGAGAAAGCAGCCAGCAATCCTTGCTGCCCAGAGTGCACAAAAAGTGGCCGAAAGAGAAAAGATACCCTGGGGCACCTTGGTTAAGACAGTGGAGGATTATATTAAAACACCATCTTCAACCAGACTCAATCACATGCAGGGCTTAAGGAGAAACATTTAGAAGAAACCCACACTACTGGCAGCAAAGGCACATCAGAACAGAGGTCAGAAGTGCACATTTGCTTCTCTGGCGGTCCAGTGGCTAAGACTGCCTTCCAACGCAGGGGGCATTGGTTCAATCCCTGGTTGGGGAACTAAGATCCCACATGCCACAGGATGCCGCCAAAAAAATAAAAATAAGTAAATAAGACTTGTTTAAAAACTTTATTTAAAAACAAATCTATTACTCAATGGACATGAGTTTGAGTAAACTCCGGGAGTTGGTGATAGACAGGGAGGCCTGGTGTGCTGCAGTCCATGGGGTCGCAAAGAGTCAGACACAGCTGAGTGACTGAACTGAACTGATGAGTACCTTCAGGCTTAGGAACAAGGTACTTTCCTAGTGGCAGTATTAACTGGTTCTCAGTTAAAACTGAAGATGGACTTCAGTCCTTTCTAAGAAGGATTTTGAGCTCAAGTCAGCTTTTTTATGTGGTCAATAAGATTTTTTGGTGGGGAGGAAATATTGTGTTCAGTGGTCAACATTGTTTTTCTTTTTTTATTCCTCCCCCATAAGTACTCCATAGCAAGGGTCTCACCTCCTCCATTAATAGAATGAAATGAGATTTGTTAGTTAATAGGCATCTTTAAGCCCAGCTGAAATCTTAACCTTAAATAAAAGTCCATGGCTCTCTCCTTTCTTAACCCACATCCTAAGAATGCGATCAGTAACCTGAAGAACAAAATTGATGCTTTGGGCTCATTTTTAAATTTGATTACAATTTGTATCTAGTAGTTGATTTTTTTTTTTCTTTCTGGCCAGTTTATTTCAGGAATGTGCTGGTCTGAGACCTGTGAGGACAGGTTTCTTAGGTGCATCTTGTGACTTGAATTTTTATGCGATCTGGCTAGGTAAATTAAGAAATACCTAAAGTACTTATTAGGTCTGGTTGACTGTGGAGCTGAACCAAGAGCAGGCAAATTGCTTCCAAAACACAGTCTAGAAAATCAGCACTGTAGCAGGCACCTCTTGACACCACAGTATATTCTGGGGAGCTGCTCTGCAGTCATGCAGCCCTGGCTTTCTGGGCAGTGTTGTTATTCCTGCTGCATAATTAGCAACTAGTGAGATCATAGTCTGGGGAGATTCTGGCATTACTGAGGCAGAGCAGGGAGCTTTCGCATCATCACATGTGGCCCCGGCTCTGACAGCGTTTCTGCTGAGCAGATTCATATCCTCGGGAACTCAAGTGCAAAGATGGAGGAGAAAGATTTGTCCCTGGGAAATGGACTATCCCAGACTCCTTGGTTGTGTGGCAGCGCCTTGAAAACACTGCCTGCCGTAATAATGTAACCAGAGTAAATCGTCACTTCTTTGCTATTTGTCATGCCCTTGCCAGTTTCTTTATAGAGGGCAAGGATTGTAAAGGGAAGTCTTCCTTGCAGAGAGGATGATGGGAGGTCAACTGAGCCCAGTTTTATGGAGCAGTAGGCAATTGGGAAAGAGTCTGGGTTTTGAAGCCAGTGCAGTTTCTAATCTTCAGTCCATTCCTTCCCCCATACCACCCCAACCCCCCTTCAGTCCATTCTTTAGAATCTAATTTGTCCTTTTCAGGAGCCTGGTGAGACACTTTACATTTGTGAAGATCTGGGTAAAGCATTTCCCTGACACTCATTGTACTTTGAAATTGAAAGCCTACAGCAGTATTTCCCAAAGTGTGTTCCGAATCCTTTGCCCTGTAGGATACTCTCGAAACAAAGGATTTACAGAAGCCCTGCGTTCTGTTTCCTCTTACCCTTCACCAGGTTCTTTAACATATTAAAAGTCTCTGAAAGGTCTACGTAAAAGCAGTTTTCTTAAGTATTTTGACACAGCAGTCTTATTTCCATGTAGAAGCTATTAATATATTAATATCGTGTGTGTTGGGGGGGGTGGTGTTAGTGGCTCAGTCGTGATGGACTGTGGCCCACCAGGGACTTCTATGCCCATGGAATTCTCCCGGCAAGAGTACTGGAGTAGGTTGCCAATTCCCTTCTCCAGGCGATCTTTCCGACCCAGGGACTGAACTTGGGCATTACAAGCAAATTCTTTACCTCCTGAAATTCTTCACTTGGGGGCACCAGGGAAGCACCCCTCCCCCCCCAACACACACACACACACACACACACCATCTCCAATTTTCAGATACTATAAAAATTCAGTTGTTGTTGAGGAAACTGAGGGACATTGACATGCTGGCCCCCCACCCCCCACACACACCCGAGGCCTCTATTAATTAATATCTGTGGAGCTAGTTTATTTAGTGGATACACTTTGGGAAATGCCAGAAAATTTTCCAGAAAAATAATTGGATCTAGTATGGGTTGAGGCATAGCCTAATTCTGCCTTTGATCCCCAGTCCCTCCTGCGGGCCCCATGGAGAGCTCTCCTGGGCGAGCAGAAGAGCAGGGCTGTTATCCCAGGGCTAATGAAGCCTTGAGCCCAGCTGGCTTGGAACCAAAGGCCTTCACTCCACTGGGAAAGGTGCTGCTGTTACTCATCTCATTATTCTAAGAGTGACTGAGGATGGAGGGGCTAGGGAGCAGCAGAAGTAGGAGGCTGCTGACTGGAATAAGATATGACCTCGTCTCAAGAGAGCAGAAGTCCATGCTAGTGACTCGGGGGCCTGCTTTCTGCCTTTGGAGAGCCGTGTGTATAGGCTTGGGAGTGGTCTGTCTCAGGACTGGAGTGTTGATTCCTCTTCTCCCCTGGGCAGAATCCTAATGCACCTGGCTACCTGCTGGTGAGCAGGGGCTTTGGGGCCGACGTGGTGGGCTCCCCCAAGGAAACCCCTTTGAAACCAATGGATGCATTCACGGGCTCGGGTCTCAAAAGGAAGTTTGATGATGTGGATGTGGGCTCATCAGTTTCCAACTCCGATGATGAGATCTCCAGCAGTGACAGCGCGGACAGCTGCGACAGCCTCAATCCTCCCACGACGGCCAGCTTCACACGTGAGTGAGCCGCTCCCTCCCAGCCCGCACCCACATCCCGCAGGCATTGGAGCCCTTTGCAGCTCTCGCGACAGCTTCTGTCCAGCTTGGGGATTTGTCCTTAGTCGTAATCTCTCCCACTCTTAGCTCAATCGTGCTCTTTGGAGGACTTCATTGCTCTAATATCATAGACTTAAGTGGGATTTATTCTAGCTGATTTTACTTGGCCTGTGGTGTTTGGGTCCCCAGAATGGGTCGAATTAAACTGAAGAAGGAGTCGTCCAGGAGTTTACCCTTTCCCACCAGAATCCCATATAGTTGCACAAAACTGTAGCTCTAGCAAGAAGTAAATGCTTACTGCCTGGACAACTGGGGCATCTCAACGCTTCTTAATTCTTAGAGCTCAGTTAGTTTCTTGGAAGGAACTTCTGATTACATAAATCAGGGGTTATCTCTCTGCTAAATGTGGCCCACTGGTCATTTTTGTAAATAAAGTTTTATTGGAACACAGCCACGAGACCCAGTGTCTACAGAGGCTTTCGTGCTACAACAGCAGAGTTAAGTAGTTGCAACAGAGACCTTGTGGCCTACAAAACCTAAAATATTTACTATCTGGACCTTTACAGAAGAAGTTTGCCATCTACTGCCACAGATCAGCACTGACCAGGGAGACGTCCCTGCTGATCTAGTGGTTAGGATTTGGTGCTTTGACTGCTGTGACCCAGACTCAATTCCTGGTCAGGAAACTGACCTACAACCCGTGTAGGCCAAACACACTACACAACCTGTGTGGTATGGCCAAAACAAAAAAATGCAGTCCAAAAGAATTTTGTTATGATAGAGTGTTCTGTATCTGTATTGTCCAGTATGGTAGGCATTAGCCATATGTGGCTATTGAGTGCTTAAAGTGTGATTAGTGTAACTGAGGACCTGAATTTTAAGTTTTTATTTCATTTTAATTAAGTTGCCACATGTGGCTAGCAGCTGCTGTATTGGACAGTGAAGTTGTGTAGATTGTTAAGTCCCGAAAAGATTACCTACAGTTCTCTTCCTAACTGATCTCTAAAAATAGATTTTGTGGTCATCTATTTGGCAGAAGTCAGTCAGGAGGCAGTGGTATGGACCTGGTGATGGTCAAGGTCCTTTCCAACTGTGCATTTAAGGTTTGAAGATTTGGAAGGTCTCAAGGTACAAGGAGCACCTCTGGAGAAGAGTTGAGAGCCTAGATGGATGAGGAAGAATGAGGTCCTCCAACAGGCCCTCTCTGGGTTAATTAAACTTTCTGTGCTCCCTTCTCAGCCACATCCATCCTGAAGCGGCAGAAGCAGCTGCGGAGGAAAAATGTGCGATTTGACCAGGTGACTGTGTACTACTTTGCTCGACGCCAGGGTTTTACCAGCGTGCCCAGTCAGGGCGGCAGCTCTCTGGGCATGGCCCAGCGCCATAACTCTGTACGCAGCTACACACTCTGTGAGTTTGCTCAGGAGCAGGAGGTGAACCATCGGGAGATTCTTCGTGAACACCTGAAGGAGGAGAAACTCCATGCCAAGAAGATGAAGGTGCCTAAGGGGTCTGGGGTCTGGTACTTCCCCTGTGCCAAGAAAAAGCAGAAAACCGTCTAGGTCTATTGTGTTTTTCTTGTTGGTTTGGTTTGGTTTCAGACTGTTGCCTTTGGTATGTAGAGATTCCACGTCTTTCTAATGAAGAATCTCAGATTTGGAATCAAATCTCAGTTTGAGACACTATTCTTGTCTCTGGTGGGGAGTCTAGCAGAGACTCCCTAGACTTCCCTACCCTTCCCCCATCTATCAGTGTTTAAAGTTTGAATGACTCCCTGAAGACATTCAGGTCTGCCACCCCTGGACCCTTAGGAAGCACAGTGTTTCCATTTCTCATCAAATGATTGTCCATTGGCTTGATGCACAGAACAGATGTTGGATCTTTTGGATCCTTTGAAAGGATGCTGCCAATTCTGGGCCTCCCGTTGCTTCTAGATGATAGGTTTTCAGGTATAAAAAATAATGTTACCAAATAGTTACTTTGATTTGTATAGGACTGGGCCTGCAGTCTGATGCTGCTCTTCAAGTTTAGGAGGAGAGCAGGGCTGGAAGACCCACCTCAGATTTCTCTTTAATAGCTCCACATTTGCTCTTTGCGCCACCTGGCACTCCACAGCTGTGGTTTCCACCAGTCTGCAAAATATTGCCCCCAGAATTCCTAGTTCCGAGCTTGGAGAACACTGCTTCAGGCCTGGCCAAGTTTCTTGTGGGCTCAAAGTATTCAGACCCATGTTAAAACAGGTGGCTGCATTATTTCCAGGGTCATGGGTGAAATCCTGATGAGATACACAATGCAGGAAGGTTGGAGAACCAGTGACAGAGGTTGTGAATGAACTGGATCTCAGCGCTCTGTCCCTTTGAGAGCTCTATGTCTGCTGCCCGCAGTCCACGCCTCAAACCTTACACCTGTTTTTCTAACTACAGTGACATTCAGGCTTCTCTGTCTTCTGTCTGAGGAATTCCATCACTGACCTATCACCTTCCTGCTGCTATAGCAACAGCTGAGCAAATAAACTTGTCATCATTTGCCATGAAGGCTTTCTACCCTTTCCTTCTATGTCAAGAGAACACCCTTACTTTGGACCAGTTTACTCTTTTCTTAGAAATCTTTCCTATCTTTAGCACTTTATAGAAGAGGCAGTTGTTCTCAATACATTTTGCATCTCCCATATGCCATCTAATATTTGTTTTCCCTTTGGACTTCCATCAAGAAGAAAAAACACTGGTGCTTTGCATCAGTATTAGTACCTACAATTTTTCTAACATTTTTATTACTTTGGCCTTTTATCCATATGGAATTCATTATTAACAAATAGTATGAATTGGGAATCTAACTTTTTTTTCCCCCAAAAGAATAGACAGTTGTCCCAATACCATTTAATGACTAGAATCTTTCTCACTGATTTGAAGTGTTCTTTTATTAGGCTATATTAAATTCTCCTATCTCTGTACATGGTTTCTTTCTATTGCATTTCTCATCTCTTTCCTTTGATGGGATATCAAGGAGGGGAGGGAGGTGCTTCGGAGGAGGCCAACTGTGGTGAAATGGGCAGGAGCAATGCTCAGGTCTGCAGGAAGGCCCCTTGTAGTTGGCCTGCCTGCAATAGAAAAAAATGTCGGGTTCCCCAGAAGCACCACTCTTTTTCTCTCATTCCTCTTCTCACCTCCCCACAAACAAACAGAACAGGTTTGTAGCTTATTAGCTGGGTCTGTTGCATCACATCTCTCCCAGGAGTTATTCCTTTACCAGCATTCTTCTGACTGGCTGATGAAATGAGTCAAACCCACCAGTAGCTTGGCTTTCATCCTGCCAGTAGCTTCCAGAGCCCTGGGGATCGTGAGGCCTCATTTTCTTTACCTGAACTCTCGAGTGGGTTTTCAGAGCTCATTCAGCCACAAACTGTCTTCAGCCTGTCCTTCCTCTCAGATCGCCCTTCCTGCCTCTTTGTCCTTCTTAGCCAGAGAACCCAGATTCCTGCCTGCAGAGAGTACACGCAGTATTATATTTGCCACCCTACCTCACATGCAGCTTTCCTTTGAAACCAAATAAAAAGGATTAGAAGGGAGAAAGAGGGAATCCCCTGGTGGTCCACTGGTTAGGGCCTCAGTGCTTTCACGCTAAGGGCCCAGGTTCAAGCCCTGGTCCAGGAACTAAGATTCCTAAAGCCATGCAGCATGGCCAAAAAAAAAGGAGAAAGAATATATTTCTTTCAGGCCGTGGGAAGTGAGGGCTTTCTTGATAGCCATTGATAACTTGCTCACTTTTTTCTCCTCCCCATAAAATGAGGCTCTTCTGCGTATGCTCAGATGATTACTCAGACTGAGGATTCAGGTTCATTGACAAAGACATGATAGGTAGCCTTGTACTACACTTTAACATACTCTTCTTTGCAGAATTGTGGTTTTGGGTCGTTCGGAGTGCAAACTAGCAGGTGTTTTGCAAGGCTGTTTACACCCAAGGAATATCCATCCATTGAAGTGCCTTCTCTTCGTCCATGTATTAGATGGCAGGTTAGCTGAAGCTAAGGGGCACAAGGCTGGAAATGGAGGGTATAACTGTAGGGGGAAATTATCTTTAGGGGGGAAGGTGAGACAGATTTGGAGAAACTTTGAGCCAGAAAGGTGATGTCCCTTGTTTGATGGACTGGCGTTGGTGCTACATAGGCTTCCTGTCCTTCTGCTCTAGATTGATTCTTTCGACTGACTCTATCCAGTATAGTAGGCACTTGCCATACTAGTGGCTGTTTATACTTAATTAAAACGAGATAAAGGTTAAAGTTCAGTTTGCCGGTTGCACTAGCCCCGCTTACCGTGCTCAGGAGCCACGTGTGCGCCGGGACAGGCCACGTGGGTGTCTGAGCCGTGGCAGCAGGTTCACTTGGCCTGACCTGCTGTAGTTGTGCCAGTGAGGAGGCTCCTGCTGCTACTGCTCTGGCACCTGACCTTCCTTCCTGTCTCTTGGCAGCTGACCAAGAACGGGACGGTGGAGTCGGTGGAGGCCGACGGCCTGACGCTGGATGATGTTTCAGATGAAGATATTGACGTGGAAAATGTGGAGGTGGATGATTACTTCTTCCTGCAGCCTCTGCCCACCAAGCGGCGACGCGCCCTGTTGCGGGCTTCTGGGGTCCATCGCATCGATGCTGAAGAGAAGCAAGAACTTCGAGCCATCCGCCTGTCACGGGAAGAGTGTGGCTGTGACTGTCGACTGTATTGTGACCCAGAAGCATGTGCCTGCAGCCAGGCTGGGATTAAATGCCAGGTCAGTCCTCCCTGACCTGAGGTGGCATAGTGACCATAGTGTGGTCACCTGACCACAGGTGACCTGTGACCCCTGGCACCCTAGAGTCAGGGGTGTTATCTGGTGTGGGTGCCAGTGAAGGGGGGGGTCCCTGTGCAGGGGGGAGCACTCCCTGTTCTACAGCCCTCCTCCACCAACAAAGAAAACAAGTATGGCAGGATTCTTAGGCTGTGGAGATAGGGATGATTTATTTTTTTTCTGTGTCTCTCACCTCAGAGATGATAAGGAGTTGTCAGCACCTGGAGGAACGGGGTTGGTAGGTTTCACATTTAGTAGCTGTCCTTAAATATTGACTGATTCCTTGAGGTAAACAGAAGCAAAGAACTGAGGTAGGCTTTACATTTTATCCTACAAACACTTCCTCATAGTACCTCTAGTCCAGTTTTGTAAAAATCAGAATAGTCCTCAGAATCTGTAACTCAGGATCAGCTTTGGGCTGAAATCCACAGCATCCTGAAAGATAGGAAGCATCGTTTTCCAGAGAGCCTCTGATTGGAATACAAATCTCAACTGGAAAATGGCAAAGAATATTTATCTGGAACCTGTATACTGAGGCTGTCAGTCCTGAGTCCTTGGGGTAGAATTTATCCTAACCTTTTCTTATTTTCAGGTTGGTATCAGATAACTATAACAGCTCTGAGCAGATAATGCTTTTTAGACTAAGTGCCATGACGAATTGGTCTGTTACACAGAGCTGAGGATAGTTCTAAGAAATTGACTGTTCCCAAACCTGGGATGGAGAGTTCTAGAAGTTGATATCATAGGAAGACACTGTATTTGTACATACTTACTGTCCACATTTTTAATTTTATTTTTGGTATGTGTGGGGTTTTTTCATCTGGAGAGTTCAATGAGGAGATGAGGAGGTAGAAAGCATATCTTTTCCGAAAAAAAAAGAAAGCATATCTTTTCCAGATATCCCTGGTGTGTAAGTTAATTGTCTTGATGACTGCTTGCAAACCAAGCTGGCCAACCATCAGGGGAAAATGAAGCAAGGAGGGAAAACTGGTCATTATTTTATTTGAACCATCACTCTAGCATCTTAGCAAACAGATGCCTAGTTTCCCAAGAGTGTATTGCCTTGGACTGGCTGGGTGCTCTATGTCCTTTCCGATACCTGTCGTCAAAGAACAGCCTTGGGCCCTGGCCTTTTGTTTTCTTAATAAAGTAGGTAAGTTATGGAAGAGTCTCAGGTGCCTGCATTTCGTTTCTCTTGAGAGTTGTCAGCTTTCAGAGAGTTCTCTCTGGACGTCTAACTGGAAGGGCTCTTTGACGTGATCTTTGTCTATTTTTTGTTCAGAAGAAACAAAGCCCTAGGAGAGAGATGACTTTTCTTGAGGTCACACTTACTAATCAGTGGCTGGGCTGGAATTAAAAGGCAGGTGGTGTGGTAGCTCACGGAGCAGGTTATTTTTTATTTTTTTTAGTGTTTTAAAAGTTTTTATTTTCTATTGGGGTATAGCCAGTTAGCAATGTTGTTATAGTTTCAGGTTAACAGCCAAGAAACTCAGCCATACATATACATGTATCCATTGTATACATGTATTCATTCTCCCCCAAGAGGTTATGTTTTGAGTCCGCAGTTTCTCTTCTAAGACCTCAAACTTCGAATCGCTGTGTCCGCCAGCTAACGTCTCCTATCTCATCTGGCCTCAACCACCTTGTCTTCTCCTCAGGTGGATCGCATGTCCTTTCCGTGTGGCTGCTCCCGGGATGGCTGTGGCAACATGGCTGGGCGCATTGAATTCAATCCAATCCGGGTCCGGACTCATTACCTCCACACCATCATGAAGCTGGAGCTGGAGAGCAAGCGGCAGGTGAGCCGCCCGCCAGCCCCAGACGAGGAGCCCTCGCCCACCACCAGCTGCAGCCTGGCAGCAGGACAGGGTGCGGAGACACAGGACTTCCAGGAGTTCATTGCCGAGAACGAGACGGCGGTGATGCACCTGCAGAGCGCGGAGGAGCTGGAGCGGCTCAAGGCGGAGGAGGACTCCAGCGGCTCCGGCGCCAGCCTGGACTCGGGCATCGAGAGCCTGGGCGTGTGCATCCTGGAGGAGCCCCTGGCTGTCCCGGAGGAGCTGTGCCCGGGCCTCACTGCCCCCATCCTCATCCAGGCTCAGCTGCCCCCGGGCTCCTCCGTGCTGTGTTTTGCCGAGAACTCGGACCACCCGACCGCCTCGGCCGTGAACAACCCATCCTACTTGAACAGTGGGCCCCTGGTCTACTACCAGGTGGAGCAGAGGCCAGTGCTGGGGGTGAAAGGAGAGCCTGGGACGGAAGAAGTTGCACCCTCCTTCCCCAAGGAGAAGGATCTGAATGTCTTCTCTCTCCCTGTTACCTCACTGGTGGCTTGTGGCCCCACAGACCCAGCTGCCCTCTGTAAATCAGAGGTGGGGAAAACATCCACTTTAGAAGCACTAGTGCCCGAAGATTGTAACCCTGAGGAGCCTGAGAGCGAAGACTTTCGCCCCTCCTGGTCCCCCTCAAACCTCCCCACGTGCACGGACAGGGAAGAGGGCTGTGCAGTGGAGAAGACGGCGCCGCAGGGTGAGGACAGGCCCCCGGAGGAGCCTGCCCTGGAGCCCCCTCTGGCAGTGTGACGCAGGGACGGAGACTGCCTCGTACCCGTTCTCTATTTATTCCCTTATTTTATCTAACACCATTTCAAAAACAAAACTGTAGAAGCAGCTGCTGCTCATATGTTATTTTATTGGGGTCTTTGGGGAAAGGGTGGGAAAGTATTGTTTGTACAAGTATTTTTTAAAGGGCCAACAGAACCAAGGAGACCAGCCCCAGCTCGATCAGGGGACAGAGTCTTGGGGCAGAGGAGGCTGCATCCTGAGCTTTCTGGGCCTTTGGAACAAAGAACTAGGATCTCACAGGAGGAGCTGGGTAATTCAAGCAGCTGTTCACGTAGGGACCAGAACACGACAATTTGAACAGCATGACAAAGCCCCTTCCTCTCTCCTGAGCTCCAGGCAGGGTTAAGCTCATCTTCCTCAGCAGTTACTGATACCCCACTTTGGTGTATTGTAGTAATACACTTGGGAGTCGTCAGCTGGTTGAGTCTAGAGAGGAGGGGGTGAAAGTGTCTCTGCTTCTGTACAAAACCTCTAAGATCTATAAAAATTGAACCTGCCTTCCCTGACCCCCTTATTTGGTAAATAAGTTAATATTTGACATTTTTGTTCTCTGACCTGTTCCCCACACTGGGGATTCCTGGTCTTAACTTGAAGTGTTTCTTTCACAAGTTTTTAGGTACTAGAGTTAAACTTGTCTTTGCCCCGCCCCCGCTTTGTCTTTTTTCCTTTGAAGGGAAAGAGCTAGATTGGCTGGGAATGTGGCATCAAGAGCCAATCTTCCCTATGTGTCTAACCGCAGCTCCATCAGGCAGCTTTAATCTGGGGCTCACACATCCCGTGGGAGACCTATATGGAGCATTAACCTATGTCCAAAGGAGATAGCAGGAAGAGGCTGCTGTCTGGAAAGATGACTTTCTTTGTGCCATGCTTGCTTTTTCACCTAGCCCTGTTCCCCACCCCTTCCCCCCCAAAAAATTAAGCTTTAAAGGAATGTAGGATGTGGCAAGTTCACCAACTAGTGTTTTTGTGTTACCTTTTTTGTTTTTTCCCTTTTTTTGGTCTACCTTCCTGGTCCCTCTTGGATATACAGGGTTAGAGTTCTTATTACTATATTTGCATACTGTTCCCCAGAATTGCAAATGCTTATTGGCTCCCTCCATCTTGATATATAAAGATTGGAAGTCAAACCAGTTCATGAATGCTTCCTGCAGCTCCCAGGTTCTAAGAAGTCAAGTTCTAACTGTAACCTTTGAGGTCTATAGAGTGGAATTCAGATTCGGTTTGTAACTTTTTAGGGGGGACGTGGTTTCTGTTCTCTTATGTCCAGCTTATGTTCCAGGATGTGCTCCACTGAACACTGAATTCTTTTCACTAGCAAAGTCATCACTGCCTCTGTTTTAATTCATTCTTTTTTTTTACGGCTCTTTGCCTGTGTTTGAAAAGGGAGGCAGTAGGGAGCAAAACACTCTAGCATCCTTCACACCATGCTTCATTACTGATATGGTTTATTAACCAGGAAAAAACAAAGTACAAACCTTTTTTTTTTTTTTTTTTGGTGAAGAAGGTAACTGTACTTACTTACCTTGCTTGTAAAGCCTTTTCTTGTGGGATCTTAAGGCCCCAGTGTCTGAAAGCAACCTCTATGTATATCACAGTAGTATTTCACCTGTCAAACCTAAACTGAGCCTGAAAGGCCTTATATTCAACATGGATACATCCTTTTAACTTATCCTGTCTCTCCTGTTCATTCCTGTTTTTGCTGGTTCTACATTTGGAGGTGAATTAATAAGCCATAGACCCTTATCTCTCTCCTCCTCTAGGCGCACAAAACGGAGTCGAGAGTCCTAAGCACCTGTGAAATAGGTGCTATCCTCAACTAAGCTACACTCCACCACCTTAGACTGGTCCCCTCAGAGACAAGACTGAAGTTTTAGTTGGGAATTTGACTCTGGAGATGAATCTTTCTAGAAGTTTGTATTCGAAGGGGAGGGTGAGTGCTATATCTTCCCTCTTAGAAGGGCTCCAGCCTAAGCTAGGAAGTGGATTCACCTGTTTAATAAGACATTTGGGATCAGACCAAGAATCTCAAACTAATTAAACTCATTGCCAACCCCCAAGATAATAAATCCCTCCCTTCATAAACTACGGTTCTGACTCACCTGTCCCAACCTTTTAAATGCTAAATATTAACATTAACAATCTTGTCAAGCAAAGGGCCTTTTCTACAACCTAGTCCATCTCGTTTCTGGTGCTACCTGAGCTGGACAGACAGAATTACAGAGCATGGTTGCTAGAAAGGCTAGGCTACTGACCACAAAGGCAGAGCTTCAGTCCTGCTTAGACTAGGTGGGATAAAAGAAATCTAGATAAATCACTCATTACAACTCTTAATATTTTCCAATTTCCTTTCTCACTGTACACAGGTAGTATTTTCAATGTGAATCCAAAGCTTGTCTGGTTCTCTGGAAAAAAAAAAAATTTTTTTTTTTTTTGCCTTTTAGGTCCTTTACATTGTGATAATGCTGTATTTAAAGAAAATATTTAAATGTAATATTAAAGAAATATTCAAATGAATGGTGTTTTCTTCTTTACCTTGGCAGACCACAATTCAGTTACTTGTTAGAGAAAGGATGCTTCTCTAGTACTATATATAAAGCCAATTAGGTCAGTTAAGGATTAATGTTAACAATAGGGATGTTTTACTGTGGAAAAATAGAACATTCTCTGGAGCATCAAGAGTTTCACTTGCATCATGTGCCCTTAGGCGCCTCTTCAGCTGAAGCAAGCCTAGATCTGCCCTGTTGGAGCTTTGCTGACTCAGTCCCTACTCTTGGGGCCCACTTCTCAATTCCATGACTTTATATATAGTGTGTATATATATATACATTCCTGTTTACTGTCTTAAAATCCAGCAAAAGCATCAACTTCACATCAGCTTCTTTGTTATTAACATCCCATCAGAAGGTTCTATTCCAACCAATTCTCTCTCCATTAGTTAGGTTATGTCAATCAGTCCTGTAAAAGGAGCCTTAGTAATTGGGGGATGCGTAAATAATTTCCAGCAACTGGTTTCAGGCAGTCTTTACTTGAGTTTAGAAACAGTACTTCATGCATTTACAATAAGTTACTACAGGTCACTGATATACACAGAGAAAAGCTGAACCCAACTTAACTATCTCAGTGTAGACCTCTGGGGCTGGGCAGTGATTAGTACCTTAACAGGACTGATCCATGGACCAAAGAAGGCAGCCACTGTCAGTTACAGGTGGATCGCTGCAACACAGTGGAGGTAGCAAAGAATTTAAGATCCATAGGGGCTGTAGTACAGCCCAGAAATTAAGACAAGGGAAGTGAAGGCTGTAAACACTTGGGGAGAAAGTCAAGAAGCACTTGTTATTTCCTTTTATCTTTTCCATTAGAATGTTCCTCTAAGTTATTCACTTACAGAAAAAAAAAAAAAAGTGCTCAAAGGATTTGGAAAAACAGGAAGTGGTTATTCCAGTTCCCCAGTGAGGGGAACAACAGAAGCAACAAATCCCTATTTTTGGTCATATCAAAGTGTTGAGGGGGGCATCCAAGTACATGCGTGGATGTAAAGGCTCCAGTATAAGCAGTGCTCCTCCCCTCACCAGCCAGGACCTGTCTTGAACAAAAACAGCTGTGAAGATTAGAGCAGCGAGTGAGTCCCAGGCCAAGTGAGGATTCCCTCCTGGGGCAAAAGCTCGGCCTCCCAGGATCTGAACTTAAAACAGCACAGTTAAGACCAGTAGAGAGGCTCCTGCCAGCTCCAGTGAATTCTGAGGAAGCTGGGATGGCACCTCTCATGGGCCACCCCACTAAGAGGGTTTCTTTCAGTTCCAGCTCCCACGTGGGCACCATGCCATGAAGCCCGTGGCACAGGTTCCTCTGTCTCCCACACACTTAACAGTGCACACAGACTTCGCTGACAAGTGCTGTTTGGTCCCACGCTGCTGGGCTGTGACTGCAGGATGATGCCAGCCACTTCATGCCCGTCCACTCAGCGCCTTGACCCAACGTAGTTGATGGAAAGCAGGACCACGTTGTGTAGCAAGAGGGACAGCTCAGTTTCTGAAAACACCATCAACGTTAATGGTCTGGCCAGGGAACAGCTTGCCTTCCAGCTACCGTGTTGTGCAGAGCGTGACACCAGAGCCGGGAAGCCAAGTGCGAGGAGGTGAGACACTAAGAGGCCATTGTCCTCAAAGTCCCACTGCTTGGCTCCAGTCCCTGCAGGTTTCCTTTCTTTCAAGCATATCTGTATTTACTTGATTCTCATGTGATGGCAGAAGAAAATTCATTAATGGTAATGGTACTTAACACCACTGTCACCCTTGGGATTTTTCTGGTAGAAGCTGGTCCTCACGGGACATTTCTCAGCCACAAGGAGATTAGGAGGCTACCCTAACGTCAGGCTACCCTGACGTTCAGAGGCTTAGAAAATAACTAGGCAAAGGTTCCAAACAGGAGACCCACAGGCCTAACACCCATCTGTGGGTACTTTTCATTTAGCTAGGTGAGTGTCTTTGTTTTGAATTTGAATGGCTTTGGACTAGTACTTCTGTCCTGGAACAATTCTGTTCTGTTCTGTACTCCCTCTCCAAGTTACATGGCAATGTCTGGAGACATTTTTGGTTGTCAGCACTGGGTTGGGGGATGCTATTGGCATCTACAGGACAGAGGCCAGGGATATCGCTATGTTGTCCTGGAGTGCACAGCACAGCCCCCCACAACAAAGCCATCAATAGTGCCAGGGTTGAAAACCCTGCTTCATGCTCAGACTCCCACAATGCCCAGTCCTCCCTCTGGTCTCGCACATTAGCTGCCTGTAGGCAAGTGACTGCGCCCTTTCAATGAGACACACAAGTTAGATAAAGGTCTCACACTAATAATTAACTCCCAAATTACCTTAGAATAGAACACAAAAATGACTTGGCTTTTTGTTGCATTAATCATAGGGATTTGTCTTACCTTTCAGGCTGCAGGAAATCTGTAGCCATTCTCCCAGCCAAGTTCGACACCTCTCTTCAGCAACATGGGTGGAATTCAGGCCACGAAGATAACAAGCCTATACCACTCAGAAGAGAAAACAATCCTTAACTATCACAGGGCGAGTATGTCAAGGAAGTGTGAACCCACAAAGAATCCCAAATCCCCTCTAAATAAGTTAAAACCTCAATCCTACAAGAAACTTTTCACCATAGCAATATGAACTCCGATGGACAAGATAGAGAAGTGGAAAGGCCTTATACAATCTAAATCAGTAGATCTAAAATGTAGCATTCTTGATTTTTGAAGGACCAGAAGAAAAGACACATCAACCAAAATTACTGTGGGGAGTTCCTTCCCACAAGTTAAGTTCAGGCAAGAAAAAAGATGTAGAAATGAAATGAGAGAATGAAGAGCCTGAACTCTGATGTAATGAGAGAGACAGGAGCTCCCTGGAAACTCCCAGCCCCTGAGAGCCCACCAAGGACTGCGGGTTGATACTGCAATGAAGCACTTACCGACTTCACCTCCTGAGCAGTCAGCTGGCCAACCCCCAGCTTTGCCAAAGCCTTGTCCAGTTGGTGGATTACAGTGGTGTGAGTCTTTAAACGGTGTCTCAATAAGACAGAAGGCAGATAAGGTGTGAGAAGCATGGCTCGACTCAAGGCTTTCTGTGACACAACAATATAGGGGGAGAAAGTCAACTCGGTGTTACTTTAAGACCTGGAGCGAGGTGAGGCCGTGGAAGAGAGAAAGCCTCAAAGTGCTCACCATCTGCAAAGCACGGAGCTGGTCCATGCCCAGAGGATGGTTAGCGAAACACTCTCTCAGAGCCAGGATATCATGTACTGCTGGGTGGGTACCACGTTGCATCTTGGGAGAGGTAAGAGATGGGTAGATGTTAGGAAGGTCCTGACTAGCCCTTTTACCTAGTTTTAGTGCATACTACATCTAACAAGATTCTTGGTTTGCAGGAAGGGTTAACTGGCAGAATACCTTGGTGCACAACTCTGTCATATGCCACTGGAGTCCTGCATCAGAAATGAGAGGGACAACTTTTTCTAAATAACAAAGGATTTCTGGGTGGGACTGCTTCCGGAGAGCATGATAGATATCTAAGAAATCAATTTGTTGCTTTGGGGTCCAGAAATGTTGGATCAGCAGTTGCCTAGGAAACAGGTACCTGAAAAGAAAAGGAATCACAAAATCACTTGCTGAAACTAGCATCTTTCAAAGTGAGCTAAGAGCATTTAGCAGACACGAATGCTAGGAGGAAGAGATGGAAACACTTTTTCCCTACCTTACTGTTCTTTCCTGAAAATGAGAGTCAGATCAAGGTTTAAAAGATACACTGAAGCCCGATTTCAAGCAATATTACTGAGGTTTATGTAAAAGGAAACAGTGCAAGTGACTAGCCTTGCACATAGCAATCAGATAAATGACTCCTTTTGAGCCAAAGCATGTGAAGAACATATTTTGGACTGAGTTTCAGAGCTGGAGAGCATCACTGTGATGCTGACAACTTCAAACTGTTCACTGTCCCTATGTGCATACAAAATGGAATTTCTTTAATTCAATTCTCTACAAATGTGGTGGTTTTAAAACATGGTCACAAATTCCCTGGCACTCTTCTCATTGAGAAGTGAAGTCTAATGTCCCTGGTTTTAAAATACAAGTGACTGCATCAACCAAGAGAATAGAGCAGAAGTCAGTCTTTGTGACTTTCAAGGCTAGGTTATACAAGGTCATGCAGATTCTTATTTGCTGAAACAGTCATTCTTGGAGCCCTGAGCTGCCATGTCAGAAGTCCCACTATCCCGAAGCCACCCACTACAGAGGCCACAGGTAGGCACCTGAGTTGACAGTCCCAGTCTTCCAAAGCCATCTCTGCTAAAGCACCAGGCCTAAGAGTGATCTTAGACCGTCCTGACTAGTCCATTCAGCAGTTAGGTGTTACTGAGAGACCTCTGTCAACACCATGCAGGAGAAAAATCATTTACCCACCTGAGCCCTGCCCAAATTCCTGCCCCATAAAATCATGAAAATGCTGTTTCAAGCTTTTAAGCTTTGAGGTTGTTACATAGCAATAGACAGCCTAGCATGTAAGGTCATAGTTTAAAACTGTCATCTTTGGATATAAGGTAAAGTAATAAAGATTGATATTATCAGAATAAGAAATGAATTTTTTTCCAGAAGGGAAAAAAAAAAAAATGTCCTAAGTTGCTACGCCTCTCAGGGAGTGGGTTGTGCCTCTAGGGATGATGGAAAAGATCATTCTCTTATTTCACGTCACAGAGGAACAGCTAAGAGGCCAGGACATCTACTCCTACAGCCGTTCCAGTAACCCAGGTGGGTTTTATGAACTTTGGCCTAATGAGAAAACTGGAGCAGAAGTTTGGTAACCTTTGCCTAGATTCTGAAATGGAAAGCTCTTTATTTATAAGTTTTAAAAAATCTACATATCTTCAACATGCTGGGGAGACAGAACTCTGTACTCACATTAGCAAGAAGACCAGGTAGTTGGCAAAGGGTGGAATGGAAAGAATACCTAGGAAAAGACACTTGGTGACGTCTCGACGAAACTAAGCAGAAATAAACACAGATGCAATTTTAACCCAAGTGTTTGATACAATGGACAATCCCTCCACCCCACTATGCAGTAAACGTCTATTTTAGCCCAGATAAAGATCAAGGTTATTTCTATCTGCCTCTGGTTAGTAAGTTCCTTAAGAACAGAGTCCAGATCTGTCTGTTCACTTTTGTATTCTAAACACTGTCTAGTATAGGACCTGACATTAGACCAAATCCGTCAGTAAATTCTTCCTGATCTACAGAATGGGTCCTAGATTGTTATTCTCAGCTTCAAACCTATCAACAAGTCATCATCAAATACTACTTTCCTGCTGTCTTTTGGATCCTTCCGTGCAGATTTTTGTATGTTCAGAAACAAACAGGATTTTACTGTTTACAACTTTTATCCAGAAAGTGTGCCAAAAACTCTATGGAGCTGTGTTTGTGGGGGTGGGGGTGGGGCTGGGGGGTGCAGCAGGGCGGTGGTCACAAATGAACTGATTCTGCCAAATGATCTGATCTTCTGGCAAGGGGCAACAACTTGTTCAGTAGTGAAGAAAATAGGAAAGAAAAAACTTGAGATCTGGGTTAACTTTAATTATCTCACCATGAACTTGCGGATATCTGTCCTTGGTGCATACCTGTCTCAAATGCTCCATCTCCCGGTATGGAAGTTGATGAAACTTTATATTATGCTTCCACATATTTGTCTTTATTCTTCTAGCCTTTTTGGCATCGGCCCATAACATCTGCAATCCTGCCTCATTAAAGCAGAGGACAGAGTGTGATGTTATCCCAATTTGATTACCACAGACTTATGCTCCATGTTCACCCACAAGACACACAAGTCCCTCCCTCCCCAACAGTACTCTAAATCAAACCTTTAAACTAGGTCACCTGAAACTCTTGTGAGGCTGACCTATATTTCGTTTCTTATCCTTCTCCCTTCTGCCTCCTACCAACCTCTGCCCCTAGAGTATCACCTCTCTTCCTGCCAAGCTGGTGTTCTCTGATCTACCAGGGAATGGTCTCCCTCTTCTGGTTCATTACTCACTCCCTTTTTAAAATAAAAATTCAATGATCTTTAACCTCAGTAAGTCTTGCCCAATTTATCCTGTGTATTTCTCAACCAGATATTAACTTATTTCCTCTCTAGAACACTTTTATGATTACTAGAATTCAACACACTTCTAAGATTGCATTTTCTCTCCAAGATAACCCTTACACTGATCTAGGGCTTTAGTTTTTAAAAATGCTTTCCTATTTACGAATGAAATGGTATAATATCTAGGTTAGCTTCACAGTAATAAAGGAGAAAGCCAATGTATAAATGAAATAAGACTGGTGGACAGGAGTCAATAATTGTGGAAGTGAAGTTGAGAATATGAAAGTTCATTATATTACTCTACTCCTGTGTATGTTTAAAAATTTTCAGAATATAAGGCTTAAAAGCAAACAACCAAAATGTTTTCAGACTTTCTTTCCGTTTGAGTCTAGTATAAGCTGGGGAGCAGACGAAGCAGCCACTCTTATCTCCACTGTACAGCCTTTACAAGTCCATGAAGCTAGTAGTAATTATGATAATATTCAGAGCTGACAATGTGCAAGTTAACTATAATTGGTATTACAATAGAAGTACAGAGTATAATAGTTATAGCTACACTTACTGAGTACTTACTATGAATCAGGTCCTAAGGAGCTTACATGTAAGAATTTATTTCATCTTCATAACCATGCAGTTGATGGGTAGGTTCTATTACTACCCTCATTTTACAGGTGAGAAAACCAAGAACAGACAGCTTAGGTAACAAGTCCAGTCACCCTGCTAGTGACAAGCTGGGATTTGAACCCAGGCAGTCTGGCTTCAGAGTGGATGCTTGACATTATACCATCTCTTAGTAACTAGCAGAGCTCTGATTTTAACTGAAACATTCCAAAACCAAGTACATACAGTGCTCTTTTCACAACATGCCACCAAACAGAGATCTGTGACAAACATTAAACCACATTTTCTTACAAGCCAAGTGAACTGATAAAGCACAGGGCAGGTCTGTGCAGCTATGGATCTCTGCCTTGTGCATGACAAATAACTCCTACTATAGGCAGATGTGTGGTTAAGCAAAGTGCAAAAATAACTATATTCCTCCTACGTGTTGTGAAAGGTTTTTTCTCATATTACGCTTCTAGAAACATCCTCAAGATCTAACTTATAAGAAGTAGTTTAGTGCTCAAGCATTTATGAAACACAAGACACACCAGCTCACTCCCCCATGCAGAGCCGGAAATGATCTTACTTATTCTCTCTGACACTGCCCAAGAGCTGATCCAATGGATTTTTTAGTTTTGTCTTTACCTTTCATGAAGATTGTATACAGGACATAGAAGCGGGGGAAATGACGACCCAAGAAACGATGGTATTTCCCATTAATCACTTTTGTCTTGGTCACCACATAAGAGATCAAACTCTTCACATCTGCCTTTGGAGAAAGATGAAGCTTTGAAGACCTACAAGGAAGATGAAAGAGACTATCTGGGAACCAGCCCTGGAAGCCGCTTCTGGGCAGGGGTCCGTAAATGTAAAACACAGGCTTCAGAGAATGTATGCTAAGACCTGAAACTTCTGAAATCCAAGGAAGATCTTGAGATCACGGAGAGATAAGCAATTAGACTGAGAAAAACAGATAAGGCAGATAAGAGGCCAGACAAGAATGAATGTCGGGGGAGTCGCGAGCCTGGAGAAAGCAGGCCTGAGGGACAATTTGAGCAGCAGGCTAAAGCCAGAGAGGTGAGATCCAGGTAAGCAGCAGTAAAATCTTGAGCCGAAAAAGGGCGACTCAGGACACGCGGAGAATTCAAACAACACGCTGCGCTGAGAATTGAGAGGGTCAGAAAGCCAGGTCTCTAGCAGGGATACGGGTGCGACTTCTTAGCGGAAGAATAAAAATCCAGGGGCCAGGGCGTGGAGCCCTGAGAATTAAGACAGCATGCAAACAATATTGAGACACTGGCAGGGCATGAACGTCAAAAATGTTTTTCTCTCTCCAAGTCCCTCACCGAGGGGCCCCCCAGGTCAGGCCAGAGCGAACAAACTGCAGCCTCCGGACGACATAGAGTCCAGGGGGCACCGCCGAACCCCACAAAGCAGCCCGAGCCCAACACACTCTGGAGAGCGCCATCTTCGCAGCGAGGGAGGGGCAGACAGAGGAAAGTCGTCTTCAGGTCAAAGTTCCCGTACGTTGCGTTCCTTCGACAACGCATGCGCCTTTCTTGAACGCTCATTGGTAACCATAGACCGCTCGCCTCGCGCGCCCCAGCGGCGAGCAGTGGACGCGGAGGCTAAGAGCGGAAGGAGGTCTAGGATTGGATGCCTCCAGCACTTCCTGGTTTAGAGGCGCCGGAACCCGGCTATCCCAGAGGGAGCGAGGGAGTATCTGCCGTTGGTTGGGTTGTGGTTCTGCGAAGTTCGCTCTTTGAGGGTCTGGTGACCCCTTGAGAAGCTCTAGGGCCTCCAGGTTTCCTGACACCGCCGCCCTTGTTTTCTGTCCGTGTGCCGCCAGGCTTTGGGGCTTTAGCGCGGCAGGTGCCAGCGATCAGTTAGGCAGGGCCTCTGGCCACGGCGCCTCCTTGGTCCTGGGAGGACCCCCGGCGCCCTCTAGTGCCAGTCAAGGTCTGGCCGCGAAGGTTGACGGTCTGGGAGTGGCCCCTGCGTGGACCACTTTCGCCGTTCCCTTTTGTGGGCGTTTATCAAAGTAGGTCTGTGGGGAATGATGTCTTTCATTAAGTGCCTCCTGAAGACCAAGCTTGGGTCTCAACCTTAATGTCACTTTTGTGAGAGGCTGTCTCTGACCAGAAGGACATGCATTTTCTCCCATTACCCACCGTGTATTTTCTTTATAGCATTTAGCCACATCGTTTATAGGTTGTTTCTTTTGACCAGCTGCCTGAACCAGCCTGAGGGCAAGCACCTTCTTGTCTTAGTTACTGTTGTACTGTACCGCCACCGCTAGGTGTCATGTCTGTCGCCTGAAGTGAAGTGAAATCGCTCAGTCATGTCCGACTCTGCGATCCCTTGGACTGTAGCCTACCAGTCTCCTCCGCCCATGGGATTTTCCAGGCAGGAGTACTGGAGTCGGTTGCCATTTCCTTCACCAGAGGATCTTCCCGGCCCAGGGATGGAACCCGGGTCTCCCGCATTAGTAGTTGCCCAATAAACGTGTTTGACCACATTCATTAATACCTGAAACTGGGATGGATTGCCAGAAGTGATGTTGCAGGAAGGGGGAACCCCAGCTACGGCCAGAGAGTGGGTTTTCATCTAATAATTGGAAATGAATTGTATGAGGAGATACATATGCTGACAAAGCAAGAGACCTTATTAGGTAGGGGCGTCTGGATAGAGAGCAGCAGGGTAACAGAACCCGGAGCTGCTCTGCCGCTTGGGTCAGCCTCAGGTTTTATGATGATGGAGTTAGTTTTCTGATTGTCTCTGGCAAATTACTCTAAGGGTCCTTTCTGGTGGCGCGTGCATCACCCTGCCAAGATGGATTCCAGTGAGAAGGATTTGGGGAGGTTGGTAGGACATATGTGAGGCAGGAAATGGATGGGCTTCAGTCTAGGCATTTATAGTTGGGCTCCTGTTCACGCTTCCTGGGATGAGCGCCGTTGGTCACCAGCCACCTAATACATTTCCTGAAGCAAAAGACAAATGAGCTCTAGGACTACATATTTATGACCGGACTCCTGTCTATATTTTGAGATCTCAGCAACAGCAATAGGGTAAATAACCAGACATTAGGCATCTTTATGGCAGCGACAGAGTGGGACTGCTGCTGCTGCTGCTAAGTCACTTCAGTCGTGTCCGACTCTGTGCCACCCCACAGACGGCAGCCCACCAGGCTCCCCCGTCCCTGGGATTCTCCAGGCAAGAACACTGGAGTCGGTTGCCATTTCGTCTCCAATGCATGAAAGTGAAAAGTGAACGTGAAGTCACTCAGTCGTGTCCGATTCTTAGTGACCCTATGGACTGCAGCCCACCAGGCTCCTCCGTCCATGGGACTTTCCAGGCAAAAGTACTGCAGTGGGGTGCCATTGCCGTCTCCAAGAGTGGGACTAAACCCTATTAAAAGACTATAAGAGGTAATCACACACCTCCCATCCTTGGGGCAAAGGACACATTTCACATGTGCAGAAAGACTCCTTGGGGGTCAAAAGGAGGTGAGGTGGGGGGGTGGGGGGCGCCACTCCATAATATGTGATGCTAATACATGATCCCATAGGTTCCTGGACTGAAATCTATCTTGGAAAAAACCTGTGCACTCATAGTGGGGAGGGTCTTAAGGCAGGTCAGATGTGGAAAAAGAAACCAGATAATTGGCTAAAGGTAAACAGAGACAGGTGTTGGAGAAGACTCTTGAGAGTCCCTTGGACTGCAAGGAGATCCAACCAGTCCATCCTGAAGGAGATCAGTTCTGGGTGTTCATTGGAAGGACTGATGCTGAAGCTGACACTCCAATACTTTGGCCACCTCATGCAGAGTTGACTCACTGGAAAAGACCCTGATGCTGGGAGGGATTGGGGGCAGGAGGAGAAGGGGATGACAGAGGATGAGATGGCTGAATGGCATCACCGACTCGATGGGCATGAGTTTGAATAAACTCCGGGAGTTTGTGATGGATAGGGAGGCCTGGTGTGCTGCGATTCATGGGGTCGCAAAGAGTCGGACATGACTGAGCAACTGAACTGACCTGAACTGAGCTGAAACAAAGACCTGGAAGAACTGACCTATATAAATGACTTAACCACCTCTTCACTACACTCCTCCTTATTCAGGGAGACACCCCACACCCTTTCTTTCCTGGTATGCATCTCTTCCTTGCTTCTATCTTAACAAACTATTTCTCTGTGTGTTCTCCCACCTGTGGTTGTGCTATATCTCTAAAAATAAACTTTGTACCTGCAGTTTAGTTTTTGCCTCTGTGAGAAATACATTTTTTCATTGGGGGCAAAGTTCCAGGGAAAAATAGCTCTACCTCTAACCCTTGCTGGTCTGGTGGCTAGGATTCCAGATTTTCATCCAGGCTACTCAGGTTCAATTCCTGGGCAAGGAATTAAGATCTCATTTTACACCACCACCCACTGCTGCCTTGCCAAAATCATACAGACTGGCATCTCCTCTCTTTCACCTTTCCCGAATTCTTCTGGTTGGTAGTAGCTTGTAGTTTCACTTCCTTACCAGGACCTCCTGTTGTAAGATAACTCATGCAAGTGGTTACTATCTTGCCTGATCAGGTCAGTGGTTCCCCTAACAACCCCCTGCTGAGACTTCATTCTCAAGATATTCTTTGGGAAATAGGGCATGGGTCTCTTTGTTCTGTAACTACTTCCTGCTGAGAGTGGACATAGCCCTGCCTGGTAGAAATCTCTTGCCACCTGATCTAAATCAAGGTATTCTGTGCCTGAAATTAGCATTCATCCTAATAATAACAGTTGAGCCTGAAACTGTTGGACCCTGTCAGAAATGAACCGTGTAAACAGTTGAAGCAGACAGTGGCCAAGCATGAGGTCTAACAGGATGGTCATCGCTGGGCCAAGCAAAGGAAGGCAAAATCTGGGGTGATGGCTGTAGGTTGTGTGACTTTTCCTCTGATTATTGATGGTGCAGTTAACAAAGCAGTGCTTCAGGAATCTTGTGCTCAGCTTGATATTACCATCTTCTACCTGGGTAGGGGCTCCAGTTCTGCAGAAGAACTCAGAGGTAGTGTTAGGCATATTCCTTGAGGAGAAGCCAGGACCTTGCCCCAAGGCTGTACCACTATTCGACTATTCCTCCCTGGTTTTTACATTGCCTCTCTTCCCTGATTAGCAACTGTGTGAATTTGCCCTTTGAAGCTCAGGAAGGTCCAGGAGGCTGAATGAAGTTTATATCCTACAAACAAGAAACAGGAGACACAGAAAGGGTTTGTATTCTGGATCAGTATACAGAAGGATCAGTATTCTGCTGAGTTTTAATTTGGGAAACTGGGTGATGATGGCTCTGGCCATTTCCTGCTAAAATGAGGCATAGTCCTGCCTCAATTTGGAGAATAGACCCTAAATTGGAAGTATTTCTAAGTCCTGGATCTGAGTTTAGTGTGATTAAGATCTCAATCCCTTGGGAATTTAGAAGAATAAGCCTGAAACTCAGTCTGGACTTGCACTTCAAGGGAGACTTGGAACCAGATAGCCAGTTGTTTATTTTTTAATTTTTATTTATTTATTTTTGGTTGCACTGGGTGTTTGTTGCCGCATGCGTGCTCTCTCTAGTTGCGGCAAGCAGGGGCCACTCTTCGTTGTGGTTCACGGGCTTTTCATTCCAGTGGCCTCTCTTGTGGAGCATGGGCTCTAGTTGTGGCACACGGGCCCAGTAGCTCTGAGGCATGTGGAATCTTCCTGGACCAGGGATCAAACCCATGTGCCCTGCATTGGCAGGTGGACTCCTATCCACTATGCCACCAGGGAAGTCCTGCCAGTTGTCTAATTTTATCTAAGTTTTAACTCCTGATGTAGTATTAACATATATACAACAGGAGCTATTGGCCATTACTTATGTCTCCCCTTTTTGATTAATATCTGATCTAAAACAACTTTATTCTTTAAAATATTTAATAGTTACAAGAGGATACTGTTAGGTAGGTAGACTAGGAAACAGAAGTCCAAAATGACAGCAGCTAAAAGACAAGGAAGGAAAAAAAAAATAAAAAAAATAAAAGACAAGGAAGGGAAAAGTCCACGAAAATAGAACAAAGCAAAGTCAATGGAAGGTCCGAGGACCGGAGTGAGGACCTCAGGTAGAACAAACAGCACTCCTGGCTAGCCCAATAGGGCAGGCCCAGGGGGGAGGAAAAAAACATGTAAAAAGAGGAGCCAAAGGGCCGGGACTCTCTCTTCTCTTCGCATCTTTGGGTCAGCGTTCCCTCATGCCTCGAGGATGTATTTTCCTGCTGTTTTCTAAATAAAACTGTGCTGTAACACGGAGCTGTAACACTGATCTGTCTAAGAGCTATAACACGGTCTGTCCAAGAGCTGTGACACGCCGAGGGCCTTAATGTCTGTCGTTTCAAGTTTTTGTTGAGACGAGACAGAACCAAGGAGATTACACTTGCCTGACAGATACCTTGAAACCATAAGATTGCAGCTACTAGTGGACACTAATTTGAGAATGGCTAATGCCATTCTAAGCTGGTCTGACATAGCTCAGAAAATTTGAGTTTTCAGCAATTCAGGAACGTGTCTGAAATCCACAATGGTCACCGAATTTTACCTTGAATGTCTGAACCAGTTACTCTGTTTTGACTTTCGAATGTATTAACATTTCCCTCCTCAATGGCCAAAGCAGATGTCACTGTTAACAGTCTCTGTGCCTTTCTAGATATAGAAGATGCAAGAACTTGGGCTCATAAAATCTTCTGAAAATAGTTATCTCAAGGTCTGTTCTGCCAGTTTTTCTCACAGCACAGAGTGCATCATTCCTTGTCTCCACCCTGAACTCCTTTCAGGGGGCGTTGAAGGTCAGTGGCCACAGTGGCCATTGACTGAGCTGTTTTGGTCAGTGGTTCCCCTAACAGTGGCATTCAGTTGCTTCCAAGAGTTAATAATCCCCCTGAGTTCATATGAATATTCACCTACCATGGGAGGATTGGCAGTGTAGTAGAAAGTCCATCCCATTTGGACCAAGGGTCTAGGTTCAAATCTGAGCCCTGCTGTTTCCTTTAGTGTGTGTGTGACCTTGGACATCACTTTAGTTATGAGTTTATTTCCTCTACAATGGTACCTATTTTTATAAGACTTCTTTGAAGACCCAAGAAGACTGTTGTGAATGTTCCCACAGTATGTATTGCTTTATGGGACACAGAGCTTTATAGTCCCATAGGTTGTTTATGCTTGAACCACTCATGTAATCTGAGGAAAATTTCTATAAATGAGTGTATTTCTGCAAGATGGGGATGGGTAGGGCAGAAAGTTGACTAACACATGATTTCCATCTTCAGACAATTCCTAAGTCCTCTCAACAGCCCTCAATGTATTTCTCAAGAATGTTCAGCTCTAGGACTTCCCTGGTGGTCCAGTGGTTAAGACTCTGCACTTTCAATGCAGGGGCCATGTATTCAATCCCTGATCGCAGAAGTTCTGCATGCCGTGTATTGTGACCAAAAAAAAAAAAAAAAATTGTTCAGCTCTAAAATTCTAGAATATCTCAGAAAGATGGGGCTAAGGTCAGAGACAGGTTTGTGGAGGAAATGAGAAAGAATTTTGCCTGGAAGGATGGACTAGAGAAAAGGTGTTTCATGTGGTAAAACAATATGACAGGCACACACAGGAATTCATTCATTCCTTCCTCAAATATTTATTTACTATATAGTGCCTCTCCCTCCATGCCCCCTCCCCTTAACATGCACACACTAAGTCTTGTCAGCTCTGTCTTCTCTTTCTTCAGTCATCCAGCTTCCTTTTCTCATCTGTGCCACTACCCTAGTCTAAGTGACAAGCCTCTAATCTAAATTGCCAGAGTAGCCTCCTTACTGGTTTCCCTTTCATCTATTTTGGTCTGCTTCCAATCAGTTCTCCATGCTGTAGAGAATGCTTTTGAAGTTGCAAATCTAAAATTGTTGCACCCTTTTGTAAAACCTTTGAAGTTTCCTCTGACTCCAAGGATAAAGTTCAGACTCTTTAACCTGGCCTACAAGGTCTTGCATTACTGATCTCAGCCTACCTTCTCGGCCTCATCTCATATCTCATGGTATCTATTTCCCTTTAGCTTTCTATGCTAGGAACCATTGACCTTTCAGTTCTAGAATAGGCCAGACGAACTTTATGCCTCTGGGCTTTTGCACATGTCAGTTCAGTCAGTTCAGCCCCTCAGTGGTGTCCGACTCTTTGCAACCCCAAGGACTGCAGCATGCCAGGCTTCCCTGACCATCACCAATTCCTGGAGCTTGCTCACACTTGTGTCCATCAAGTCGGTGATGCCATCCAATCATCTCATCCTCTGTCGTGCTCTTCTCCTCCTACCACCTTCAGTCTTTCCCAGCATCAGGGTCTTTTCCAATGAGTCAGTTCTTTGCCTCAGGTGGCCAAAGTATTGGAGCTTCAACATCAGTCCTTCCATGAATATTCAGGACTGATTTCATTTAGGATTTGCAAATGTAGCTCTCTGCTTAACATTTCTTCCTTCCTTTTTCCTCTTGGCTTGTCTTTCAGGTTTCAGCTGAAATGGTAACAATAGATATCATTTATTGGGTAGGTACTGTGTGTCATCATTGTTCTTAGTGTATAAGCTCATTTAATCCTCACTATAACTTCAAAAGGTAGATACTCTTGTTGTTGTTGTTAGTTGCTAACTTGTGTCCGATTCTTTTCTCACCCCATGAACTATATAGCCCACCAGGATCCTCTGTCCATGGGATTTCCCAGGCAAGAATACTGAAGTGGGTTGCCATTTCCTTCTCCGGAGGATCTTCCCAACCCAGGGATAGAACCCTTGTCTCCTGCATTGGCAGGCAGATTCTTTACCATTGAGCCACCAGGGAAGCCCCTTATAAATGAGGAAAGAGAGGTTAAATAACCTACTCAGTGTTTGAGTTAAAATTTAAACCCAGACCAATTGGGCACATGAATTACTGCTGCTCTGTACATAAGCAGCATGATTATAGGAGACTTTTAACCCCACAGACTTAGGTTCCCCAGTTATTCATCTTGTAGCTAACTAAACTTATCCTTCATAGTACTTAAATAATCATAATTAATTAGTGGTGGCATTATACATTTAATGACTCCTCCCTGTGAGATTCTAAACTCACTATATTTCCAGCTCCTAGCACAGTGCCTTGCACACCAGTGGCACTCATTGAATATTAAATGAATAGATACCTTAACTAAAGAGCCTCTTGATGAAGGTGAAAGAGGAGAGTGAAAAAGCTGGCTTGAAACTCAGCATTCAAAAAACTAAGATCATGGCATCTTGTCTTACCACTTCATGGGAAATAGATGAGAAAAAAGTGGAAACAGTGACAGATTTTATTTTCTTAGGATCCAAAATCACTGCAGACAGTGACTGAAGCCATGAAATTATAAGATGTTTGCTCCTTGGAAGAAAAGCTATGACAAACCTAGACAGCGTATTCAAAAGCAGAGACATTATTTTGCGAACAAAGGGCTGTGTAGTCAAAACTATGGTTTTTTCCAGTAGTCATGTATGGATGTGAGAGTTGGATCATAAAGAAGACTAAGCACTGAAGAACTGCTGCTTTTGAACTGTGCTGTTGGAGAAGACTCTTGAGAGTCCCTTGGACTGCAAGGAGATCAAACCAGTCAATCCTAAAGGAAATCAGTCCTGAATATTCATTGCAAGGGTTGATGCTGAAGCTGAAGTTCTAATACTTTTTCCATCTGATGGGAAGAGCTGACTCATTGAAAATGACCCCAATGCTGGGAAAGATTGAGGGCAAGAGGAGAAGGGGACAACAGAGGATGAGATGGCTGGATGACATGACTGATTCAATGTACATGAGTTTGAGCAAACTCAGGGAGATAGTAAAGGACAGGGAAGCCTGGCACGCTGCAGCCAATGGGGTTGCAAAGAGCTGGATATGACTTAGCAACTGAACAAGTACCTGAGTATAAGGTAATATTTTTTCTCTCAGAATAATTCCTCAGGGGGTCTTCCAATGGTTAAGAGTCTGCCTTGCAAGGCAAGGGACACCAGTTCAATCCCTGGTCTGGGCAGATCCCACATGCCACAGAGCAATTAAGCCCTTGCTGATCTTGTGCTCTAGTGCCCTTGAGCAACAGCTGCCAAAGTCCACATGCCTAGAGACCATGCTCTGCAACAAGAGAGTAGCCCCCGCTTGCAGCAACTCAAGAAAACATGCAAGAAGCAGTGAAGACCCAATCAGTTTAGTCGCTCAGTCATGTCCAACTCTGTGACCCCATGGACTGCAGCACCCCAGGCCTCCCTATCCATCACCAATCTCAGAACTTGCTCAAACTCATGTCCATCAAGTCGATGATGCCATTCCACCATCTCATTCTCTGTCATCCCCTTCTCCTGCCTTCAGTCTTCCCCAGCATCAGGGTCTTTTCCAATGAGTCAGCTCTTCACATCATATAGAAAAAGTCTTGGAGCATCAGTCCTTCCAATGAATATTCAGGACTGACTTCCTTTAGGATGGACTGGTTGGATCTTCTTGCAGTCCAAGGCACTCTCAAGAGTCTTCTCCAACACTGCAGTTTGAAAGCATCAATTCTTTGGAGCTCAGCTTTCTTTAAAGTACAACTCTCAAAAAAAAAAAATAAATAAATAAAGTACAACTCGCACATCCACACATGACTACTGGAAAAACCATAGCTTTGACTAGGTGGACATTTGTCAGCAAACTAATGTCTCTGCTTTTTAATATGCTGTCTAGGTTGGTTATAACTTTCCTTCCAAGGAGTAAGCTTTTAATTTTATGGCTGCAGTCACCATCTGCAGTGATTTTGGAGCACAAGAAAATAAAATCTGTCACTGTTTCCATGTTTTCTCCATCTATTTTCCATGGAGTGATGGGACCAGATGCCATGATCTTCATTTTTTGAATATTGAGTTTTAGGCCAGCTTTTTCACTCTCCTCTTTCACTTTCATCAAGAGGCTCTTTAGTTCCTCTTCACTTTCTGCCATGAGGGTGGTGTCATCTGCATATCTGAGGTTATTGATATTTCTCCCACCAATCTTGATCCCAGCTTGTGCTTCATCCAGCTTGGCATTTTGCATGATGTACTCTGCATAAAAGTTAAATAAGCAGGGTGACAATATACAGGCTTGACATACTCTTTTCCCTATTTGGAACCAGTCTGTTTTTCCATGTCCACAGACTCAGGGTAGTAAAAAATGTAAACAAATAAATAATTTAAAATATAATACTTCCTCTGAAAGGAAGTTTCCTTTTATTTTTTGTTCTTCCAAAGTGTCCTATTATAGGTCCATGATGTCCAATTTATATATATATATAATATTTTGTTTTGAATCAAAATATTTCTTGTGAGGATGCAGCCTGATACAACCTCAGGCAGTACTAGTTCTGCAAGCTTATAGAGGTCATTGGGTGGAATCACTTAAAAAGATAGGAGCAGGAATTCCCTGGTGGTCCAGTGGTTAGGACTTAGCACTTTCACTGCTGTGGCCTAGGTTCAGTCCCTAATCAGGGAACTGAGATTCCTGAAAACTGCAAGTGGGGCAGTGTGACCAAAAAAAAAAAAAAGACCAAAAATTTTAACACAGATTTAATGAATTATTCTGGGGTTAGGACCTCACAGTTTTAAGTTTTAGATGTTGTTGCTAATAAGTCTTTGAAAGCAACAGAAAGAAATAAAAAGCAGCAGGACTTCCCTTGTGGTCCAGTGGTTGAGAATCCGCCTGGCAATATAGAGTACATGTGTTCAATCCCTGGTCCGGGAAGATTCCACAAGCCATGGGGAAACTAAGCCCTCAAGCCTGCAAGCTGCAACTACTGAGTCCACGTGCCCTAGAGCCCATGCTCTGCAATAAGAGAAGCCACTTCAGTGAGAAGCCCATGAACTGTAACTAGAGAGTAACCCCCACTCACTGCAAACTAGAGAAAATTCATGCAAAGCAACAAAGACCCAGCCAAAAAAAAAAAAGAAGAAGAAGTAAAATTTTTCTAATAAAGCTCAGGATTAGTAGAGATGATTGACATTCAAAAATAATTATGTTCTCATGTAATAGATGCTGTAACAGAGAAACGTCAAGGTACAAGGAAAGTTAAAGGAAGGAGTAGTAAATTGCTAAATTCTGGTGGTGACAAGGTCATCCATGAAGACTGTCTTTTTTGGGGAATAGGAGTAGCTCATTCCCAGGGGTTGATGAGGGAAGGAGAGAAAAGAAGGGCATCTACTAAACTTTATAAGTATATGTGTATTTATGGGACTTCCCTGGTGGCTCAGTTGGTAAAGAATTTGCCTGCCAAGCAGGAGACCCAGGTTCAATCCCTGGGTTGGGAAGATCCCCTGGAGAAGGAAATGGCAACCCATTCCAGCATTCCTGCCTGGGAAATCCCATGGACAGATGAGCCTGGCAGGATACAGTCCATGGAGTTGCAAGAATCAGACATGACTTAACAACTAAACCACCACCATGTATATTTATAGAATAGTTTTGAAAACTATATATAGTCAATACCGTTAGCCTCTGACCCACCCCTTTCATTCTAGTTGTTAATCTCTATGTCCCAAAGTGCTTAACTCCTGTTGCACAAAGATCCAATACAGTGCCCAACTCAGACTTTTCTGCATTGGGGATTGGGGGCAGGGAGGACTCTGAGAGTACTCAGGAGAGGCCTGGGAAGGTATGTGGTGTGGTCTGACATCAACAGTCAAAGATAGGTCTTGTCCTCTGGTCTCACCATGAAGAGAGTAAGATTTGAACTACATAGTGGAGGATAAACTGGAGATTGACTGGCAGACAATGGAGGAAGGACTTTCTGAGAAGAGGAAATAGATTATGTGAAGACCAAAGACCGAAGCTTCAGGGAAAGAAAAATCTCTTTTGCTAGTGTTACAGCAAAATGAGTAAGTGAGTGGCCTTTGGCACCACATACCTGTTGTGGCAGTCCAAACTCGGGTTGGAAAAGAATTTCCAGACATAGAGTATTGCAGAAAGGACTGAGTTTATTAAGAACAAAGAGCAGAGATAATGTGGGCGCTGCAAGCACTGAATGCCGACCTCCTGACAGGCCAGGAAGAACTGATGGCATGCTGTTAGAACAGTGGGTCAGCTCAAGGGAGAGCTGACCCAAGCGAGAACAGAGTTCATTTCTAGAAGACACTGTTAGAACAGCAGGCCAGCTCAAGGGAGAGCCGACGCTTTTCGTGGGTTAGCAGCCAATTTTTATAGTTTCAAGACAGAAAATTCCTGCTGGAATGGTGGCATTAGGTGATTGGTTAGGGTGCTATAGGGTGAGTACAGGGATGGGTATTTTTGCCTAATTTGGGATCAGGAAGCTGACCTGTAAGAAGCAAGGGGGCTTTTGGCAATGGTTACAATGGGGCTCAGTCGGTTCCAGGGACTTTAGTACTGGGCTTCGCTTTTGTGCCCTGTGTGACTCTGGTATGGGACTCCATAATACCAGCCCAAGAGGCCTGAAAGGGTTAAACAATCTTGGTTATTTTTGAGCTATTGCTACTAACAAACACTTGTAGCTGGACTTGTCCTTCAAAAAGCTAAACAAAGCTAATTGCTCTCTTGACTATATATGAGTTGTACTCTGCACCTGGCTTTCTTCTCTCCCCTATACTCTCTTGTAGCATTCTACATTTCGAAAAAGATCATGAGCTGGTAGCTTTAGTGACACCAGACCCCAGCTGCTGAGTTGCCGGATGCCAGCTGTGGCCATTTTGAAACTTTGCCAAAAAAAAAAAAAAGAAGCAAGACCTTCATGAGGATAAAAAACCTCTCCCTATTACTAAGAGAAGGGGGTGCTGTCTCCAAACTCCATACTCTGTCTCTGTATTTCTATTTGGCATCAGTGGACAGGGAGACAATATTTTGGCAACACTAATACAGATAATAGACACAGTGATTTGCCGCCTCTAGATACTAATTTATTGAGTTTGACAGGCTGATGTGGGGCAGATGATTCATCTTCAGGCACTGGAAAAAAGAATCACAGGATGAAAGAACTTTAATAACCAGTGGTTAATGGAACTTTATGATACTCAGAGCAAGATTAAAAACTTCATAATTCTATTTATTTTTTCTTACGTGTTAAAAATTTTTGAAGGAAAAGAACAAAGAATATTATAATATTCATCAATGTATCCACCACCCAAAATGAATAAATGGTGTCATATCTATTTTTTCCTCCCAACTCCCACTTCTTTTCCTCCCTTTAGGTATCCCTTTTATATCAGTCTACTTCTCATGCTTAAAAAAAATACATGTACTATATACGATTTGTGGTGTGTGTGTGTGTATGTGTGTATATATATATATATATATACACACACACACACACTTGTGGATATATACTATATAGTATTTTTAAATGTTTGTAAAATTCATTTAATTCATTTAGTGTGACATTTTTGTTTTGTTTCCCTCGATTCTGTTTTCAAAATTCATCCACATAGACCAAGTTCATTAATTGTAGCTGCTGTGTGGTGTTCCATCACATGAATACACTCCAATTTGTTTATTTGCTGCTGATAGACATGTACTTCATTTTCAATGTTTCATTATTACACACTCTACATTACAGGGAATAGGGTCTAACATGTCTTCTTATTTTTATTAATGAGAGTTTCTCTTAAACAGTGTTTTCAGAATGTTTTTCTATTTAACTGTAACTCATAGTGAGAAACATCTTTTATATCAAGACCCTGCTCATGTATGAAATAAATGTTTAATAAGATGATACCTACTTTTGCTACATGCACTCTATTTTCTGTTCTATTCCTTTTTTTGTAAAATGCTGAATATATCTGCCTTACAGCAGTATTTTTCAATCCATTATTCATGACCTACTAATGGATTGAAAAATACTGCTGTAAGGCAGTAGATTTTCTGGTTCCAAAGATATGTGCATTTTCAACTTCAGTAAATCTGCACTGTCAAGTTGGTCTCCAAAGTGATTGTGTCTGTTTTACAGGGTATGAGACTCCTAGTTTCTTCACATCATCACCAACACTTAAAATGGTCAGGCTTTTAGGTTATTGTGAATCCAATAGATGTGAAATTAGAATGAATCAACAATGAATCTCATTGTTGCATATTCCCGATTACTAGAGAGGTAGAGTAGGTTTTTCTATATATTATTGGTTATTTGGAATTCTTCTTCTGGAAATTATATATTCATACCTTTGACCATTTTTCTATTGGGTTGTTTATTATCTTTATTATTGTTGTTGTTGCTGGTTTGTAGGAATCCTTTACATATATCCATCTTTTTCTAATATACTTGTATGTTGCAGATAACTTCTCCCCATTTCCCTGTCACTTCTGTTTTAACCTTAAGATGTCTTTTATGTAGGAGATTTTAAATTTGTTATAATAAATTTTATAAAAATTGCCCATTTTTCATAATTTGATATAAGAAATTAGATCATGAGGATATCCTTTTTTATTTTTCAGATAATTTTAAAGGTTTTGTTTTACAACTTTAGGTCTTTCACTCACTTAAAGTTTATTTTGCCTGTGCTTTTTCTGTCTTCTGAAATATTAGCGCTCACCCTTTCATTCTTCACCACATTTCTCTCTAGTGTGAAGTCTCTGACACTCTAGGCATCTTACTTCCTCCCTCTGAGTCTTTCTCTTAGAAACAACAGAATTGGAACATGAGTGAGGATCCAGGTTTAGAAAACTAGCTCCTTGAAAGCCTGTAAAGAAGTGGCAAAGCTGAGGTAAAAGGAGACATCAAGAGGCATCTCTGCAAAAGGTGATACACTGACTTAGACGCTGGGTGACACCTTCTTCATCCTTCACACCAGGACCAGGAACCCAAGATTCCTGGAAGAAGAATTATGCTTGTGGGGAGAAAGAAGTGTTTCAGAGGGCCCTGAAAGAAAGGATGTGTAGACTTGAGACAGGATCCTATGTCCTATGATTTTTTTTAAAAAACCTTTTTGTTTTGTATTGGGATATAGCCAATTAAGGTTTTCCTTATGGCTCAGCTGGTAAAGAATCTCCCTGCAATGTGGGAGACCTGGATACTCTCTCTGGTTTGGGAAGATCCCCTGGAGAAGGGAAAGGCTACCCACTCCAGTATTCTGGCTTGGAGAATTCCATGGACTGTATAATCCATGGGGTCGCAGAGTCAGACAGGATTGAGCGATTTTTACATAGCCGATTAACAGTGTTGTGATAGTTTTAGGTGAGCAACAAAGGGACTCAGCTATATATATCCATTCTCCTCCAGTTATGTCCTAAAGTCCTTCTACATCCACTTTCTTATTTTATCTCTCTCCTCTACCTTCAAACCCTGTGCGATTTTTTTTTTTTTTTTTTGTCTTGGACTAGAAGACTGTGAAAGTGAAGCATATAGAGTCACATAGACATTTTTGGTGAATTTAAGGAAGAGCCAGGTCTCCTATCATCAAACTAGAAGGTTTCAGGCAAGCCCAGCTTGAAACCAAGTTGTGAGAGAAGACTTGTAAGAGAGGAGCAGTATCCCAAAATTACAAGAAGTAACCTTTGATTTCTAGTGTAATCCTGGCAGTCAAAATCATCAAAAAGCCTTGATTGGGGCCTCCTTGCAATGAGCAATTAAGGTAGACACTGAAATAAATTTAGAACATATTGTGCATGAACACAGTCTAAGAATTCACACTATATGAAAATTAATATAAGCAGATAAGCAAAGGACATATCTATATGACAATAAAGAAGAGGTGGACCAATGAACAGTAAAGTATTAACATCAAGCATGTCAGAAGTCACTGCAATTCAAGGGAAAGAGCCTTTCTGGGAGAAGAGCGGAGCCTGGTAGGTGATGGGGTTCAAGTTCAGGGAAACTATTACCGAACAATTAGGGAGGGCAGGTCTCTTGCCTTCTGACTTCTTCCACTCCCTTCTACCCATCACACACATGCCCCACCCCAAACTTCTCCTCTTCTAGGCAACATAACCCTTGCCAAGGCTCAAGATCAGAGGAAGTTTTACTTTGTGTTAGTCTTTGATTCTGAATTAGGGACCTTTACCCAGCATCAGTAGGAACCACCCTCAGGAGCCACTTTGTGCTCCCTGGCACGTCCACAGCAATTAGAGCAAAAGGACAGAGGTAAGGACACTCCTGGAGGGAAATACTCCCCACCCAGCTTTGGCAGGGTCACCCGGGATCTCTACCATTGGCCTTGATACTCACTGCGGCACATGGCTCATTACTCCACCTGCCCCATTCACTGAGTTCTCCTGCCTTCAGTTTCTGTGGCAAAATGGAAGCCCTTGTTTCAAGGTACTCTCAGGGCAGGCACCTCTGCACATTCAGCAAGATTCGTCAATGTCTCACATAACTGAATCAATATTAGAAAGACTCCAAGGATTTCACAGTTTAATATCACTCTCATAATATCACTGTCAAATGTTCTAATGTAGGAAAATAAAGAACTAATATGTTCACATATACGTGCAAATATATATGTTACTAAATGTACATGCATTGCTCAGGTGGGTCTCCACACTCTCTTTTCCCTCTGCCTGGAAGTTCTCCTACAGATAGTTATTCCTGTGACTTGCTTTTTCACTTCAGTCAGGTTTATCCTTCAAAGTGAGGTCTTCCCTAACCAGTCCCTCTAAAATAGTCCTTATCTCCCACCTCTGGCTCTTACTGTTTCTTACCATGCTCTTTAAATTTATTTCTGAAATAGAATTTATCATTGCCTGACATATACTTACTGACTTATTAGCTTTACCCATGCCACAGAATGTAAGTTCCCCTAGAGCAGGAATTTTGTATGTCATTTTTGTTTGTTTAAAGATTGTTTTTGATGTGGACCATTTTGAAAGTCTTTATTGAATTTGTTACAGTATGACTTCTGTTTTTGTTGTTGTCGTTCAGTCGCTATAGTCCTGTCCCACTCTTTGCGAGCCTGGTAGCACGCCAGGCTCCTCTGTCCTCCAGTATCTCCCAGAGTTTGCTGAAATTCATGTCCGGTGATGCTATCTAACCATTTCATCCTCTGCTGCCCTCTTTTCCTTCCGCTTCTGTTTTATGTTTTGTGGGTTTTTTTGCCATACAGCATGTGGGATCTTAGCTTTCCAACCAGGGATTGAACCCACACAGCCTGCATTGGAAGATGAAGTCTCAACCACTGAACCACCAGGGAAGTCCCTCTATGTCTTAACCACTGCTATTTTCCAGTGTCCAGAACAGTATCTGGCACAGAGTAGATCCTCAAGGCTGTGTTATATGAATGAAATGAAATGGAACAAACATGCGTTTGTGTGTTCTTATTCTAATGTTGTTTGGTGACATTAAATAGACTGAGATGTCTTTCTAAATTAATCGTATTCAGCTTTGGAAACCTCTGACCCTGCCTCTTGAGAAGACTCCTCTCCAACTTCTTTTTAGTACAGGTGACTCACCCTCTAATTCCAAGGGTCAGCTTATATCCTAGGTACCCCTGACCACTATTTTTGGTTTGAGATGTGGCTCATAACCCAAGTTAGGTGTGAGACAGAGCCCTCCCTGAGATTTTTGCTGGAACGATAAGGGAAAAGATAGTCTATCTGCTAGTGGTGAGGCTTCCATCAGCCCAGAGCAGATGGTGGCTGCCCCTCCACCATGCAGGCAGAACCTGTCAGAGAATAAACCATGCTGGGACTGAAGTAGAGCCCAGAGTGAGAGGGAGTTAGAAAGAAAGAGACTAGTGGATGGTGGCTTGGTTGATATTATCTGAGTCCCCAGATGAAGCCCTGTCCAAACTCACTGTACCATTGGGTTATGTGTGTGATTCACTTCTCTTAGAGCATGGTCTGAATTGGGTTTCTATCGTGAGTAAGCAGAAACCAAAACAAGGGAATTTCCTGGTGGTGCAGTGGTTAGGACTCAGTGCTCACTACTGAGGCCTGGGTGCGATCCCTGGTCAGGACACTGAGATTTCTGCAAAACTCAAGGTGTAGCACCCCCACCCCTAAAATCTAATGCCCATTTAGCTGTATAATTTATATGACATCAATTTTCACTTGTTTACTAAATGGCACATGCAGGTTTTTACCTAAAACTTTTGAACATTTCTATAGCTTACAAAATAATCTTGTATATATGTATCACTTAATTTTAGCACAAGTATGTGAGGTTGGGTATAGATTATTCTTTTGGTTGGCTAGACTGAAGCTCAGAGAAATCAAGCAATTTACCTAATAACAAACAGCTAATAAGTGTCAGAGCAAGAACTCTAAGTAGGTCTTTGGCTCTAAATCCAATCAAAATCCAATGGCTTCTCAGCTACTTAAGTAACTGTAGACTTTCTGAATTTCTTTTTTGTTTCTCTATTTTGAAAAATTAAAAAAAATTTTTTTTAACCACGTTGCGTGGCTTGTGGGATCTTAGCTCCCCAACCAAGGATTGAACCCACACCTTTGGCAATGAAAGCCCCAGGTCCTAACCACTGGACCACCAGGCAACATCTCCCCTTGTTTGTCTCTCTTAACAGAAGAGAAGCTCTCTTAGAGATAGGACCTTGCTCTTCACCTTGAGTCTTTTAATCCCTAGGGTAGCTCCCTGGAATGAGTGGGACTCAGAGTGGAGGGTTCGCTCTCACTGAATGCAAGGGTAGAGTTTGTTAGGTCTGTTCTGTCATCAAGGAGTTTGTAATCAGCTGCTGAAATAATGCATATGGATCACGGTGGTATTTTTCCACCTTTTTTGACTGCTACAGTAAGAAAAATATTTTACATCGATCCAGTACACACACACATATTATTAAAATAAAGTTTCACAAAATAATACCTACTTTAGTGCTTGTGACATTCTCTGATATTTCCTATTCCATTTTTTTTTTTTTTTTTACAAATTCTAATTGTGACCCACTAAATTGATTTCATAATCCAATAATGTATGGAGACTGAGTTTGAAAAGCATTGTTATAGGTCACATACGTGTAAAGTCAAATCCAGGCTAAAGTTCACATCCCATGAGAGTCAGGAAAGGGTGGGTGGCATTTGAGTTATATCTTGAAAAATGGACAAGATTTCAGTACTAGAAGCACAGGTGGAAGTAACAATAGGAGTCAAGGTGCAGGGTCAGGCAAGTTCAGGGTGTGTTTGGGATGGAGAGAATATGATATTCAATTGGAATGAAAGGTTTGCACAATGGAGAGGTGAGAGATGGGGTGGAAAGAAGGCTGGAACCATGGCATGGGAAACCTTGAATGTCAGATGAAAAGTCTATTCTGTATTTAAATTTGATAATGTGGGCAAAACGTCTTCCACATGGCACTCAGTGGGTCTGTGCTCCCTTCCCCTTCCTCCTCCTTTACTCTGTAGGCAGTAGGGAGCCTTTGGTAGTTTCTAAGTGGGGAAGAGAAATGATCAGATTGACCAGGAGGACATGAGGTTGTTGAGGTCAGAGCAGTGAAGGCCTGAGCAGGAAGGTGACAGCTGAAACAGAAAGGAACACCTGACTTGGGCAGATAGGCTATAGTCATGAGCATCGTGTGATGAGAGATGATGAGGAATCAAGAGAGCTTTTCATTGTCAAAATTCCAGAAGCTGCAAATACAGGGACATTGTTGGAACAAGATAGTGTGAAGAGAGAGGAGGATAGCTGGGTTTGCAGCAACATTGACTTTCCAGCTGGATATCCAGGGAAAGAGAGAGAGGCGGCTGTAGCTTGGGGGAGGAGGCTACAGAGACTAACCCTCGGGAGTCATCCTCAGGAAGGTGAAATGCTTCTGGGGCTTTGAAGCAATGCTGCCAGCCTTGGAGTCTTCCCTAAGGCAATGAGAGTGCCCAGGACAAAGTCCTGGCCCTGAAAGAGGATTATAGATAAAGAAATAGCCAAGGCAACTTCATGGGCTAATGCTATGGGAAAGGGAAGAATACAGTATAGGTTGACATAGAAGACACACCTCACTCAGAGACTGGAATTGCAGAGGGCATTTTGGAGGAAGAAACATCTATTTATTTACTTGGCTGTGCCAAGTCTTTGTTGCAGTATGTGGGATCTTTAGCTGTGGCACGTGGAAACTAGTTCCCTGACCAGAGATGGAACCTCGGTTCCCTGCATTGGGAGCACAGAGGCCCAGCCACTGGACCACCAGGGAAATCCTCGCTAGAGGAAGGAATATCTAAAGTGGACATCAGGAACTTCCCTAGTGGTGCAGTGAATAATAATCCACCTGCCAATGCAGGGGATACAGGTTTGAGCCCTGGTCCAGGAAGATTCTACATGCTGCTGAGCAACTAAGTCCATGTAGCACAACTACTGAGACCGAGCTCTAGAGCCAGAGAGCCGCAACTACTGAGCCCATGTGATGTAACTACTGAAGACTGCGGGCCTATAGTCTGTGCTCCATAACAAGAGAAGCTACCACAATGAGAAACCCATGCACTGCAATGAAGAGTAGCCTCTGCTCAATGCAGCTAGAGAAAGCCCATACACAGTAATGAAGACCCATGCAAACAAACACACGAAAAGAGTAAATGGGCTTTCCTGGTGGCTCAATGGTAAAGAATCTGCCTGCCAATGCAGGAAGCAAGGGTTTGATCCCTGGTTGATCTCTGGATCCCAGGAGCCGCAAACCCTAGAGACTGTGCTCTGCAACAAGAGAAGCCACAGCAATGAGAAGCCTGTGCGCCACAGCTAGAGGGTAGCCCCCACTCTCCACAACTAGAGAAAGGGCCGTGCGGCAACGAAGACCCAGCACAGCTAAAAATAAAACAAATAGAAAAATAAAAATATTTTTTTATAAAGTAAAGTGAGACATGAATGGTGAGTAGGAGTTAGCCAGAGCATGGGCAGAGCCAGAATGCTGTAGCATAGGCACAATATGTGAAAAGACAGGGAGGTAAAAGAGAGAGTCAGTGCATTTGGGGAACAAAAAATACAGGGAGCATCCTTGTGAGGCTGATCTCGTAATGATTTACCCATGATTTCTCAGTCGGCTTGACCTGGAATCCAGGTCTGTTTTACCCTTAAGAGGCTGTTCTTACTCTCACTGTCCCATGAGTGTCTCTAATGCTGAGTGGGTCCCCAGTATTATTACACTCAAACTCCAGACAGATTGCTTAGAATTAGAAGATGACGAAGGAGTGAACCTAAGGAATGCCTACATATAAGAAATAGGAGGAAGAAAAGTCCCAGTGAAGGTAGGAGAGAAAGACAATTCAAACAGAATGACGCAAACAGCACAGTGTGATGGAAGCCAAAGAAAGAGTTTTAGGAGGAATGGTATCACATTTCAAAGATGGAGAGAGTTGTAGGGTTAGTGGTTTCTAACCCTATTTGGCAATGATTTCATTTAACTAATGAGAATGTAATTTCTAGGGGGGAATTACAAAAGGATGGAAACAATGAGCGTTAAGGAAGTAGAGGAGTACAGACCACTTTTGCAGATTAATTTCTGGATACAGGAAGTCCTAAGAAGCACAGCCAAGCTTTTTGCAGTGGCAGTATTGTAATCAGTGAGGTCTATCTGAGGCACGATTATCACTAATTGAAGAAAATAAAGAAATAAAAAGAAGGGAAGCCAACTTCGAGATAGAGGCAGTCTGTTAATAGGAAGTGATCTTGGGATAAACACTAAGGGAAGGGAACGAAGCAGTCTGCACAGGAGAAGTTGAGCTGTGATGTAGGATGAAGGCTGAGTAGATCATCAGAGCTGTCCCTGGTTGGGGTGAGAGGGGTGAATCTTCACCTTCCCACATAGATCAGTCATTTGATGTGGGCTGCCTGAGGAAGGGGTAAGACGTGACTCCAGTAGCATTCTCATTCCAAACAGAAGTGTTAAGTCCTTCGTTCTCAAAGGGGACACTTCTTGTGCATTCCAGTGTCATCACAAGGAGAAATATTTTTAGGATAGACTTCATTTTATCTCTTCCCAGGTGACTCAGTGGTAAAGAATCTGCCAGCCAATGCAGGAGACAATGTTTCGATCCCTGGGTTGGGAAGATCTCCTGGAGGAGGAAATGGCAACCCGCTCTAGTGTTCTTGCTTGGAAAATCCCATGGACAGAGGAACCTGGCAGGCTACAGTCTATAGGATCTCAAAGAGTTGGACATGATTTAGCAACTGAGCACACACACACAAACTCAGTTTTGGAAACAGATACAAAAATATAAACAGATAAAGTATAATTGCCGGACAGCCATAACATATTAAAACAATGGGATGATACATTTATGGAACACCTCCTATATATCTGGCCTTTGTTAGCACCAGGTGTACAAGATAAAACAATTGCCCCTATTGAGAAGCTTACATTTTAGTGCGAGAAGAAAGCACAAAAACATTGATCCATAAGGAGCTGTGCTTATCTTATTTGTACTGTATCTGTACCACCCATATTCTGCCTGATATATAGTTGATTTTCAATAAATATATTCAGCATGAATTAGTGCTAGAGTAGAATGAAGTGTTTGGGTAGCAGACAGATTATAGGGCTAATGCTGCCTGGGGGAGGGCACCAGGGAATGCTTCAACAGAGGGGGCTATCTTAATGGAATAATAGTAATGGGCTTCCCAGGAGACACTAGTGGTAAAGAACCTGCCTGCCAATGCAGGAGACAAAAGAGACATCGGTTCCATTCCTGGATTAGGAAGATCCCCTGGAGGAGGGCATGGCAATCCACTCCAGTATTCTTGCCTGGAAAATCCCAAGGACAAAAGAGACTGGCAAGCTACACTCTATAGGGTCACAAAGAGTTGGACACAACTGAAGTGACCTAACACATACACAATAATAGTAACAATAAAAACAACAACAGCAGTAATGATTTTCCAGGTAAGGAAGGTGTATGACTGTTAACGTAACTGACGCCATCATGCCCAAGATGGCGTCAGTTCCTTTTGTCGTTCACTGACCCAACCCCCAGGACTGTACTGTGCTGTGAATCACTTCTCTGTTGTCAAGTGTTTTGTAGTTAATAGGTACTTTTAATAATCGTTAGGATCAGGGGGCCCCTATGCTCTGTTGATCCTCAAACAATGCAACCTTTGCTGAGGTATTCCCATGAGACTAGTTACCCATTCATAAATCTTGCCTTAGGAATACAAATCCTGTTTTGAGCACCTACCCCCATACTTTAGTTTAACAGTAAAATTGTCCCAATGGACATTGTGGTGTGGAATGTAGTTTTAAAGGCTTCTGGATCATTGTTTACCCAATCCCACCCTGGGAGTAAGTATCATATATTAATAATAAACTGAAACATGATTATATGGAGTTGCCTGTCTTGCTTTCCTGTCTCAAGATGCCATCCCAGTTTGATGGGTGCTTTTTGTTCCCTCTGTCCTCCAGTGAAAAGGGAGGTGTGGGGGGACTTAGGAGGGGGCTTCCTGGGTGGCTCAATGGTAAAGAACCTGCCTGTCAATGCAGGATACACAGGAGATGTGGGTTCGATCCCTGGGTCGGAAAGATCGCCTGGAGGAGGAAATGGCAACCCACTCCAGTATTCTTGCCTGGAAAATTCCATGGACAGAAAAGTTTGGCAGGCTATAGTCCATAGGGTCCCAAACAGTTGGACACAGCTAAGCGACTGAGCAAATATGCACGGGAGGAGTTAATATCAGGCAGTTGTTCAGGGACTACAAAAGCATGAAAAAGAATAGTGGGAGAGTGAGTGGGAGGTGAACATGGAAGGAAAAGTCTCCTATTCAAATAAAAAGCACACATGATATGGATACAGATTAACATCTACACAGAAATCAGTTGGCTGTTGTGGTAATGTGAAATGTTCAGTGAATTTACATGAATAGGATTTTACAAAAAGATATCATTTTTGAGTTTGAGATTTGAATGGAAGGAAATTGTTTTAGGTGTGTAAGATGGAGGTATTATGGTATGGTAGTTGGGGTGCTGGCTCTTGGATCTAACAAATTTTTATTCAAAGCCTGGCTCTACCAACTAACTTGCTGTTAAAGTTAAATTGAGTGAGTTACATTCACTCAGTCGTGTCCGACTCTTCGCGACCCCATGGACTATAGCCTGCCACACTCCTCTATCCATGGAATTCTCCAGGTAAGAATACTGGAGTAGGTTGCCACTTCCTTCTCCAGGGTATCTTCCTGGCACCCAGGGATCGAACACGGGTCTCCTATATTGCAGGCAGATTCTTTACCATCTGAGCCACCAGGGAAGCCTACCATTAAGAGACATTTCTAATTATAAAGACACTTTAACTTAAAAAGTATCAGCAAATACATACTTGACTTTATCTTATAATCTGTAGACAATACATTGGAATATGTAGTGAATCCATATACCTTTTCCAAAGGAATACTGGAGACAGAAGTAGCAATAAAGTTATAAATGACAATCATCAATAAGATGAAATAATTTAGATGAAGCTTATCTCTCTTGAAGAGATGGAAACTGGCAAATAGTCAGGAAGGAAATATAATGTGCTTTTAACTTTGTATGAAAAATAATGTTCAGTTCCATGTTGCTGAACATAGTTCTGTTTTTGCCAAAATAAATCCTCTACTTCAAATTTCTGTCCAAATCCTTTATTAAAACTCTGCTTCTGGCCTTTGTTTTGGAATGTGTTACTTCTATTGCCACCTCCTGATCTCTTAATTAACTTTAATTAGTTAACCTCCTTAACTAACAAATTACTCTACCTCCCTCAGACTCAGGTTCCTAATATGCAAAATAAAAGATATAGTTCTTGCCTCACAAATTTATTGTGAAGATTAATTCCTGTTTATAGCATATCAAATATATTGTTTGAGACATAAGAATTCCATGATGTTGTCAGTTACTATAAGTGCATTGGGGACCTAGCAGGCAAGACTGGAGCGTGTATATTGGGAGCAGATCCTGAGTAAAAGCCACAGGAGGACTATGGTAGAGTCTCCTTGTAAAATGCATTCCTATTTCGGAAGTCTTAAACCAAAACACGGTCTTTTCTTACAACAGGTTACTTCTTGGGTGATTTCATATTTCTTCTTTTTTTCTTCTATTTTCCCATGAAGGGGGATAAATTGAGCCCAACCCAATCTAAGGTAGTTTTGTCTTAGGAAACTTGTCTGCTGTAGAACAAGGACAAAGAGATAGGTCAATTGTAATGAGATGACTTCTAGTCCTGGAATGAAGGGATCTTCATATTGTGTTGCTACGGCTATTCTGTGTAGGAACTAGAGTTTCTTGCTGTAAGATGGATATGAATTGATAGCTCTTTTCTTTCTTTTCCATTCTATGGTGTTTATATCTTTTACGCTTACTGCATTTTTTATGGTACTAAGCAGATTTCCCATAAAACTGCCAGAAAAGTTCCTGAAGGCAGCCAGTTCTTCCTTCCAGTAACCCCCCCTTATTCTCCTCACCCCCCTCCAATGCCTCTCCTTTCCAGCTTTGCCTCCGGCTGGCTGATTAATCTATATTTGCCCGAGGCAAGTTCCTCCACCTTTTTTCCCCCCAGATTGAGGAATCCTGGCATTCTCTGAATGTGTACACACACACACACACACACACACACACACACACACATATACAGCAACCTCAGGTGTTTTTTGTTTTGTCTTTCTTTGACATCAGACACTGAGTCTCCGGTTTGTGGCTTTGTTGTCCACCTGTTTATCACTGATTGACCAGGTTGATGCCAGCGGGTTCTTCAGATCTCAAGGGATGGACTGGGTGGCGTTTTCACCCATACTCTGAGACGCCCTATAATTACATTGGCACTGCACGTACCTATGAGGAAAACACTCATGGACTGTCAGGCTTGGGGTTACGTGGTTTCAGTTTACGTCTCAGGGGTGCAGAGTCCTAGTGCACATGCAACCGTGGTTCAAGTGCCCAAACCAGCTTCACGCCAAGTGGGGGTGGCATCTGGGAAGGAAAGCAATTCCTCTTACTCCACCCCTTTCCACCACTGGCACACACAGGCTTGCCTTGAGCCCCCGCGAAATAAGACAGAGATGAAATCTTAGAATTAAAGTTTTCAAATGCAATTAATCGTTCCTTAATATCCAGGAGTGGCAGATATACAATGCTTTCCTTTTCATGGTAGGTCAAAGATGAAATCTGATTATGCTTTGAAGGGTGTGGTTTGCTTCTTGAAATTCCCTGCGGTGTCTTTAACACTGCGTTGCCCAGAGCAGGGTAAGGGGCCTTGTGTAACCAAGGGGAGGCGCACTTGTCTGCATATATAGAGGCAAGAGACAGGAGCCGCACTGGGAAAGTCAGACCCAGCCTGCACAATGAAGAAACAGAGTAAGAAGGAGGCAGCCCCACAGTGTGAGCTAAGTAAGTAGCCAGCAATAAGTATGTAACAGTCCAGGGAGTCTACGCACCAGAGCAGACCTGGAACGCGATAAGGAGGCTCCAGGCATTTTATTTTCTAGTTGCAATAGAAGTTCCTAAAGGAAAGGTTCTGGTCTGGAGGGACTTCATCAAGCCTTTCTGAAACACCCCATATGTGTTGCAGAGAGATTCTCAAAATTAATTTGTGCATTTTCTTTTCTCTCTAGGAGAAATTCTGTATGGAAACCAGCCTGTATCGGATCATTGATGATTCTCAGACCAGTTTTTTGGGTTCCTGAATTTGCCTGTACTTTGTACTTTATTTGGATTTTCTTTTTTGCAGTTTACTCTCCTTTCCTCTTCTCTTGGACTCTTTTATCAACTAATAAAAATTTCTCCTAGCAGTTTTTACACGAAGAAAGATGTTGGAGGGTTTTATGCTTTTCTTCTCTAGGTCTATGACTTGGTTAGATAAGCTTGGTTACCTTTAAGGAAAGCGGTTATGGGGGTGATGTGGGGGCCGGGAGAGAGAGAAGTCTAAGAATGTTTCTGGTAGCTGTAAACGACATTGTAGAAGAGTAGGATGGTTAGGCAGATTATTTTCTCCTTTCTGAAGCACCACTAGCCTGGTCGTCATCTTCAGAGAAAGACTGGGATGTGCGATTGAAACTGGGAATGGAGCGGGACTGCTTTTGGGTAGGTGGAAAATAAAGTTTGGGAGAAGAAGCGAGGCAGCTGAGTAGGAAAGCGGAAAACAATTCATTGCGAGACTTGGGAGTAGGGCACCTGACGCCGCCGAACTGGCTGCACTAGCTGATGCTTCGCGGTCCCTCCCAGGTGTGGGGCGCTCTTGGTGGGGCCGCAGATACTATGATGTGGCTCTGGGGGCGAGAGGCGGCTATACTTTGCAGGGTGGAGTTGGAACTCTCTCAGAGCCGTGTCTCAGAAGAAATGATCTTGTCTTCCAGGGACGTGAGGTCACGGCGAACTACAGCCGGAAACTTACTCTTCTGCAGGTTGCTAGTGGGGTGGGAGACTCCACAACACAGTTTGTGTTGGACCAGCTCCAGCACTAGCTCAGCCGCAGACAGCTCCCGCCCAGGCCTCCGTGGCCCCGCCCCTAGTCAGCCCTGGAGTGGGCGGAGACTCGGGATCCGTAGTCAGCCTGCCACGCGCGTTGGCCGCTACGGCGAACAGGGAGAATCCAGCCAATAGGAACGTGCAGCTGCGATCCTGTCGGCCAATCGCGGGGCGTGTAGGGGGTAGGCTGGCGTGGCGCTGGCTCCAGGGATATGGAGCCGCTGGCGCGGGGACCGATTGTCAGGTGGTTGCGGAGCCGGTAAGGTGGGGAGCGGGCCAGGTCAGGGGTCACGCGGGCGCCCCGCTTTCCCCGGGCTCCGGGCAGCTAGAGGGCCAGTCTGGGAGCAGGCGCCGCGGCCAGTATTTGGCATGCTGGGCGCCGAGCGGGTCTGCGAGGGGCGGCGCGGGCAGGGAGGGCCTGGACGCGGGTTCCAGACGGAGCCGCATTCTTCAAAGGAAGAGCGAGAGGAGGGCGCCGGGAGCGGGGGGCGGGAAGCGAACGCCGGAGATCGCAGGGGCCTCGCCCCTTCCCCGCCGCGGCCTAAAGAAACCTAAAGAGAAAATGGCTGTATCCCTGGGCGGATCTGCCGCGTTCCGGGGACCCGTGGTCGAAGGTCTGCTGACCCCGCTTCACACCGCGGGAGAGGCCGACGGACGCGGGGCAAGGTCCCCTCGGCCTCCTTCTTATCTTCGGAGCCCTGATGTCCTGTCCGCTCCCTGGGCCTCCCGCCGCCGCACTTAAGCTAAAGAATTCATTTTACTCCAGGCGACATCCAAGAAGCGCCTCTTCGTGTGACGGGCCTGGACAGACCGCTGAGTCCTGGTGTGTAGATCGGTTTTAGGGCTGTTGTGCAGCCTCCAGGCCCAGGAACTTTTGTAGGGGCGTTGTCGCACTCCGTGTGTGAGAAGGGTGGCTGGCTGCTCGACGTCTGTTCGGTTTCATAGGTTCCTGCTGTTCCAACTATGTTTACTTTTGGATGTTCTGTTTTTGTTTTTTGTTCAATTGGTTTTCCCCAATTCTCTTCATATATCAGACTATTTCAAAGAGCATCATTGAAGGAGAAGTTGAGTAACCTGGACTTGAGTTTTCCTGTGTGTAAAGTGAAGATATTCTCATACCGTCCACTGCTTTCAAAAGAAGTGTTAATGGAGTTAAGGGAATGTGACACCTCTTTAAAGCAAAAAGCGAAAGCAAAAATTCTATGGAATGCGAGGCAAGAGGAGACAGGTTTCCAGAAGCTTATGCTGGCTGTAATTCTAATGAATATTGCTGCAATTAGGGGACTTTGTGTTTCTCCCTTGACTCTTGTGGAATCTGAACCCCAACTAGTTTGCAGCACTTCTTGGCTCTGTAAACCTTTGAGCAGGATTCTTAGGCTCTTTTTTCTTTTGTTTCCACATACTTAAAATGGGAATTGATAATATCTTGAAGAGTTGGTGGTGAGTATTAAATGAATTAATACACATAAAGTGCTTAGAACAGTTCCTAGCATGTAGGAGCTTTTGTTATTAATATTACCTGTTAGTGCCTTCTTTTCCCCAAAAGATTTCACACTAAAAGAATTCTGACCTTATCACTTACTCTTTGTCCAGAATCTGCTGAGGCTATTGCCAGTGAACCCTTAGGCCTGTTTTCCATTCACATCTTGTGACTATAGGCTCTGCTGGGTGTTTATCATTAAGCAAGGTTGGAAACTCCAGCTATGCAGTACTGTCTGTCCATGATAGCTGTGTTGGGTAAATGAAAACTTTGGCTGTTTAGTTTTTCATTGAGTAATATTTCATTTACAGTCTTGGCCTCCAGACTGTTTTTTTTTTTTTGGACCCAGTACCAAAAAGGCCATGATTGCAGCACACTTGGTTCCTCAAATTTCCGGGATGGCCATGGGACTTGGGTGGGGAATTTCTGGGCAGCTTGGCCGCACTTCTTATTAGTGAATGGGGAAGCTTGATGCAAGTCTTACTCTACTGTTAGGAAATCAGCGGTGATCCCTTGGAATACGCCACAGAGCTAACTAAGCAGCTTTGATTCTTTTGTTTATTTATTTATTCATTTATTTATTTTGTTTATTATTTATTTGTCTACATCGGGTCTCAGCTGAGATGCGCTGAGTTCTCTCTGCGGCATGGGCTCAGTAGTTGCCCCACTGCACGTGAGATCTTAGTTACCCAACCCGAGGATCAAACCCACATTGCCTACATTGGAGAGGGAACTCTTAACCACTGGACCACCCAGGAAGTCCTTGGTTCAGTTTAGACTCAATGAAGTCGTGGTTAGAGGTTACACACTGGTATTTACAAAGCAGCATCTTTTCTATTAATAATTGACTTTTAGTTCTAAGAGCTTGGGTGAGTGCTGTAAAATCAAAGACATCTTTAGCCCCTGTCTCCTTATTGTGTATGTAGATAGAAATGTCTGCTGACAGACTTAGGTTCTTTCTGTGAGTTTAAAAGTTTCTTTGAGGTTCTCTTGATACTATCTGGAAGGCTTTAATCGAAGACATTTCTGTCTTGCAGTTCTCCCCTTCCAAGAAAACTGCTGTTTACATAGGTAGCCGAATTGGGAACTAATGGCTAAATGAGAAACTTTGGATTTACAAAAAAAGAACACGGCCTACTGCATAAAGTATGCTGGCCTGTATGCTAGCTTTGTATTAAGACAATTTAGTATTTGTATAGTGTTGAAAGTTTGATGTTGGCTTTGTGCGAGTAGAGAACATTGTGCTTTAATAAGGAGGACAGGGAGTGATATCTTTAAAGAGTTGAGTGCTTGAGGCAGAGAGGGAAGCCTTTTTCTTTAATATTGTTGTCATCTTTATCATGTGAGTCTGATTGGAATAAATATTTTGGAAAAGAGGACAGGGAGCATTTGAATGTGCAGAATATGAGGAGTTAGGAGACTGAGATCCTTCTTGTCTCAGCCATCCAATGCCATTTAGTCTTTTGATAATTTAACAAACGTATATTGAACAATTAATGTTTTTTTGGCCCCTGGAGACACATGAAGAGCCCTCCAGGTATCATCAGGAATATCATGGATATAGTAAAACAATAAATATGAACTATAAACTGTAATATCAGAAAGGAATGTAAAAGAGTTGGCCAGGAATGATAAAAATATATTTATTGTCTAATTCCTCTTCCACTTTTAATTTAAGATCAGAGTAACTTACATTTTTTAATGTAAGGATCAGTTCCCAGGAAAAACTTAGGTTGGGAAATTAGGGTTCTTAGTCTTGTCTTTGTTCTTGTTGCTAGTAGGTCATCCTGTGTGGGTATTTTTGTTTGCTTTGGTTCCATTTATTACTAATAATAGAGTGTCTATAAAATTCCTAGGTAATGAAAGGAGGCTGCAAGTTAACTATTGAAATTTCAGCAGGTTCCAGAGAGTAGAAGGAGGCCTGGAGAATCTTATATACATTGTCTGTTTTTACAGATAATTTTTCTTTGCTTTAAGCAAAGAAACTTTGAGGAAAATATGTACTTAATATTGTTAAGGTCAGTCTGCATTGAGGGAGCCTGTATCTTTCATTGGAATAAATAAATTGAATGTAATCTAATGGTAATCATTCCTCACGTTTGCCAGAGAAAAGCTACCTTAAGTATAAGGGCAAAACGTTCTTTTTTCCCCTGAGGCAAGAAGTGGGTATAGATTAGTTTAATAGACTTTCTTACCTAAGGGTAAAGCTGTCTCTGAAATTTTTACAGTGCTTGGAGTTGTGTTCTGAGATAGTTGTGTCAGGCCCAGAAGGCCAGGTTGGGCTGTCAAAGGGAAATACTGCTGTAAACTTCGGTCGGTGGGGAGGAAATCAGGGGAAGCTTACAGTGAGAGCTGGGAGGAGCAAAGACCAAGCACTAGTTTCTGGAAGTAAGATATTAGTGGCCCTGACGTGTGAGCAGGCAAGGAGGTTTGGAAGCTGGCTAAGCCTCAGAGGGCTGAGCATAGAAAGTGAAGAGCGCTATTTAACAGATACTAATTGGGCCCTTCTAATTCTGAAGTCTCTGGCTGATGAGTGATATTTTTGTCTAAAAGCTCAGTACTTCTTAGCCTGGCCACATTTCTCCCCACTGTTATCGTCTTTGACACCCAGGCAGCTGCTGTTGTTATCAACTGTACTCTTCCTCCCCGTATCTTACCCCCCCTCTCCTCTTCTTGCTGCCTGACCTTTCTCTTCTTTCTTAATCATTAGATGTTCTCCATGTTAGGTTTTCCTTTCAACCATAAAACAAAATTTCAAAAGTCTTAAGTCAGGTGGCAACAGCAAACTTGGTCAGTTGAAATTGTGGTACTCTGATAGACTAAATGAGATGTGTCCAATTCTCAGATCATTACTATGACATAAAAAGTAACATGGAAAAAAAAAAGTAACACAGTCTGTGGACCTTGTGCCAGAGAGAGAGAGAGGCTCTGATGTAAGTGAAGTACCTTGTACAGTAGCAGCACTGTTTGTACTTTATGAACTGGGTGTGCTTTTGTGACTTTCAGCTTACTGAAATATTACCCACTAGGGTAGAGAGGATTAGAGTTTCAAGGCCTTTTTGTTAAGCTAACACCAGAAGGGCTTTTCACTTTGTTATTCTGTCAGGAAGTAGATGTAATCTCTTTCCAACCTGTCTTTTTTTTCAATATGTTGATTTTATATCAAGTTCTTTTTTATGAGAGAAAAATAGAATTATTTATCGAAATTTAAAAAGCAATTCCAAACTTCACATCCTTAATTATAATTTAGAAATTGACATGACTTTTCTAAGCTGTTTTCTCTCCCATCACCCACTGTGGGGGGAGATTTTTGGAATCAATTAGATGGATATCCTGATGGAAAGACTGAGAAATGGGTGCTTTATTGACCGAGAGTGGAAAAAGAGGAAGTTACCATTTCTCATTTTGAAAAATGGCCGGTAGTATTTCTTATTAAAATCCATAAGTTCAGGGGCTTCCTTGGTGGTCCAGTGGCAAAGCTTCTTTGCTCCCAATACAGGGGGCAGGGTTTGATCCCTGGTCAGGGAACTAGATGCCGCATGCCACAACTGAAGATCCCTTGACCTCAACTAAGACCCAAAGCAGCCAAATGAATAAATAGATACTTAAAAAAAATATATAGGTTCAGACAGCAAGCAGTGAGCTCTGTTTGAACCACGGAATATTTCAGTTTTGTTGACTCCCAGTCATACGGGGGCAGGAGCTCACCTTCATGAAAGAAAGAAAGTGAAGTCGCTCAGTCATGTCCGATTCTTTGCGACCCCGTGGGCTGTAACCTACCACGCTCCTCCATCCATGGGATTTTCCAGGCAAGAGTACTGGAGTGGGTCACCATTGAAGAACATCTTATATAAAAGCTAGATTAATAATAATGGTTTAGTAAGATTATCAAGTACTTTAGCCTTAAAGTAGACCTTTAGAGAAAAGGGAATTTTAGAAGGATCTAGAAATCTTTATGTTTTTTCTTCAAGCAAATGGAATTCTTTTTTAAATTTTTTAAAAAATCACAACTCCTTTTTATTCTCTGATAAACAACTTGGGTATGACTTTTAAGGCCAGTTTCCACTTTGTCACCAACATGTTGAACACTGAACATTGGCTGAGGAAACATCAAGAGGGAGAAGAGGTGGCTTTACCAGTCAGCTTTAAACATTCCTGTTCATATTTATCTGATCAGCTGATTCCATGCACACTTTTCTGGTTGCCTCTGTGAAACTTCTTTTCCTACTTAATGCTGTCTCTGATTTTATTTATATAATGGGGGAAAGTAGGGGAGAAGAATTAGAGGACTGTTCAAAAAACATTCCTCTCCAAAACTTAAAATTAATTTTAGGGAGACCTTTGCAACAGCTCCTAAGATCAGTGAAATGGTTTTAGGTACCCTTGCTCTCTATAAGAGAGTTTTCTAAGAAAAATATTAGTTTAAATTCAAGCATTTTTTTAGCCATGGGGGGAAAAGTTGAAGTTGTATGTATTTAATACTCAGTATTTCATACTTCCTTGGTGGCAATTTTTAAACCAGTTTTGGGCTATTCACATTGTTCTTCTAGAGTTCTTGTAAATGTCAAGAGAACACCTGGAATTACTGTGAATTAAATTTTTATACGTTATTAGAACTAGTAAGTGTTGGAGGATATAACTTTTTATTTTGATGTAATTTCAGACTTGCAGAGAAGTTGGAAGAGTCGTATCAGGGAATAAGTGCTTTCAGAATAACATGATAATGATAGTACTAAGCAGCAGATGCCTTGGGGAACATGGAAGAGGGCCATTTAACCCATATTAGGGAGTGAAGAGGAGGATTTGCTGAGGAGGATTTTTTTTATTTCTTTGGATTCAGGAGAAACTTCCAAATCTCAATTTCAGAGCATGGCTGTTTGTGCACTAAGTCCAAGATCTCTGGTTATCCACTGCAGAAGCTCTATCAGAGAGAATTGATCCCTGAAGTGTTCATTGAGAAACGGAAGGTGCCTTGAGGTGTTTGTTGGGAAACAGTAAATCTGCATGATCTTTATGTTTTTAAAAAATAAGCGATACATTTACTTGCCAATTTTTTTTTTAATTGCAAAACTGCATACAGTGTATATTCATGAGAGGTCCTTTTGCCTGACCTTGTTTTTGCTCCTCCACTCCTTCCTCTTGGAGTCGGTGTTAGTTTTTGGCATGTCCTTTGAATTTCCTCTGTACATGTATTTTCTCAGTCTCTCTCTTTTGTTACATAAATGATAGCATACTGTTCTATAAATTATATCTTTAACTTCACAGTGTATCTTGGAGATTGTTTCCTATCAATCCGTTTAGATCTGCCTTATTTATGGTATTCCATTCTATGAATGTCCTAGGTGGTTTTAGTCTTGACACTACAGTGCGGTGGGAAATATTCTTGCATATACTGATACTTCCTGTACAAATATTTCTTTAGTATGCAAATTTAGAAATGGAATTGCTGGGTCAAAGGATATGTAGACTTTTGACATTTAGACAGAAAATGTAATTAGCATTCTTATCTTATAAAACAGTCTCAACTTTTTTGATAAGGAATGGGATAAAATAGTTATAATACATTGACCCGTGAGTGCCTTTTTTTCCCCTGCTGTTGATGGTTGTTTGATAGGAGGAAACTTACTGGCTTTAAGAGAAGGTGACACTTAGTGGTTGGGGGTGAGCTAGAATATCAAGGCATGCTGTTAATCATAAATATCAGAGTCCTGCAGGGTTGGTTCTTGTTCCTTGTGTCTCCACTTGATCTTTTTCTTAACGTAATTTAATGACTGAAATGACCTGGTGGTTTGGTCCTGGAGAGCAAAGTGGTCTTATTATTAACTTACTTTTTCTATCTGGGTGTTGGATTTCCATGGAGACCTAAACTCTATGCAGCACACCAAGCATACTGACTCTCCATTCCTTGCCCTCGTTATGTTCTCCAGACACTGCAAGCAATGGCGCTTATAGTTTGTTGACTGTTTAGATGAGAAATTTGGAATAGGAAATTCCTGATGGTCCACTGGTTAGGACTCAGTACTTTCACTGCTGGGGCCTGGTTTGATCCCTGGTCCAGAACTAAGATCTGTAAGCTGCATGGTGCAGCAAAAAAAAAACCAAACCAGCAAACAGGTTGGAATCTAGAATCCATTTTCTTTCTTCGAAAGAGATTTCACAGAGAATATCAGACTTCTTGTGTTTTACAAGTTCTGTAAGTAATTATGGGAGTAATCACCTAGAATACTAATAGTAATTATTAAAATTTTTATCTTGAGATATTTCTGTTTAAAATTATTTAGCTGTCACCTTTTCACACTTCATATTGGGAAAAAACACACTACTATCTCAACTGTTTCCTTTATAAAGACACAAGGTTTAAAGGCCTCTTTTGGATAGGAATCTTCCTCAAATGTACTGAACACTTCTGTGCCTTCTGAAACCGAGTATCAGTTATCATACAAAATTAATCGAATTTTATTTATTCTTCATGAGTAGGGCAGCAATTAGAAACTTGAGTTATTCTTAATAATAGTAATATAATATTAATAATATTCTTTAAAAAATAACCACTCAACACTTTTTGGCACTTCTTTCCATTTTATTTATTTATTTTTTGGCTGTGCTGTGTGGCTTGCAGGATCTCAGTTCCCCATTCAGGGGTTGAACTGAATCCCAGGCCACAGCAATGAAAGGCTAGAATCCTCACCACTGTGCTACCAGGGAACTCTCAATAACACTGTTTTTGGGGGAGTAGGGTGAGGGACCTGTGCTGTGTGGCTTTTGGGGTCTTGGTTCCCTGACCAGTGATTAAACTTGCCCTTTGCAGGGAAAGCATGGAGTCCTAACCACTGGACCACCAGGAAATTTCCAATAATTTTAATAATAATGTTCTCAGAGCTGATTGAAGTATAAGGAAGTTGTCTCATATAAATAGCCCACGATTTCCTGTGTAAGAACTGTAGTCCCAGATTGGATTTGTGGTTTCTAATTTATTGTGTGTTAACCTGGCTTCTTAGAATTAAGTAAAAGTAAAAAGGCTCTGAGTGGGGTCTAGGAGCTGTGTTGTGATTGGAATCCAAGTGGTACTGCTGCTGAGTGGTCGGTCAGATGTGTAAGTCCCATTTAGTTGAGGTACTGGCTGAAAGAGGGGTGGGATTTAGTCAGCAGTATTGAGGTCTGCTGGCGAAACCATCTCATAGCTCAAACTGATAGGAAGGACATGGCTACTGTTTATTATAACCAGAGTCTCCTTATTGGTGACTATAGAGTTGAAAGTTTATATTTTCTAAATTAGCAAGATTTAGATGTTGCTATGTTTTATACTCCAGAAAATAGATGAAATCTAATACCCCTTTCAGGTCTTAATTCCGTAATTTGGCAAAACAGGTAAAGAATATGTCGATTTGTTGTTGTTGTAGTCGCTAAGTCATGTCCAGCTCTTGTGACCCCCATGGACTGTAGCCTATCAAGTGCCTCTGTCCATGGGGTTTCCTAGTCAAGAATACTGGAGTGGGTTGCCATTTCCCTGTCCAGGGGATCTTCCCTACTAGGGCTTAAACCCAAGTTCCCTGCATTGGCATGAGGATTTTTTTACTGCTGAGCTACCAGGGAAGCCCTAGAATATGTCGATAGATTATCTAAAAAAGAATGTAGAGCACTGTTCACATAAGAGCAATAATGGTACAAGAGTAGAAAAAGACTAGTAAAGGATAGACAAGCGGAGGCTTCCTCAGTTTTTCAGTAGGATAGTTGTTATTGGGATTCAAGGGGAAGTGGTTAACAACACTATTTACCTTTCCCATTATTTCTAAGTTTAGAATTAATTAAGAAGTAGATTCCTTAATCAGTGGATCAGAATTTTTAAACAATTAACCTTATTGGTGGAGTTGACTGGAGAATATGCCATAGATCTGTGGCCCAGTGGGCTTACTAATATTCTCTCTACCACCTGTTAAACTTAGCCCAGTTAAACGTAAGCCCTCTACCCCAGTTGAACTTAACCCAGTAGGAGGCTGGACATCTGGGATACCCCCTCACTACCACACACCCTCTCAACCCCCAATATCCCTCACTCCTCACCCCTCCTCGTAGGTTACTTATTGCTGATGGAGAGAGGTGCAGGCAGGCTGCTGTCTGTGCCTTTTTCTCCTGGTGCCTCAGCTCTCCTTGAGGGGAGCATGGTCATTCATTCTTCTCTCAGTTGTTGAAGTGTTGGGGAATGAGACCTGAAACCTTAAAGCTGAAGTCTCTCTCAGGGAAAGGTGAGACTGGGAAATAGTGGCCCTCTCCTACCAGTGCGCTGGTGAGGTCTTTCCCCCTTCCTGCCCACCCTCCAGAAACTTGAAACATGAGCTTAAATTGTTAGTTAGATCAGAGAGAGTTATAGATCTTTGTCCTTAAAAGCTCATCAAAATGGTGGGAAGTCAGTCTTTTCAATATTTGGGTTAATTGGAGGTAAAGGGTGGGAGACTGGGTGAATGATTGCTCGGAAGCCTCTGTATGGATGCTTTTTTTGTGTTGTTCAGACACTAAGTCGTGTCCGATTCTTTGTGACCCCTTGGACTGCAGCATGGCAGGTTTCCCTATCCTTCACTGTCTCCCGTGGATACTTACTAAAAACTACTTGCCCACTTGCCTGAAATACCTTTTGTTTCACTTTGGTTTCGAAGTGTTGCCAGTATTTCATTTTTTCCCCTTAAATATCTCTTAATCATATTCTGAAAACTGTGATTATTTTCAAGGTTATCTAATTCAGTAGAACAATTATTCTTTTTGCATAGTAAGGATTTAGTCATACAGTGTCACAGAATACTGGTTGTGAACTTGTTTTAATTTGTTCTTGCTAATTCCTCTCCTTCTCTTCTCTCTTTTCCAGAATCCTTTTCTAAGAACTCAGGCATTCAGGTATCCACCATGGTGTTGGGTCCTGAACAGAAGATACCAGATGGTAATTTACAGCTTTGTGTCATTGACTCATTTTTGTTTGAAATTAGGCTTAAGCCAGTAACAGAGATTTACCATATTGTGCTTCTTGTCCTCTGTTCCATCAAAAATTGTCGCCATCTCCTGTCCCTCAACCATCAATGTCACGGAGACCTGCTCCATTCAGAGGTGACTTAGGTGACCTGGTGACTTAGGCTGTAAATGAAAATGGATTTATAACCACAGAGACCTGCCTCAATTTTATTTCCAGTTCTGAGATGAGCCAAGATGAGCTGCAAGTCTGGTTTCTATAGCAGTAGTGTTTGTAAAGGCAGTCTTAACTTGCAGACATGGTATAAAAACCTCTGGGGTGCTTTGACTGCTGAAGGCACTTCAGGTAAGAGTGGAACACGAAAATACTGAGCTAGCACCTTAGAGAGTATTTCATGGACTTTATGCTTTGACTAATCCTGCCTGATTCTAAGTTTCTCCTTTAGAATTTCCATTTCTTTTCTGTAAGTTTACTCCTCAATTCAGTGTCACTTAAGATGAAGTGGGTCAGTTCCCTATAAAAAGAAAGCTTTTGTTTTTCTAATTGGCGGTTGCAAGGGGTTCTTGGAAACCCTGAGATTAGAGCTTTATGGTTAAAAAGAGCCATTTGATGGTCTCAGCAGACTGGGCTTCCTAACTTGCTGGTGAGTTAGCCCTTTTCTGTATGACCCTCAGTGGACACCGCCCCCCCCCCCCCCAAGCCAGATTTAAAATTAGCAGCAAAATGCAGCAGGAAGACTAATCACACTGGTGATTAGTCTGCTCTGCGGTGAGCGCTCCTGTCACAAGGGTGACACCTCCCCCTCCCCAGGCTCTACACTGCAGGCCTTAGTCAGGTGGCAAAGGGTTCCTGTTTGGTTGTTTCCTTGCAGCTACAGATCTTAACCTGAAATATGATAGTGTTTTGTAAGTTAGCCATTTCTGGGGAAGCCTGATGGAGATACAATGTCCAAGGATGATCCTTTAAGTAAATCCTACCAAATAATGGGTGGGAGGTGGAGAGAGGAGTGTCCCGTTAGCCTGTTTCCTTCTAAAAGTTAAGATTTAGGTTATCAGTGAGGCTAGTCTGGGGATGTTACATATTGAGCCCTAGAAGACATCAGTAATTTTGGAAGAAAATGAAATGATTCTAAAAATTGGCAAGTGACAATAGAAGTGTGAAACTAGGGGGAGACAATTTGTGAGATTAGTGTTGAAAACTGATATAGAGCTTAGTGACTAGAGAAGAGGGTTGAGAGGGAGCTTTTTTACTGTAAGCATTTTTATGTTTCTCAAATTTTCAGCCATTTGAGTGTATTGCCTATTCAAAAATTAATTTAAAAATATAGTACTGGAAATTGAGATGGAGTTAGGTAGATCTTGTGCATTTATTTAGGTATTAAAAAGATTTAATTTTAGTATTTCTAAAGATGATCATTGATATTACCAACTGCATTGGGCTTCCCAGGTGGTGCAGTGCTAAAGAATCTTCCTGCCAATGCAGGAGACACAGGAGATGCGGGTTCAATCCCTGGGTCAGGAAGATCACCTGGAGTAGGAAATGGCAACCTGTTCCAGTATTCTTGCCTGGAAAATTCCATGGACAGAGGAGCCTGGCAGACTACAGTCCATGGGGTTGCAAAGAGTCAGACATGACTGAGTACCTTAATATTAGTGTGTTTTGTTCATTTTAATTCATTTCTTCTCAATTCTTTTAACTCAGAAGATGCTTCTGGAGACCATGGAGACTCTGCCAGTCTTGGTGCCATCAACCCTGCCTACAGTAACTCCTCAATTCCGCAGTCCCCCGGGGCGGGCTCAGCGGACCCCTTCACCACCTACTTTGATGAGAAGATTGCCATTCCTGAGGAGGAGGTTAGTGACAGGTCCTTGGAGGAAAATATTATTACCTAGGGAGAACCTATGTACAATGTCTGCTAGGCAACTGAAGATCAGCAATCTCAGAGTCAATTCTGACAGGCAATCTCTGAAGACTGAATTTTTGTAGTCAGAGAAACTGTTAAGGAAACTAAGGTCCTTGAAAAACCATTGCCAAGTTTTACTGGTGAGCGTTTTTTGATCAGAAAGCATGATTTTCATGTTCCCTTTTTTACGGTGCCTTTTGTCCCGTTTGGGTAGTGTTTGAGCACAGAGGTACTGTTATTATTGCTGGGGTTTTAGAATGAAAGGCTGTTGGAAGGGCAGGTAAGAGAAGGGCTCTTATTTGGACAGAGAGCTAACCAGGTTGCTGATAAGGAATGGATAAGATGGAAAAGAAACTTGGAGACACCCATGTCCAACTTCTGAAATCCTTTGTTCTTATGAAGCTGATATTGTTGCTTTTTATGTGACAAAATAATACATAAGTTAGACAAGCAGTTTGGAGGTGGTAATCATTTTTTTTCTCCAAGATACATTTTATTTTTTTAATTATTATTTCTTAAATTTTTTATTCTGTATTGGAGTATAGCCAGTTAACAATATGTGCTAGTTTCAAGTGGATAGTGAAGGGAGTCAGCCATACATGTGCATGTGTCCATTCTTCCCCTGGAGGTGATAATCACTTTGTTCTGTATTCCTCTCTTGTACAGTACTCTTGTTTTAGCTTTCGTAAACTCTGGGCCTTCACGGGACCAGGATTTCTTATGAGCATTGCTTACCTGGATCCAGGAAACATTGAGTCTGATTTGCAGTCTGGAGCAGTGGCTGGATTTAAGGTGAACATGGAGTCTTCCCCCCTTTCCCTTTTAAACATTCACTACATACTTCTCCTCTGCTCTGCCTGTTGGATATCAACCTTGGGGGCTATGTGTTGATTCTGTATTGGCTCTGACACTCAGATGAAAAGTGCTTTTCCATCTTTTTTTTTTTTAACCCCAACTAGGAAGGAGAATTTATTTATTTATTTATCCCTGGCTGTGCTGGGTCTTTGTTGCTTTGCTCAGGCTTTTCTCTAGTTGCAGCAAGAGTGGGGGCTACTCTCTAGTTGGAGTACACTGTAGTTGGGACTTCTCATCGCAGTGGCTTCTCTTGTCACAGAGCAGAGGCTCTAGATGTGCAGACTTCATTAGCTGTGTTTCCCAAGCTCCAGAGGACAGCCAAGGAGCTGTGGCATACAGGCTTAGTTGCTCCGTGGCGTGTGGGGTTTTCCTGGACGAGAGACTGAACCCATTCTCCTGCATCAGCAGATGAATTTTTTACCACTGAGCCACCAGGGAAGCCCTTTCCATCTGTTTTTTAAACTTTATCATGTAGGTGATTTTTAGTTTTGTTTTACCCAGGTAGTTTCCTTGAACAAAAGCACAACTGCAGACGGGAAAAACTAAGGCTCAGAAAGGTGTAAGGTGACCTAGCAAGTTCTGTGCAGAATGTGATACAGAACTCAGGTCATTGGATTCCTGAGCGGAGCTCTTTCCTGAGTGTACTGTTTCCCATTGACATTGCCAAACAACCAAACTTAAACCACCAGTTAACTCAGGAGTGTAATGGTGGGGTTTTGCTCTTCTCCAGTTGCTCTGGGTTCTTCTGTTGGCCACCATCGTGGGGCTCCTGCTCCAGCGCCTTGCAGCTCGACTGGGAGTGGTCACTGGGCTGCATCTGGCTGAAGTGTGTCACCGCCAGTATCCCAGGGTAAGCAGTGTTTGTTACTCATGTCATAGGTAACTGTGTGTTTAGACATTTGGGCCTTGTTGCTGCCTAAGGCAGGAATGGGTAGACCTAGTGTCTGGAGGATAGCTTTAAACTGACTTCATTTTTAGATAAGTACTCATCTATCTCTGGTTCATCCTAAATGTTTAATCTCCTTTCCTGGCTGTGAGAGAGTATCCTTACCTGCTTGCTTTTCTTATATGCCTCTCAAAAAAAAAAAAAATTAATAACGTAGTTTGTTTTAGCTTCTCTTTCTTTTTACATTTCTTACACTTCATGTTTCTTAGTGGTTTTTTTTTTTCCTGGCCTCAGTGAGCTAGCACTACTAAATTTCTTTCTGTTTGATTATTTTACCAGATTAGTTCCCAGATTTTATTATAGAACACCCAATTCCAACACTTTGCTCCAAGGCCCTTTGTATATCTATCTTTTTTTTTACTTGTTTGTGCATTATTATATTAAGGATGACTCCAAACTTTTCATGTTTGTTTTGTCTCTTCAGCTGTGGTCAGAATAGATATTTTCTTCTATAGTATTTTATTCTCTCCTGAACAGTATTTTGACCATCTTAGCATCCTCATTTTCCCTTAACACTTTCAGGATTGTTTTTAGGCAAAAAATTAAGTGGAAATAATGAACGGAAACTCCATTCTTCTGTCAAGTAAAATGGAAGGAAAAGAAATTGGCATCAGCTGCTGCCCTAACCTTTACTCAGGCTCTGCCACAAAGAGCACCCTGGCCCTCTCCAGGAAGGGACCGAGTAAAGCTTGAGTTCTGGTCCTTCATCTCTAGACCTGAGGCTTAATAAAGGACTGTTATTGGATCACTGCCAAAATATGAATTCCAAACTATGGGGGAAGTTCTTAGAAATGATTAATTAGAACCACATTTTTCTGCTGTTTGATGTTTAGGTTCCGCGAATCATCCTGTGGCTGATGGTGGAGCTGGCTATCATTGGCTCAGACATGCAGGAAGTTATTGGCTCAGCTATTGCCATCAATCTCCTGTCTTTAGGAAGGTGAGCGGTTTTTCCTCTAGCAAATAATCCTTGTTTTGCCAGATTTCAAAGCAAGTGTAAAAAGAAAATCCCAAGTCATTTTCAATTTTCAAGATTCAGCTCAAGTATTATTTTTTCTGTGGAACCTTTCTGGAACCACCTTCTTCTCTCCTGCCAGAGGTAGGCGCTTTGTCTTCCATGTTCTCATGTCAGGTTCTACAAACCTGTTGTTATCCAGTGTGTGGCAGTATGTGTTATAATTAATTTGTATCTCAGTTTATCCCACTTATAAGTGAGTCCCACGAGAGGTAAGACCCATACTTTACAGTTTTGTGTCCTGAATGTCTGAAATTGTAGTCAAAGTTTGAATGAATGTATTACTTCACTTAGTACTGAGATCCTAAACTACCCAAGGTCTGGCCTCCTTGCTGCTGTTCGCTTTTCCCAAGTCCTTAGTCCTCCAAGTGTCATGTATCTGGAGAGCTGTTGGGAAGCTGGGAAACGGGTCTTTCTCAATGTTTCTTTCCTTTAATCTCCATTTTTAATCTCTGACGTAGGGTTCCTCTATGGGGTGGAGTTCTCATCACCATTGCAGATACTTTCGTATTTCTCTTTTTGGACAAATATGGTAAGGACAGTGGGAATGGAGGTGTCACTCAAAGGAACTGCATTCCATCATGTGGCTTACGGGGTAATCTGCCTTCTGTGAACTCACTACTGCATTTTTCTCCTTTAGGCTTGAGGAAGCTGGAAGCATTTTTTGGTTTTCTCATCACTATTATGGCCCTCACATTTGGCTATGAGGCAAGTATTACAGGCTTATTCATTAGCTTTATTATTCTTCTTCTTAGCTTTTTAAAACAAGGCTTTTGTCCTTTTATTATGAAAGACAGTATATGCTAACAAAAAGCTGAATTCAGCACTGGCCAATTTTAAAGGAATAAGGACATGGCAGAGACTAGTGTCCAGGAAGACCTGCAGGGACTCCTAGTTTAAAACTGTACTAGAATTTCTGGTCCCAGGTTATTCTCAGCAACAGAACAGCATTGGAGAGGGTTAGGAAAGGGGTTACAGGGTTATTCTTGGCTGTTAACGTTAGAGGGGTTTTGTTTTTGCTCATCCTAGTTGACAGTAGTTGCAGCTTGGACTTTCTCTGTATTGTAACAATTAATGAACTGTAGGGGATACAGTACATGTTCCCCAGTTTGTGCCCCAGTCCGGACATTCCATTGGGTTAAAAGTAACCCTAACTCTACCATTTTATTCAGTAATGCCCCTGTCTGTGTTCAGTTATTATAAACTGATTTCTGCTTATTGGCCTAGCTAAGCTTTTGAAAATGTGTCTACTCTATGAGTAGATGATAGAGCTTGGTCCAAGGCTTCCAAGAGAAATGCTGAACCAGGAAAAAGTGTTTCTGGGTGAGTCTCAGCAGATGCTAGGGGCAAGCATTAGTGATTTTTCTATACATAGGTGAACATGGAAGCATGATTAGTGTGGATAATCAAGAATTGACTATTCTAAGGTGTGTCTCACAGGAGTTATTGTGACAATAATATCAATAAAGCCCTTAGCAGCTGTTTTATTTCTTTAGAATATTAATTAGATTCTCAACACATCCAGGCTTCCCAGTTGGTGCTGGTGGTAAAGAATCGGCCTGCCAATGCAAGAGGGAGACTTCGATTCTGTGTTTGGGTAGGGAAGATCCCCTGGAGGAGGAAATGGCATCCCTCTCCAGTATTCTTGCCTGTGAAATTCCATGGGCAGAGGAGCCTGGCAGGCTGCAGTCCATGGGATTGCAGAGTCGGACATGACTGAGAACAGCACTACACATCGATTTCGTATATCTAAAATACAGTGTGAAGTGTCTGGATACCCCATTCCTAAATTCTCTGACCTTGTGCTGCTTGGTTTTTTTGGATGGTTCTATTTCCTATGTAGTTGTTGATGAAGGAGTTTAAGGAATAAAGATGCAGTGTTTTCTAGTACCATGTTACTCCCTAGTCTCATGTTTCAGAAAAGACTAATAGCTGTTCTGTTTGTATGTAGTATGTTACAGTGAAACCCAGCCAGACCCAGGTCCTCAAAGGCATGTTCCTGCCATCCTGTTCAGGCTGTCGTACCCCACAGATTGAGCAGGCTGTGGGCATCGTGGGCGCTGTTATCATGCCACACAACATGTACCTGCATTCTGCCTTAGTTAAGGTGAGCAAGACCTTTCTTATCTCAGTGGCCTGTGTAGTTTCATGGCATCTTTTCCTTTTGTTACAAGGGACACACACTTAGTTCACAACTGTTGGGGCCCTGAAGGAGTACAGCGTTTTTCCACAGTTGGACACCACACTCTTGCATCACCAAGGTGACCAGAGATGGGACCAGGATGACATAGAGAAGGGACTAGAGCCCTTCTTAAAAGATTTGAAGGGGCACCGTGTCTCTTGTGTTTAAATCTCAGAAGCCTGAATGGCCTCATGGAGGTCAGGAGGAAGGAGCCTGATCTGGCTTTTACCGGTTAATCCATCACAATCATTGGTTGGAAGATATCAGAGACCTTTGTAATTAAGGTGGTCTTCCTGTTAGGTCTGAAATCAGATTGTTCTTGTAGGTCAGCAGTTCTTCCAGCCACATAACTGAGGGCTCAGTAGTCACTCGTTCACTTTTTCCACTTTGGGATGTGTGATGTCATCAAGGGGTCATGACTTCTTACTCAGTGAACCAGGATGTAAGTGGAGTCTCACATTTCATATGGGCAGTTGTTTGCCCGCTAGGCCTTTCAGCTGACTGCAGACTTACGAAATATCACAAGGAAACTTGTTCCAGCTAATCAAAAAGTGACTGTTGCTGTTGTGTCTCTAGTCCAGACAGGTAGACCGAGCCAATAAGCAGGAAGTTCGAGAAGCGAATAAGTACTTCTTCATTGAGTCCTGCATCGCGCTCTTTGTTTCCTTTATCATCAACGTCTTTGTCGTCTCCGTGTTTGCCGAAGCCTTTTTTGGGAAAACCAACGAGCAGGTGGTAAGTAAGCCCGGGTCCTGAGTAGCAGTGAATGGGAGGGTAAAGAGGAGGCCGCATTGGGGCAGGAAAGCGTGACCGTGACTTCGAGCTCAGGGGAAATAGATCTCAGTGTTGCCCCTAAGTCATGGCACTACTCAGGTTTACAGTCTGGGGCTGTGACCAAGCCCAGACCCTCCTTCTTAGCCTTAGACCAAGGTTGCCGCGTGCTGCTGTTGGTGGCTTCATGTTTGTCTGCTCTTTTTCATCCCCTTTTGCTTCCTGTTTATCAACTACTGGCTGCTTGCCAGTCCTGCCCTTTGGTGATTACAGGCGGGAGGAGTCAACCAACAGAAAATAGAAGCTGTGGCTAGTATCACACTGAATTCTCTGTCCTCTTGACTCCTGATTGCCAATCTAGTTTTTTTTTTTTTTGCCAATCTAGTTTTGATCACTCCTTTGTCTCCCATCTATATGACCTCAGACTCCTGGCTCTGCTTTGAATAAGGCCACCCTGTTCTGGGGGTCATCTCATATTTGAAGTCTACTTAAGGGCCCTCACCTCCAATTATCATTTAAAATGACCCAGCATTCAAGTATTACCATGCACACTCTAACTCAAGGAAAAGTTTTTGATGACCTGGGGGTGTAGAAAAAGTGAGGAGGAGGACCTCAAGGACCTTGCCGCCAGTCTCTTCTGTCATCAATCTGTGTCCAGTGTCTCGCCTTCAGGATTCGTTTCTTAGATGATCCATCTGTGTGTGAGCTGTTGGAGAGGTATTCTTATCTGAGTTCTGGACTCAAAATTAAAAGTTGTTCCTAAATTACTTTGGTTCCAGGTTGCAGTCTGTAAAAACAGCAGCAGTCCCCACACTCACCTTTTCCCAGAGGATAACTCAACACTGGCTGTGGACATCTACAAAGGGGTAAACGTGTTCAGATTTCTGATCTCTGCTCCTGAATCAAGATTCTCAGCATAGTGTCTGGTCTTTTGAGTGGGTTCACTTCAGAGCTCAGCATATCTTCTGTGGAGTGTGTTTTTTTCAGAGGTCCAGATGCCGGACAAGCTTTTTGGATTATGTGGAAAGGAATAGGAGATCAGCTGACAAGATCATTTAATTGTATCAGCAATTCCCAAACTTAATGTTGATAGCATATTGTTCTCTAGGTGTTAATTGGGGAGACTAAAGAAGTATCCTTGGTAAAGTGGCCTTTTGCGTGTGTGTGGCTGAAGACTATGTATTTATTTAGATTGTGCTGTGTGGCATGCGGGATCTTAGTTCCTGGACCAGAGGTGAAATTTCTGCCCCCTGCATGGGATCACAGAGTCTTAACTACTGGACTGCCAGGGAAGTTCCAGTAAAGTGGTCTTTAATGGGGCCTTGCTGTCCCTTTTATGCTGATTACATTGTGAACCTCCAGCAGTACACAGTACATAGTATTTAACATTTCCGAAATTTATTGGAGGTTTCTCTCCATTCCTATTACCATCTTCCAGAATAGTGTGTTCAGGAATATAATTTGGGAAGTGTGTTATAGACATATTTCCTTTTGATACTTAACATGTGAGTTGAGGATAACGGCTTTAGGAGCCTAGAGAAGAGAAGGGACTAGGCTGAAGAGGAATGGGGGCCCATCCAGCAGAATTTATGTTGAAAGCCTCTAGAATGAGGTCAGGACCTGAGTCTAGCTTCTGGGACAGTGCCAGCACAGTGCTTGGTAGAGGTGGGTAAGTAGCCAGGAATAGGGAGGAGTGACACGAAGGAATATGTTTGGGGTGTTGTCTCAGGTGATCTCTCTCCCTTGCCTCTCCAGGGTGTTGTGCTGGGGTGTTACTTCGGGCCTGCCGCTCTCTACATCTGGGCAGTGGGGATCCTGGCTGCAGGGCAGAGCTCCACGATGACAGGGACCTATTCCGGCCAGTTTGTCATGGAGGTACATGCTGCTGTGACCGGGGTAGACTAGAGGACCTTGCCCTTTTGTCCCTTCTTAATCCCGTGCCTTCCTGAACCTCCCCAGACCTTTTTCTGTTTCCTCTTCCAGACATTCATCCTCCTGTGTTTTCTTCCAGGGATTCCTGAACCTAAAATGGTCACGCTTTGCCCGAGTGATTCTGACCCGCTCTATTGCCATCATCCCCACTCTGCTTGTGGCTGTCTTCCAGGACGTGGAGCATCTAACAGGGATGAATGACTTCCTGAATGTTCTTCAGAGCTTACAAGTGAGGAGGGAGCTGGGGAAACTCACATCCCATTGAGTCAGGAGGCATTCTGTATTGCCTTTAGGTAACAAGCCCTGTGTGGGTGTGGGGAAGAAAGAGGCACAGTCTTGGTCTATGGTGAATGCATATGAAATATCGAATCTAAACGGTTTTTAGAAGTGGCTTGTTTTTTTCTAAGTCTGTTGAATGGGAATTATAAGTTGTAATTACACATAGAACACAAAATTATTCATTAACCCAAGCAAACATTAAATAATGTAAAGGAGACTGTTGAGTATTATGGAGATTAAGAAGACAAGGCAGATACAAATTTTGTAGACACTATGAGCATAACTGATGCTAGGTTCATGCTACAGATTTCCACATAACCCTCCAGCATGTTGCAATGACAGGAATAATTTCTCACAGAGTAGGTGAGGCAGGGTCTCTGGTTCCCTTTTGCTAACAGTGCTGCTCTCTGGGGTGTTATAGGAACCCCCGTAGCCCCGTCTGATCTTATTTTTTTCTTTTGCAGCTTCCCTTTGCTCTCATACCCATCCTCACGTTTACGAGCTTGCGGCCTGTGATGAGTGAATTTGCCAATGGATTGTGAGTGTACTCCTGTTAGTTCCCCAAGATGTGGGGGGGATGGGTATCTTCCTCAAACTGACCAGTCAGAAATTAAGTCATAGGGGAACTATGTGCTTTAAGACATGATTGCTAGAGCTGCCCCCTCAATCTCTGACTTAGAAAATAGAGACTGTTGGGGACTCCCTGGTGGTCCAGTGGTTGAGACTCTGCCTTCCAGTGCAGGGGGTGCCGGTTCAATCCCAGGTCAGGGAACTAAGGTCCCACATGCCACAGGGTGTGACCAAAAATAAAAATAAATAAACACAACATTGTGAATCAACTATACTTCAGTTTAGAAAAAATTAAAGAGAATGGAGACCATGAATTTAACAATGGAGGGCAAGCACATTTTTTGTTTCTGGGGGGAAATTTTTTAGTTTTTAGGGCTTTAACTCTTCAACTTCAGCCACTGAAGGTTAAAGCATCTTAAATCCATGTTAAATGATCTTAATGAGGGAGGCATAAGCTAATACCTATTGTATACATCTCTAAAGTACATGGGGTATTTAAAAGACTTGTTGCATCTCCAGGGACTCATGACTTTTTCACTTGTAAGGCTTGTTGCATTTTTAGGGGCTTAAGTAATAGGGATTACTTGATAGTGTTTTTTCTTCTTCTTCCTCTTTCTCCTTATCATTTTGTAACTTTGGCCCATTTAACCTAATCTGGGACATAAGCACTTTTTGGTATATTTTCAAATGTCACGTATTCCTGTCCTGTGACCCCAAAAGACACAGTGTCCTTTTCTGTTTGTGGACAGGTTGGAGTATTCTACCAATAACTGTGCTGATTCTTTTGACAGAGGCTGGAGGATTGCAGGCGGTATCTTGGTCTTTATCGTCTGTTCCATCAACATGTACTTCGTCGTGGTTTATGTGCAGGATCTAGGGCATGTGGCATTGTACGTGGTGGCTGCAGTGGTCAGCGTAGCTTATCTGAGCTTTGTGTTTTACTTGGTAAGTCCAGTTGGGAGGGGGCAGGGGTGGTCAAGGGGGGCTGACACTCAGAAAGGACCCAAAAGAGCACATGGTTATCTGTCTTCAGGCTGTTGACACAATTTACGTGAAATCGTTAAACCAACTGTGACTAAAGATTATTTTTAACCATAAATTTTGCCTCGGTTCCTAAGAGCTATCATTTTTCTAAATCTGTCACTCTGTCTGATTTCCATTCCTAATAAGAGAGTGTAGTATGTTTGAAGAACTCGAAGAAGATCAGCCATGTAGAAAGTAGAGTGGTATGAGATGGGGTTGGAGAATGTAGCTGTGTCTTGTGATTTCAAATCTTTGGAGGGCAGCACATGTGAGTTCACAGCCCTGCCCAGCTCTGCTACTTAATAGCTGTCCAATGACGACTCAAATAAATAGTGATGATCTCTTATTGAATTATTCTAGAATTATTAAAGAATGATGGTTATAAAACAAGCTACATAGAAAAGGAATGCAAAATAAATAATAAGAAAAGGAATGCAGAATTATAAATACCTAGATAATAAAAAAAATTGTCAAGAGTCTAGAGTAAATTATGTAAAATGGTAATAATAGTTCCCTTTGGATGGTGGGATTATGGATATATTCGTTTCTTTGTTTTCAACTTCTGTAACATTACTTATATCAGTGAAAAGTAGCTATGCCAACAACACATCTCCCTCATTAGTCTACACAGGTTTCTCTAAAAATCACAGGGGCTGAGGATTAGGGACTGCTGAATTTATACCGTGTCTGCTACAGAGAATGGGAAGACTGGATGATAGAAACCCCTTGCTCATCTCATAACACTTACCTAGTCCCCGTGTCAGTGTCTGCCAGAGGGTAGATACTTGATTGGGAAAATCATTTTAATGAATGTTGAGAAATTATGTCTTAGATAGATATAGCTCTGCTTTTTTCCTTCCCAGTAAACCATGGGCACACTAAGATTATGCTGACCCTAAAATAAAAGGACTTACCTCCAGGAAACCCAAGTAACTCAGTATGGCCTTGACAGAAATTGTTTTAACAATTTGCTGTAGGGTGACTCTTGGCGGGGTAGTGGTTCGGATTTCTGACTTTCACTTCAAAATCCCAGGTTCAGTCCTGGTCAGGGAACTGAGCTCTGCAAGCACGCCCTCTACCTGAACGTCCCCCACCCCACCCGCAAAAAAATGTGCTGTAGAACTTAAGGGGATCCTTCCTTCATTACGAGTCATTCTTAGTCACCCTCAGGCTATAGAAAATGTTGAAGACCTGTTTTCAAGGCTGAGGACTGGTTCTAGATGAATTACTACTGTTTAGTTCAGGAGACAATGGCGGTTGTATTAGCCAGTCAGTCATTGCCCTGCATTGTGAGGAGTGGAGTAGGACTGAAATGGGGTAGTGGTTTTCAAGGAATTCCGCCTGAGAGTCAGATAAAAGAAACACCACAAATCCAAAGCAGTAGGAGCAGAGGGAACTGAGTATTGAAATTAGTACAGCAAAGAGGTTTGCATCTGAGCAGTGCATTGTGGGCGGTGAGGGGCGTAAATGGGCTCTCCAGAGGGCTCAGCAAACCATGACCATATTTTCTCTTCTAGGGTTGGCAATGTTTGATTGCACTGGGCATGTCCTTCCTGGACTGTGGGCACACGGTAAGCATCTCTAAAGTCCTGCTGACCGAAGAAGCCACCACTGGCTATGCTAAGTAAACACTGCTCACAGGTAGCCATCAGAGCCAGTGTGTTTCTATGGTTTACTGTGTGAACATAGCCAAAGGTATGTGCTGGTGCACAGACTGCATTTAGGACTCAGCTGTTGGTTGGGAAAGACATTGTTGCGTATTTGTTTGAAAGATAGCATTATTTTTTCTCTTGAATTCCTAACCTGGTAACTGGATTAGCTAGGATCTTTGACAGCTTGACACCTGCTCTCAAACAGCACTGAACTCTTTTCACTGTCCCAGGGTCAGCTTGTTTTATCTTTATGTGAGATAGTTCTCAGTGCATGATTCTTAACAAGACTGACTATATGTTAAAAAAATGTACTTGGAAAATGCAATACATTTTTCATAATACAAGTTACAGAATAGGTATACAAGTTTTATTTATCAAAAAATAATGGATTTAAAAGTCTGAGAAATACTTTCCTTATGCATACCCTTTGAATTAATTATAAAAAATAGAATCTCAATTAGGGTGGTTTGATTCATATTAAGTATAAAATTTATGAGATAATCTACCTCCATCAGGTTAGGATTCTTTTAACTTATTTTCACTTTAATTTCATTGAAAGTTAAGAGGGGTGAGAAAGCATTAAAGAAGATGATAAATGGACAGATGGTAAAACTCACTTGTGGTCATGGTGACTAATACTAATCTCTTCCGAAAATCACTCTGATGATTTCCCTCAGAGACAGAGCTTACTGAAGTGTTCTTGGGAGTCCCGATTTTAATAACTCTCATGTTAGTACAGAGTTCTTATATGGTGTTTCTTCTTGAGCACTTAGAGTTGGGAAACCTTCCCCTTCCTCCTCTAGGAGGGTAGCGATAGAAAAAGATGGTAGCATTTATGACCTGATGTTCTCAAGAGACTTTGGGGAGAGGTGAAAAAACTTGAAAGAAGAGGAGCCATCTGTTTTATTCCTAAAAAAGACCTTCTACCAGAATCGTCATGTTTTTCTGAAGCATGCCCAAGACGACTTGCAAGGCAATCTGAGGAGCTCTGGATGTGAGCGTTGCAAAGCTCGCTCCCTCTCAGCGAGTCCTTTGGTGTCACTATGGTTGCCAAGTCTTCTCTGCAGGGTTTCACTGAGCTATCTCTCTTCAGCCATTCCCTCAGAGGGAAAAACTTTGAGACCAGATGGTGGAGCTCTGGAGTCAGAGGAAATGGGTCTCTTCAGCATGGAGCTGCTGCTCTTCAGCCACTTCTGACATTTTGACATGTGGAGCCTGACACCATGTGATTATCTCAAACCAAGTCACATTGTCCAGTGAAGATAAATAATCAGGTCTTTTATAGCCACTGACTTGGAGAGAACAGTAATGGGAATGCAATTGAAGGACTGCATTTTTGGTGTCTTCCTTCTGGAGTGCCTATTGATTGATGTTCTCTGTTCACCCGAGCCCCTAAAGGCATTGTTTCCAATACTTTGTACACAGTCAAAAGCACAGGCTGAACGGACTGTCTTTTACATGGCTTTAAGGGTAAACTTCTGTGTTGCACTGACCATACCTTTACCTCAGCCCCTCCAGTGACATAGCATAGAATCATGAGAGACAAATTCCCCAACCGTTCCTCCCTTTCCCCTACCATCATCCCCTAAACTGTTGACAAGGGCACTCTGTAGATTTTGGGGACTGACATCTTAAGCTCTCATCTGGCCTCAGTAGGTGAGGGCCATGTTGACAGAATTCTTTGTAAAAGATGGTACACTAACATCATTTACCTTTACCTGGAGTTTGGCTGGGTCCAGTCAGTCTCAGATTCACAAATATTTAGAAGCCCAGGTAAAAGCTGCTAGTTTTCTTTTCAAAGTTATATATATGTCTTGCAATGATGAAAATTTTTTTCCCAGTTAAATGTCAGTTTATGTCACTGTGTGTGTATTATTTTACAGTGGTAAAAACACTCCCATGCTGTATTCCCATGCTTTCAGGTAGAAAGGGTACTTTCTGTTCAGCCACTACTTTGGGTACAGTAAACAGTGTTTAGAACCTGACATCTTCCAGTGCCAGCATGTGCATTCTGTTTGTGTGAAATGTTGAAGGATATATAATTGTACTTTATGTAAATTGGTCCTTGTTCTTTATAAATGTGGCATGAAATAACTGCTGCTATAGCATACTGGGAATTATCAACAATGGGGAAGAACTGCAATTTGGCTCCTCTGCGGTCCTGCTAGTGGTTTTAGGAGTGGTTACAGTAAGCTTTTAGTGACCATTTAACAGTATGTAAACTTGGTTTGTAATTAAAAAGGTTTTTTTTCCTTTTTCCAATTTGGTTTCCTGAATATTTTTTTTAAACCTTGAAAGTACTCTATGAGTGGGATCTCAACAACTTTGAAATACTGAAACATCAATTACCACCTGGATTGACATACTGGATTCACACTGTTCGTGATTTTTCTCTTTAGAAGGGATAGAGGAATACAGTTGACCTCCCTGGACACCTAGGTGTTAGGGGTGCTGAGCCTCCACGGAATAAATATTCTACATGTAATTTATAGTCAGCTCTTCATGTTTATATTCAGCCTTTCATGTCCAGTGTTCCTCCGAACGTGTGGTTTCATGTTCTCAGATTCGTCCTGCCTGGGATCATGTATTTCTGTTGTATTTACCTTTGAAAAAAAATGTATATGAGGAGACTCTTGAGGTTCAAATTCAGTTTGTTCAATGCTTAATATAGGTTTAGTTCCCAGAAGACTTGATGAATTATAGACACCAAGCACTAATTTCTATCACCAATTTAATTAGTTTTGCCATTGCTAAAGGTTACATCATTACAATATTTAAAATTGAGAAAAAAATTGTCATTCTGCCTTTTTCTGCTCTAAAGTGAACATTTTTCTCTCTGTAGTCTTGTTTCACCATTGAGGTAGGCGTTTATATTCTGTATATGCTGCCAGTAAAAAGTATGAGTGTTTGGAAGATGAAAGGAAAATTGTTTAACTTAGAAAGGAAAGCATATAAATACAAAGTCCGGATATAAATACAAAACTCAGACACAGTAAATTACTAGGCTTGTCACCAAACACATGGCATGAAAAACTAAGTCAACCCTTAATTTGTCCAAGATTGTCACTAGAACTTCATTTTCCCTTTCTCTGTCGCAAGTTTTATAGGAACTAAATCCTGTAAATAACACCATAGAAGTTTTCTGAGAATTTTATTTTCCGTGTTGTCCTTCCTCATTTAACTCACCCTTCTTACCTTGCTTTTGTTTTGTTTTTTAAAATCTTTTTTTGGCTCTGCCATATGCCTTCTGGGATCTTAGCTCCTGCCCAGGGATTGAACCTATGGTAGGGATTGGGCTCATGGCATAAAAGCTTAGAATTCCAACCACTAAGATACCAGGCAACTCTTTATTTGGGTGTAATTTCATAGCTAAAATAGGGTGCATCACACTTTGAAGATCCTGATTTGAGACTTTCTTTAGCGCTGCCCTCTGCAGTACTTTGTGTTCCTTCCTTGGACAGGACCAGTGAATCCAGATGTGTTACCTTCTTTTGACAACTTAGCTTTGGAACATTAAAAATAACACATTATTATGGTAGTTGGGTTCTAAGCACTCTGTGTATGTGTGTGTGTGTGTGTGTGCATGCAGGTTTAGTCGTGTCTGACTCTTTTCAACCCCGTAAACTATATCCCACCAGGCTCCTATGTCCATAAGATTTTACAGGCAAGAATATGGAAGTGGGTTGCCATTTCCTACTCCAGGAGATCTTCCCAACCCAGGAATTGGACCCGCATCTCTTGGATCTCCTGCATCGACAGGCAGATTTGTTACCTCTGAGCCCCCTGGGAAGCCGTCAGCACTCATATGATCTCATATAATTCTTACAGCAAAAGGATATATATGTGTGTGTATATATATATATATATATATATGTATATGTATATAAGGCGACTGAAGGGCCAGAAACTAAAATAACACATCACTAATCAGTAGGCATTTGGCATTTGTGCCTGACTAGCTTAATTCCAGAACCCGTGTTATTTTTACTAATCATGCTATACAATACGTAGCACACACTTAATAGTGCACTTTAGACACCAAGCTTTGGTGTTTAGCTGCACCAAGAACAGTATCAAAGATACTTCTCTTAATACTCTGATGAGTGCTAGAATATGTTTTAGGTCAAAAGTTGCCAATTAATAGACTAATTTTGTTTGGTCTGTGCTGAATTTTCAAAAGTACCTGAATGCTTTTTCTGGTGGGTGTGGAAAATGGGCAGGGCCAGCAATAAGTAAGAACTGATATTCATTTGTGTACCTCTCTGCCCTTGAAAGATTTAGCCAGTTCCTCAGCTATTTAGTTCCATTTCCCAGTGTCCCTGAGCAATGCAATAAACTTTTCCAGTGAAGGAGTTTTCTCTACTAAGCCATCAAGTGATACAACCTGGAGGTCATGGGGCTAAAAATGCAGCCCTTGCTTACTACACACCCACCCCACCACCTTAGTTCACTTAAGAAAAGGCTGCAGTGGATTGTCAGTGTATCTGACAATTGCTCTTGGTTACTAAAACCTGAGTCATAAAACCCTGAAGTAAGTATAAAGGCTGAAATCTGAAGTGCTGTGATTCTGCCCTAATTCCAGTGTGACTCAATAGTTCCTAGCTAGCCTTCTAGTTGAGAATAGTTTTATCATGGGCCCCATTTTGTCTCATCTTCACACAGTCATCATAAACCTCTGATAGGCATTTTTAATGTCTAAAAAAATTATTGAAGACTAAAATGAGATAGGTTTCCCAGGTGGCGTAGTGGTCAAGAGTCGGCCTGCCAGTGCAGGAGACGCAAGAGACGTGGGGCACTCCCTGGATCATGAAAATTCCCTGGACTACAAAATGGCAACCCATTCCAGTATTATTGCCTGGAAAATTCCATGGACAGAAGAGCCTAGCGGGCTGTAGTCCATGGGATCAGAGTCGTACACGACATCACACCCACCACCACACATACACAATGAGATAGTTTGTTAATGTCCTTGGCATTTTAAAGTACACCATTTATTTCTGTTTTACAAATGAGTTGGATAAGGCTCAAGAAGGATACATAACTTGCTCAAGGTCATAGGAAATGGCAGAGTTGAAGCTTGATCCTAGCCCCAGTGCCTTTTGCACTATATTCTGCTAGAAATATTTCTATCAATTTATAGTGTGCATTTGGCATCCTGAGCACTCATGTGATCTCATTTGATTCTTACAACAGAAGGTTCAGCCTCTATTCAGATGAGGTGACTGAAGGGCCCAAAAAAGGCTGTAGGTAACAAGGGGCAGCAACATCCCTCAAACCCCTGGTGATACCAGTAGGGCTAAAAGGAGACTCAGTGATTGTCCCACGGTGAATGCAAAGGAGAGAAAAAGAGTAAGCTACAACTTCACAAATGCCAATACAAATCATCTGGATTAGGCCTCCTGGAGTGAGTCTGGCAATATTTTTTTGCTTTGTTTTCATATTTATTTTTTGTCCACCTTGGGTCTTGGTTGCATCTCGCAGAATCTTTCATTGCTGTGCGCAGACTTCTCTCTAGTGGCTGCTTGTGGGCTCCAGAGCCAGAGCTTGCTTAATTGCCTCCAGGAATGTGCAATCACAGTTCCCTAACCGGGGGTCAAACCTTCTGCCTGGCAAGGCAGATTCTTAACCACTGGACCACCAGGGAAGTTCCTGGCAATGTGTTTTAAAGGCAGCTAAAGTAATTCTTATAAAGTCTGATAAATGTCTGGGATCCGCAAATTGTCTCCTTTTCTCTTAGCACATGCCATTTGATGTTTCTTTCTTTTGTTTAATGAAAGGCTTTTCTCTGCTCAGGTGCCAAAGGATAATTAGAGCCCAGACAATAGGGCTCAGAATTTAGACCATTTGAACTTTGATTTCTTTTCTCTTTTTCGGCCGTTCTGTGCAGCTTGTGGGATCTTAGTTCCCTAACCAGGAATTGAACCTGAACCCTCTGCAGGGAAAGCACTAAGGTCCAGAGTTCTAACCACTGGACCGCCAGGGAATTCCCTGAAATTTGAGTTCTAACACACTTAGTATTAAGGTATAAAAACTCGCAGTACATTTGCTCTTAATATCCTGATCAGAAACACCCATGCTGAGGTAGAATATGTCACAAGAATAGTTAAAGTGCAAATTTTGCATTTGGCATTAACAAATCCTTAACTATTTCAGCACCTATCAATTACTTTATATATAGCAAACCATTCATATATCTATAAGCCATTTATTTTCTGAAAGAAAATCAGTATAGCAGAACTGAAATAAAAGCTACTTTTATATGCTGATTATAGATATTTAAATGCCAATTTTAAATACTTATAAATCAGTCTAACCCTTTTCCATCTTTTTGTCCTCAGTACCATCTGGGATTGACAGTTCAACCTGAACTCTACCTTCTGAACACCATGGATGCTGACTCACTTGTGTCTAGATGACTGACAGCCTGAGGGACTATATAAGACCCACTTTCTCTTAGCCCTTTTGTGCCAAGTGTCCTGTTAACATATCTGTTTGTTCAGTGGTGAGTTTTGTTCAAACGTTTTGAACAAAAGGTAAAAATTTCCTCATGGGAAGGGTATTAAAGCTGACAGCTGTGAAGTGTAGGTCAGAGACCCACCCACCTCACAATAGCCCTACAACTGCCAGAGTTAAATGATTAGCCTATGATGGCCACACACCCCTATGGGCTTGTGTCTGGACTTTTGGAATTTTAAAAATATATCTGTGTGTATTTTTATGTAAACCTGAACTTACTGGTTTGGGTAGAGTTTTATATAAAAATGATATTTTGTATTTTTTAAACAAATTTGTTCAGATAAATCATATTTATTTTGTCTAAATCACATGTAACAAAGGAAGAAGAGCGCTGCTCTTTTTCAGAATGAACTGGTCAAATAGACTGACTTTTAAAGTGATACTTGACTGTGGCCAGTCAAACTTGACTTGGATTCAATCAACCAACCCTTGGTAACTGCTGGTACTAGCACATCATTTCCAAAAGAAGACATTTCTTTTATGTCTTATTTCATCCTGGTTGTTGGTGTGCTCTGTGATTATTATTTTTCTCTATTGTTGTTTTTCTTGAATTTTTTTTCAGAGATACGATGGTATTTTCCAAAGAGCTTAGTACCTAGTGACAACATCCAGAAATCATACTTTAATCAATAATCAGTTTTCCATGCTGCATTGTAACTCAGCCCATTCTAGCACTTTAGGTATAAAAAGAATTCTAACATTGAGCTTTATAAAGCCCAACATAAGGTAATGGACGTATTAGTTTTCTTTCTAACGTGTGTGTAGTCCCACCACGTCTTGTCTTCCCACTTTTCCCATTAATACTGCAGACACCATTTCTAGGCCAAAGTCTATTTCCTGGAGTGGCTGATGTTTCTACTGCTGACTCTCCTAGGGAATGCTAAGCATTTTAAGTTTATTTATACCAAGTAGTATGAGATCAGACCTACACTGGGACTTGGAGGATTGGTCCACATGTCATACACTGCCTGCCCACGTATGGGTTATAGATTTTTTTTGACTCTTCTTCCTAACCAGAATTTTTTTCCATAACATTTTTATAATAAAACATTTAATACTTAAAACTTTCTGCAGAAAGTTTCTGCATATTGATCTGATTGAAAAGTTAGAACCTTTTTAACACCAGGCTCACACCTCTTCATGAAAGTGCAGTTGGCTTATGCTGAATGGCAGCTATCCATTTTTAATGGAATACAGTCCGTGCCTTCGCTCCTTTTCTTCCAGCCCCAAAGGCTTTGCGTTTGGAAACCCCACAGGCTTTGTATGTTTGAGCATCATTTTCCTCTTTCAGCATAAACCTCACTGCCTTACTTTAAAACTTTGCACATTTCAATAAGACTTAAAAAAAAAATCCAGACATTGCCTTTGTCATTTATGATTTGATCCTGTAAGTGGCACGGATTTTTTTCTGATTCTTAAAATTCCGTCATTTCTAATTTGTGACCCTTGAAACTTCTGATAAGAGCAATAGCCTTGCAACCCACGTTAGAGACCTTCTGATCTTAAAAGTAAAACTGAATTAACCTCATTTATCAGCTTTTATTTGAAAAAAAGACTTAAAAAATGAGTTTCAGTGTTTTGGTTTCTTTATACAGAGACAGCAACTCTATATATGAATCAGTTTGTTGCATTTTTTTCTCCCTCCCTGGGCAGTTCCATTTCTCAGTCGTTTCATTACCAGAGGATGTTTGGGGAAAAAAAAAAAAGCAGAAAGAATCCTGTTTTACAACTCATAAAAAGATAAGGTGGTTGGTTAAATAGAGATTAAGTACTTGAGGGGTTTCTGTAGCTTTTCTCCATTTTTAAATTGTATGTTATTAGGAACAGACTAGAGTTTACAGCAAAAATTTATCAGTTTACCTCTCAGGTCATACAACTCCTGTAATCGGAAAACTGTATAATAAAGCAAGCCGAATCATGCTAAAACCAGTGGAGGAGACTGATGTCTAACAGTAAGTCTTGGACAAACGTTTTTGCTAAGTTAATATTTAATCATTCCTTATGCTTATATGGAAAATAATATAATCAGTCTCCCTCCTTTTTTGACCCCACTGTGTGGAATATGGGATTCCCCATCAGAGATTGAACTCACGCCCCCCGACCCCTGCAGTGGAAGTGCAGAGTGTTAACCACTGGACCACAAGGGGGAGTTCCAATATATTCAATCTCAAGATTAACCTAGATTCATATACTCACTCAGTTTCTGAGGTTTAACACTATGGAGTCAATTTGTAAAAGGATACTCTGATAGTATATATCCAAGATGTCAGAAAAATGCAATTGAATAGTTGTTACTGAACAGCTGCTGCTATATAACTGTGTGCTGGCCTAATAAAAAAGTAGTCAGAGCATACCCAATAGTCAGGGAGGCATCAGAGGTTATAGCAGCTGATAAAAATAGCCTCAATTTTAAACATTATGATATTAAACACCGAGCCTTTGTCCCAGAAATATTGTACAAATTCAGGTTTGTATCTGTTTATAGGGTCTTCCCTCAATGACCTCCCCTGTTTGGCCAAGCTAATGTTGGTAAATGGGCTTCCTGCATACTTTTCTCCATAAATGATTTTACATTTTAATTTAAGCATAATTTTTGAGCTCTTATGTATAGCTACTTTTAATATTTTTCATTGCTTTTTTCAAGCAATAAATACATTAGTACTTTCAGAGGAAGATTATCACAAAGTTCTGGGATCTTTTGTGTTTTGAGAAGAGCCCATTTCTGAGTTAACACTTTGTTCATCTATTTTTAATGCTGAGCATGTTTTGGGAGAGGGGGATGTTTCTGGTAGCCTGATTAGAAGTATCTTCATTGTGTAATCAACATGAAGGATGACATTTCTGTGCCAGAGGTCTTAAAATTTCCTGATTTCATGGAACATATTAGAGCCAACTGCTGGAATGTTTACTCCAGTGAAGTAGCGTAGTTGCATTCTTTCCTCGCCTGTTTTCTAAAGAGGACAGTGTTGACTGAAACATGTCTGTTTGTTGGTGGCACTTGAAGAGCCTCATAGTAGGTACACATGGCAACTCTAAAAATAATTACCCTGAGCCAGTAGAGAAGAGTGTATATAATACACAGAACAATGAGTTAATGTCTAGAATGCAGATATATTTTCAATATTGTTGCATCTTTCCCTTCCCCAGATACTAGACTTGACCTTCCAGTCAGAGTATTTCTCCACTACAGAAAACATAAAGAAGAGGAAAGCATCACCACAGATCATATTGCATTTTAGTGCACTTTTTGTTTTTTTACACCACAGATCATATTACATGCATTTTAGTGCACTTTTTATTTTTTTACCTTGGCATTCTTGATTTTATCTCAGTGGGTACTTTTTTTTTTCCTTTGGTTTTCTTTCCCAGAAGCGCCTGGCAGGCCCTCCAGTCCATGGGGTCACAACGAGTCGAACACGACCGAGTGACTAAGCGCATTTCTTTCCCAGGCCTGGAGTCAGAATAAATCTGAGGCATAATGGTTATGACTTCAATAAGGTGGAACTAGTTTTTAGAACCCTAGGCTTACAGAGGAGCTTGAGGCCTCGGGTATACTTCACATTTATTATCTTCTCTGTTTCCTGTGTTGTCTGCAGTATCGTACCAGATTAGCAGCAGCACAAATGGACTAAATCTTTCTGCTCCCACAACACTGCCATTTGAGGTAAAAGGGATATTTTTTTTTGGAGTTTACCTCTGTACTCCAGACATACTTTCGAGAAGTATAAAGATGAATACACAAATATTTAAATGTTAGACATTTATGTTTGTGGTAAATTAGTCAGGTTTCTGTGTAAGAGTGACGTGCACAGTGGTGAACCATTTTTTTTTTTTAATTTCACTGAGCCCCAGGCAGCGCGCTAACCTGTGCTAACCTGCGTGTGTCCCTCTGCTTGTCTGGTACACTCCCACACGTGGCCTCCCAGCTGAACCAAAATTAAATAACAACATGGCCATTCATTCGCCTCTGATGTAATTTTTGCCCATTCTAAAAAGGAGTTAATGAAAGCCTCAATTACCCTGCCCTGTTTGGAGAGAATTAAGTGATGAATAGAGCGTCATGTCTAATATGGATAGTGAAAATTTTTCTGTAGCGACCTAATTTTCAGATTGATTTGGCATAATATAGATTATTTTCTGCTGTTAACTAGAAAATAAAAATTTTAAAAGTCAGAAAATCATGTCCTAGGTTCTAAAGGACATCAACAAAGATATTTTTGAGTTGACTATTTATGATAGTTGATTTGGAAATCAACGTCTTAAAAAAATTGAAGGCTGTGAGAATTCTGACTGAAATTTCTGCAGTATAATTTGCTACATATTGAAAATTCATTTTTTGTAAGTACTTTTCAGAAGACTTCTTATTTTTCTTATATGTGGCTTCATTTTTTGTAATCCTTATAGAGTAGAGAACACCTATAAGCAAAAAGTTGTATATCAATAGAGTATGGATAGGAAACAAACACTGAATTTCATCACTTGTATTTTTTCTAAAACAATTGAAAGCAAACATCCTCTATCTTATTATTTTTTGGCTTGGATCATACAGCTGACTCCAGAACTGGGGGAGAAAAAAAAAAAATCTAAGAGCCCTTTGCTGCTAAGTCACTTCGTCGTGTCCAACTCTGTGTGACCCCATAGACGGCAGCCCACCAGGCTCCCCCGTCCCTGGGATTCTCCAGGCAAGAATACTGGAGTGGGTTGCCATTTCCTTCTCCAATGCATGAAAGTGAAAAGTGAAAGTGAAGTCGCTCAGTTGTGTCCAACTCTTAGCGACCCTATGGACTGCAGCCTACCAGGCTCCTCTGTCCATGGGGTTTTCCATGGAGTGGGGTGCCACTGCCTTCTCCCAAGAGCCCTTTAGGATAAGTATAAATCTGAGTTTATGATGTTACTATGCCACCCTAAAGTTTGAATTTTAAAATATTAGAAGGGAAAGTGGGAAGATTTGGCAAGATCTTGAGATAAAAACAATAAGCACTTCTACTTAGCAAACATCTATTCAGTATTGTTCTCAGTATTGTACTTGGTATTCTGATAAAAAGGAAAGTGAATGAATTGTAATCCCTGATTCTAGGGATTTACCATTGAGTGGGTGAATTAGCTGTGTTTAGGCAGATGAGACAGGTGTACATCTTCCTCAAGGATGAGGTCCTAGGGCCCTGCAGAAAGCGGGGAGGGCCTGGAAAGATAGCGTGAGGAAGAGCTGATTCAGTGAATTCCAGGGAAGTCAGCAAATGTTCCTCCCCAAAGCAAGATAGGGAGCAGCAGATTTAAACTACATTCCATAACAGTTATCAAGGCATCAGCTATCTTAGGTTGTCTAAATTAAACCTTTGCTTCATTTTCCTTCTGCTTTATTTATGACACTTCTTGTTAATAACTACAGAGTATACAGAGTCTAAAGTGTCAGTAAGTTCATTGTTCTCATCCCAATCAGATAGCAAAATGAGGCAGATGTCTGCATCATTTTCTAATGAAATAATACTGTAAGTAACTGTCAAAGATGCATAAAATTCAAGCCAAAAAATGTTTAAACTTGAATCATTGTGGTATCTATGGAAATAACATTCTCAGGTTCAAAGAGAAATTATATGGCTCATTTCCCTGTGTTTATTAGACACAGTTATTAACCTTTTGCCTACATCTTAAGGCTTTATAGGTGGCGCAGTGGTAAAGAATCTGCCTTCCAATGCAGGAGACGCGGGTTCAATCCCTAATTCAGGAAGATCCCCTGGAGTAGGAAATGGCAACCCACTTGGACCAACCCAGTATTCTTGCCTGGAAAATTCCACAGACAGAAAATTTCTGGTGGGCTATAGTCCATGGAGTTGCAAAAAGTTGGACACGACTGACTCCACACCCACACTACTTCTTAAATGTAGGTGTTCCCCAGAGCTCTGATCCCAGCCCTTTTCTCACCTCGTTCACAACTGTTGCTTCACTGGTAAGCAAGTTAGATCTGTCTTCTGAGTGTGAGACCTATATATAGATTATATTATATGTGAGGTTTCTGCCTCCCATAGGTAGGTGTATATAAGTAAGTGTGTTGGCTGTTTACAATAGCCAGGACATGGAAGCAACCTAGATGTCCATCGACAGACGAATGGATAAGAAAACTGTGGTACATATACACAATGGAATATTACTCAGCTATTAAAAAGAATGCATTTGAATCAGTTCTAATGAGGTGGATGAAATGAGCCTATTATGCAGAGCAAAGTAAGTCAGAAAGAAAAACACCAATACAGTATCTTAACGCATATATATGGAATTTAGAAAGATGGTTACGATGACCCTATGTGCGAGACAGCATAAGAGACACAGATGTAAAGAACAGACTTTTGGACTCTGTGGGAGAAGGCGAGGGTGGGATGATTTGAGAGAATAGCATTGAAACATGTATATTATCATATGTGAAATAGATCACCAGTCCAGGTTTGATGCATGAGACAGGGTGCTCAGGGCTGGTGCACTGGGATGACCCTGAGGGATGGGATGGGGAGGGAGGTGGGAGGGAGGTTTAGGATGGGGAAACATGTACACCCATGGTTGATTCATGCGAATGTATGGCAAAAACCACCACAATATTATAAAGTAATTAGCCACCAATTAAAATTTAAAAAATAAATGTTGAGCATGCCCCTCAAAATGTGCCGTTGTAAACCACGTAAATGTACTATAGTTAGCCTACTACTGGTAAAGCTTTTTAGATTTGGTTTTGGCTCTGCAGTGTGGTATGCAGGATCTTAATTCCCACCGACTAGGGATTGAACCCATGCCCCCTGTATTGGAAGTTTAACCACTGAACTGCCAGGGAAATCCCCCCAGCAGGCATCTTTCTTCACTGCTATTCTATTTCACTTCCCTGTTTAAATCCTTCAGTGGCTGGCTTCATCTTGTTACGCCTCAGCTAGCAGCCATGTTAATCTATTGGGGGATTTGTTTTATGTCAGTTTAGCTAACCTGTTACTGTGTTTTCCAGAATTGCCTTATCTGCAGAGTTATGGGTTAGCTTGGCCATGAGTGGCATCTTGCTTGAGATTTGAAGGTGAAAGGTGAAGCTGCTGCTGCTGCTGCTAAGTCTCTTCAGTCGTGTCTGACTCTGTGCGACCCCATAGACGGCAGCGCACCAGGCTCCCCCGTCCCTGGGATTCTCCAGGCAAGAACACCGGAGTGGATTGCCATTTCCTTCTCCAATGCGTGAAAGTGAAGTCGCTCAGTTGTGTCCGACTCGTAGTGACCCTATGGACTGCAGCCCACCAGGCTCCTCCATCCATGGGATTTTCCAGGCAAGAGTACTGGAGTGGGTTGCCATTGCCTTCTTCGAAAGGTGAAGCAGCAGCTGCCAGTTCTTTTTGCACTTGGAAGGCTTGGTACGGAGCGGTGCTATTACAGTTTGTGTGTGGTGTTTATCTGCTGGCTCACCTCACTGTTGTTGGGCAGCAGTCAGGCGCACAGATCCTTCAGTTGCTTGTGGATCTCCTCCACAAACCAGCTTGTCTGGCTCATGGGCCAGGTGTGAATTAGCTCCATGATAGAGGCTGCCAGCTTTTCCTAAAGGTCATGCCATCAAGTTAGAGTCAGCAGGACTCTCACTCAAGTTTCTACCTGTCTTTGTAAGTTCTAGTTCATCCTTGCAGATTCTAGTTTCTTTTTCCTTCTCAATTGCTGCCTTGTTAACTTTGGGTGCCAGGATTAGAAATACAACCAACAGCCTAAAACGGACTGTTTAACCAGCTCCCCAAATTGCTTGAGGTCATATCTTTATAATACATCTCTTTTTATATATCACTGCTAGTAGTTTTAGAAGGAAATGGCAACCCACTTCAGTATTCTTGCCTGGGAAATCCCATGGAGAGAGGAGCCTGGCTACAGTCCATGAGATTGCAAAAGAATTGGACCCAACTTAACAATTAAACAACAACCAAAACAACTAGTAGTTTTGCTTATATGACTGAACAGACTGAAACAGAATTTGGTATTAGAAGCTTCCAGAGGAACATAACTCCGATGATCGGTTCTGGGTTTTCTGGGGTTCTCTTGATCTGATATAAGGTGTTAATGGCCTTTCACCCAACTCCAGTGGCAGAGTATGCCGGCAGTCCATGGCATGCGTTAGCAAAACATTAAAAAAATTGTCACTTTGCAGATACCCTTAATCAGGTGCCTATAGAAAGCAAGGCTTTGGGTGATCAAGTTTTTACTGCCATAGAACATTTAGTGGAAATAAGGAGTATACTACAGTTGGTTACTTACAAGTGTGCTGGAGACCTTGGGAAAACTATATGATGGGTTCATGGGTTGTTTTTGAGAAGCAATTTTATTTCTTTATTAAGGTGCACCAGTGTTGGTCCTTTATTGGACTGGAACCTGGTGGCCCGGAGTCGACGATGAGAGAGTGAAAGAAGGAAAGAGGCTAATATTTCCTGGGTTACATAGCTGGCTTTTATGCTCCAGGGAATCAGCCAGAAATAGATAGAAAGAGGGAGAGAGAGAGAAAGAAAGAAAGATACGGGGACCCAAGCTCTGATGGAGCAAAGGTACTTTATTGGATTCTGTAAGAGTATATATATAAAGATCAAGAGACAAAAAGAAAAAAAGATCAAGAGACCAGACTTTACAAGTTTACCAAGGAAGCAAGGAGCAATAGAGGACATAAGGCCAAGAGGCTATCCGTATGAAAAGAGGGTCATAAAATAGTTACTTTTCACCGTATGGAAAAGCTAATGAAGGAAATCCTATGCAAGCATCCCATCTCTTTGATCTCTGTCCTGGGAGGGGCTTGCCTACTCCTCTCACCCAACATGGACTGATAATGAACAGAGGGCTCAAGAGAGGTAGGACAGCACACAGGAAGCCTCCTGTTAAATGCTACCTGACACACCAGGTCTCACTTGAACCATGTGGGATCTAATTCCCTGACCAGGTATCAAGCCCAGGCTGCCTTCATTGGAAACTCAGAGTCTTAGCCACTGGGCCACCAGGGAAGTCCCTGGGTTCATGGCTCTTAATTCCTAGCTTAAGTTTGTGTGAGGGACCTGAAAGTTTTATGACATTCCAAAAAGAAACTATTAACTCCTTAGCCATGAGATTGATACTTTTGAAAAATATACACAGAGGCTAATCTTGTAAGTGACTAATTACAACACAAATTAAATTCCCAGCCTCATAACCTCTTGTGTTAAAGTTTAGGTCATTGCTTTGGAAGGAGTAGGACTCTGAAAATTGAGATGGGGACGAATGGGCAGATTTCAGTGAAAATGGGTCCTTGAGCCCCAATATCTTACAGACACTCCTTTGCCAGGAGAAACAGTCCTTTGATCTGTCTGATAATGACTGAAACTTGGACCAAAAAGTAGTCTCCACTTAAAGAAGCTGAAATACCAGAACTTCCTTAGTATACTTCCATGGTAGAGCAGTGATTCTTCTTTACTGGTGTCATTGGGTTGCCCAGGGGAATCTGGCAATGTCTGGAGATAATTTGGTTATCACAGTGGGGGGTGGGGTGGGTACCATTGGAATCTAGCGGGTAGAGGCCAGGGATACTGCTGAAACTAAAATGCATAGGACAGACAGTCCTCCGCAGCAAGGAATAATCCAGTCCAAAATGTCATAGTGTTGAGATTGAGAAACTTTGCCATATAAGAAGATATCCAAAGCCTTAGGGAGATTGGAATGTTAAATTTGATTTATCCTGCTCATGTGTGCTGTGCGTGTGTGCTCAGTTGTGACTGACTCTTTGCAACCCTGTAGGCTATAACCCGCTGGGGTCCTCTGTTTAAGAGATTTCCAAGGCAAGAATAGTGGAGTGGGCTGCCGTTTCCTCCTCCAGGGGACCTACCCCTGACCCAGGGATCGAACCTGGGTCTCCTGCAATGGCAGGCAGATTCTTTACCCCAGAGCCATGTTTATCCTGCTCATCCACCTGCTAAATATATCTCCTTCCTTCTGCAAAGCTGTGAGAAATACATTTGTGAAGTAAACCCTGGCCTCCTTGAAGAGATCTATGGTAATGATTTTCTGTAAGCCAGAAATGACAGTGGCAATTTCAGGGCTTCCTGAATTCAGTGGGAATGATGAAATTGTAGATTGGCAGGGGTAAAGTGGCAGCATTTATTTGGCAAAGACAAGGAAAGTATGATTGCTGTAATGGGCAGCAAAGCCAAAGTAGTAATCATCATAGTCTAAGCCAAAACGATCTTTGATATTGGCTAATTCATTATCAGGTACCTAGAGTTGCAAGTGGTGAGCAGCATGTAAGCGGAAAAGCTCTAGATTTGCTGAGCAAAAGTTTGACTCGAATCATCACAGTAGAGAGCCATGGCCCCTCAACCAATTCCCGAATTTCAGTCAGCTCACAGACCCAAAGTCCCTGCAGTAAAGAGATCAGATTTCCTTTAGGACAGACCCTGTTTCACAGCCCCAAATGCTAATAACTACATATCCTCCTTCTAGTCTTCCCCAAGGAACCTGTGACTGTTCAATAGGTTGCTTGTGTAAAAGGAAGAGGGAAATAATCATATTTATGGGACACTGTTAAATATTGGTTCTGAATTGACACTAATGCCTGGAGAACTAGTGTGTTCTACCAGACAAACTAGGAGTTTATGGTCAGATCAGTGGAGGTATGCTGTGGGTCTATTTCACAGTTGGTCTGGTGGGTCCCTGAACCTACCTTATGTTATTTCCTCAGCGATGGAATGTGTAATTGAAACAGACACACTCAGTAACTATCAGAATCCTCACATGGGTTCTCTGACCTGTGGAGTAAAGGCTTTTATGGAAGGGAATGTGAAGTATAAACCATTCTAAACTCTTCTGTTACCAAAGCAATATTATATTCCCAGAGGGACTGTAGAGCTTAGTGTCATCAGCAATAACTATAAAGGTGCGAGGGTGGTGATTTCGACAACATCTTTATTCCTTTTGCTTCTGGCCAGAAGGCAGATAGATCTTAGAGAGTGAGAGTGGATTTCTATAAACGTAATCAGGTGATAAGTCTAAGTGGAACTGCTCTGCGAGTGTGGTTTCATTCCTGTAGCAAATCAACACAATTTTTGGTATATTGTTGCAGCTGTTAATCTGATGGATTGTTTTTTATTCTGTACACTTTTTAATAAAGACTCTCAGAAGCAGTTTGCTTTCATCTGGCAGGGCCAGCAGTATACTTTCAGTGTTCAGTCTCAGGGCTGTGTGAACTCTCTGGCCCTATGCCACAATCTAGTCTGTAAGACCTTGTTCAGTTCAGCTCAGTCACTCAGTTGTGTCTGACTCTTTGCGACCCCATGAACTGCAGTATGCCAGGACTCCCTGTCCATCACCAACTCCCGGAGTTCACCCAAACCCATGTCCATTGAGTTGGTGATGCCATCCAACCATCTTATCCTCTGTCATCCCTTTATCCTCCTGCCCTCAATCTTTCCCAGCATCAGGGTCTTTTCAAATGAGTCAGCTCTTCACATCAGGTGGCCAAAGTATTGGAGTTTCAGCTTCAACATCAGTCCTTCCAATGAACACCCAGGACTGATCTTTAGGATGGACTGATTGGATCTCCTTGCAGTAACTCTCAAGAGTCTTCTCCAACACCACAGTTCAAAAGCATCAATTCTTCTGTGCTCAGCTTTCTTTATAGTCCCAACTTTCACATCCATACGTGACTACTGAAAAACCATAGCTTTGACTGGATGGACCTTTGTTGGCAAAGTAATGTCTCTGCTTTTCAATATGCTGTCTAGGTTGGTCATAACTTTCCTTCCAAGCAGTAAGCGTCTTTTTAATTTCATGGCTGCAGTGATTTTGGAGCCCCCCAAAATAAAGTCAGTCACTGTGTCCCCATCTATTTGCCATGAAGTGATGGGACCAGATGCCATGATCTTAGTTTTTTGAATGTTGAGCTTTAAGCCAACTTCTTCACTCTCCTCTTTCACTTTCATCAAGAGGTTCTTTAGTTCTTCACTTTCTGCCATAAGGGTGGTGTCATCTGCATATCTGAGGTTATTGATATTTCTCCTGGCAATCTTGATTCCAGCTTGTGCTTCATCCAGCCCAGCGTTTCTCATGATGTACTCTGCATATAAGTTAAATAAGTGGGGTGACAATATACAGCCCTGACATACCCCTTTTCCTATCTGGAACCAGTCTGTTGTTCCATGTCCAGTTCTAACTGATGCTTCCTGACTTGCATACAGATTTTCTCAAGAGGCAGGTCAGGTGGTCTGGTATTCCCATCTCTTTCAGAATTTTCCACAGTTTATTGTGATCCACACAGTCAAAGGCTTTGGCATAGTCAATGAGGGTAGGGAGTTACTTTTATCTTTATATGTCTAGACCAGCACAGTGCTTTGCACATAGCACATGCTCAATAAATGTTTACTGAATGACGAAAATGAGAACGTATTACTTTGCAGTAGTTTCTTGGTGTATTTTGTTTAAGACCTGGTGTCTCAGATGGTAAAGACAGCCTGCAGTGCAGGAAACAGCCCGCAGTGCAGGAGAGGTGAGTTTGATCCTGGGTCGGGAAGATCCCCTGGAGAAGGGAATGGCAACCCACTCCAGTATTCTTGCCTGGAGAATTCCATGGACAGAGGAGCCTGGCGGGCTGTAGTCTTTGGGGTTGCAAAGTTGGACATGACTGAGAGACTAACACTTTCACTTCTTTCATGTATCACAGCTTCAATAAATGAAATTGAAATAAAAATGACAAAAACAGCAGAAAATAATAATAGTAAAATGATGATGGCAGGTATATTGAGAAACAGGTACAATGCTGAACACTCTGTAAGTTTAGCCAAATCTTTCTGGAAAGATATAATAAGTGATATTAAGCTGAATGTGCTTCCTGCCCTGGAAATTTTACTTTGGTGAACATACTCCAAGGAACTAAGCAAAGAAAAAGTCAAGAAGTTGACACAGAGATGTTTATGGCTATACTATGTATGAGGAGAACGGTGCCACAAGAGAATGAGAGGGTTGGATGGCATCATTGACTCGATGACTTTGAGCAAACTCCAGGAGACAGTGAAGGACAGGGAAGCCTGGCGTGCTGCAGTCCATGGGTTCACAGAGAGTCAGACACGACTGAGTGACTGGACAACATGAACAAAGTGTGAGGAAAAACAAAACGTCCCAAATGGCCCAAACAGAAGAAAAACCACCATAGCCTTAAAAAAAATTGTAAGTATAGGAAATGTTGAGAAAGAAGCAAAAACAAATAATCTATTGCCACAGAGTTTAAATACATGTAATGTACACATAGACCTTAGCAGTGATCATAAGATTTTAAACAATATAAATCAATTATAATGACAGAAGTTAAGAAATATATTCTGCTCAAAATGGATTAAAGATCTAAATGTCAGACCAGAAACTATAAAACTCCTAGAGGAGAACATAGGCAAAACACTCTCCGACATAAATCACAGCAAGATCCTCTATGACCCACCTCCCAGAATATTGGAAATAAAAGCAAAACTAAACAAATGGGATCTAATGAAACTTAAAAAGCTTTTGCACTACAAAAGAAACTATAAGTAAGGTGAAAAGACAGCCGTCAGATTGGGAGAAAATAATAGCAAATGAAGAAACAGACAAAGGATTAATCTCAAAAATATACAAGCAACTCCTGCAGCTCAATTCCAGAAAAATAAATGACCCAATCAAAAAATGGGCCAGAGAACTAAACAGACATTTCTCCAAAGAAGACATACAGATGGCTAACAAACACATGAAAAGGTGCTCAACATCACTCATTATTAGAGAAATGCAAATCAAAACCACAATGAGGTACCATTACACACCAGTCAGGATGGCTGCTATCCAAAAGTCTACAAGCAATAAATGCTGGAGAGGCTGTGGAGAAAAGGGAACCCTCTTACACTGTTGGTGGGAATGCAAACTAGTACAGCCACTATGGAAAACAGTGTGGAGATTCCTTAAAAAACTGGAAATAGAACTGCCATATGACCCAGCAATCCCACTTCTGGGCATACACACTGAGGAAACCAGATCTGAAAGAGACACGTGCACCCCAATGTTCATCGCAGCACTGTTTATAATAGCCAGGACATGGAAGCAACCTAGATGCCCATCAGCAGATGAATGGATAAGGAAGCTGTGGTACATATACACCATGGAATATTACTCAGCCATTAAAAAGAATTCATTTGAATCAGTTCTAATGAGATGGATGAAACTGGAGCCCCTTATACAGAGTGAAGTAAGCCAGAAAGATAAAGAACATTACAGCATACTAACACATATATATGGAATTTAGAAAGATGGTAACGATAACCCTATATGCAAAACAGAAAAAGAGACACAGAAATACAGAACAGACTTTTGAACTCTGTGGGAGAAGGTGAGGGTGGGATATTTCAAAAGAACAGCATGTATACTATCTATGGTGAAACAGATCACCAGCCCAGGTGGGATGCATGAGACAAGTGCTCGGGCCTGGTACACTGGGAAGACCCAGAGGAATCGGGTGGAGAGGGAGATGGGAGGGGGGATCGGGATGGGGAATAAGTGTAAATCAATGGCTGATTCATATCAATGTATGACAAAACCCACTGAAATGTTGTGAAGTAATTAGCCTCCAACTAATAAAAAAATTTAAAAAAAATAAAAAAAATAAAAAAATAAAAAAAATAAATAAATAAATTTAAAAAAAGAAATATATTCTGTAAATTATCTGCACAGACTACTCTATCCTGCAGCAGAAAATACTAAGTAGATATTCTTAATAAAACAAGTGAAACAAACTATTTAATAATATATATATATAAATTTTATCATTTATTTTTCTAGCAAAAGCTTAGCTCTCTTCCCTTATCAAATCAAGACTCTGTTCTTACTGAAATTTGTTTTCTTTCTTTTTGAGATTAAAGTCAGAACCTTTATTGCTTTCCATACAGCCTCTCTGTAATTTGTATATAATTGAGTTTAGCTGGAAACACTTTCATCTTTCTACTTCAGTCACCCTAAATGTCTCTGGATAAACAGTTTAATTTACAACAGACACAGTGATTAATCTCTGTTCATTGTAGTGATTTGTTCAAGTGACACTGAGCTCTTGAGTTATTTTTCTAGTTAAAAATGCTAAAAAAGATGAAGAAATCACTATAAAATTATTTGCCACCATTTCTTGCTGTTAAAAGCCTTAATCAAATTAAGTGGCACATTTGGGGTGGGATGGGGAGGGAGATGGGAGTAAGGTTCAAAAGTGAGGGGATATATGTATACCTATGGCTGATTCATGTTGAGGTTTGACAGAAAATAGCAAAATTCTGTAAAGCAATTCTCCTTCAATGAAAAATAAATTAAAAAAAAATTAAGTGGAACATTTAAACATAGGATATATCTATAAAATAAAATTTTGATTCTTTTTGATATGTGAATAATGACACCTATAAAATTGCTAGATTTGTAGTAACATTTAATGGAAACATGACACACCTATTTAGAAGGTTTTGTGGAATTAATCACAAATTTATGTATGCCTGACTTTTATATATATATATTTAACTTTTATTGAAGTATAGTTGATTTACAATTTTGTGTTAATTTCTCCTATACAGCAAAGTGATTCTGTTATATATATTTTTTTCATATTCTTTTCCATTATAGTTTATCACAGGATATTGAGTATAGTTCCCTGTATATATGTATGATTTAAATAAGTTATTTTAATAGTTTCCAGACAAAATAAACACACAAGGAAAGAGGCGTGGCTGAAGTATACAATAATAATTCTTAGGGCAGCTAAAGTATCCAAGAGAGAAGGAAGAGAAAGCTTAGCTTTTGAAACAAAATACTGATGTTTAGATTTTGTGGGGTTTTTTTTTTTAAGTCCACATACTTACAGTATTTGTTAAAAATATAAATGTATTAAATATCTATTGGGAAAGGATAAAGAGGCCAAGACTCCAGATGCAACTATAATAATAATTGATACTTCTTGAACTAGAGTTTATTTAACCATCATTGTTAGCATTTGGAACACAGCAGGAGGCTAGCAACCGGTCACAGAGCACAAACACCACAAAGTTCATGCTCTCAAGTATATAGGTAGGCCCAAGGTTTCTTTCAGAGCTCTTTAACTGTGAATTGACTCAGTTCTTTTGGGCATGGGTATCTAGCTTCTGGCAACACAGAATATTAGAAGCAGAAGTTTCTGATGATACACAGTAATAATGGAAGAAACGGAAAATCTATAAACATCAGACACAAAAACTTAAAGGAGTTGATTAGAGAACAGAGAGACATTTCCTCAACTCATGATGGGGTTATATCTTAATAAACCCATCATCAGGTGAAAATACTGTAAGTCAAAAATTCATTTAATACAACCTCATCTATTGAATGGGCTTTTTTTTGGTGGCTTAGCAGTAAAGACTCCTCCTTCTATGCAGGAGATGCAGGAGATACGGGTTCAATGCCTGGATCAGGAAGATCTCCTGGAATAGGGCATGGCAACCCACTCCAGTATTTTTGCCTGGAGAATCCCATGTACAGAGGAGCTTGGCGGGCTCTAGTCCATAGGGTGGCAAAGAGTTGGACACAACTGAAGAGAGTGAGCACACTCCCACACACCTATTGAATATCACAGATTAGACTAGCCTATTTAAGTGTGCTCAGAATACTTACATTAGCCTGTAGTTAGGCAAACTCATCGAACACAAAGCCCATTTTATAATACAGTGTTGAATATCTTATGTAATTTATTGAATATTGTACTGAAAGTGAAAAACAGGATGGTTGGATACAAAGTGGTTGACACTGTATTGGTTGTTTACCTTCATGATGGTGAGGCTGACTGGGAGCTGCTGCTGTCCAGCCTCATCATGAGAGTATGGTACCACATATCATTAGCCCAGGAAAAGAACAACATTCAAAGGATGATTTCTGTTTTTTCTTTTTTTTAACATGTGGCTGTTTACAGGTTTCCCAGCACCATCTGTTGAAGGATCTGTCTTTCCAGCATTGTGTAGTCTTGCCTTCTTTGTCATAGATTAATTGACCATAGGTGCATGGGCTTATTTATAGGTTTTCTGTCCTCTTGTTGATCTCTATTTTTGTTTTTGTGCCTGAACCATACTGTTTTGATGACTATAGCTTTGTAGTATAGTCTGAAATCAGGAAGCCTGATTCTTCCAGTTCCTGTTCTTCTTTTTCAAGATTATTGTGGCTATTCAGGATATTTTGTGTCTCTGTACAAGTTTTGAGGCAAACTCAAAATTTTTTCTAGTTTGTTCTAGTTCTGTGAAAAATGCCATTGACAATTTGATAGGGATTGCACTGAATCTGTACATTTTCTTGGGCAGCATAGTTATTTTGACAATGTTAATTCTTCCAGTCCACAAACATGGTATATCTTTCCATCTCTTTATGTCTTTGATTTCTTTCATCAGCATCTTACTGTTTTTAGAGTATAGGTCTTTTGTGTCCTTAGATAGATTTATTCCTTGGTATTTTGTTCTTTTTGATGTGATGATAGATGGAATTGCTTCTTGAATTTCTCTTTCTGATCTTTCATTGTTAGTGTATATAAATGCAACAGATTTCTGTGTATTAATTTTTTAACCTGCAACTTTACCAAGTTCATTGATGAGTTCTAGTAGTTTTCTGGTATTATCTTTTGGATCTTGTATATATAGTATCATGTCATCTGCAAACAGTGATAGTTTAACTTCTTTTCCAGTTTAGATTTCCTTTACTTCTTTTTCTTCTCTGATTGTTGTACCTAGGACTTCCAAAACTATGTTGAATAGAAGTGATGGGAGTGGACATCCTTGTCTTTATTGCTCATCTTAGAGGGAATGGTTTCAGCTTTTCACCATTGAATTTGATGCTACCTGTAGGTTTGTTGTATGTGGCCTTTATTATGTTGAGGTTTGTACCTTCTATGTCCACTTTCTGGAAAGTTTTTATCATAAATGGGTTCTGGATTTTGTTAAAAACTTTTTCTGCATTTATTGAGATGATCATATGGTTTTTATTTTTCAGTTTGTTGATGTGGTCTATCACATTGATTGATTTGTGAATGTTGAAATGTCCTTGCATCCCTGAGATGAATCCCATTTGATCATGGTATTCTTTAACTTTATACACAAAAATAAGCTCAAAATGGAATAAAGACCTAAATGTGAGACCGGACACTATAAAACTCCTAGAGGAAAACATAGGCAGAACACTCTCTGAAATAAATCACAGCATCTTTTTTGGCCCATCTCCCAGAATAATAGAAATAAAAACAAAAATAAACAACTGGAACCGACTTAAACTCAAAAGCTTTTGCACAGCAAAGGAAACGATATAACAAAAAGACAACCCACAGGTTGAGAGAAAATATTTGCAAATGATGTGACCGATAAGGGATTAATCTCCAAAATTTGTAAACAACTTATGATGCTTAACAGCTTCAAAATAGCCCACTGCAAAAATGAGCAGAAGACGTGAACAGACATTTCTCCAAAGAGGCCATACAGATGGCCAACAGACATATGAAAAGATGTTCAGCATAGCTAGTTATTAGAGAAATGCAAATTAAAACTATGATGAGATATCATTTCACACTGGTCAGAATGGGTATCTTCAGAAACACCGTTAACAGCAAATGCTGGAGACGGTGTGAAGAGAAGGGAGCCCTCTTACACTGTTGTGAGCCCAGTCGCTTCAGTCGGGTCTGACTCTCTGTGACCTGTGGACAGTAGCCCACCAGGCTTTTCTCTCCAGGGGATTCTCCAGTCAAGAATACTGGAGTGGGCTGCCATGCCCTACTCCAGGGGATCTTCCTGACCCAGGGATCAAACCTGCATCTCCTGCATTGCAGGTGGATTCTTTACTTCTGAGCCACTGGGAAAGCCCCTTACACTGTTGGTGGTAATGTAAATTGGTACAGCCACAATGGAGAACTGTATGGAGATTCCTTAAAAAACTAAAAGTAGAGCTACCATATGACCCTGCAGTCCCACTCCTGGGCATATATCTGGAGGAAAACATCTGAAAGGTCACATGCATCCTGTGTTCACTGCAGCACTGTTTACAATAGCCAAGGCATAAAAGCAACCTAAATGTCCATTGATAGAGGTATGGATAAAGAAGACATGGTACATATATACAATGGAATATTACTCAGCCATTAAAAAAATGAAATAATGCCATTTATAGCAACATGGATGGACCTAGAGGGTGTCGTATTGACATATGAAGTAAGTCAGACACGGAAGGAGAAATACTGTATGACATCCCTTATACAGTGGAATCTAAAATTATACACATGAATTTCCTTACAAAACAGAGACTCAACAGACTTAGAAAATGAGCTTATGGTTGTTGTGGGGAAGGGGTAGTTAGTGAGTTTGGAAAGATCATGTACAAACTTCTTTTTTGAAAATGGATAACCAACTAGGACATATTGTATAGCACATGGAACTCTACTTAATGTTATGTGCCAGTCTGGATGGGAGTGGGGTTGGAGGAGAATGGATACATGTACATGTATGGCTGAGTCCCTTCACTGTTCACCTGAAACTACCACAATGTTGTTATTGGCTATACCTCAATACAAAATACAATACAAATACAATACAAAATAAAAAATTTAAAGTTTGGGGAAAAAATCATTTGCAAAAAAAATCAAGTGAGAAATGCACATTAAAATGATGTATAACATAACCACATTTATTTAAGAATGTATTCCAGTGCCTAATGGCGAATTTCAAAAATGGAAAACCAGTTACTTTTGCTCCAAGTTACTTTTACTAATACATGCTCCATGAAATAAAAAGCTTGTCCCTGAGAAAGAAAAGGAAAAAACAAAACAAAACACCAAGGATTTTAGTTTGAGGAAAATAAATTGATAAGATGATTTAATGTCAGATTTCAGTGGCCCCTGAGGCCAACTTCATGAGAAGACATGGAGAAATCCAAAGTTACTACCATAACATTGTGGTTAATAGTGTCATCTTCTGTCAGATTGTATACAGAGCTGCCAATCCATATTTTCTGTTCATAGAGTAATGGATAATAATAGTTAAAATTTAAAGCAATTTAAAGTATTCAAGGTCCTATCTTTAATGCCTATCTATCACATGTTAACCTACTTAATCCTCACAATACACTTATTTGGTAAATATTATTATTATTCCTATTTTTTACAGATGAGGAAACAGAGTCACATAGATAATAAACAACTTGCCCAGCATCATACAAATAAATGTCAGAACCAGGTTTTTTTTTTTTTTTTCAGGTTTTTAACTTGGGTTGTCTGACTCCAGAGGCTTGTAATACTGTCCCACCAATATGTTTATTTTCGAAAATTGAGAAAAAGTTTACAAAGAAAAATAGTCATCTCCTCAAGATAACTACTGTTAAGATTTTGTGTGTACTTTTTTATGAAAATGTGGCGGTGGTGGTTTACTTGTGAAAGGTTGTTGCTAAACCACAAAAGACGCTGGGATTCTGGGCCTCCAGAAGAGAAGAATTCAATCCGGGGCCAGAGACGAGGCTTGATCCCTCAGAGCTTTTGTGTAATAAAGTTTTATTAAAGTATAAAAGAGAGAGAGAAAGCTTCTGACATAGACATCAGAAGGGGGCAGAAAGAGTACTCTCCTGCTAGTCTTTAGCTGGTTGTTATATAGCTACTAGCAGTCTGCTAATTAAAGAATGGAAATGTCTCAAAACTCAGAGAGTAGCACCAGGTCCCTCACCCACAACATGCATTTTGAGATAACATTGGCACCAGGTGAGTCATCCCAGGCCGTAAAACAATTAACATGAATCTTGAAGAAAGGCAGATTTCCATACAAAATACATAGTTTCATTAACATAGATTAGGAGAACAATGTATGAGTATAACATATTGGTTTGTCAAGTCAGTTCTGAGCCTAAATCTGAGCCTTTAGGCAGAACTGACTTGAAGATAGAGTCTAGGGTAAATGCATAGTATATTAACATAGCCAAACATTTCCATAAGAAAAATGCATTGATTAGCTCAAGGTTTGAGAAAAGTTAAAATCAGGTGGAACCAGGTGTCGTTATGGCAACAAAGAATTTTAAGAAACACCTCTTTTTAAATTTGTATAGAGAAGGGGGAAAATATAACACTAGTTTGTTTCCTCCTGCCGCTTCAGAGAGAGGAAAAATGCCTGACACTTGCAGCCTATTTCCTCCATTTGGAGACCCCTGGCCTTCCTGCCTGTTACCTGCTCACTTGCTAAGGTGTGTCCAACTCTTGCAACCCCATGGACTGTAGCCTGCCAGGCTCTTCTGTCCATGGGATTCTCCAGGCAAGAATACTGGAGTGGGTTGTCATTTCCTCCTCCAGGGGATCTTCCCAAACCAGGAATCAAACCTGGGTCTCCTGCATTGTAGGAAGGTTCTTTAGCAACTGAGCTACAAGGGAAGCCCATGTAAAAATGTATTTTTCCCCTATACCAGGATTGGAATATACATTCTGTTTTATAATCTTTTATTTATGATTTTGAGTATTATTCTAAAACATGGTTTAAAAAATCTTTACACACATACAAAAAAATCTCTACACAGTATTTCACACCATTAAAGTTACCATCTCCTATTTAACTATTCTCATTTAGACTATTTCCAGTTTTTCACTACTGTAAATACTGTTACAGTGAACATCCTTACCCATAAGTGTTTGTGACCACCTAAATTATTTCCAAATAAATAACTTGCTAAAAAGGGGAATTGCTGAACCAAAAATGTGCCTTTTTAAAGGTGCCTTTTATATATATATTTAAATATATATATATATATATATATATATATATACACCAACATGTTGGTACAGGTTGTCAAATTGCATGTGTGCTCAGTTGCCCAGTCATATCCAACCCATGGACTATAGCCCGCCAGGCTCTTCTGTCTATGGGATTCTCCAGGCAAGAAGACTGGAGTGGGCTGCCATTTCCTCTCCAAGGGATCTTCCTGACCCAGGGATCAAATCGGCGTCTCCTACGTCTCCTGCATTGGCAGGCAGATTCTTTACCACTGAGCCACCTGGGAAGCCCAGTTGTCAAACTGCCCTTTGGAAAAGTTGCAGCAGTTTGCATTCATACCAGCAATAGATGTGAGTGCCCATTTTCAATAAATGCACATTGATACTTTTTTGTCATTTTGGTGTGTAATGTGGTATTTTTGATAACATGCATATTCATCTTAATCTTAACATCTTTTACTAAACATTATTGGTTGTTTGGATTTCTTCTTTTCTGATTTGTTTCTTAATGTCCGTTATCATTTTTCTAATAGGCAGTTTTTTTTCCTTACCTATGAGTAAGAGCTTTTAGTATAATTAGACTTCGTATGCGATAAATGTTTTCCCCCCATTTGTTGTTTGCCTTTTAATTACAATTTTTTTAAACTTTAAATTCATCTGAACATTGTTCTTAGGCTCTGCTTTGCAAACCTATAGGAGTCTGAATCCATGCCAAGCACTACCTGAGGCTAAAAAGCCATGTTTTATATTTTGTACCATTGTCACAGAATGTAAATGATAGGATTAATTTTAAAAAATTGAATCACCTGACAAATGAAAAACATACTGTACGGCACAGGGAACTCTCCTTAATGCACTGTGGTGCCCAGAACGGGAAGGAAGACCAGAAGGGATTCACTTCGCTGCACGGTAGAGACTCACACAATATTGTACAGCAACCATATTCAATCAAAATTAATTTAAAAAATAAAATAGTAGGGAAAAAATTTTAAAAAAGCACAAATTTTTGGTTTGTTGAAATAAAAATTATTGAACCATCTAAAAGTGTTACTAATTCATGGTAATATTTTTCTTTTTTTAATTTAATTTATTTTATTTTTTTAATGTTGGTTTGATTTCTGTCATACATCAACATGAATTAACTGTAGGTATACATATGTCCCTTCCTCTTGAATCTCCCTCTCACCTCCCCCCCGATTCCTACCCCTCTAAGTTATTACAGAGCCCCACTTTGAGTTCCCTGGGTCAAACAGCAAATTCCCATTGGCGGTGTACTTATATTTGTTTCTGTATATGCATCCATGCTACTGTCTCCATTTACCTCACCCTTTATTTACTTTTAATTGAAGAATAACCACTTTATATTATTGTGTTGGTTTCTGCCATTTGTTCACACGAATCAGCCATAGGTCACCTCCCTCTTGAACTTCCCTCCCATCTTCTACCCCATCCCACTCCTCTAGGTTGTCATAAAGCACCAGGTTGAACTGCATCATACAGCAAATTCCCATTGACTGTCTACAAGCAGTTCATGATATTTTGTCCATGGTATTTTATTCAGTCTGTGGATACTGTGTGTAAATAACTGTCATACAGCAGTAACTGCTGCTTTCACCTCAGTTCATTCAGTTCTGTCGCTCAGTCATGTCTGACTCTTCAGCCCCATGGACGGCAGCACACCAGCCTTCCCTGTCCATCACCAACTCCCAGAGCTTGCTCAAACTCATGTCCATCCAGTCAGTGATGCCATCCAACTGTCTCATCCTCTGCTGTCCCCCTCTGCCTTCAGTCTTTCCCAGGATCAGGGTCTTTTCTAAGGGGTCAGTTCTTCGCATCAGGTGGCCAAAGTATTGGAGCTTCAGCTTCAGCATCAATCCTTCCAAAGAGTATTCAGGACTGATTTCCTTTAGGATTGACTGGTTTGATCTCCTTGCAATCCAAGGGACTCTCAAGAATCTTCTCCAGCACCACAGTTCAAAAGCATCAATACTTTCGCACTCAGCTTTCTTTATGGTCCAAGCCTCACATCCATACATAACTACTGGAAAAACCACAGCTTTGACTATAAGACTTTTCTCAACAAAGTAATATCTCTGCTTTTTAATATGCTGTCTAGGTTTGTCATAGCTTTTGTTCCAAGGAGCAAGCATCTTTTAATTTCATGGCTATAGTCACCATCTGCAGTGAGTTTGGAGCCCAAGGAAATAAAGTCTGTCACTATTCCATTGTTTTCCCATCTGTTTGCCATGAAGCTTTCATCTGGGACAGTCTTATAAATATAGGTCAAGTCTGGATACAGTAGAGGCTACACATTATTAAGGAGTCTAAAGAAGTTTTCTACTTATCTACCTCGGGGAGGGGCGGGGGAGAAGGGGGAAAAGGACCAATGAGTACCTCTAAAAGCCATGGTGACTGTCCCATTCTCCTTAGCTTCATCTAGCTTTCCTTAGTCTTGGCTGTCCCAGGCAGAGTTTAGAGAGGGATTTCCCCCAAATTCTGTGGGCAAGTATGAGACCTGTGTTCAGGAATGGAAAACTTGAAATTTCCTGATGGAAAAAAATTTCTCCACAGAAGGGGACAGAATAGAAGAGGAGACCCAGACTTGGGGAGGTTGGTGATGCACTCTGGGTTACACAGGTTAGGCTAGAGAGATGCATGTTACCCATTCAGGTGACTGTCTAGTAGAAAGCTGGACATGAAGATTTGGGTTAGAAGAGAGCTGAGCTTGATACTAGATTTGGAAACCATCTGTGTGCATGGTCATTGAAAACTCAGGGAACATGAGATTACACGGGTGTATATAAGTGAAATTAGAGCCAAAAAAGAACTCCAGTGTTTAGGGAACAGCCAGCAAAAGTTGTTTTGCAAAAAAAAGAAAAAAAGTGGTTTTGCAGGAAAAGTATTGAAATCGGAGCAATACAAAGCCCCAGTGATAAGCACTGTGGTGCAACGATAAGAATATGTGCATTAAAGTCAGATCTGCTGGCCGAGTATCGTGGGGCAAGTTTCTTAAGTTCTCTGGGTCTATTTCCCCAGCCCAACATGAAGACAATACCTGCATTAAGGACTGTGTGGGAATGTAGGAAAGTTCCTGGTTCTGTTAAGCAGTGAGTGGGTGCTTTGTAGGAGCTAAGGAAGAATATGATCCCCCAAGAGCATTCTCGGTGCTTAAACCCGAGATGATTATTTGCTTTGCAGACAAGTTGTGAGATTAGTAACACTGTAAGCAAACCGTCTCCTAATTGTGCCAGTTAATGCCCAATCTTGGGACACAAGAATTTGAGTATCAGGGCTTTTTCAATTACAGTTTTGATGTTGGGCTGCCCTTGAGCCAAATTATAGTTGGCCCTTGATATCCACAGTTTCCACATCCTCAGATTCAACCAACCACAGATCGAAATACTGGGATAAAAATCCAAAAAGTTTAATAAAGGCCAAACTTGAATTTGCCACATGCTAGAAACTGTTTACTTAGCATTTACATTGTGTTAGGTATTATATGTAACCAAGAGATGAGTTAAGGTACATGGGGGTATGTCCATATAAGTTATATGCAGACACCACACCATTTTATATAAGGGACTTGAGCTTGTGTTGATTTTGGTATCTGTGGTGGGGGCAGGGAGGGACCCCAGGCATACTAGGGACGACTGTATATTATTGCCTCGAAACACTGTCTTCAAGTCCTTTTCTTCCTGAGGAATTTCTCTGTTGGAAAAAAACACTGGGGATTGCAGAACATCCTTTTCCCCTAGAGTAGTAAATTCAAATGTTAAGGTATTCATATTATATGTATGTTCACTTATATTTAGAATAAAACTTTAAGACTAGTTTTTAAGCAAACAATAAAGGTAATATGTGAAAATTACATATGGGTATAAAGAATTTCAAAGTATACAGAGAGACGTAAAATGAAAAGTAATTCTTACCCCTTATCCAATTCCCTTCCCAAGAGCTTGTTGTTATTGTTCAGTTGCTAAGTCATGTCCTGCTCTTTGCGATCCCATGAACTGCATCACAGTTCTCTGTTCATCACTATCTCCCTGAGTTTGCTCAAACTCATGTCCATTGAGTCAGTGATGCCATCCAACCATGTCATCCTCTGTTGCCCCCTTCTCCCAAGAGGTAACCACTGTTTATAATTTCTTGTTTATCATTCTCATTAACATAAATACTTATATAGGTATATTCTTCCCTACACACACAAATGGACTTATACTCTACATAATATTCTGTTTTCATTGCCTTTTAAATTAACAATATCTCAAGGATTTTTTTCATACGCCATAGGTAACTCTTTCTTGTTCTTTTTAACAGATGCACAGAAATCCTTTATACTGTGTGACAGTTTACCTAACAGCCTCCAACTGATGGATGTTTAAGTTATTTCCAATTTGCGGTATTTAAAATACTATGATGAGTATTTTCACATATGAATGAGTTTTTGCAGACTTGTGCAGAATAGCTATAGGATAAATTCCTGTTGGATGAAGGAGTAAGTGTACTTGAAAATTTAATATTATTAAATAGCCCTCCAGAGAGGACACTTCCTCCAACTGGGGTATCCAGTCCTCCAAACCCATCCCAACACCATATTGAACTGAAAAGTCTCTGACAGAAATAGTAGGTAAAATAGCATCTTGCTTTACTTTCTTTTTAATTAAAGTATAGTTGATTTATAATATTAGTTTCAGGTATACAACATAGTGATTCAGAATTTTTATAGATTATACTCTAAAGTTATTACAAAATAATGGCCTATATTTTCCTCTGTTGTAGAATATATCCTTATTGCTTATTTATTTTATACATAGTAGTTTGTATCTCTTAACCCCACACTCCTGTCTTCTCCCTCCACCCTCTCCCAACTGGTAACCAGTGGTTTTTTCTCTGTATCTGTGAATATGTTTCTGTTTTGTTATATTCATGCCTTAAAATATCTTGCTTTAATTTGTTCTTTAATTGCAAGACTAAACATTTAAATCATATATTAGCTATCTTTATTTGTATTTCTGTTTGAGTTAATTCGCTTCTTTTTCTCTTTTTAAAAACAATTGATTTAAGAATCCTGTTGATCTTGTTGATTTGTAATGTCTTAATATGAAGGAAGTTAACCCATTATCTATCATCCTTGGCAAATACTTTTATAAATTTTTGTACTTTAAGATTGTTTACAGTCCTTTTCCCTGCAGGAGTTATAACATTTTATTTTTTATGTATTTATATATGTATTATCAGTCTTTTCCTTTATAGCTTCTTCTGCACGCTAAGACTTTTTTGAAAAACTCAACAGTATCTTTTCCAAGAGCTTTACTTTTATGTCAGGGTGTTTGATCTACTGAAATTGGGAGGGCTGCCCTTGGTGATGGTGGTTGCTACTAAGCAGCCCTTCTCAACCCACATTCACCGGCCTCAGCACTCGGCGCACTTCCTGGAGGATCTGCTCCTGGTTCTTCACGGAGCAGAGCACCAGGGTGCAGACCACCACATCCATGGAGCCTGTGGCCACCTAGTACATGTCCACCCCAGCAGCCACTATGAAGCGCTCAAACTGCAGGTGTCGGCCTGGGCAATGCACTTGATCAAGAACTTCTCAAAGTTGAGGTTGGGATAAACACAGGTCACCTGGCATGCAGAGGGGTAGAACTTGAAGTTGGCCCCGGTGCCGCAGCCCAGCTCCAGCAGGGAGAGCTTCCCAGAGGGGCCCATGAATTCCTGCAGGTTGCTGAAGAGCTCCCGCTTCTTGCTCGCCATCTGTTGGTTGTACATCACAGTGAACCTCGCCAGGAAGTAGGGGAACCACTGTTTGCCTATCCAGTTTCACAAGCCCAGAAAGTCCAGCAGGGACACGGGAAAATGCCAGGATGCAGACAGCCAGCTGGAGGATTAAAACGGTGAGCGCCATCACTCAGAAGAGAACAGATCAACGTTAGAGATCTGACACCTTTAATTGGGGGAAGTACCTTTCTGGCCACACTCCAGAGCCAGTCAGCTGCAGAGGAAAGAAGAACTGGCTGTGCTGGAAATACACAGCTGAAGTCAGATATCGGGCAAGAGACCTGTTTCATCCAATTAATAGATGTTTGGCAGAAGTTGCCTCATGGGTTACTTTTCATGAAGTGAAATGAGAAGGTTCCCAGCTTTTCCTTAGAAGGAAAGCTGATTACAACCCTCTATCCCTGCTTAGAGACTACTACTGCAGTTTAAATGCGGAGTGTGTGTAATCACAGCTTGTCTGTGAGTGACCTATCCTAAGAAAATGATCTGTGGGTGGAGCCTGGCTAAAACCGACACCAGCAAGCCCATGCCAAGGCCTAGTTATTACTATATGCCCCATCTCACTTCCATTCCATCCCGCCCACTTCTGCCTCAGTTTTTTTTTTTTTTGTAAGTGAAAGCACTTGCCAGTCTGGTCACAGTTGGCAAGACCTTTCCCTTTTGCATTCTCGGCAGAGGCACTCAGATGTTCATAACTCCACAATAGGATTATTTAAAAAAAATCACCGTTTTGGGCTGCCTATCTTTTAAAGGGCAAGTTTCACCTTCAGACTGTGCCAAACCGCTTCAGTCCAGAGGCTCCCTAGGTGGCGCTGGTGGTAAAAAACCTGCCCACTAATGCAAGATAGACTTAAGAGATGAGGGTTCGATCCCCGGGTCAGGTAGATCCCATTCCAATATTCTTGCCTGGAGAACCCCATGGGCAGAGAAACTTGGCAGGCTACAGTCCATAGGGTCACAAAAAGAAGGACACTACTGAAGTGACTTAGCATGCATACATGCCCCGTACTACATTACTGAGCTTATTTACATAAAAAACAGTCCCCAGAATGATCACCTTTGGGAACCTAGAGTATTTAGAAAATGTTTTCAGATACCCGTCTATTTTAAATAAGAAAGCATGAGTTTTTGGGTGATTAGGGAACATAGAAATTTTCAAAAATAATGATATTTACTTTTTTAAACCAGGTGATGGATACAGAGAATGTTCTGTTGTTTCATTATTTGTTACCATGGTTTAGTTGCTAAGTTGTGTCTGACTCTTGCCACCCCATGGACTGTAGCCCACCAGGCTCCTCTGTCCATGGGATTTAGCAGGCAAGAATACTGCAGTGGGTTGCCATTTCCTTCTCCAGAGGATCTCCCCCACCCTGGGATGGAAACAGGGTCTCCAGCTTTGCAGGCAGATTCTTCACAGACTGAGCCACCAGGTAAGCCATTATTATTTGTTATACCCTACACATGTTTTATAAATATATATTCCATCTTAACAGCTTTCTTGAGGTAAAACTGACATACAATAAACTATACACATTTAAGCTGTCTAGTTTGGTTCAGTTTTCACGCATGTACACACCCATGAAATCATTGCTTCAGTCAAGGTAGTGAACATACCTATCACCTCCCCCAAATACCTCTTGCCCCTTTGTGATCCCTCTTTCCTGTCCTCCCTGCTCCAGGGCCACCACTGATCTGTTTTCTGTCACTAGAGATTAGTTTGCATTTCCTATCATTTAATGTTAATGGAATCATACAATGTCTACTTTTTTTGGTCTGGCTTCTTTCATTTAGCATAATTGAGAGTCACCCATATTGTTGCATGCATCTGTTGATTTTCTTCCTGAGTAGTATTCCTTTGTATGGATCTATAACAATTGGTTTATCCACTCACCTGTTGATGGACATTTGGGTTGTTAACAGTGTTTGGCTGTTGCAAATGACGCTACTATAGGGACTTCCCTGGTGGTCCAGTGGTTAAGAATCCACCTTGCAATTCGGTGTAATCAGGTTCGATCTTTAGTCAGGGAACTAAGATCCCATGTGCTGCAGAGCAACTAAGCCCCTGTGCCACAACTACTGAGGCTGGATCCCACAAACCACAACTAGAGAGTCCATGAACCGCAAGGAAAGATCCAGTGTGCTGCAACAAAGATCCTGTGCACCATGCTAAGACCCAATGCAGTCAAAAAAACAAATATGTTTTTTAAAAATGAAGCTACTGTGGGCATTAGTGTACAAGTCTTATATATGTACATATGCTTTCTCCTGGATAAATTCCTATGAGTAGAATGTGTAAGTCACATGGTAGGTACATGTCTATCTTTTAAAGAAAATGCCAAACTGTTTTCCAAAGTGGTTGTACCACCAGCAGTGAATGAAAGATTGAGTTGCTCCGCATCCTCACCTACACTTGGTGTGGTCAGCCTTTTAATTTTAGCCATCCTAAAAGATGTCTAGTGGTCCCTCATTGTAGTTTTAATCTGCATCTCCCAGATGATTAATGATATCAAGCATCTTTTAATGGGCTTATTTGCCATCTATGTATCTTATTTGCAGCATCTGTCCCAATCTTTTGAGTGTTGTATTTATTATTATTATTGTTGTTTTTGGCTATGCTGCGTGGCATGTAGGATCTTAGTTCCCCAGCCAAGGATTGAACCTGCGCCCCCTGGAGTGGAAGTGTGGCACCCTAACCACTGGACCGCCAGGGCATTCCCTGAACATGTTAAAATTGGGTTATTTTCTTATTGAGTGTTGAGAATTCTTTGCAAGTTGTTATTAAATATGTGATTTGCAAATATGTTTTCCTACGCCATGACTTGTCTTTTTAATGGTATGCTAAAAAGTGCAGAAATTCTTGTGGCGTCTTTGTCTGGTTTTGGTATTAGAATTCCATGGGATCATGCTATGGGAAAGGGAAGAATATAGTATAGAGTATAGGTGTCTTAGACACATGTCACTCAGAGACTGGAGTCACAAAGGGCTTTTTGGAGGAACGAACATCTATTTATTTATTTATTTGCACCAGGTCTTAGTTGCAGCATGCAGGATTTTGAGTTGTGGCATGTGGGAACCAGTTCCTGACCAGACATCCAACCTGGGCCCCCTGCATTGGGAGCACAGAGTCCAGCCTTCTGGACTTCCTCTAGGAAGTCCCCCCTAGACGAAGGAACATCTAAAGTGAGACATCAGGGGCTTCCCTGGTGGTAGAGTGGATAACAATCCACCTGCCAACGCAGGGGACATGGGTTTGACCCCTGATCTGGGTAGATCCCACATGCCATGGAGCAACTGAGCCCATGAGCCACAACTACTGAGCCTGTGCTCTAGAGCTGGGGAGCTGCAACTACAGAGCCCGTGTGCTGCAACCCTTGAAGCCCGTGTGCACTAGAGCCCGTGCTCTGCAACAAGAGAAGCCACCGCAATGAGAAGCCTGCACACTGCAACTGGAGAGTAGTCCCCGAACTCTGCAACTAGAGAAAAGCCTGTGCAGCAAAGAAGACCCAGCGCAGTCTAAAATAAATAAATAAAATTATTTCTTAAAACAGCAAAGTGAGACATCGATGGTAAGTAGGAATTAGCTAGATGGAGGATGGGCAGAGCCAGAATGCTGCAGCATCGCACAACATGTGAAAAGACAGGGAGGTAACAGAGAACATCGGTGCATTTGGGGGACAAAAAACATAGGGAGCATCCTTGTGAGGCTGGTATCATACTCAGTTCAGATAAAGAAACAAAACAAAGATTTGATAATTTACCCAGAGTCTCTCAGTTGGCTTGACCTGGAATCCAGGTCTGTTTTACCATTAAGAGGCTGTTTTTACTCTCACTGTCCCACGAATGTCTCTAATGCTGATTGGGTCCTCAGTATTATTACACAGAAATTGCAGACAGGTTGTTTAAAATGAGAAGAGGATGAAGGAGTGAACCTAAGGAATGCCTACCTGTGAGGAGTAGGAGGAAGAAAGTGCCAATTGAAGGTAGGAGTGAAAGAACAATTAAAACAGAATGACTCAAACAGCACAGCGTGATGGAAGCCAAAGAAAGCGTTGTAAGAGGAATGGTATCACATTTCAAAGATGGGGAAAGTTAAACAGTTAGTGGGTTTTCTGACTTGCCGGGAGCCAGCTCACAAGATCCCACCCATGACAAGGTCATGGGGAGAAAGCCTGACAGGCAAGGCGGATCAGGTTTTCAGGGATTCCGAAAGGCTGCCCCCAGCGCTCACCTTAAAGATGATCTCTGTCTTTCTGATGCTTACTTCAATAGACTACTCCCTAATTTCTGTGACACAGGCAGAAGGCCTTCCCCGATCTCTTTCCAAATAAGAATCAATTTAGAACTTTAATCAGTAAGTGTCCCAGGTGGTGGTATTTTATGAGATTATCCAGGGTGAAAGGAGTGTTTCAGTTTAAACTCTTTTGCTGGTATTTTAGTTTGTTTTTATGAGATTATCCAGGGTGAAAGGAGTGTTTCAGTTTAAACTCTTTTGCTGGTATTTTAGTTTGTTTGACAAATGCGTTTACGCCCTTGGTACTAATATGCATGATTGCTTATAATACCCTAACCATAAAACAGCATAAAGAACCTGATCACATAAAGGCCCTAATAGGTGCAGAGCCCTTCGGGGGTGAGGAAGCCCTATTAGAGAACATAAAAATATTATTCTAAAAGTGGTTATAGTTAAAGATTTAGAAAAATAAGAGTTTAAAATTGTTAATTTTAACCAGGAATGCTAAACAGGGGCTGCCTCACTGGAGCTGCAGAATCTTTGTGTGGTAAACCTTTTAGATAAATTTAACTGATAACTTCTGCAAAAGGACTGACCTTTGTGTTCATTAAAGAATAGATTACGGAAAACAGCTTTGCATTCACCTAGGTCATAAAATGTCAATAGGCCCCAAGGCCAGAAGATAATGTACAAGACCCTCATAAACAAAGAAGTTTGCAGAAAACACCCTGGTTTCAAGAAGAACAAGCTGATGTAATGTTAAACTATCTTCCCCTTAGAAATGTACTAATTTAGGGTATAAAAGCCACGGTAAAAAATAAAGCATTGCCAGACTCTGCCAGACCCTGCAAACACCCCCGTCTGGTCATTCTCTTCTCTCTCTCTCTCTTTCTCTCTCTCTCCCTTGCAGACTTGGCCCTATCAAGGCTGGTCTCACGTGTCTTCTCTGTCTCTCGCTGACGCCGTTCATCCTGAGGGTACCCCCTGGATCCTGCCGAGGCTGGACCCCGGCACTGACTCTAGTTGGCGATGATCTCATTTAGCTAATGAGACTGTAATTTCTCATTACGGGAGGCGGGGGGTGGGGGGTGTCACAAAAGGATGGAAAAATGAGAGGTAGAGGAGTGCAGATCACTTTTTCAGATATGTTAATTACTGGATGCAGGAAAGGGTAAGAAGGGAAACCAACTTTGAGATGGAGGCAGTCTTATTAGGAGGTGATCTTGAGAAAAACACTAAAGAAGGGGAAGGAAGCAGTCTGCACAGGAGGAGTTAAGCTGTGATGTAGGATACAGGCTGAGCTGACTATCAGAGCTGTCCTGGGTTGAGGTAAGAGGGGTGAATCTTCACCTTCCCGCCTAGATCAGTTACTTGATGTGGGCTGCCTGAGAAAGTAGTAAGAGTTCATGCCTGAGGCCAACAGCATTCCCACTCAAAACAGGGGTAATAAGTCCTTCATTCTCACAGGGGATACATCTAGTGCATCCCAACATTATCACAAGGAGGAATACTTTTAGGATTGATAAAGATATCACAAGGAGGAGTGTTCTTAGAATAGCTGAAGATAATATTTATTTTCCCAAGTGGCTCTGTGGTAAAGAATCCAATTGCCAATGCAGGAGCCTCTGGTTAAATCCCTGGGTTGGGAATATGCCCAGGAGGAGGAAATGGCAACCTACTCCAGTATTGTTGCCTAAAAAATTCCATGGACAGAGGAGCCTGGTGGGCTACAGTCCATGGGGTTGCAAAGAGTTGGACACGACTGAGCGACTTTGAGTACACATGCACACATGGTATAAGCTTAGTTATTTAAGTAAGTACAATTTAGTACTTACATAGTGTTGAAAGTTGGATACTGGCTGGGTCTGAGTGGAGGACATTGTCTTTATGAATCCTGTTTATATAAGGAAGACAGGGAGTGACATCTTTGAAGAGTGGAGTGTTTGAGGCAGAAAGGGAAGCCTTTTGCCTTCTTTTATTGTCATCTTTATCATGGGAGTCTCTCTGGTTATGGAGCATTTGAATGTGCACAATATAAGGAGTTAGAAGACCTAGACCTTTGTTGTCTCAGCCATCCAATGCCATTTAGTTTTGATAACTTAACAAGCATGTATTGAACAATTAATGTTTATTCACCCCTGGAGACACATGAAGAGTACTCCAAGTATCATCAGGAATATCATGGACATAATAAAACAAATATGGATTATAAACTTCAATACCATCAGAATGGAATATAAAAGAGTTGACCAATGATAAAAATATATTTGTTGTCTAATTCCTCTTTCATTTTTAATTTAAGGTCAGAGGAACTTACATTTTTTAGCATAAGAATCAGTTCCCAGTAAAAACTTACACTGGGAAATTAGGGTTCTCAGTCTTGTCTTTGTTCTTATTGCTAGTAGGTCATCTTGTGTGGGTTATTTTTGTTTTCTTTTGTTTCATCTATCACTAAGAGTGTCTATAAAATTCCTAGGAAATGAAAGGAGGCTGAAAGTTAACTATTGAAATTTCAGCAGGTTCCAAAGGATAGAAGGAGGAATATATGAGTCTTGATTCCCTGGTGGCTCAGATGGTAAAGAATCCACCTGAAATGCAGGAGTCCCAGTTTCGATCCCTGGGTTGAGAGGGTCTCTTAGAGAAGGGCATGGCAACCCACTCCAGTATTCAGTCAGAATAGCAGTAAACTGAGCTTAAGGCCACATATGCCTGCCCACCGACAGCTTCAGATCTCTGGTTATCCATTGCTGAAGCTTTATCAGAGAGAACTGATATATCCCTAAAGTGTTCATTGAGAAATGGAAGGTGCCTGAGGTGTTTGTTGGGAAACTGAGTAAATCTGCATGAACTTTATGTTTTTAAAAGACAAACGATACGTTTACTTGGCAAAATTATTTTAAATTGCAAAACCGTATACAATGTATATTCATGAGAGGTCCTTTTGCCTGACCTCCTTTTTGCTCCTCCACTCCTTCCTCTTGGAGTTGGCATTGCCAGTTTTGGGCGTCCTTTGGATTTCGCTTGTACATGTGTATTCTCTCTCTTTTGCTGCATAAATGATAGCATACTGTTCTATAAATTGTATCTTTAACTTCACATTGTATCTTGGAGATTGTTTCCTATCAATCCGTTTAGATCTGCATTATTTATGGCATTCCATTCTATGAATGTCCTAGGTTGTTTTAGTCTTTTGACACTATAAACAGTGCTGTGGGAAATATTCTTGCACATATTGATACTTCCTGTACAAGTGTTTCTTTATTAGGCATTCTTAGAAATGGAATTGCTGGGTCAAAGGATATGTAGACTTTTGACATTTAGATAGAAAATTAATTAGCATTCTTTTTTTTTTTTCTTCAGCAAAGACAGCAAAAGAGATGATTTATTGTACACGTTACATGCAGCCACAACTGAGAAGAGAACTAGTCCATAGTTATCACAGGTCCAGGGCAAAGGACCAAAAGGGACAGCTTTGATACGAGCAAGATAGGTCTCTCAAAGGTGGTCAAGGCGATCAGAATGGCCATAGATGTTCCAGATCCATTGAGAAGTTCTAGATAGTAGGCATGCAGTCCACAATTTGTACCAGCATCCCTGGCCTCTGGCTTCCCTTGTTTCTGCTTCTGTGGCTTCCATGGGTGTACAAGTTTACTTGGACCTTTGCCTCATCTTTCTTCTTTTGCGCTTCAGCCTGCTCATTCGCTTCTTCCTCCACTTCGCTCTCAGGGTGCAGAGGTTTCTCAAAAGATGGCACTAAGGCCGAGAGCTAATTAGCATTCTTATCTTGTAAAACAGCCTTAACAACTTTTTTGATAAAGAATGAGATAAAATAGTTACATTACATTGACCCATGAGTGCCTTTGTTTCCCCCTGCTGTTGATGGCTGTTTGATAGGAGGAAACTTACTGGCTTTAAGAGAAGATGACACTTAGTGGTTGGGGGTGAGCTAGCCCCCAGTATACTGAAATAGTGGAGAACATGGGGATCATGGCCGTGAGGGAATCCCAAGGGAAATTCTATAGCTCCTCTTGCTGCTAAACCATGTTTCCCTGATGCTGGGAAAGATTGAAGGCAGGAGGAGAAGGGGACCACAGAGGATGAGATGGTTGGCTGGCATCACCGACTCGATGGACATGAGTTTGAGCAAACTCCGGGAGTTGGTGAAGGACAGGGAAGCCTGGCGTGCTGCAGTCCATGGGGCCGCAAAGAGTCGGACACCACTGAGCGACTGAAGAACAACAACAGTGTCTGGAAGACAGGTTTAAACTGACTTGATCTTTGGATAAGTACTAATCTGCCTCCAGTTTGTCTTAAATGTTCAATCTCCTTTCCTTTCCTGGCTGTGAGAGTATCCTTACCTGCTTTTTTTTCTTTTATGCCTCTAAAAACAAAAAAACTTAGTAACCTATAGTTTGTTTTATCTTCTCTTTCTTCCTGTATCTTAGTGGTTGTTTTTTGTGACATATTTTTTGGGTAGTCGATAATTGGGGGTGGTTTTTTTTCCCTGGCCTCAGTGAGCAAGCACTATTAAATTTCTTTCTGTTCGAATATTTGACCAGATTAGCTCCCAGATTTTATTATAGAACACCCAATTCCAACACTTTACCCCGTCCCTTTGCATATCTGTCTTTTTTTACTTGCTTGTGCATTACTACATTAAGGATGACTCCAACCTGTTCATGTTTGTTTTGTCTCTTCAGCTATGGTCAGGATAGATATTTCCTTCTGCAGTATTTTTATTCTCTCCTGAACAATAGTTTGACCATCCTCATTTTCCCCTAACACTTACAGGATTGTTTTCAGACCAAAAACTAAGTGGAAATAATGAATGGAAATTCCATTCTTCTGTCAAGTAAAACAGAAGGATAAGAAATAGGCATCAGCTGCTGCCCTGACCCTGACTCACAGACTCTGCCAGAAAGAGCAGCCTGGCCCTCTCCAGCAGGGGGCCAAGTGCAGCTGAGTTCTGGTCCTTCATCTCTAGACCTAAGGCTTAATAAAGGACCGTTATTGGATCACTGACAAAATGTGAATACCAAACTATGGGGGAAATTCTTAGAAATGATTAACTAGAACCATGTCTTTCTGCTGTTTGATGTTTAGGTTCCACAAATCCTTCTGTGGCTGATGGTAGAGCTGGCTATCATTGGTGTAGATATACAAGAAGTTATTGGCTCAGCTATTGCCATCAATCTCCTGTCTTTAGGAAGATCAGGGGTTTTTTCTCTAGAAAGTAATCAATGTTTTGCGAGATTTCAAAGCAAGTATAAAAACAAAAGTCCTTCCCAGGTGGCTCAGTGGTAAAGAATCTGCCTGCCAAGCAGGAGATGCAGGTTCAATCCCTGGGTCGGGACAATCCCCTGGAGACAGAAATGGCAACCCACTCCAGTATTCCTGCCTGGGAAATCCTATGGACAGAGGAGCCTGGTGGGCTATAGTCCATGGGGTCACCAAAGAGTTGGACATGACTTATCAACTAAACAACAACAACATAAAAACAAAAACTCAGGTGTACCCCAATTTTCAAAATTCAACTCAAGTATTATTTTTTCCATTTAACCACTCTGGAACCACCTTCTTCTCTTCTGGCAGATGTAGGCTCTTTATCTCCCATGTTCTCATGTTTGGTCGTGCATACTGGGTTATCCAGTGTATGGCAATGTATATTATAATTAATTTGTATGTCAGCTTATCCCACTTGTCAAGTGAACTCCTTGAGAGATAAGACCCATACTTTACAGCTTTGTGTCCCGAATGTCTGTAATAGTAGATAAAGTTTGAATGAATGTATTACTTTACTTAGTGCTGTGATCCTAAAACACCCAAGGCCTGGCCTCCTTACCACTGTTCCCTTTTCCTCAGGTCCTTGCTCCTCCAAGGGTCATATATCTAGAGAGTTGTTGGGAAGAGAGTCTTTTTCTTAATGTTTCTATTCTTTTCTTTAATCTCCCTTTTTAATCTCCGACCTAGGAATTCTCTATGGGATGAAGTTCTTATCACCATTGCAGATACCCTTATGTTTTTCTTTTTGGACAAATATGGTAAGGACAGTGGGAACAGAGGGGTCACTCAAAGTTCCATCATGTGGCTTACGGGGAAATCTGCCTTCTGTGAACTCACTGCTACATTCTTCCCTTTAGGTTTGCAGAAGCTAGAAGCATTTTTTGGTTTTCTCATAACTATTACGGCCCTCGTGTTTGGCTATGAGGCAAGTATTACAACAGGCTGATCATTAGCTGTTTGTCTCTTTTTCATTAGCTTTTTAAACAAAATTTTTGTCCTTTTATTAAAAAAGACAGTGTGTGTTAACAAAACCCAAATTCAGCACTGAGCCAATTTTAAAGGAATAAGGATATAGGAAAGACTAGTGTCCAGGAAGTTTTGCAGGAATTCCTAGGTCGAAAATGACTAGAATTTCTAGGACTTTCCAGACTAGACTCCCTGGTCCCAGGTTGGTCATCTGAACAAAGAACAGCCTTGGCGAGGGTTAGGAGAGGAGTTGCAGTCTGTGGAAACAGATGAATCCTGCATTGTTCTCTTTGTTTACTTTATCATCAACGGAGTAGATGAGGCAGGGTCCCTGGTTCCCTTTTGCTAACAGTGCTGCTTGCTGGGGTGTTACAAGGATGCCCCATAGCCCAATTGATCTTAGTTTTTTCTTTTGCCCCTTCCCTTTGCGCTCATACCCATCCTCACATTTGCGAGCTTGTGGCTGGTGATGAGCGAATTTGCCAAATGGATTGTGAGCGTACTTCTTAAGATGTGTGGTGCCGAGTCCAGCACAGCTGGGAATAAAGAGCTGAAACAGGGACGAGCGCGTAATGAAAAGAGAGACATATATAATTTGGCAAGCTGGGAGTCAGGGGGCCCTCCTGCTCCATGGCAGGAAGACAAAATGGCTCTTTTCAGCCCACACTTTTATTGGCAGAAGTCACATGAGATCATTCAATTCAGTTGCTTCGTCATGCCTGACTCTTTGCGACACCATGAACTGTAGCACGCCAGGCCTCCCTGTCCATCACCAACTCCTGGAGGTTACTCAAACACATGTCCATTGTGTGCCATCCAACCATCTCATCCTCTGTCATCACCTTCTTCTCCTGCCTTCAATCTTTCCCAGCATCAGGGTCTTTTCAAATGAGTCAGCTCTTCACATTAGGTGGCCATAGTATTGTAGTTTCAGCTTCAGCATCAGTCCTTCCAATGAATATTCAGGACTGATTTCCTTTAGGATGGACAGGTTGGATCTCCTTGCAGTCTGAGGGACTCCCAAGAGTCTTCTCCAATACCACAGTTCAAAAGCATCAATTCTTTGGCACTCAGTTTTCTTTATAGTCCAACTCTCACATCCATACATGACTACTGGAGAAACCATAGCTTTGACTAGACAGACCTTTGTTGGCCAAGTAATGTCTCTGCTTTTTAATATGCTGCCTCGGTTGGTTATAACTTTTCTTCCAAGGAGCAAGCATCTTTTAATTTCATGGGTGTGGTCACCATCTGCAGTGATTTTGGAGCCAAATAAATAAAGTCTCTCACTGTTTCCACTGTCTCCCCATCTATTTGCCATGAAGTGATGGGACCAGATGCCATCATCTTAGTTTTCTGAATGTTGAGTTTTAAGCAAAATTTTTCACTCTCCTCTTTTACTTTCATCAAGAGGCTCTTTAGTTATTTGCTTTCTGCCATAAGAGTGGTGTCATCTGCATATCTGAGGTTATTGATATTTCTCCTGGCAATCTTGATTCCAGCTTGTGCTTCATCCAGCCCAGCGTTTCTCATGATGTACTTTGCATATAAGTTAAATAAGCAGGGTGACAATATACAGCCTTGAGGTACTCCTTTCCTAATTTGGAACCAGTCTGTTGGTCCATGTCCAGTTCTAACTGTTGCTTCCTGACCTGCATACAGATTTACAGTCAAAGACTTTGGCATAGTCAGAGCAGAAGTAGATCTTTTTCTGGAACTCTCTTGCTTTTTCAATGGCCCTTTGGATGTTGGTAATTTGATCTCTGGTTCCTCTGCCTTTTCTAAATCCAGTTTGAACATCTGGCAGTTCATGTTTCATGTATTGCTGAAGCCTGGCTTGGAGAATTTTAAGCATTACTTTACCAGTGTGTGAGATGAGTGCAATTGTGTGATAGTTTGAGCATTCTTTGGTATTGCCTTCTTTGGGATTGGAATGAAAACTGACCTTTTCCAGTCCTGTGGCCACTGCTGAGTTTTCCAAATTTGCTGGCATATTGACTGCAGCATTTTGACAGCATCATTTTTTAGGATTTGAAATAGTTCAACTGGAATTCCATCACTTCCACTAGCTTTGTTTGTAGTGATGCTTCCTAAGGCCCACTTGACTTCACATTCCAGGATGTCTGGCTCTAGGTGAGTGATCACACCATCGTGATTATCTGGGTCGTGAAGATCTTTTTTGTATAGTTCTTCTGTGTGTTCTTGCCACCTCTTCTTAATATCATTAAGATCATTCTTAATATCATTGAGATCATGAGGGAATAGGGAGTTTGATCAGCACACCATAAAGAGGGAGTAAAGTTAAGGCCCTGCTGTTCTTCAGGAACATCTTGTTTTGTTTCCATGGGGATGGATGCAGGGGCAGGCAGTGAGGCGGAGCAGAGAGCAAGTCCAGCCCCAGGTATGTCCATTAGGTGTGCTTTTTAGGACAATCACGAGGGTGCAGTTTGCCGCACCCTCAAGTCATGGGGCAAGTTCTGGTCTCTGCTCTGCCAGTCTGCAACAGTGTGGGGCAATGGTATCTGCAACAAACAGGCCAGTCAGAAAATAAGTCATAGGAGAGCTATGTGCTTTAAGAGGTGATTGCTAGAACTGCCCGCTCAATCTCTAACTTAGAAAAGAGAGACTGCTGGGGACTTCCCTGGTGGTCCAGTGGTTGAGACTCTGCCTTCCAGTGTAGGGGGTGCCGGTTGGATCCCAGGTCAGGGAACTAAGGTCCCAGTTGCCACAGGATGTGACCAAAAATTAAAAATAAATAAACACAACATCGTAAATCAACTATATGTCAATTTTAAAAAATTAAAGAAAGAAATAGAGATGGTGAGTGTAACAAAGGAAGGGAAGCACTTTTTTTGTTTCTGGGGAAACTTTTTCAGCTTTTAGTGCTTTAACTCTTCAACTTCAGCCACTGAAGGTTAAAGTATCTTAAATCCATGTTAAATGATCTTGATGAGAGAGGCATAAGCCAATATACTTTTTATATACATCTCTAAAGGACATGGAGTATTTGAAATGACTTGTTGCATCTCTAGGGACTCATGATTTTTTCACTTGTAGGGCTTGTTGCATTTTTAGGGACTTCAATAATACAGATTATTTGATTTTTTTTTCTTCTTCTTTTTCCCTATCATTGTGTAATTTTTGCTCAGTTAATCTAATTTGGGACATAAGAAGCACTTTTCATTTTATTTTGAAATGCTGCTTACTCTTGTCCTGTGATCCCAATGACACAGTATCTTTTTCTGTTTGTGGACAGGTTAGACTAGTCCACCAATAATTATGCTGATTCTTTGACAGAGGCTTGGGGATTGTAGCTGGTATTGTGGTCCTTATCATCTGTTCCATCAGCATGTACTTTGTCGTGGTTTATGTCCAGAATCTAGGGCATGTGGCATTGTATGTGGTGGCTGCAGTGGTCAGCGTAGCTTATCTGAGCTTTGTGTTTTACTTGGTAAGTTCAGTTGGGAAGAGGCAGGGGTGGTTGACGTGGGGCTAATGCTCAGAAGAGAAAGGACCCAAAAAAGCACATAGCAATCTACCTTCAGGTTATTGACACAATTTACATGAAATCATTAAACCAGCTGTGACTAAAGAATATTTTTAGCCATAAATTTTCCCTGGTTCCTAAGAGCTTTCATTTTTCTTTCTGTCACTCTGTCTGGTTTCCATTCCTAATAATTCCTAACAAGAAAGTATGTTTGAAGAACTCAAAGAAGATCAGCCATGTAGAAAATAGAGAGTATTACGAGATGGGGTTGGAGAATGCAGCTGTGTCTTGTGATTTCAAATCTTTGGAGGGCAGTGCATGTGGGTTCACAGCCCTGCCCAACTTTACTACTTAATAGCTGTCCAATGAAAACATAAGTAAATAGTGATAATCTCTTGTTGAATTATTCTAAAATTATTAAAGAATGATGGTTATAAAACAAGCTACATAGAAAAAGAATACGGAATTATGTATACCTAGATAATAAAAAAATTTTCAAAAGTCTAGAGTAAATTATATAAAAATATTGATAGTAGTTGCCTTCGATGATGGGATTGTGGATATTCTTTTCTCTATTTTCCATCTCTCTGTAACATTACTTATATCAATGAAGAGCAGCGATAGCAACAACACATCCATCTCCCTATTCTACACAGATTTCTCTAAAAAACATAGGATTGAGGATTAGGGACAGCAGAATTTATACCGTATCTGCTACAGAGAATGGCAAGGCTGGAGGGTGGAAATCCCCTTCTTGTCTTTATAACACTTACCTAGTCCCCATGTCAGTGTCTGACACAGGGTAGATACTTATTGGGAAAACATTTTAGTGAATGTTGAGAAATTATGTCTTGGATAGATATATCTCTTCTTTTTTCTTGCCCAGTAAACCATGGGTACACTTAGATTAAACTGACCCTATAATATAGAGGCAGTTGTTTGGTGTAGGTTGTGTCCAACTCTTTGGAACCCCGTGGACTGCAGCATGCCAGGCTTCCCTGTCCTTCCCTATCTCCTGGAGTTTGCTCAAACTCATGTCCGTTGAGTTGATGACGCCATCCAACCATCTCATCCTCTGTTGCTCCCTTCTCCTCCTGCCCTCAATCTAGGAAACCCAAGTAACTGAGTATGACCTTGACAGAAATTGTTTTAACAGTTTTCTCTAGGACAGCTTCTGGTAGCCTAGTGGTTAGGATTTCAGACTTTTGCTTCAAAGTCCCAGGTTCAGTCCATGGTCAGGGAACGGAGATCCTACAAAGTAGGTGGCATGCCAAAAAATTTTTAAAAAGTTGCTATAGAAGTTAAGGGGATCCTTCCTTTATGCAAATTGGTTATGAAGGTGCTGAGTTGTTCTCAGTCAGCCTGAGGCCATAGAAATTGTTGAAGACCCATTTTTAAGGCCCAGGACTGATTCTAGAATGAATTACTACTCTTTAGTTCAGAATACTATCACAGCTGTTCTTAGCCAGTCAGTTGTTCCCCGTATTGTGAGGAATGGTGTAAGACTGAAAAAAAGTGGTCTTCAAGGACCTCCCCCAGACAGATAAAGGAAAAAAACACAAAGCAGTAGGAACAGCTGGAGCTGAGTATCAAAATTAATACGACAAAGAGGTTTGCATCTGAGCAGCACAGTGTGGGCGATGAGGGGGATAAGAGGACTCTCCAGAGAGGTTTGTGAATGATGACCATATTTTCTCTTTTACAGTTGACAATGTTTCATTGCACTGGGCGTGTCCTTCCTGGACGCTGGGCGCATGGTAAACAGCTCCAAAGTCCTGGAGACCAAAGAAGCCACTATACTAAGTCAACACTGTCCACAGGTACCATCAGGGCCAGCGTGTTTCTATGGTTTACTGTGTGAACATAGCCAAACGTATGTGCTATTGCACAGGCTGCATTTAGGACTCAACTGTTTGTTGGGAAAGACTTTGTTTCATATTTGTTTGAAAGATGGCTTTATTTTTCTTCCTAAACTTCTCATCTGGGGACTGGATTAAGTAGGATCTTTGACAACTTGACATCTGCTGCTCTCAAACAACACTGAACTCTTTTGCTGTCCCAGGGTCAGCTTGTTTTATCTTTAATAGAGATAATCCTCATGCATGATTCTTAACAAGACTGACTACATGTTAAAAGTATTTGGAAAATGCAATTAATGTTTCATAATACAACTTAGAGAGTAGGTATGTGAATTTTTTTATCACAAGATAATGGTTTTAAAAGGCTGAGAAAGCCATTAAAAAGGATGAGATAATTCCATTTGCAGACATGGATGGACCTAGAAAGTGTCATACTGAGTGAAGTAAGTTTCAGACAGAGAAAGAGAATATCGTATGACATCCCTTATACATGGAATCTAAAAAGAAATAATACAAATGAACTTAGTTACGAAACAGAAATCTGAGACTCACAGATTTAGAAAACTGTCATTGCCAGGGGAAGGGATAGTAAGGGAGTTTGGGAAGATCATGTACACACTGCTATATTCAAAATGAATAAATGACAAGGACCTCCTGTATAGCATATAGAACTCTGCTCAATGTTACATGGCAGCCTGGATGGGACAGGGGTTTGGGGGAGAATGGATACATGTATGTGTATGGCTGAGTCCCCTCACTGTTTAACTGAAAATACCACAACATTGTTAATTGGCTAAATCCTGATACAAAATTAGAAGTTTAAAGTTTGAAAAATAAAATAAAAATATACAGCAAAAAATAAATAAAAGGCTGCAAAGTACTTATGCATATTCTTTTTGAGTTATTTTAACTATTGTTGTTGCTGTTTAGTTGCTCAGTCATGTCCGACTCTTTGCAACCTGGACCACAGCATGCCAGGCTTTCCTGTCCTTAACTATCTCCCTGAGTTTGCTCAAACTCATGTCCATTGAGGCAATGATGCCATCCTCTGTTGCCACCTTCTCCTCCTGCCCTCAGCCTTTTGCAGATCAGGGTCTTTTCCAAAGAGTCAGCCCTTTGAATCAGGTGGCCAAAGTATTGGAGCTTCAGCTTCAGCATAAGCCCTTCCAGTGAGAATTCAGGGTTGATTTCCTTTAGGATCAACTGGTTTGATCTCCTTGCACTCCAAGGGACTCTCAAGAGTCTTCTCTAGCACCACAGTACCAAAGCATCAATTCTTTGGTGCTCAGCCTTCTTTATGGTCCAACTCTCACATCCAGACAGGACTACTGGAAAATGCATACTTTGCCTATACAGAACTCTGTAGGCAAAGTGATGTGTCTGCTTTTTAATATGCTGTGTAGGCTTGTCATAGTATTTCTTCCAAGGAGCAAGCGTCTTTTAATTTCATCACTGCAGTCACCGTCCACGGTGATTTTGGAGCCCAAGAAATAAAGTCTGTCACTGTTTCCATGTTTTCCCTATCTATTTGCTGTGAAGTGATAGGACTAGACCCCATAATCTTAGTCTTTTGAATGTTGAGTTTTAAGTCAGCTTTTTCACTTTGCTCTTTCACCTTAATCCAGAGGCTCTTTAGCTCCTCCTCACTTTCTGCTATAAGGGTGGTGTCATCTGCATATCTGAGATTATTGATATTTCTCCCAGCAATCTCAATTCCAGCTTGTGATTCATTCAGCCTGGCATTTCGCATGATGTATTCTACCTGAAAGTTAAATAAGCAAGGTGACAATATATAGCCTTGAGGTACTCCTTTCCCAATTTTGATCCAGTCTGTTGTGTTCCATGTCTAGTTCTAACTGTTGCATCTTGCATACAAGTTTCTCAGGAGGCAGGTAAGGTGGTCTGGTTTTATTGTCTCTTCAAGAATTTTCCAGTTTGTTGTGGTCTACACAGTCAAAGGCTTTAGCATAGTTAATGAAGAGAAATAGATGTTTTTCTGGAATCCCTTTGCTTTTTCTATGATCCAACTAATGTTGGCAGTTTGATCTCTGGTTTCTCTGCATTTTCTTTTTTCCTCTGCATTTTCTAAATCCAGTTTGTACATCTGGAAATTCTTGGTTCATGTACTGCTGAGGCCTAGCTTGAAGGATTTTGAGCGCCTTGCTAGCATGTGAAATGAGTGCAGTGGTGTGGTGGTTTGAACATTCTTTGGCATTGCTAGTCTTTGGGATTAGATTGAAAACTGATGTTTTCCAGTCCTGTGGCCTCTCCAAATTTGCTGGCATATTGAATGCAGCACTTTAACAGCATCATCTTTTATGATTTGAAATAGTTCAGCTGAAATTCCATCACCTCGACTAGCTTTGTTTGTAGTAATGCCCAGTCGACTTCAGGATGTGTGGCTCTAGGTAAGTGATCACACCATTGCGGTTATCTGGGTACTTACGATCTTTTTTTATAGTTTTCCTGTGTATTCTTGCCACCTCTTCTTAATTTCTATTTAATCTCAATTATGGGGTTTTGATCCATATTAAATATAAGAATATAAGAATATGTATTAATTTTGATACTCAGTTCCCTCTATTCCTACTGGTTTGTGGTTACTTCTTTTCTCTGACTGGGAAAGGTCCCTGAAGACCTTTTTTTTTATTCTGTCCTACACCATTCCTCAATACGGGGAATGATTGACTGAGAACTACTAGTCTCCTGAACTTAACAGTAGTTATTCAGTGTAAAATCAGTCCTGGGCCTTAAAAATGGGTCTTCAGCAATGTCTATAACCTCAGGTTGATACCAACCTGATACCAAGGGAACATTTCACGCAAAAATGGGCACAATGAAGTACAGAAACAGTATGGACCTAACAAAAGAAGAGGATATTAAGAGGTGACAAGAATACACAGAAGAACTATACAAAAAGATGTTAATGACTGGGATAGCCATGATGGTGTGATCACTCACCTAGAGCCAGACGTCCTGGAGTGTGAAGTCAAGTGGGCCTTAGGAAGCATCACTATGAACAAAGCTAGTGGAGGTGATGGAATTCCAGCTGAACTATTTCTTTTTTTTTTTTTCAGCTGAACTATTTCAAATCCTTAAAGATGATGCTGTCAAAGTGCTGCAGTCAAATGCCAGCAAATTTGGAAAACTCAGCAGTGGCCAGGCTGGAAAAGGTCAGTTTTCATTCCAGTCCCAAAGAAGGGCAATGTCAAAGAATGTTCAGTCACACACTGTCACATGCTAGCAAGGTAATGCTCAAAATCCTGCAAGCTAGGCTGCAGTGGTGTATGAATGGAGAACTTACAGATGTACAAGCTGGATTTAGAAAATGCAGAGGAACCAAATTGCCAACATCCATTGAATCATAGAAAAAGCAAGGGAATTATAGAAAAACATCTACTTCTCTTCATTGACTACACTAAAGCTTTTGACTGTGTGGACCACTACAAACTGGAAAATTCTTAAAGAGATGGGACTACCAGACCACCTTATCTGCCTCCTGAGAAACCTGTATGCAGGTCAAGAAGCAACAGTTAGAACTAGACATAGAACAACAGACTGGTTCAAAATTGGGAAAGGAGTACCCTCAAGGCTATATATCGTCACCCTGCTTATTTCACTTCCATGTAGAGTACATCATGAGAAATGCCATGCTGAATAAATCACAAGCTGAAATTGAGATTGCTGGGAGAAATATCAACAACCTCAGATATGAAGATGACACCACCCTTATGGCAGAAAGTGAGGAGGAGCTAAAGAGCCTCTGGATTAAGGTGAAAGAGCAGAGTGAAAAAGCTGGTTTACAACAATCCTGGGAGATAATAAAGGACAGGGAAGCCCGGGGTCCTGCAGTCCTTGGGGTTGCAAAGAGTTGGACAGGAGTGAGCAACTGAACAACAGCAATTTATTTCACTTAGTGCTGTGATCCTAAACTGCCCAAGGCCTGGCATCCTTGCCACTCCCTTGCCACCTCCTTCCCTTTTCCCCAAATTCCTTCTCCTCCAAGTGTCATATATCTGGAGAGCTGTTGGGAAGAGTGTATTTCTCAATGTTTCTTTTCTTTTCTTTATTGTCCATTTCTAATCTCCATCCCTGGGTTGGGAAGATCCCCTGGAGGAGGGCATGGCAACCCCCTTCACTATTCTTGCCTGCAGAATCCCCATGGATGGAGGAGCCTGGTGGGCTACAGTGCATGGGGTCGCAAAGAGTAGGGCATGATTGAGCAACTAGGCACAACGTGGCACACCTCTTAACCTCCACTGAGAAATTTAAAAGGAAAAGAAGTTGAAAGAATCATGAACCTGACAGAGGTAGATTGTCTCATAATTTTATATTTAATATGGGTCAAACCACCCTAGTTGAGATTTTATTGTTTTATAATTGAAATAATTCTAAGAGTATGAATAAGGAAAGTATTTTGCAGCCTTTTATTTATTTTTTGCTGTATATCTTTATTTTTTCAAACTCTAAACTTTTTATTTTGTATCAGAGTATAGCTGATTAACAATGTTGTGGTAGTTTCAGGGAAACAGTGAAGGGACTCAACCATACATATACATGTTCCTGTTCTCCCCCAAAACCCCCTCCCATCCAGGCTGCTACATAATATTGAGTAGAGTTCCTTGTGTTATACATAGGTCCTTGCTTGTTATGTGTTTTGAATATAGCAGTATTTACATGACCTTCCCAAACTCCAGAATTATCCCTTCCCCTGGCAACCACGTTTGTTTTCTAAGTCTATGAGTCTCTTTCTGTTTTGGTGTTAAGTTCATTTTTATCATTTGTTTTAAGATTCCACATATAAGGGATGTCATACGGTATTTCTCTTTCAAGAAAGAATTTGTCAAGTTTTCAAAGATCCTATTTAATCCAGCTCCCAGATTAGGAGTTCAGGAAGAAAAGTAATACCATCATTCAAACAGATATGAAACAAAGTCGCTCCCAATGAACAGTTGAGTCCTAAATGCAGTCTGTGCAACAGCACATACGTCTGGCTGTGTTCAAAGGGTCACCCACAGAAACACACTGGCTCTGATGGTAACTGCAGACAGTGTTTACATGGTATAGCCACTGGTGGCTTCTTCCGTCAGCAGGACTTTAGAGATGCTTACTGTGTGCGCCCAGAGTCCAGGAAGGACATGCCCTGTGCAATGAAGCATTGCCAACCCTGAAAGATAAAATACGGTCATCATTCACCAACTTCTCTGGAGCCCCCTCACCGCCCACACTGCGCTGCTCAGATGCAAACCTCTTTGTTGTATTAATTTTGATACTCAGTTCCCTCTATTCCTACTGGTTTGTGGTTACTTCTTTTCTCTGACTGGGAAAGGTCCCTGAAGACCTTTTTTTTATTCTGTCCTACACCATTCCTCAATACGGGGAATGGTTGACTGAGAACTACTAGTCTCCTGAACTTAACAGTAGTTATTCAGTGTAAAATCAGTCCTGGGCCTTAAAAATGGGTCTTCAGCAATGTCTATAACCTCAGGTTGACTGAGAACAACTCAGTACCTTCATAACCAATTTGCCTCAAGGATCCCCTTACCTTCTACAGCAATCTTAAAAAAAACTTAAAAAAAAAATTTTTTTGGCTTTGTCAACTAGCTTGCAAGATCTCAGTTCCATAACCAGGGTTTGAACCTGGGACTTTGAAGTGAAAGCCCAAAATCCTATCCACTATGCCAGTAAGGAACTCCTTACAGTGAATTTTTAAAACAATTTCTGTCAAGACTATACTCAGTTACTTGGGTTTCCTTGGAGTAAGTCCTTATATTATAGGCTCATCATAATCTTAGTGTGCCCATGGTTCACTGAGGAGGAAAAAAGAAGAGATATATCTATTTAAGTCATAATTTTTCAATATTTACTATAATGTTTTCCCAATCAAGTACCTACCCTGTGGCTGATACTGGCCTGGGAACTAGGTAAGTGTTGGAAAGATAAGCAGGGGGCTTCCACCCTCCAGCCTTGTCACTTTTTGTAGCAGATACAGTATAAATTCTGCTGTCCCTAATCCTCAACCCTATGTTTTTTAGAGAAACCTGTGTAGAATAGGGAGGTGGATGTGTTGTTGCTATTGTGGCTTTTCACTGATGTAAGGAATGCGATAGAAGATCTGGAAAATAGAATATATCCATAATCCCACCATCCTAAGACAATTGCTATTATCATTTTTACATAATTTACTCTAGACTTGACAATTTTTTTGATTATCTACATATACATAATTCTGCATTCTTTTTCTATGGAGCTGTGTTTTATAACCGTCATTTTTAAACAATTTTAGAATAATTCAATGAGAGAATATCACTATTTAGCTTGTTATCATTGAACAGCTATTAAGTAGTAGAGCTGGGCGGGGCTGTGAACCCACATGTGCTGCCCTTCAAAAGTTTGAAATCACAGGACACAGCTCCCTTCTCCAACCCCATCTTTTACCACTCTCTACTTTCTACACAGCTGATCTTTTTTGAGTTCTTCAAACATACTACACTCTCTGGTTAGGAATTATTAGGAGTGGAAACCAGAGTGACAGAAATAAAAAAATGATAGCACTGAGGAATCAAGGGAAAATTTATGGTTAAAAATATTCTTTAGTCACAGATGATATAACAATTTCCTCTGAATTGTGTCAATAACCTGAAGACAGATAGCTATGTGCTCTTTTGGGTCCTTTCTCTTCTGAGTGTTAGACACACCTCAACTGCCCCTACCCCCTCCCAACTGGACTTACCAAGTAAAACACCAAGCTCAGATAAGCTACGCTGACCACTGCAGCCTCCACATACAATACCACATGCCCTACATCCTGGACATAAACCACGACAAAGTACATGTTGATGGAACAGATGTTAAGAATCATGACACCACCTGTGATCCTCCAGCCTCTGTGAAAAGACTCAGCACAATTATTGGTGGAATAGTCCCATCTGTCCACAGACAAAAAGACACTGTGTCTTTTGGGGCCACCAGATAGGAGTAAGCAACATTTCAAAGTAAATTGAAAAGTGCTTCTTGTGTCCCAGATTCAATTAAATGAGCCAAAATTACACAATGATAGGGAAAAAGAGGGGGAAAAAAACCCACTATCAAATAACCCATATCATATAAGTCCCTAAAAATGCAACAAGCCCTAAAACTGCACAAAGTCATGAGTTTCTAGAGATGCAACAGGTCATTTCAAATAGCCCACGTTCTTTAGAGATGTATTTAAAAGATATTAGCTTATGCCTCTCTCCTCAAGATCATTTAACATGGATTTAAGATACTTTAACCTTCAGTGGCTGAAGTTGAAGACTTAAAGCACTAAAAGCTGAAAAGCTTCCCCCAGAAATAAAAAATGTGCTTTTGTCTTCCTTTGTTACATTCACAGTCTCTATTTTGTTTTGATTTTTAAAATTGACATGTAGTTGATTTATGATGTTGTGTTTATTTATTTTTAATTTGACCTTTGGCATGAGGGACCTTAGTTCCCTGACCTGAGATAGAACCGGCACCCCCTGCACAGGAAGGCAGAGTCTCAACCACTGGACCACCAGGGAAGTCCCCAGCAGTCTCTATTTTCTCAGTCAGAGATTGAGGGGGCAGCTCTAGCAGTCACCTCTTAAAGCACATAGTTCCCCTATGACTCATTTTCCGACTGGCTTGTTTGATGCAGACACCACTGCCCCACACGTCTTTGGGAGCTAACAGAAGTACACTCACAATCCATTGGCAAATTTGCTCATCACCGGCCGCAAGCTCATAAACGTGAGGCTGGATACGAGAGCAAAAGGAAGCTGCAAAAGAAAAAAATAAGGTCAGATATAAAAGTAAGATCAGATATAAAAAATAAGACCAGAGCTCCTGTAATACCCCAGAGAGCAGCACTGTTAGCAAAAGGGAACCGTAGACCTTGCCTCATTTACTCTGGGGGAAATTATTCCTGTCATCATAACATGCTGGAGGGTTATGTGGAAATCTGTAGCATGAACCTGCATCAGTTCTGCTCATGGTGTCCTTAAAAAATGTGTATCTGCCCTGTCTTAATTTCCATAAAACCCAACAGTGTCCTATACAATATTTAATGTTTGCTTGGATTAACGAACAATAATTTTATGTTCTATGTGTAACTATAGCTAAAATTTCCATTCAACAGCCTTAGAAAAGAATAAGCTATTTCGAAAAGCTTTCAGATGCCAGGGATTTCAATGCATTCACCATAGACTAACACTGCAAATCTTTATTCCTCTGAATTTTCCCCTCACCCAGCACTAGGCCTGGTACCTATGGGCAATATAGAGTTCTGCTTGACTCAACAGGATGTGAGTTTCCCCAGCTCCCTCCTCACTTGTAAGCTCTGAAGAACATTCAGGAAGTCATTCATCCCTGTTAGTTGCTCCATGTCTTGGAAGATGGCAATAAGCAGAGCAGGGATGATGGCAATAGAGCGGGTCAGACTCACTCAGCAAAGTGTGACCATTTTAGGTTGAGGAATCCCTGGAAGAAAACACAGAAGCAGAATGAATGTCTGGAAGAGGAAACAGAAAAAGGTCTGAGGAGGTTCAGGAAGGCACAGGATTAAGAAGGGACAAAAAGGCAATGTCCTCTCCCTCTCGTCTACCCCAGTCACAGCAGCACGTACCTCCATGACAAATTGGCTGGAACAGGTCCCTGTCATGGTGGAACTCTGCCCCGCAGCCAGGATCCCCACTGGCCGGATAGAGAGCGGCAGGCCCGAAGTAACACCCCAGCACAACACCCTGGAGAGGCAAGGGAGAAAGATCACCTGAGACAACACTCCAAAATACTTCTCTGTGTCACCTGTCCGTCTTCCTGGCCACACACCCACCTCTATCAAGCACTGTGCTGAGCACTGTCCCAGAAGCTAGACTTGGGTCCTGACCTCATACTAGAGGCTTTCAACCTAAATTCTGCCAGATGGGCCCCCATTCCTCCTCAGCCTATTCCCTTCTCTTTAGGCTCCTAAAGCCTTTATCCTCAACTCACATATTAACTATTAAAAAAAAGTCTACAACACATTTCCCAAATTATATTCCTTAACACAGTATTCTGGAAGATGGTAATAGAAATGGAGATAAAGCGCAAATGAATTCTGGAGATGCTACATACTATTTATTCTACTCTTGGAGGTTCACAGTGTAACTGGCATTAAAGGGACAGAGGTCCCAACAAAGACCACTTTCCTGGGACTTTCCTGGTAGTTCAGTGGTTAAGACTTCATGCTTTCAATGCAGGGGGCATGGGATGATCCCTGGTCAGGGAATTAGATCCCACATGCCACACAGAGTGGCCTAAATAAATAAATAAAGTCTCCAGCCACAAGAGTGAGAGGCGGAGAGGAGAACAAGTATAAAAGAAAGACCACTTTACAAAGAACGCTTTCTTTAATCACCCCCAATTAATATCCTGTAGAGTAGTATACTTTCAACATAAGTTTGGGAATTGCTGATACAATTAATTCATCTTTTCAGCTGATCTTCTATTCCCTTCCATGTTTTGAAAAAGGCCTGTCTAGCATCTGAACCTCTGGAAATATGACACTCCAGAGAAAATATGCTGAGCTCTGAAGTGAACCCATGGAAAAGACCAGATACCATGCTAAGAATATTGATTCAGGAGCAAAGATAAGACATCTGAACAGCTTTACCCCTTCGTAGATGTGCACAGCCAATATTGACTTTTCGTCAGAGACAATGTATGGGAACTGCCGCTGTTTTTACAGACTGCAACCTGGAACCAAAGCAGTTTAGGGACATATTTTAATTTTGAGGTCAGAACTCAGATAAGATCTCTCCTACAGACACACACAGACAGATCATCTAAGAGACGGATGCTGCAGGCGAGACAATGAACAGGGACTGATGGCAGCAATGTCCTTGAGCTCTTCCTCCATAATTTTTCTACACCCCCAGGTCATCAAAAACTTCTCCTGAGTTAGAGTGTGCAGAGTAATACATCAGTGCTGGGTCATTATAAATGGTGACAGGAAGTAAGGGCCCTTAAGAAGGCTTCAACCATGAGAGGACACCCAGAACAGGGAGCCCTTAGTCAAAGCAGAGGCAAGAGTCAGAGGTCCTATGATGGGAAACAAAGGAGTGATCAAAACTAGACTGGCAATCAGGAGTCAACAGGACAGAGAATTCACTGTGACAAAACAGGCTGTCTAGCCACAGATTCTGTTTTCTGTGTGTTGACGTCTCCCAACCTGTCATCACCAAATGGCAAGACTGGCAAACAGCCAGTAGTTGGTAAACAGGAAGGAGAAGGGAATGAAAAAGAGCCAAACAGATGTGAAGCTACCAACAACAGCAGGAAGCAATCTTTGTCTGAGGAAAAGCTCCTTCCTGGTCCAAAGGTGCGAAGGATGGGTCCGGGCCTCATCACAGTCCCAGAATGTAAAGCGTGACCAGGGCAGTGCTTTCATGGGCAGCGCTAAGATCTATTTCCCCTGAGTCACATTTTCCTGCCCCAATTCAGTCTCCTCTTTACCCTCACATTCACTACTACCCAGGACCGTGACTTACTTACCACCTGCTCGTTGGTTTTAAAAAAAAAATGCTCTGTCAAGCACTGAGTGGAGCAGGCAATGGCACCCCACTCCAGTACTCTTGCCTGGAAAATCCCATGGATGGACGAGCCTGGTGGGCTGCAGTCCATGGGGTCGCGAAGAGTCGGACACGACTGAGCGACTTCACTTTCCCTTTTCACCTTCATGCATTGGAGAAGGAAATGGCACTCCACTCCAGTGTTCTTGCCTGGAGAGTCCTGGGGATGAAGGAGCCTGGTGGGCGGCTGTCTATGGGGTTGCACAGAGTCGGACACGACTGCAGCGACTTAGCAGCAAGCACTGAGATGACACAGATGTTGATAAAGGAAACAGAGCAATGCAGGAGTCAATGAAAAAGTGCTTTATTGGCGTCTCAAATTTCCTGTTTATTGGCTCAGTCTACCTGTCTGGACTAGAGAAATAATAGCAAAAGCCATTTTTTGACTAATTGGAACAAGTTTCCTTGTGATATTTCACAAATTGGAGTCAGCTAAAAGTCCTAGAGGGCAAACAACTGACCACATGAAAGGTGAGACTCTGCTTACACCCTGGTTCTCTGAGTAGGTAAGAAGTCATGACCCTTTGATGACATCACACATCTCCAAACAGAAAAAAATGACTGAGTGATTGCTGAGCCCTCAGTTACTGTGGCTTAAAGAACCACAGTCCTGCAAGAACAACCTTATTTCACACCTAACAGGGAGATAACCTTAATTACAAAGGCCTCTGAAATCTTCCAGCAAAAGATTGTGTTGGACTGACTGGTAAAAGCAAGTTGGGCTCTTTCCTCCTGACCTCCACGAGACCACTCAGGCTTCTGAGATTTAAAGACAGGAGACACGGTGCCCCATCAGAGCTTTAAGAAGGACTTTGGTCCCTTCTCTAAGGGGTCATTTATCTCTGGTCAGCTTTGTGATAAAAACAGAGTCCAACTGTGTGGAGTCCAACTGTGGAAATACGTCTTGCTCCTACATGGTTCTAATAGTTGTAAACCAAGTGTGTGTCACTTGCTACTAGAGGAAAATTCCTGTGAAATTACACAGGCTACTGAGATAAGATAGGTCTAGCTCACCTTGACTAAGGCAGAATACAGGTACATATTGTGTGGCGTGATAATGGCGCCCACAATGGCCACAGCCTGCATGATCTGTGGGGTAAGACAGTCTGAATAGGATGGCAGGAACATGCCTTTGAGGATTTGGGTCTGTCTGGGTTTCTCTGTAACACACTACATATGAACAGAACATGAGACTAGGGGAATAAGATAGTACTAGAGAACACTGCATCCTTTATTCCTTAAACCCCTTTATCAACAACTACATAGGACATGAGGAATATGGAACCATCTAAAAAAAAAAACCAAGCCAGCACAACGTCACATAATTTAGACTAGGGTATCCAGACCTTTCACATTGTATTTTAGTTGTATAAAATAGATGTATAGAGAATATAATTAATATTCTAAAGAAATAAAATGGCTGCTAAGGGCCTTATTAATATTAGCATAACAATAACACTTGGGAGACACACCTTAGAAAACAGAGTCAATTCTTGATTACCCACACTAACCATGCTTCTGTGCTCACTATGTACATAAAAATCACTTATGCTTGCCACTAGCGACTTCTGAGACTCACTCAGAAACATTTCTCATACACTCTTTTTCCTGGTTCAACATTCTCTTGGAAGCCTTAGACCAAGCTGTATCATCTACTCATAGCATAGACACATTTTCAAAGCTTATCTAGGCCAATCAGTTTATCATAATTGGACATAGAAAGTTGTTGGGTTTCACTTCACTGCATTTAATGGTAAGGTTAACCCAACGGAGTTTTGGGACTGGGGCACAAACCGGGAAACATGCACTATATCCCCTATAGTTCATTAACTGCTGCAATACAGAGACAGTCCAAGCTGCAATTACTGTCAACTAGGATGAGCAAAAGTCTTTTCATGGGGCACTTGTGGTAAAGAACCTGCCTGCCAATGCAGGAGACAAAAGGGACATGGGTTTAATCCCTAGGTTGGGAAGATCCCCTGGAGAAGGGCATCGCAACCCACTCCAGTACTCTTGTCTGGAGAATTCCATGGGCAGAGGAGTCTGGTGGGCTACCTACCGTGAGGTCAGACATGAGTCAGACATGACTGAAGCAACTTAGCACGCACAGTTCAGTTCAGTTCAGTCTCTCGGTCGTGTCTGTCTCTTTGCGACCCCAGGGACTGCAGCATGCCAGGCTTCCCTGTCCATCACCAACTCCTTGAGCCTGTTCAAACTCATGTCCATCAAGTTGGTGGTGCCATCCAGCCAGCTTATCCTCTGTCATCCCCTTCTCCTCCTGTCTTCAATGTTTCCCAGCATCTGGGTCTTTTCCAATGAGTCAGCTCATCCCATCAGGTGGCCAAGTATTGGAGTTTCAGCTTCAGCATCAGTCCTTCCAATGAATATTCAGGGTTGATATCCTTTAAGATTGACTGCTTTGATCTCCTTGCTGTCAAAGGGACTCTCAGGAGTCTTGTTCAGCACCATAGTTTGAAGGTATCAATTTTTCGGTGCTCAACCTTTTTTATTGTCCAGCTCTCACTTCCATACATGACTACTGGAAAAACCATAGCTTTGACTATACAGACCTTTGTAAGGCAAAGAAACATCCCTGCTTTTTAATACACTGTGTAGGTTTGTTACTGCTTTTCTTCCAAGGAGCGAGGGTTGACCATGCGGACCTTTTCAGCAAAGTCAAATTTTTAGGTTATTGCTATCCAATAGATGTGAAATGGATCTCATTGTTGGTTTAGTTTGCATTTTCCCAGTTACTAGAGATGTAGACTAGTCTTTTACGTGTATTATTGGTTATTTTTATTTCTTCTCTTGGAAATGGTCTATTTATACCTTTTGTCCATTTTTCTATTCGGTTGTTTATCTCTATTTTTATTGTCATTGTTGTTGGTTTGTAGGAATCCCTTACAGATACCCATCTTTTTCTAACATGTATGTTAGAAATATATATGTTGCAGATAACTTCTCCCCATTTCCCTATCACTTATGTTTTAATCTTGTTTAAGATGTCTTTTATGTAGGAGGTTTTAACTTTGTTAATTTTATCAAAACTGTCCATTTTTCAAAACTTGATTTAAGAAATTAGATCATGAGCTATTCTATTTTTTTTTCAGATAATTTTGAAGGTTTTGTTTTACAACTTTAGGTGTTTCACTCTCCTGGAGCTTATTTCGCCTTCTTTTCCTGTCTTCTGAAGCTTCTGGGGCTCACCGTTTGCTTCTTCACCACATTCCTCTAGTGAGAAGTCTTTGACATTCTAGGCATCTTACTTCCTCCCTCTGAGTCTTTCTCTTAGAAACAACAGAATGGGAACATAAATGAAGCTCCAGGCTTAGAAAACTAGCTCTTTGAAGGCCTGTAAAGAAGAAGCAAGTGGCAACGATCAGGTAAAAGGAGACATTGGAGGAATCTCTGCAAAAGATGATACATAGGATGGTTCTTCATCCTTCACACCAATAATCTGAGACTCCCGGGAGAAAAGTTATGCTTGTGGGGAGAAGGAAGAGTGTTTCAGAGAGCTGGCCCTGAAAGAAAGGAGGTGTAGACTTGAGATAGGATCCTAAAAAAACCTTTTTATTTGGTACTGGGGTATAGCCGATTAACAGTGTTGTGATAGTTTCAGGTGAAGAGTGAACGGACTCTGCCATACATGTACATAAATCCATTCTCCCCCAGTTATGTCCTACTTTTAAAGTCCTTCCACATCTACTTTCTTTCTTTTTTTAAAAAAAATTTTCTACCTCCTTACTTTACCTCTCTCCACTACCTTCAAGTCCTGTGAGCTTTTTTTTTGTCTTGCACCAGAAGATTGTGAAAGTGAGGCATATAGAATCACATAGAAATTGTTGGTGAATTTAAGGAAGAACCCAGGTTTCTTGATCTTCTTGAACACTGGAAGCTTTCAGACAAGCCCAGCTTGAAACCAAGTTGTGGGAAAGAGGAGCAGTATCCCAAAATTACAAAAAGGAGCCTTTGATTTCTAGTGTCATAAACATCACCACAGTCATAATCATCATCAAAAAGCCTTTATCAGGACCTGCTTGCAATGAGCAACTAAAGTAGACACTGAAATAAATTTAGAACGCATTGCCCATGAACATGGTCTAAAAATTCACACTCTATGAAAATTAATATAAGCAGATAAGCAAAGGACATATCTATATGACAATAAAGAAGAGATAGACCAATCTAGCTCCTGCGGACAGTAAAGAATTAACATAAAACATGTCAGAAGTCACTGCAATTCAAGGAAAAGAGGCTTGATGGGCGAAGAACAGGGCCAGCAGGAACTGGTTATGGGGGTTCCAAGTTCAGGGAAACTGTTACTGACCAATTAGGGAGGGCACATCTCTTGCCTTCTGACTTCTTCCCCTCCCTTTTACCCACCACACACATGCCCCACCCCAAGCTTTTCCTCTTTACAGCAACATAACCCTTGCCATGGCTCAAGATCAGAGGAACTTTTACTTTGTGTTAGTCTTTGATTCTGAATAAGGTGACCTTTACTCAGCCTCGGTGGAAACCACCCTCAGGAGCCACTTTGTGCTCCCTGTCTCGTCCACAGCAACTAAGAGCAAGAAGGACTGAAATAATGCATTTGTATTGCAGTGCTGTTTTTCCACCTTTTTTGACTGCTACAGTAAGAAACATATTCTACATCAACCCAGTACACACACACACACACACACATACATGCAAACACATTATTAAAAATAAAGTTTCACAAAATAATACCTACTTTGGTACTTTTGACATTCTCTGATAGTTCCTATAGAGAGGGTTAATAGCCTTGGTAGAGAGGCCAGGGGTCCCCAGGAGGAGAAAAGGACAAACCTTTTTTTTCCTACATTCCTGCATCTTAGTCACAAAAGATGTTTTTTTCTTTAAGCCCAGAGCTGATGATTACACAACAAAACAAACTCGGCTTAAACTCTGTTCAGTTCCGTTGCTCAGTTGGGTCCAATTCTTTGTGACCCCATGGACTGCAGCATGCCAGGCTTCCCTGTCCATCACCAACTCCTGGAGTTTACTCAAACTCATGTCTATTGAGTCCGTGATGCCATCCAACCATCTCATCCTCTGTTGTCCCCTTCTCCTCCTGCCTTCAATCTCCCCAGCATCAGGGTCTTTTCAAATGAGTCAGTTCTTCCCATCAAGTGGCCAAAGTATTGAGTTTCAGCTTCAGCATCAGTCTTTCCAATGAATATTCAGGACTGATTTCCTTTAGGATTGACTGGTTGGATCTCCTTGCAGTCCAAGGGCCTCTTTAAGAGTCTTCTCCAACACCACAGTTCAAAAGCATCAATTCTCCGGTGCTCGGCTTTCTCTATAGTTCAACTCTCACATCCATACATGACTACTGGAAAAACCATAGCTTTGACTAGATGGACCTTTGTTGGCAAAGAAATGTCTCTGCTTTTTAATATGCTGTCTAGATTGGTCATAGCTTTTCTTCCAAGGAGCAAGCGATTTAAATGTCATGGCTGCAGTCACCATCTACAGTGATTTTAGAGCCCTGAAATATAGAGTCTCTCACTATTTCCATTGTTTCCCCATCTATTTGCCTTGAAGTGATGGGACTGGGTGCCATGATCTTAGTTTTCTGAATGTTGAGCTTTAAGTTAACTTTCACTCTCCTTTTTCACGTTCATCAAGAGGCTTTTTAGTTCTTCTTCGATTTCTGCCGTAAGGGTAGTGTCATTTGTATTTCTGAGGTTATTGATATTTCTCCTGGCAATCTTGATTCCAGCTTGTGCTTCATCCAGTCTGGCATTTCCCATGAGATACTCTGCATATAAGTTAAATAAACAGGGTGACAATATACAGCCTTGACATACTCCTTTTCTGATTTGGAACCAGTCTGTTTTTCCATGTCCAGTTCTAACTGTTGCTTCTTGACCTGCATACAGATTTCTCAGGAGGCAGGTCAGGTGATCTGGTATTCCCATCTCTTTCAGAATTTTCCACAGTTTGCTGTGACCACACAGTCAAAGGCTTTGGCATAGTCAATAAAGCAGAAGTAGATGTTTTTCTGGAACTCTCTTGCTTTTTCTATGATCCAACAGATACTGGCAATTTGATCTCTGATTCCTCTGCCTTTTCTAAATCCAGCTTGAACATATGGAAGTTCACGGTTCATGAACTGTTGAAGCCTGGCTTGGAGAATTTGGAGCATTACTTCGCTAGCCTGTGAGATGAGTGCAATCGCGCGGTAGTTTGAGCATTCTTTGGCATTGCCCTTCTTTGGGATTGGAATGAAAACTGCCCTTTTCCAGTCCTGTGGCCACTGCTGAGTTTTCCAAATTTGCTGGCATATTGAATGCAGCACTTTCACAGCATCATCTTTCAGGATTTGAAATAGCTCAGCTGGAATTCCATCACCTCCACTAGCTTTGTTCACAGTGATGCTTCCAAAGGCCCACTTGACTTTGCATTCCAGTATGTCTGGCTCTAGGTGAGTGATCACACCATCATGGTTACCTGGTCCTGAAGATCTTTTTTGTATAGTTCTTCTGTGTATTCTTGCCACCTCTTCTTAACATCTTCTACTTCTGTTAGCTCCATACCAATTCTGCCCATCTTTGCATGAAATGTTTTCTTGGTGCCTCTAATTTTCTTGACAAGATCTCTAGTCTTTCCCATTCTATTGTTTTCCTCTATTTCTTTGCATTGATCACCAAGGAGTGCTTTCTCATCTCTCCTTGCTATCTTTGGAACTCTTCATTCAAATGGATATATCTTTCCCTTTCTCCTTTGCCTTTAGCTTCTCTTCTTTTCTCAGCTATTTTTAAGGCCTCCTCAGACAGCCATTTTGCCTTTTTGCATTCTTTTTCTTGGGGATGATCTTGATCACTGCCTCATGCACAAACAAACCTCTGTCCGTAGTTCTTCAGGCACTCTGTCTATCAGATCTAATCCCTCGAATCTATTTGTCACTTCCACTGTATAATCGTAAGGGATTTGATTTAGGTTATACCTGAATGGTCTAGTGGTTTTTCCCTACTTTCTTCAATTTAAGTCTGAATTTTGCAATAAGGAATTCATGATCTGAGCCACAATCAGCTCTCGGCCTTGTTTTTGCTGACTGTATAGAGATTCTCCATCTTTGACTGCAAAGAATATAATCATTCTGATTTTGGTATTGACCATCTGGTGAAGACATGTGTAGAGTCATCTCTTGTGTTGTTGGAAGAGGGTGTTTGCTCTGATCAGTGTGTTCTCTTGACAAAACTCTGTTAACCTTTCCCCTGCTTCATTTTGTACTCCAAGGCCAAATTTGCCTGTTATTCCAGGTATCTCTTGACTTCCTACTTTTTGCATTCCAGTCCCCTGTGATGAAATGGACATCTTTTTTTTTTTGGTGTTAGTTCTAGAAGGTCTTGTAGATCTTCATAGAACCTTTCAACTTCAGTTTCTTTAGCATTACTGTTCGGGATATAGACTTGGATTACTGTGAAGGTTTATATAACAACAATGTATCCTGCTCAAGGGCATGTTTCTCCTTCTTAAGAACCTTCTGACTAAGCCTCTCATCTTAAAATGTATATTGTGAGAGTGGGTCTGGTAAGACCTTTACAACCTTGAGACCCTCTTCTGATTTACTGTTAATAATTAATTGAAAAAGTATATAACTCCCTTGCTAGTGAGTTATATAGCTAGTGAGGGGGCACTCTCCATCCCCCTTTTGATATCTGTGTCAGAAGCTTTCTCTGTCTTTTTCACTGTAATAAATTTTCTGCCACATGAAGTCTTGAGTGTCTGGAACTTTGTCACTTTGTCCCTGATCCTGAAGCTAAATCCTGTTTTTTGGAGATCACAAATCACTATTCCATTTTTACAAATTTTGATTTTACAAATTCTGATTGTGACACACTAAATTGATTTCATAATCCAATGATGTGTTGAGGCTCAGTCTGAAAAGCACCATTATAGGTCACAGATATACAAAGTCACATCCAAGCTAATGTTCATATCCTGTGAGAATCACAGAAGGGTTTATGGGGTGTGTGACATTGAGTTACGTCTTGAAAAACGGACAGGATTTCAATCCTGGAAATGCAGGTGGAAGTAACAGTAGGAGCCTAGGTGCAGGTTTGGCAAGCCCAGCATGTGTTCAGGATGAAGAGAATATGAAATTCAACTGGAATGAAGAATTTCTGTGGTGGGGAGGTAACAGATGAGGTGGAAAGAAGGCTGAGACATGGATTGGATCCCTGGGTCAAGATCCCTGAGTCATAACCCCTAGAGGAGAAAACGGCAACCCACTCCAGTACTCTTACCTGGAGAATCCCATGGACAGAGAGCCTGGCAGGCTACAGTCCATGGGTTTGCAGAGTCAGGTAGGACTTAGCAACTGAGCACACACCCAAAGACTCAATTTTGGAAATATATACATAAATATAAACAGTTGTTCAGTCACTAGTATAAACATATTCTAATGAGTAGTCTTCATTGCCTGACAGCCATAATATATTTAAAAAATGAGATGATACGTTTACCTCCTATATACCAGGCCTCTTTTAGCACCAGGTGTACAAAGATAATTGTGCCTAATGAGAAGCTCACATTTTAGTGGGAGAAGAAAACACAAAAACATTAGCCCACTAAAGGATTCTGCTTATCTTATTTGTGTTGTATCTGTACCACCCATCTTCTGCCTGCTGGTGGTGGTGGTGGTAGTTTAGTCGCTAAGTTGGTTCTGCCTGGTATGTAGTTGATTTTCAATAAGCATGTTCAGAATGATTTCGTGCCAGGGTAGAGTAAGAAGTATTCAGATAGCAGACAGAATATAGGGCTAATGCTCCCTAGAGGAAGGAGTCCAGGAATGCTTCAACAAGAGGGGGATATTTTAATGGAACTAATAGTACTAACAATAAAAACAACAACAATAATGAGTTTCTCAGGTAAGGAATGTGTATGACTGTTAGCATAACTGATGCTATCTTGGGCCCCTAGGGGTCCTCTTGTTTTTCCACTGACCCTACCCAGGACTGTATAGTCCACTGAATCACTTCTTTGTTGCCAAGTACTTTGTAGTGCATAGGAATTGTTTGATAATCACTGGGCCCATGAATTAGTAACCCATTAATAAATCTTGACTTAGGAATGCATGTCGTGTTTTGAGCACCTACCCCATATCCTAATTTAACAATAAAATTGTCCCATTGGCCTCTTGGCCATGTGGAGTGCAGTTGTGAAAGCTTCTGGATTATTTTTCTCCCAATCCCACCCTGTGAGTAAGTACCATGTATTAATAATAAACTGAAGCATGATTATATGGAGCTGCCTGTCTTGCTTTCCTGTCTCAAGATGCCATCTCAGTTTGATGGGCACTTTAAGTTCCCTCTGTCCTCCAACAAAAAGGGAGGGGAGGGAAGAGTTAGGGGGCTTCCCAGTTGGCTTAGTGGTAAAGAATCCATTTGCCAATGCAAGGGACATAGGAGAAGTAGGTTTGATCCTTGGGTTGGGAAGATCCCCTGGAGAAGGGAATGGCTACTCACTCCAGTATTGTTGCCTGGGAAATTCTATGGACAGAGGAGGCTGGTGGGCTGCAGTCCATGGGGTGACAGAGTCGGATATGACTTAGTGACTGAGCACACACACAAGACTCAATTTTAGAAACATATACATAAATATAAACAGACATAGTCTAATTATTAGTCTTCATTGCCTGACAGCCACAACAGATTTAAAAAATGGGATGATATATTTATGGAACATCTCCTATATATCTGGCCTTTGTTAGCACCAGTTGTTCCTGAAAGACACAGGGTCTGGCTGATCATAACTCAAAGCCAATAAACAAGCCAGATTGGTGGAAAGAAAAGAACGCTTTATTTCAGATGCTGGCAACTGGGAGTTGAGGGGTATTCGTCTGTCCAAAGGTTGACCCCCCAACCCCCATAGGTAAGAGATTTTATAGACAGAAAGAGGGGACTACATACAGAAACATCACAGTTCTCTCTGACAGTCATCTTCAACTTGGTCATTTGGTAGTCTGACCAGCATCTCTTGATTGTTTTAGGTATAGTTAATCTTCAGTTCTGGGGTCTGTTTGTTCCCATTTCTTTAAGGCCAATTCTCGGAATTGTGGCAGCTCATGTTGTGGGTACAGCCTGGTCGTCATGTAGTTAAATTCTCCACCTGGAGTTTCGCTATCTATAAGACAGCTCACAGGATATGGCTCAGAATATTATCTATAGTCCTTGAGAAGGAATTAAAAGTCCTTCACTATGCTTAATGACTGCATTATTATTATTAGGCGTCCTTTGACTGTTTTCCTTTGTTTTCACATTTCTCACTTCTCAGATTAAGCTTATTCTTTGACTAAAGTTCTCTGCAGACAAAAGGCAGGGAGAATACATTGGGTAGGAGGTAGGGATCAAGGACCTAAGGCTCCTGCTCTGTTTCACAGGTATACAAAGATACCTGCCGCTTTTGAGAAGCTCACATTTTAGTGGAAGAAGAAAGCACAAAAACATTAACCCACGAAAGTATTCTGCTTATCTTATTTGTGTTGTATCTATACCACCCATCTTCTGCCTGGTATGTAGTTGATTTTCAATAAGTATATTCAGAATGATTTAGTGCTAGGGTAGAGTAAGAAGTGTTTGGGTAACAGGCAGAATGTATAATGCTGCCTGGAGGAAGGAGTCCCGGAATGCTTCAACAGAGATGGATATTGTAATGGAACTAACAGTCATAACAATAAAAACAACAACAATAATGAGTTTCTCAGGTAAGGAAGGTGTATGACTGTTAGCATAACTGATGCTATCTTGGGCCCCTAGGGGTCCTCTTGTTTTTCCACTGACAGGACCTAGGACTGTACTGTTCATTGAATCACTTCTCTGTTGCCAAGAGCTTTGTAGTTAATAAGTATCATTTAATAATCCTTAAGGTCTTGTAGCCCTTATGCTCTGCTGATCCTCAAACAATGGCAACCTTTTGCTGATGTATTCCAGGAAAGTAGTTACTCCTCATAAGTCTAGACTTAGGAACACAGGTCCTATTTTGAGCACCTAACCTAATACCCTGCTTTAACAATATAATTGTCCCAATGGCTCCTGGATGGTGTGGAATTCAGTCACCCATGCTTCAGGACCATTGCCCAATTTCACTCTGTAAGTTGTTTTTCAGCCACTCAGTAGTGTCTAATTCTTTGCAACCTCATGAATTGCAGCATGCCAGGCTTCCCTGTCCTTCATTATCTCCTGGAGTTTGCTCAAACTCATGTCCAACCATTTTATCCTCTATTGTTCCCTTCTCCTCCTGCCCTCAATCTTTCCCAGCATCAGAGTCTTTTCCAAAGAGTCGGCTGTTCCCATCAGGTGGCCAGAGTATTGGAGCTCCAGCTTCAGCATCAGATCAGTCTTTCCAATAAATATTGAGCGGTTGATTTCCTTTAGGATTGACTGGTTTGATCTCCTTGCTGTCCAAGGGACTCTCAAGGGTCTTCTTCGGCACCATAGTTCTAAAGCATCAATTGTTAGGCTCTCACCCTTTTTTATGGTGCAGCTGTCACATCCATACATGACTACTGGAAAAACCATAGCTTTGACCATATGGATTTTTGTCAGCAAAGTGATGTCTCTGCCTTTTAATATGGTGTCTCAGTTCATCAAAGCTTTTTTTTCCAAGGAGCAAGCATCTTTTAATTTCATGGCTGCAGTCACTGTTCATAGTGAATTTGGAGCCCAGGAAAGTAAACTCTGTCATTGTTTCCACATTTCCCCCATCTACGTGCCATAAAGTGATGGGACAGGATGTCATGATGTTAGTTTTTTGAATGTTGGGTTTAAGCCAGGTCTTTCACTGTCCTCTTTCAGCTTCATCAAGAGGCTATTTTGTTTCTCTTCACTTTCTGCCATTAAGGTGGTGTCATCTGCACATTTGAGGTTATTGATATTTCTCCTGGAAATTTTGATTCCAGCTTGAGCTTCATCTGCTGGGCATTTTGCATGATATAGCCTGCATATACGTTAAAGAAGCAGGGTGACAATATACAGCCTTGATGTACTCCTTTCCCAATTTGGAACTAGTCTGTTGTTCCATGTCCGGTTCTAACTATTGCTTCTTGACCTGCATGCAGATTTCGAAGGAGGCAGGAAAGGTGGTCCGGTATTCCCATCACTTGAAGAATTTTCCACAGCTTGTTGTGATCTGCACAATCAAAGGTTTTAGTGTAGTCAATGAAGCAGAAGTACTTTTTTTTTTGGAATTCCCTTGCTTTCTCTACGATCAATGGATGTTGGCAATTTAATTTCTATGTTCCTCTGCCTTTTCTAAATACAGCTTGTACATCTGGAAGTCTTCGTTCACATACTGTTGAAGCCTAGCTTGAAGGATTTTGAGCATTACCTTGCTAGTATGTGAAATGCACGCAATTGTGCGGCAATTTGAACACTCTTTGGCATTGTCCTTCTTTGGGACTGGAATAAAAACTGACCTTTTCCCATCCTGTGGCCACTGCTGAGTTTTCCAAATTTGCTGGCATATTGAGTGCCGAAGTTTAACAGCATCAAATTTTAGGATTTGAAATAGTTCAGGTGGAATTCCATCACCTTCACTAGCTTTGTTCACAGTAATGCTGATAGTAAACTGAAACATGATTATATGGAGCTGCCTGTCTTTCTTTTCTGTCTCAAGATGCCGTTTCATTTTGATGGGCACTTTTTATTCCTTCTGTCCTCCAACAAAAAGGGAGGGATGGGAGAAGTTAGGGGAGCTTCTTAGGTGGCTCTTTAGTAAAGAATCCGCCTGCCAATGCAGGAGACATAGGAGATGCGGGTTAGATCCCTAGGTTGGGAAGATCCCTTGGAGGAGAAATAGCAACCCTCTTTGTATTCTTGTCTGGAAAATCCCATAGACCAGTGGAGCTTCGTGGTCTATATATAGTCCATGGGGTTGCAAAAAGTCAGACAGGACTGAGCTTCTGAGCAAATACAAACAGGAAGAGTTAATTTCAGGCAGTTCAGGGAAAACAAAAGCTTGAAAAAGAATATTGAGAGAGTGGATGGGAGGTGAGTATGGAAGGAGAAGTCTCCTATTCAAATAAAAAGCACATACGATACAGATACATATTAGCTTCTATACAGAAATCAGTTGGCTATTGTGGTAATGTGAAATATTCAGTGAATTTACATGAATAGGATTTTATAAAAGAGGATCATTTCCAAGCTGGAGATCTGAATGGAAGGAAATTGTTTTAGATGGAGGCACTATGGTATGGTAGTGGGGTACTGGCTCTTGGATCTAACAACTCTTTATTCAAACCCTGGCTCTATCACTAACTTGTTGTGGGTCTTTAGGCAAAGTTCTTGATCTCCCTCAGACATAGGTTCCTAATATACAAAATTAAGATTATAGTTCTTGCCTCACAAATTTACTGTGAGGATTAATCCCTGTTTATAACATTTTACATATGGTGTTTGATGCATAATAAGAATTCCATTAATGTTGTCAGTTACTATCAGTGAATAGTAGGGACCCAGTAGGCAAGACTGGAGTGTGTATGTTGGGAGCAATTCCTGAGTAAAGGCGACAGGGGTGCTATGGTAGAGTCTCCTTGTAAAATGCATTCCTATTTGGAAGTCCTAAACTAAAACAGGGTCTTTTCCTTAAACAGGTTTGTTCTTGGGTGACTTCATACTTCTTCTTTTTTTCTTCTATTTTCCCATGAAGGCAGATACATTGAGCCCAACCCAATCTAAGGCAGGTTTGCCTTAGGAAACTTGTCTGCTGTAGAACAAGGAGAAAAGAGATAGATCAGATTGTAGTGGGATGACTTCTAGTCCTGGAATAAAGACATCTTCGTCTTGTGATGCTATGCTGTTCTGTGACTCTAGCTCCTGCAAAATGAGACAGAGGTGAAATCTTAGAATAAAAGTTTTCAAATGCAATTAATTGTTCCTTAATATCCAGGAGTGGCAGATATATGAAGTTTTTCTTTTCAGGGCAGGTCAAAGATGAGATTTGATTATGCTTCTAAGAGTGTTATTTGCTTCTTGAAATTTCCTCTGGTATCTTTAACAATGTGTTGCCCAGAGAAGCATAAGAGGCATTGTCTAACCAAGAGAAGGTGCACTCCACTGCATATATAGAGGCAAGAAACAGGGGCAGCAGTGGAGAAAGTCAGACCGAGCCTGCACAATGAAGAAGCAGAGTAAGAAGGAGGCAGCCCCACAGTGTGAGCTAAGTAAGTAGCCAGAAAGTAAATATACAACAACCCAGGGAATCTACCCACCAGAGCAGACATGGAACATGAAAAGGATGCCTTCAGCCATTTTATTTTCTAGTTGCAGTAGAAATTCCCAAAGGAAAGGTTCTGTCCTGGAGGGACTTCATTAAGCCTTTCTGAAACTCCCTATATGTGTTGCAGAGAGATTCTCAGAATTAATTTGTGCATTTTCTTTTCTCTCTAGGAGAAATTCTATATGGAAACCCGCCTGTATCAGATGACTGATCATCATCAGACCAGTTTTTTGGGTCCCTGAATTTGCCTGTCCTTTGTACTTTATTTGGATTTTGCTTTTTGCAGTTTACTCTTTTTTACTCTTCTCTTGGACTCCTTTATCAACTAATAAAAATTTCTCCTAGCAGTTTTTACACGAAGAAAGATGTTGGAGGGTTTTATGCTTTTCTTCTCTAGGTCTATGATTTGTTTAGATAAGCTTGGTTACCTTTAAGGAAAGCGGTTATGGGACGATGTGGGGGCCGGGAGAGAGGGGTCTAAGAATGTTTCTGGTAGCTGTAAACGACATTGTAGAAAATTAGAGTGGTTAGTCAGACTATTTTCTCCCTTCTGAAGCATCACTAGCCTGGTCGTCATCTTCAGAGAAAGACTCTGGAATGTGTGATTGAAACTGGGAATGGAGCGGGACTGCTTTTGGGTAGGTGGAAAATAAAGTTTGGGAGAAGAAGCGAGGCAGCTGAGTAGGAGAGCGGAAAACAATTCATTGCGAGACTTGGGAGTAGGGCACCTGACGCCGCCGAACCGGCTGCACTTGCTGATGCTTCGCGGTCCCTCCCAGGTGTGGGGCGCTCTTGGTGGGGCCGCAGTTACTGTGATGTGGCTCTGGGGGCGAGAGGCGGCTATACTTTGCAGGGTGGAGTTGGAACTCTCTCAGAGCCGTGTCTCAGAAGAAATGATCTTGTCTTCCAGGGACGTGAGGTCACGGCGAACTACTCGTCTGCAGGTTGCTAGCGGGGTGGGAGACTCCAGAACACAATGTGGGTTGGACCTGCTCCAGCACTAGCTCAGCCGCAGACAGCTCCCGCCCAGGCCTCCGTGGCCCCGTCCCCAGTCAGCCCTGGAGTGGGCGGAGACTCGGGATCCGTAGTCAGCCTGCCACGCGCGTTGGCCCCACGGCGAATATGGAGAGTCCAACCCATAGGAATATGCTGCTGCGATCCTGTGGGTCAGCCACAGGGCGTGTAGGGGGTAGGCTGGCGTGGCGCTGGCTCCAGGGATATGGAGCCGCTGGCGCGGGGACCGATTGTCAGGTGGTTGCGGAGCCGGTAAGGTGGGGAGCGGGCCAGGTCAGGGGTCACACGGGCGCCCCGCTTTCCCCGGGCTCCGGGCGGCTCGAGGGCCAGTCTGGGAGCAGGCGCTGCGGCCAGTATTTGGCGTGCGGGGCGCCGGGTGGGTCTGCGAGAGGCCGGGAGGGCCTGGACGCGGGTTCCAGACGGAGCCGCATTCTTCAGAGGAAAAGCGAGAGGAGGGCGCCGGGAGCGGGGGGCGGGAAGCGAACGCCGGAGATCGCAGGGGCCTCGCCCCTTCCCCGCCGCGACCTAAAGAGAAAATGGCTGAACCCCTGGGCGGACCTGCCGCAGTCCCGGGACCCGTGGTCGAAGGTCTGCTGACCCCGCTTCACGCCGCGGGAGAGGCCGACGGACGCGGGGCAAGGTCCCCTCGGCCTCCTTCTTATCTTCGGAGCCCTGGTGCCCCGTCCGCTCCCTGGGCCTCCCGCCGCCGCATTTCATCGAAAGAATTCATATTACTCCAGGCGACATCCAAGAAGCGCCTCTTCGTGTGACGGGCCTGGACAGACCGCTGAGTCCTGGTGTGTAGATAGGTTTTAGGGATGTTTGTGCAGCCTCCAGGCTCAGGAACTTTTGTAGGGGCGTTGTCGCGCTCCGTGTGTGAGAAGGCTTCCTGCTGTTACAGCTGTGTTTACTTTTGGATGTTCTGTTTTTGTTTGTTTGTTTTGTTTTCAATTGGTCTCCCCCAGTTCTCTTCATATATCAGACTATTTCAAAGAGCATCATTGAAGGAGAAGTTGAGTAACCTGGACTTGAGTTTTCCTGTGTGTAAAGATATTCCCATACCGTCCACTGCTTTCATAAGGAGTGTTATGAAGTTAAGGGAATGTGACACCTCTTTAAAGTGAAAATCAAAAGCAAAAATCCTAGGGAATGCGAGGCAAGACGACACAGGTTTCCGGAAACTTTTGCTGGCCATAGTTCTAGTGAATATCGCTGCAACTAGGGGACCTTGTGTTTCTCCCTTGATTCCCGTGGAATCTGAACCCCAACTAGTCTTGGCTCTGTAAACCTTTGAGCAAGATTCTTAGCCTCTTTGTTCCTTTGTTTCCACATACGTAAAATGGGGATTGATAATATCAATCTTAAAGAGCTGATGGTGAGTATTGAATTAATACGGATAAAGGGCTCAGAACATTTCCTAGCATGTAGGAGTTTTTGTTATTCCCTGTAAGTGCCTTCTTTCCCCTAAAAGGTTCCACAGTAAAGGAATTCTGATCCCCTGAATCTATTGCCCGTGAACCCTTACGCCTGTTTTTCATCCTTGTCATTCATTACCTGAGGGTATAATATGATTACCTGTGACAATAGACTTTCTGCTGAGTTTATTTTATCATGAAGTAAGACGGGAAACTACAGCTGTGCAGTACTGGGTCTGTCCATGATAGCTATGTTGGGTAAATGAAAATTTTGTTTAGTTTTTTATTGGATAATATGTCATTTATAGTCTTGGCCTAGGCCAGTTTTTTTGTTTTTGTTTTTTTAAGTCAATGCCCAAAAGACCATGATTGCAGCAGACTTGGTTCCTCCTGGTTCTGGGATGGCTGTGGGACTTGGGTGGAGAATTTTTGGGCAGCCTGGCTACACTTCTTGTTAGTGAATGGGGAAGCTGTACATAAATCTTACTCTACTGTTAGAAAGTCAGCAGTGGTCCCTTGGAATATACACAGAGATACTAAGCAGCTTTGGTTGATTTTTTTCTTTTTAAACATTTACTTATTTTGTTTATTATTTATTTGACTGCATGGAGTCTCAGCTGTGATGCTGTCTGTGGTGCTGGCTCAGTAGTTGCCTCTGCATGCGGGATCTTAGTTCCCCAACCGGGGATCAAACCTGCATCCCGTGTTGGAAAGTGGACTCTTCAAACCACTGGACCATCAGGGAAGTCCTTGGTTCAGTTTTGACTCAGTGAAGTGACGGTTAGAGGTTACACACTGGTATTTACAAAACAGCATCTTTTCTTTTTTTTTTTTCTTTTTTTAAATTAAAAAAAAAATTTTTTTATTATTAGTTGGAGGCTAATTACTTCACAACATTTCAGTGGGTTTTGTCATACATTGATATGAATCAGCCATTGATTTACACGTATTCCCCATCCCGATCCCCCCTCCCACCTCCCTCTCCACCCGATTCCTCTGGGTCTTCCCAGTGCACCAGGCCCAAGCACTTGTCTCATGCATCCCACCTGGGCTGGTGATCTGTTTCACCATAGATAATATACATGCTGTTCTTTCGAAACATCCCACCCTCACTTCTCCCACAGAGTTCAAAAGTCTGTTCTGTATTCTGTGTCTCTTTTTCTGTTTTGCATATAGGGTTATCGTTACCATCTTTCTAAATTCCATATATATGTGTTAGTATGCTGTAATGTTCTTTATCTTTCTGGCTTACTTCACTCTGTATAATGGGCTCCAGTTTCATCCATCTCATTAGGACTGATTCAAATGAATTCTTTTTGACAGCTGAGTAATATTCCATGGTTGATAGGACCACAGCTTCCTTATCCATTCATCTGCTATGGCATCTAGGTGCTTCCATGTCCTGCGATTATAAACAGTGCTGCGA